>NC_138369.1:176817307-176936142 GCF_054177405.1 Leptonychotes weddellii
GTCTCCTTCTCTGGGTTTTGTCTTATTTTTTCCTTTCTTCCCCTATGATCCTCTGTTTTTGTTTCTTAAATTCCACATGAGTGAAATTATATAATTGTCTTTCTCTGATTGATTTATTTCACTTCGCATAGTATCCTCTAGTTCCATCCACGTCGTTGCAAATGGGAAGATTTCATTCCTTTTGATGGCTGCATGATATTCCATTGTATATACACTATCTCTTCTTTATCCATTCATCTGTTGATGGACATCTGGGCTCTTTCCACAGTTTGGTTCTTGTGGACATTGCTGCTATAAACATTGGGGTGCAGGTGCCCCTTTGGATCACTACTTTGTATCTCTGGGGCAAATCCCTAGTAGTGCAGTTGCTGGGTCGTAGGGCAGCTCTATTTTCAACTTTTTGAGGAACCTCCATACTGCTTTCCAGAGTGGCTGCACCAGCTTGCATTCCCACCAACAGTGTAGGAGGGTTCCCCTTTCTCCGCATCCCCGCCAACGTCCGTCATTTCCTGACTTGTTAATTTTAGTATAAGGGACTTTTTAATTATTCAAGTATGAAAACACTTTTTTTTTTTTTGTCCAAACATGAAATAAAAAAAACTGTTTTGAGTAGAAATGAAGTAAACTGATGCTAACAAGGATATATCTCACACTGTTTCAAAGGACTCAAGCTCAGAAATACTATTCTCAGAAGAGCAGTACCCAGAATCAGTGACACGGTCATTGCTTATCTGATGTGTGTAGAGGCCAGTCTGTCAGTCATCCTGTTCTTTCACACCTCGCTTCTCCCCAGCACGTAGCACGTCCACACCAGTCAGGACAGGGAGAAGAAGACTCAAAGCCAATTTCCACCCTCAGATCTCATAAACAAGCAGCCCGGAGAATGTTAAGGGCTGAACACAATGAGGTTTCTGGCTCTGCCAGACATTTAACTTATTTAACCTTTTCCTGCCCTTCTCTGACGAGAATGGTGTGGAGCACGTGTCTTTGGGGTTAGTGAGAAGTTTGACTCACTGGAAATATCTGGACTTCTCTCTGATGGAAGAGACAATGGATAGGATATGGGAAAATCTGTATGTGGATCTTGGCCCTATTTAGTTTGACAGTGGGTGAGCACTTCTGTCTGGGTCTGTTTTCTCATCTACAGAATGAAAAGATCAATTTGACTGATCACTGAGATCTCTTTCAGCTCTAAAAATTCTCATACTTCTCAAGATGTATTCATTCACTTTCTCTGTTTCCTAGAAAATTACATATACTATGAGGATTACCCCCCTCCCCCCTCCATGGCCCAACACCAGAACTGCATTTTAAATGCACCTGGCTGGCTCAGTCAGTGGAGCATGCCACTCTTGATCTTGGGATTGTGAGTTTGAGCCCCACAATGGGTATAGAGATTACATAAAAATAAATTCTTAAAAAAAAATAAACGCATAAGAACTTATCTGTAAATTTTCTATTTCAGTATTTTGTATCATGGGTTTAAAAAGTCCTATTTCAGTCTTGTAGCTACTCTAATTTGTTGGGGTAACCCACGACTTCCGTGCCGTATACACTCATGGTAGTCACATGTTGGTCTGTGGGGACAAAATCCTGAAGTGTCATCACGCAGTAATTGTGATGTCACGTGATGAATCTTCTCCCCACCTCCAGTGTAACTGCATGAACTCCGGAAATGAAGATATTTCAGGTAGAAGCGAAGGGTAACAGGTTGAACATTGGAACAACCTTGTAAGCTCTCTCAGCTGTTTGGTATCATGTGATTTTCTGTGAAACTTTAAAGGTAAGACTCTTTGCTGAAAATTAGTATTAATTGCTGCTACCTGGTTTTACTTATAAGTCAGACTCTTTAAGACAAAAAAATTAGGGAATAAATGAGTTCAGGTTTTTTTAGGTTTTAGGTTTTTTTTCGAAGCAGACTTCTACCCCTTCCTTTTCATTTCTAACTTGGTAGTTTTTTTCTTTTCTTTTAAATGTTTGAGGCTAATCACATTATCTTTAAGCCAGGCATCATCGCTAGTATTATTTGACATTTCAGTACAAATTCTAAGAAGCTGAGGGAGCAGCGTACAACCCAATGCCTTGATCACAGTATTTCTAAGTCAGAATGATGAAAACCAAAACAAGAAAACAGCTGCCAAACTTGAGCACCATGCAGGAATCTAGGCTTTTTTTTTTTTTAAGAAGAGACACTTGGATGATTCTTAGTTTTAATGCCAAGCAAAATCTCCTGCTAGTTTTCTTTAACTCCTGCTTGCAAACACGCAGCCACGTTTACCTACCTCCACCACACCATGATGAATGGACGTGTACTGTTTCTTCTTCAGCATCACCAAGGTGATGACGATCACTGTTGCTATGACAACTCCACCCACCATGAGTCCAATGATGGCACCTTTGTTTGAACCTACATCTTCTGCAAAGAACACCTTGAAAACAAGACAAGAAAAAGGATTGCAATTGCAGGAGATTGCTGGAAAAGGTATGTAAAGAGTTTCAGTGTCTACCTTACACTGTAAGTTTGAGTTGGTGACCACTCCATTATTTCCATTATTTGGTGCATACTTGGAAAAAAAAAAAAATCACACATTCTAGCTACTACTTTCAACCCCCTGCCCCCATGGCCTTAGGAAGGCAAAACAGTAGCCAAGAGGAACCTGGAACCCTCCGACAGGTGGGACATCTGGTGAGAGGTGGGGTGGGGATCTACTAAAGGATGGAAAGAAAGGCATGGATCATGATTTTGAAAAGAGGTCGGCTGGGAGACCTGATGCATGACCAGTCTGCCTTAGGTGCTTTTTCAAACCCACAGATGTCCTAATTTCCTTAGAGGGACATTAATACATAGAAATAAGGCATCTGAGACAAAGGAGTTCATCCGAAGAAAAAAAGACACTTGTTACCGACTTTTAGCTGCGATCATTCAGTAGGACGGTACTGAACCTCAGAGAAGTGTAATGCTTAAAAGAGAGTTTTTTCAAAGGGAAGTAGCAGGTGATGAGATAAGAATTTTAATCGTCACACAGAACTGCTTGCTTTCTGTTTTCTCCAGAAACCCCACTCAACCTGTTGTTTTATTCTTGCTGTTCGTTTGTATTGGACATCAATGAATTTTGGAAAACACCATCAGAGATATTTATTCAGTCTGATAACTTCGCTGCACAGCATTCAGCATTCCTTCATGTTGTTTATGAAAGCAACTCACTATTTCTCCACTTTATCTACCTAACTGGAATTAAAAAAGCATGTGGCACCTTTTATAATCCTGTTATGTAAGGAGGTGATCTTCTGCCAGATCACCTGGTCCAACTATTACTAAGTATATACCACATTTATTATAGAAATTAATGAAAACAGCTCCCTAAAGAATTCTCTCGGTCTGATCTCAACACAGGAAGATGACCAATTTTCCATAGTGACAACAAACATCCCAGTGATCTGAAAAGGCAATATAAAATACGGCAGGTAGAGCTGATTTCTAAGTGTCTTACTCAGGGTATATCTGCAGCAAAACAAGAAACCGTTCATAATTATTTCCCTTTCTCAATAAATATGCTAGCTCAACATATTTATAAAAAGCAAATCATTAATTAGTTAATGATAAAAATGTGAGGTAATCAGGAATAAATGCAAGTCTGGACATCTTCCTATGCCTTTAAGAAAATACTGTAATTTTGCCATATTCATTGCACTAATTATAGTACATTATCTTATCAACGAGCTCAGTAGAGGGAGCTATTCTCCTAATTGCTGCTGCTACCATTAGTCACTGTCGCATCACAGGAGTTAGCGTAATTGTGGAGAGGGGCTTGTAGGACACAGACTCCAGAAAAATGCAAATCTGCACATTAATCTTCAGCTCCGTGCCCCACGAGCCCCCGACTCTTCAGCGGCTCCCCCAGAATTTTTTAACCTCTTCGGCATCAGCCACATCAAGATTGCCCCTGAATTCATAATAATTGAGATGGGATTAACCTGCCAGTGAAAATCATGCTTCAAAAAAACTGAAATGTTCTTGTACAAAAGAGATTATGGGAGTTGAAATGCAAATCTGAATCACAAGCCAGTTTTGGATTTGCTCCAATTATTGAGAGTGAAAAGAGGCATATGCAATACTTCACTGGCGTTTCTTCTGGAATTTACTACTTGGATTTATAAATTATATTTATGAATATTGGAAAGATATCCTCTCCCTTGAAAAAGAGCACCCATGTGCACACGCCACCCCCCCCTCCCCGATGTGCACCGTAAATGCCTGAGAGCGAGTACTTATTATTGCTAGGAGAATTTTATTACCATTTTTTTGGTTGACTACTGAATGTGCAATAAAATTGTCTTCTTTATTAATTTAACCCCCTTACTACGCATAGTGATAAGATGAAAGAAACCCTAACATAATGCAGGATATGATTTATCTGAAGCTTCTGGTAAAAGATTTTATGTAACTACGGGAGCTGCCTGTAAAAAGGATGGGTGCTCTTTGATTTGCTCCAAGTCTAACATTTGGGGGAAATAACAGTGGGTGGGAAGAGATTTTGTCCAAAAAGGAAGTTGCCGTCTTTCTTGCCCAAATCTTTCAGTGAGCAACGCTGCTGGGAACATCATGGAGTCCTGCTCACCTCCCGCCTCCACCCACCTTGGTAGAAACCCAAAGATCCTACCCCTGCAGAACTTAAAACGTGGGCGCTGGGGAAGGGACGGGAAGGAAGGGCAGAGGGAGAGACAGAGAGGCACAGGGAGATAGTTAACATATGCCAACTTCAAATCCACCTCTTATAAACCCGTCTTCCTAGAAAATAGAGGGGAAATGAATTAGAGCGGATATTGTGATATACATTAATTCCACTCTAAGCCCTGAGTGGGCTTAGCAGCCTTCTAGATGCAAAGAACTAATGTATAAAGACCCTCTTTTTCTTCTCTTTATGGGTCCATGATGACCCTCTAGGCAACTGCTTTATTCTTTTTATCTTTTCCTTCACTGGCTTTCTGGCACAGCATGAACAAGCGTGAACAGGTCATCTGGCAAGACAAACTGAGTGGCAGGAAGAGGTAAATTCTACGTACCAATTTTTGATGATGAACCTCATATCCTGAGTCATGTCGGAACTCGGCATCCATCTTCACCTCAGAGATCTCTTCCGTCTTGATGTTTGTCAAGCCTGAACCTGCAATAATCCATAAGCATCACACCATAATTAAATGACGCACGACACTCAATTCACTTTCTCTGTAAACACAAACGCTGTAACACAAAGGCTACCAAAACCTTCTTTCTAGGTCTGGAGTGAGAGGAAACAGATTAATGACTTTCTTCAAGAAAACTGACACCCTGTATTCACACCCTTAACCACTAACTATTTCAAACAAAAAGAAATTAAAGATTAAAGAAATCTGAAGTTAAAGCTTCTACTGCCTTTAAACACACATTATAATTTTTTTTTTTTTTTTAAATGGGGAAAACCAGAAGTTAAATGCTAGTTGGGAGGTTGGCAAGGATGCGTTCCCAGAATATACTAGTTTGTTTTAGGGGCTTATTGTTTAGCTGATTCTATGTCTTTTCCCATGTGTTCTCATTCTTTCAGAAAAAATAATAAAAGTCTTTAAAAATGAGCATTAATTACCTGGTGGAATCAAACTGTTACTTTAGGGCTTTGTTCCAATTACAAATAAATGATGTTCATGTATCTATGCAGTGAAGCATTGTAAAAATCATATTATTTATTTAGTTTGGTGATTTAGTTATAGATACAGAATATAATTGCCTTGTCTGCTGAATAAAGATTTGCAGCACATAATTTTAGAAAATGTTTCAGTGGGACTAACAGAATTTATAACTTACTAACTCTTCCTTCTCTATAAATTACTACATGAGTCTTACACTAATCGTAATAAATTTCATTTTTCAAGTAACAATTTAAAACTACAAAACAAAATGCAAAGTCATTTTTAAAACAAAAAAATGAAAGCACAAAATAGAAGTATCAGTTTCCATGTTGTAGCATTTATATATCCAAAGTTATAATTTTAGGATGAAAAAGGCTTTTAAAATCATGTCCTCTGCAGTATTCTCACCCAAGGGGCAAACCCTCAGCTCCTGAGTGAATGGAGAAACATCTATCCATTTGCCTCCATTTCGGATAGCTCTGCCTACAAGAATGAACAGGCTTCCTTACATCAAACCCAGATCAGTTCCCTTAAGGCATCTACGCTTGGAGCCTGTTCAACGCAGAGCAAGCCCGAAACCTCCCTTCCACCTTATAGCCTTGAGGAGGCCAGACACTCGAGGAGAGGGACCGTGTTCCTGACGGCTCTTGCTCAGGCTACACGTTACCAGGTCCTTCAGCTCCCACGGGACCTCATTTCTTGCTTTTTGTCTAGTTACTCTTAGGTGCCGTGAAACTTGTCACACACCTTGCTGAAACTGAAAAGCACAATGTCCACAACATAACCGTGTGCCAACCTCACACAAAAATGAAAAGGAGGATAATTTGACAAGACCACGGGCACCCATGCGGGTTGTGACAGATTCCCGACTCCTTGTCCAAACGTTCACAAAGCTTCCATTAAGAACTCATCTGAAAACAGAGCCGACATCAACGTCAGTCTACAGCTGGCCTGTAGACGGTCACCCTGTCTTCTCTGCTGTCCGTCTGGCAGAACTAGTCTCTTCTCCCTATCTTCCCAGCTCTCCTGCCTTCCAGGGGTCCACAGAGATCATGGAGAGCGGTTCTACCATTTCACCCTCCAGGTCTCCTAGCCTACAACCTGTCTGGGTCACAAGGACTTGGACGTGGTAGAGAGGTGTCGGAGATTTAGAATATAGCCACAAATCCGTTAATTACTCCTCCTTCCCAGAGGTGGGTCTGAATTCCCTTCTCTCAAGTGTGGACTGGATGGAGTGCCTTGCTTTTCATGAACAGACAATAGAGAAAGCGATCATGAGTTCTGAGTCTAGGTCAAAAAAGACACTGCAGCTTCCTTCTTGTTCTCTTTCTCGGATCACTTGGTCTGGGAAAGCCACCCACATGTCACGAGGACACTCAAGCAGCCCTACAAAAAGGTTCCCGCGATGAGGTATGGCGGTGTCCTGCCAACAGCCACGTGAGTGAACAGACCCACCAGAGTCAAGCTTCCACTTTGGATGGTTGCGGCTCTAGAGGGTGTCTGGATTGCAACCTCTTGGGAGGCCCGGAGCCAGGAGCACCCAGCTAATCCATGCCTGAAATCCTGATCATTACAGTAATTATAAGTAACTAAATGCTTGTTGTTTTAAGCTGCTAAGTTACGGAATTATTTGTTGCATAAGCAACAGAAAACTAGAACAAGGAGCTAGTGTTTTCTTTTTTCATCTTGATCTACCTTGGGCTTTAATTTCCTTCTTTCAGAAGATCACTCTCTCTAATATAGGCATAAAGTGGGACAGTTTCCCTTTCTCTCTCATCCTTTACCGTCCCTCACTGACCGTCCCTCAACCCCTGACCCTATCCCAAAGCTGTGGGGCTCTCTATTCTTTTTTTATTTTCTTGCTTTGAAATTATTTGCATTTTCTCATAATTTTTAACTCATTCTGACCTCTAATCTTCCTGACATTGTGTTTATCAGACTGTGATACTAATGCTCTGTTAATTTCTCATTGGCTATGTATTTTTTATCTTCCTACAGGCCCTTTTAAATCTGACACGGGGTTATAACCACAGTGATTTCTTTACAGATCACCCTTTTGCTGTCATCAGGATCTAGCAATGCAACAGTTAAAATTATATTTCTGAGACCTAAAGAAAAGTCTCTTCAATAGTCTTTTCTTTTAGATTTGTGGGACCGACAATTCGAAAAAACAGGAGCTCTCTGCTCAAAACTGTAAAAGCCCTCATTATTTCTGAAAGGAGAGTGAAAATACTTTTGGTACTCAAACCAAAATTCAAATTCGCATAACAAGTCAGAACAAAAGATAGTTAATTATAGCTCAATAGTCTGCGAGACTCTCAGGAGAAAGAGGTCCTTCTAGTTCATTTTTGTATAGCATGTGCAATCACTTAGAGAAAAGATTTTCTATACATTAAGCAAATCTCACTAAAAGGGAAGAAAAATTAGTAAGCTTGCACATAGGGAAATATCATCGGCAATAAGCTCACATAGCATGTGATGAAATGTGAAACGTGTTGTGTAGATTTAAATACATCACAGGGACCTTTTGCTTATAGGCTCATCAGGTGTGTTTTCTCTTTCTAAGCCCTGGTGTGACTCCGGGTCTCTGTGTCATGGTAAGTGAGCAGAATCTGTTCATTTGAGGGGGGAAGGAGGCATGTCCCTCATGACACCTTTCCCATGGCTTGGAGGTCAAGGACTTGGTCTCCCCTTTATGAGGCCTGGAGAAGGGTGGTAATAAATTATAGTGGAAACGGTAGCTTTCCTCTCCCTGTGAAGAGCTTGCTAATATATTTTCCTTCTTTATTTTGGTCAAATGGTGTTACTTGACCTTCAGAGCCCATTTTCCCCTGGAAGAAGACAGGGGAGTAGCTCTAATGGCCACTATGCCCAGAAATCACCACTGATAACATGCTTTCCCTACCTGACACTACATTCTAAAAGTGACGTGTCCTGGCTTTTCAGATATGAAAGACAAAGAGAAGTCACCTTCCTGGGTCATGATTACAGGCAAACCCTTTCTTTGTTTGTGTTACAGTGACAACAGCAATTACTCAACTGCCATCAACGAATGACACGCTATGACAATCCCGGGAAGGCTAAGTTTGGAAAGTCTAAAGATATAATTCAGCACACTGAACTCAAGCATGCAGTCTCCTCAAGTGCGATGTTGGAAGAACCCAACCTAATGCTATGAACATAGCAGGGAATTGGTCCAAGTGCTCGGGAGACAGACTGTAAGCACAGAAAGAGCGAGCGAGGTCTCACTACCTACCTAGCAAACAGAGCTATTCGTAAACTAGACTCTTCCTCACTTTGGATCTGATCATTCTTTCTTACCATATGGCCCTTCTTTTATTGGGGAAGCCCTCACCTCACACAGTGTAAGAAAGAAGGCTGAGCCTAGGCCATACTCTCATCTTTGAATCCTTCCCCTCTTCTTTGCCAATGGATGAGACTCAAATCTTTTGAAAGCTTTCCCGAAGCTGACCTCCAGTGCGTGCCGAGGTTAACACACCCTCGGCGAGTGCCCCGTCTGCTTACATCACGGACGCCCTGGTTTATACCTTATGTGGGTCTGTATTCCCCTGCCTTTCTAATTCCATCTCCTCTTTTAAATAGGCCAAGTGTGTTCCTCTTATTATACTTCAAGCTCCTGAGAACAGGGACCTTATCATTTCACTTCTTTTGACGCACCACAGCATTTAATGCACTGATCTTTGGGAAATACCAAAATGAAGTATTCCTGTTATGGAAACATCGTTATTGTTATAATAAAGGCTTCAGATGGCTTCTTCCCCCGACAAAACACCTCTAACTGCTTTCTAGCTCTTCCCTTAAAACAGATTGTTTTGGGGAAACGCGTGGAAATTGTTTTCATGTTACGTTTTTTAAAAAAGGGGGGGGAACCAACTTTGGTGGTATCAACCTCCCCTCCCCCAGATTTCAATTAGAACACATTGGCCTAGAGGGCCCAATGGAGGAACTTTTACAAAATTGGTTGAAAGAGTGTTTCTAATTCACTTTTTATTCTTGTAGATGAAAAGCATCTCTTCCTTAAATACAAAATAGACAGTGCCATAAAAAAAGGCCCAAGGCAAATGACCATCCACCAGCTCACTGGTCTCAGCTGGTTAGAAGGGAACTGACCCTCAGCCTTGAGCTCCACCACGAGCTGAGCAGGATGTGGATGTCAACGGGCCGGCTCCTTAAAATTCACTTGTGTGACAATGGCAATAAGGAAGACATTAGGAGAGCCCAAACTGTGTCTGACTTACTGTCACTTAAGTTCCTCTGAAAAGCCCTGAAGGCAGAGATCCATAAAACCAGCGAGAACGGCCATCAAAACGGGTCACTCCACTCTCCCTGCCGCCCTGTGGACAGCCACACAGAGGCATGATGGTGCCACAGGGCAGATTCAGAGTTCTCATCTATGGCTGTGGCTGGGGACCGAAGTGACCGGGCTGGCACTGGCAGAGAGAGGGGCCGGGTCTCTTCTTGGCCTGCCACCAACTTAACCCGAACCAGGAACCTCCATGTGTTAACATCTTCCATCAAGGTGAATTCCCTGGCCCTTGACTATCGCACGGGGTCTGTACGGGGATAAGGAAGAAGATAAACACGGGAAGGTATCCATTGTTTGTGGAGTTAAATCTCTCTAGAATATACAGCCATGTCAACTCAGTAACTACTGCCTTTGATTCATGGAAAACAATGGGTACTGTTCGTTGGGCAGAGTTGTGCGTAAAGTCAAAAACCAGGCTCGCGTGCCCTTCTGTTGTGGGTGGCACTGATTTTTAAAACAGCTTGAGATACAGGCTGAATACAGAGCAAAGGGTCAAAGTGTATTTCTTCTTAATGCTGGGGGAACTGTAAAAAAAAAAATTTTTTTTTTTGGTCTATTTTTCAGTGTTAATGGGAATTTTAAATGGTAACAAAAAGAAAAGACTTGTATACAAAACTATGCACATACATCCTTTCTGTCATTTTAGTTACTCATGGAGAGTTAAGTCCATACAACCCACGAAAAAGAAAATGTAAATATTTCTAGGCTCTAGAGGTAGTCCCGTTCTGGTATTTTTAGGAAGTCACATCTACATGAGAAACTGATTGAAGTTTGAGCCCAATTCAGTCAGAAGAGGACCCGTCTGCACACCAAACAAGAAGGGAAGGATGAGATATTCAAAGTGGAAACGACATTGTCACCAGACAGAGTGTGCATCTGTGTGGTTTTCCATTTTTGAGGACAGAGAGGTCTATATACTCTTCTCCACTTAAAAAAAAAATCCCATAAGTTGGAAGGGCTCTTTTATTGTTTGAAAAGGAAAGCTCAGAAAGAAAAACAGATTACTTCAACAGGAAATTGGAAAAAAAAGTGTAAGGAAAAGCAAAGGGAATTTTTGGGAAGTCTGGTTTCCAAGGTCATTTCAAATCCTCTCCCTTAGTATCTGCAGTTGAGAGAGGCTAATAGCAAAGAGCGGGGACGGCGGGTGCTCGAGCTCAAGCGCAAGATGCTGAGAGGTAGAAGGGAACCGGGTTATACCTGGTCGGGTGGTCAGTCCTCGGTCGGCAGCAGGGCGGGCGTCAACAGGCTCAACTGGGCACAGGAAGCAAGATACACGGAAAGCAAACAAGACAAATCAAGATGGTGAGTTGTGGCTCCTGAACATAGAGCAGGGAAAAGCATGTGAAATACATAAGTTATAAAAAAGGAACAGGTGGAAAAGAACCACAGTGAGTTAATCCCAAGTATCAGGGAATGGGAGGGGGACCACTTTGAAAGGCTTATCGTAACTGATGGGCCAATCCTACTCCTTAGGTTTTCTAATAAAAGCACTCACCAGGATACGCAGCAACATCAAAGAAGAGGGGATGGGGAGTGTGGAATTACCTCTCATCGAGTTTAGGGATGGTTTCTTGGCTTTTGATCAGAAATAAAATACAATATACCCAGCCTGGTGGAAAATCTTGAAGATACCTCCTTTTACAACTGTCCGATCTTATTTTACAGTTAATTAACTACAAAAGGACTCCCATTAAATCCCCAGGGGAAATGCAAATATGAACTTATCAGCAGAGGAAAGTCTCACCACATAATCTGCCATTTAGTGCACCAAATTTGCTCCCATTTTGAGGGTAAAAGAAGTAAACTAGAGAGTCAGCCTCTCTCTCTCTAATTTTAAAGGCTGGTTATTAACAGACGACATACAGTTGTCATGTGTGAAATGTGAGTACTTCCTTTTGTATTTCTCAACTTCCACAATCGTCCCTTTGTGAGAATTCTGGGCCGGCCCCAAAGGAAGCCTTGCAGGTGGTACCACGGTGCCCGTCATTGCTTACCATTAGCTGGCATTTCCTAAGTGCTTCTGAATCTCAGAAAATATTAACTTGAATTTAGACTGGTCTTTGAAGAAACAGGCAAGGGAGAGAAACAAAGCTTTAAGGATTAATAAACGGACAAGGGGCAAATGAAGCCGAGGGAGGGGAAAAGCCCTTTGGGTAAGGCCTGGGAAATACAAGGTAAGAAGGTAAGGAAAGGTGAGCAAAGATGTCCAGGGGAAGATAAGGTGTGCTCGATGGGCTGGCTTCTGGATGAGCAGTTTCAGGAAGACCATCCAGCTTACTGATGCACACAGCTTGGCATTCCCAGGGGAGATTACAAACCCAATCGATCCTGAATGTCACATGCTGGCAGAACGGTGAGGGAGAAGAGAACGGCAGGAAGTCAAGCCTTCAAATTATGAAAAAAAATCAGGTTTCTGAGAATACTAAGACATTTGGATGAATCCAAAGAGCAACGTGGTTTGGGCCTTTGTTATGCAGGGTGGTGGCATGACATTCGCACCCAAGCAACTCTGGGCGAACGGCCACTTCTGAGGCTGTTTCTTCATACATAAAATAGCCTCTTCTCATTGTAGTGAGAAACAAATCAATTTCAAAACCTGTTTCAGAAATGCTCCAATACTATGAAACTGCATTTATTAAATCTTCCCTAACAACTCTTGCTGAGAGGAGGATTAATTTCTACTACTTTACTGCTACGATAGGTTTAAGACATCCTGCTGCAACTCACACATACGTTTGAATGACATAGATTCTCTGTGTTTCGCCTTTTCCCCATCTGCAACAGTATTTAGTGAGGGTAGTAACTCCTCGTAAAATAGAGTTAACGGAGGGATTATTGTATTTTTTGAGAATTTCCTCACGAGAGCGCCAGTGGTGCTTCAGTTGAAGAGAACAGCATGCCCGAGCACACTCATGGGGCAAAAAAGGAACTCGAAGCGGGGATCCTATTCCTCAATGGCTAAATCATCAGAAACTGTATTTGACTCATGAGGGAATCAGCAGTTAATCTGTGGTTTAAATACAGGCTGAAGAGCTGCTAATTGGTCCCAGGGTCCACTTTAAAGCCACCATTGATTTACTCTGTGATCTTGGGCAAGCCAAATTCTTTCCAATCCTTGGTTTTGTCATAAGTAAACATGGTTTTTCCAGGGCTCAAATGTGCACACATATGCACAAGAACCTTACAAATGATAAAGCACTATTCCACAATTCCTTAAAGAAATACAGAAAAAGCATCAAATGTATAGACAAAAAAAAAAAAAAAAAGTCTGAAAGATATTACCACAAAAAGTTATCATTGGTTATTTCTGGGTGAGGAGATTATTTCTAGAAACTTCTCTGCCTTTTCTTCCCCATGTGCATGTATTGTTTGAAAACAGTAATAAAACCTGGTCTGTTTTTTAGGAAGGTGAAACAATTAATAGTTTTATTGACTTAAACCCTAAGCCTGCTTTAACAGTTTGAGGCTGATTTAGTATGAATTAATATTCAGAAAGTAACTCCTGTGTTGAGTGAGCGGACATCTATCAATTTTTTTAAAAGACAATTAGGACATCGTTGCCAGAAATGCGCACATACATCTACAAGACAAAGTGGTGCATTATTTCCCAGTCCGACACAAATACTTTCTAATTTTCCAAAATGAACTATTGCTTGTTTTACTAGAAGGTGACATCAATATAGTGTTCAAAACATTTTACAGTAGCTGTTTAGTAAATTAAAAATAAGAAAGAGGTCATCTTAAAGGATGATAAACTTAGGCAGAAATGTGTTATTCCCATGCCTTCAATAGTTTTGAATCAAACCTTCCCCTAAGAGAGGAGAGAAACAGAATGATTCACATTCTGGGGCTTGAGTTTGTTCTCATGCTGCTTATTGTAACAGACCAGTTCTAAGCTGAATGCTGCCGAGCACCGCCTGCCACCAGGCCAAAGGGAATGGAAGAATCAGCAGGAAAATGGGCCGGAAAATAACATTATTTATTTTCAATTCCAGCACTTATTTATGTATTTATTTTTTTAAAAGATTTTTAAAATTTATTTATTTTAGAGAGAGAGGGTGTATGTGAGTGGGGGAGGGGGCAGAGGAAATGGGAGAGAGAATCTCAAGCAGACTCCCAACTGAGTGGGGAGCCTGACTCGGGGCTTGATCTCACGACCCTGAGATCACAACCTGAGCTGTACTGAAGAGTTAGACGCTTAACCGACTGAGCCACCCAGGTGCCTCTCAATTTTAGCATTTAAAGAGATTTGGTCATTGCTTCTTTATTAGGCTAATTAGAAATATACCAGCGGGCAACGGCACTTTGCAATTATAAATATACAGTCTTATAACACCTGTTGTGGTCTTTGAGAATATTATAGCATTTCACGTATGTATTCTATACAAGGAAGCTGACTGTTGTCCACTCCATGGCTCGCCTGCTCAGGCAATCGGGATCAAGCAGAACAAACACAGATGCCTTTAGCCAGAAAACTTCACGATCCATGGGAACAACAGTTTGATAAATAACAGCTTCACTTTTGGTTATCCGGTTGAGTTTCGTGGATATGAAAAAAACCACAAAAAAAATCCCTCAAGGCAAACCGTAGCTGGTCAAAGAGCCTAAAATATCAGAAAACTGTGATATGCTTAGTTTTTCAATATAAATTAAAACAAGGCCTGGGTGTCTGACCCTCTCTCTGGACTCGACTGACTGGTCTTAAGAAAAAGCAATAAATTGTTGGTAAGCGTCTGAAGCTATGATGATAAGGACTGCATGAACAATGAAAGGAAATCCTTTGAGAATTTTAGGTATTTTCAGTGGCTCCGTGCGTGAGCATGTGTCTGAGACATTCACAAGGAACAAGGCCCTGGGGAGAGGGAAGAAGGGGAGGAGATGGGGAGGGCAGAAAGGGGGAGATTTTAGGACTGGGTCATTATATGGCTTGTTATAGTCATTAATTTTTAAGGATATACTGTTTGGACTATAGGGTGACTCTCCCTGAGTCGCTGGTAATAAGATCCTGATTCTATAGAAAAAACAAATGAACGAACGAAGGAACAAAAGGAACGAAGGAAGGAAGGAAGGAGGGAGGGAGGAAGGGAGGGAGGGAGGGAGGAAGGAAAATAAAGGAAAGGAAAGAAAAGAAAGAAAAAGCCACACTAAATATTTACTGTGTTGTAGATACTTTGCCTGCCATCTCACTTAATGCTCATACCTTATCTCTGAATTAAGAATTATTGTCACCTTTGTTTTACAGACCAGGAAATAGCCACAGAGACTCTCTAACTTGCTCACCACACCCAGCAGAGCTGGAATTTAAACTCTGATGATCCACACCATTCAGGACTGTGGGGTAGCTACTATTCTGTGGGATGGTGGGGATGTGAAGGGGTTCTTGGTTGTTACCACGAATACAGGGCAAGGGAGGACATTACTGGCTTCCAGGGGATGGGGACCGAGGATGCTAGGTGCTGTGCACAGGGCAATCCCACACGAATAAAAATAGCTCTACATCCTCTATGATTTCCTAACTTCCTGCTGGACATTTGTTTATCTATGATTATGTGAGTCTATAGCGTAACTCAGTTGAATATATAAACACAAAGCATTTTTTGCATAGTTCTTATTGTAACCTGGATACACTAAGAGCTCATCACCGGGTACAATGAGGGAAGATTGTTTTCGTTAGAGCCTTCCCAAGAGTTCTTCGCTATGTCAGGAAATCATCCACTGTTGCTCACAGAACCTGAATCGTGGAATCAGCCCTTGTGTCAGTCTACATTTGTATCTGTCACATCCATACAGGACAAACTCCTGATCACGTCACTCTTTCCACTAGCAGTCAAGCCTGAATACTTATGCGTTGAAACACTTACTATAAATTACATCCATTATATTGATTTTTCCCCTGAAACACTGTCAGTCCGTTTTATTTTAAGATTCACTGTTAAGGAGGCTTTTCAAAATGTTATGAAAGGAGTGTTGGGTCTGATTAACAGTCAGAACCAGAACCCAAGCTCTGAGATCCTCAATATTCTTGCCTTGTAATACTTTCATGTAAGATTTTGCTTTATCGGGCGCCTGGGTGGCTCAGTTGGTTAAGCGACTGCCTTCGGCTCGCGTCATGATCCTGGAGTCCCGGGATCGAGTCCCGCATCGGGCTCCCTGCTCAGCGGGGGGTCTGCTTCTCCCTCTGACCCTCTTCCCTCTCGTGCTCTCTGTCTCTCATTCTCTCTCTCTCAAATAAATAAAATAAATAAAATCTTTAAAAAAAAAAGATTTTGCTTTATCAATGACAGGTCTTTATTTAACAAGAGTATCAGCTCTTCTGATGAGGCTTGGGCAATGTGAGCAGCTGGGTCCTGGTCAAGGGTCCGGAGGCACTCAATCAAGGACTTTGCCCAAAGGGCATCTTGGCAGCACCCAAGGGCCCAGGGGGGGTGTCCATATGCACAAGCACAGACAGTCTCCTAGGACCCATGGCGGACAGGCCACTCTCAGAGTCTCCTCCTGAGTGGGGGTGTTTAAAGTCCATTGCTCTTCTGGGGTCTCTAAAATCTCTTGTGCTTAGCCTTCCAAAAACTGATCACTTTGGAGAAACCCAGTAGTGAACCCAAACTTCTTTCTTTCTTGGGTTATCGGGCAAGTGTTGGGGGGAGAATCACTGCTTGCCTCCTAACTTGGACCAAGACTTCCTTCTTATTTGATTTGGGAGGATAGTCAAGGGGTAGAAGACCAGGAAAACGGGGGACCTATTGCCAGTGGCATCAGAGTTTGCATTTTAGGAAGCAGGTTTGGTAAAACAGTTCCTCCCTCTACTTCTCCTTAAAAAGAACAACCAATATCCTTGCATTTCTTTTCCCTAAACAGAGTGGGTCAGTTTGGCTACTATTTAAAAATTTTAATATAAGCCAAATGTTTACTAGAATGCATATACTTTTTAATGGAGACCAAATATATTCATATATACATATGAAGTCAACATGAAATGCCTGGAGCACATAAAGGAAGATTTATTTAACTGTTGGTATTATTTATACTACAAATATGACAAATGCAAAGTTAAATTTACCTCATTAAAGATACCAAGGAAATGCGGTATTCATATTAAGCAGTTAAGCTCTCAGTAAGAGTGAAAAAGTAAAGAGAAAATCTGAAAATCAGGAAACGCAACACCTTCTAGAAGAATATACACAATTTTGCTATTCTTGGTGCTATGTGGCACCAAGATCATCGCATTTCACTGTATTCATTAAGTTTGAAGAAGCTAACATAAACAGGGCTGAGTGTTTTCGTTGTTGTTGTTCTTCTAAAAACTCTATATAGCCCACATTTGTATAGGATTCACAACATTTAAGGGAAATACCAAGTATTACATCAAACATACACAGTAATTTCTATACATTAATTTTTACTCTGCTAATGTAGCTTACTTTGCTTTCTAAATCTTTCCATAAACTTTACCATAAATAAATTACAATTTCTAGTTTTTATTATTTTTGGGTGTGTGTGTGTGTGTGATCATAAAAATTCAGGTAGGCTCCGAAACAGGTTTTATCCTACTTTTCCAAAATCAACAAGTAATGGAAAATATTAAATGGGAACATTTTACTTATAGAAACTACGTATTTGAAAGATGTGAAAAGGTCTCCGATTACGAGAAAGTGATAGGAAGTTCTTTGTAAATTATAATTTTAGAATCACTGCAGTTGAATAAATTCTCAAAGGCAGGGGTAATTTTTAACAAAGAACAGTCTAATCTATACATTTAAATTCTTTTTTCATAAAAAGCTAAGGGTTGGACATAAATGACAAACATTTAACATTATTTGGTAAAAAGGGCATTAAGGGTTGTAATTTTCTACCAAAGGAAGTTTGTCAGACTTCAGTCCGATGTGGGACCTACTTCTCCCTGAATTAAACAGCTCCTTTAACAGCACATTGAGCCCTTTATACCAAGTAATTTTTCCTGTTAAGGGAAAAGAGGAAATCTAGTGTGCGTTCAATTTACAAATGAGACTGGACATTTTCCACAAAGAATTTTCATTAGTAACTGAATGATGAGGATTTTAAAAAACCAAAATGGATCCACCTATTAAAAAAATGGTACAGTCAGCACTCTCTTATTAATAAATTTAATAAGGAAGTTACCCTCGTAACTGAAGTTCTTCAATTTTTAGAAGTCTTTAAATTTTTTCTCTATGTCAGAATTGTTTTTATAAATGGTAAAGTGTTAATTACTTTTATGTTACAAATGAGTAGCTGGTATTACTACTATAAGGTGCACTTTTTTCAAATTAATGCAACAAATTTGGGGTGATTACTCACATGGAAATTGTCCACAGAAAGATTTTCTGTAATGGTTCTTCAAGAAAAAACTTCTGTAGTACACTTAAGGTCTGAAACTGAGCTCAAATTTAGTCTGAGGTGTATACTGACTGCATTTTGAGGTATCTTCACTATAAATAGTCATGTTACAGTTATTACCACTATCTGAACTTGCCACTCTCATAAAGACACTCACAGGTAAAATCTGGTGTTCTTAAAAAAAGTTCTATTAGTGTTGAGAAATCAAGGTGTTCCTGTGTTTGAAACTGTGTACTTCTGAACATGTAAAAATGTTTATGGAATAAAAAGAACTAAAAGATGTTGTCTCATTAAGAGATACTACTCAGAAGTTTCTGCTAAGAAATCCCTGTGAAAGAAATCATCCAATGTGCAAATTTGTTGACAGAGAAAATCCTCTCTGAGCTATCATAGGACAAAACATGTAGATTGATTCGCTTCTGAACTCTGAGAGCTGCCTTAAATTTAACTTTCTAAACACAAAGTTGCTTACATCTTCAGCAAAATTACATTTTATTTGTAGGTGGTTCTTTATCTTTGCCTGTAACATTCGGTGCAATCTGAAACTTAATGCACTAGAATAAATAACCAGCAAAGACTATTTCAAATCTCCGTTTCTGCAGGCCTCATGAAAACTTCTCCCCGCGGGAGAAAAACTGACATAATTTCATCCCCTGTCTGTTTGCTCTGAAGGTGAGCCTAGACTGTCTGCTGCCTCATAAACACACACTGAATATTGTTCTTTTTTTTTTTCCAGAAGCAACGAAATACCTCTTGGTGAGAGAGTATTTTGTTTTTCGAATGCATATAAGAAGTCACCACTCAAGAATATCAGAAAGATGTATATACACATAGACCGGAATGTTCTTGTTCTCACTGGGGCCTCTTACCTTCATTTTCTGTATTGGCTGGCACCGAGTCGACCCCAAAAGGATGCCAGGGTTGGAGATCGTCCAGGCCGAACTCCCCATTCACGGGAAGAAGCTCCACGGTGGTTTTCGTTTCTGTCAAAGACGGCATGAGGGCATCGTTTCCGTAACTGATTCTTGGTTCACTGATCATGTTGGCCAAGACGTCATCTGAGTAGTTCTGCTCTTTCTGAAGCAGCTCATCTAAACAGAACAGAGCCATATGTGTGGTGGGTCACAGCAACACGCAGGACTGCCGCAGCGGCTACCATTTCCTGTCAGCCAGACGCAACCTGAACTGCTCTGCACACACGATCTCATGCACAGCCAGGAGGTGGGTACCACCATCGGCTCCATCTGACAGATGTGAAAACTGAGGCCTGTGGCAGCTGAGGCACTTATGTAAAACCACAGCAAGTGCCCAAGGCAGGATGTGAGCCGAGAGAGATTGGCTGCCACCTAGGCTGCGGCTTCCGAACAGCTGTACCACTCCTCCCCACGATGAAGGACCTCAAGAGTGAAATCTCCCCTTCCTCCTCGGACACAGGCTCTGGTATCCTGTGATCACAGGGGAATCAACAGCGTGCTCTGCTGAGCTGTGTGCCGGGATGTGGTGGCAGTGTGCAAGGGACAGTCACTTTCATGCTGGAGGATGTAGTCCAGCGAGTCCCCCGTCTGTCCTTGAACACGTGTAAGGACAAGAGAAGTGTAACTGGGTGGCAGCCTGCTCCATTCTTGAACAGTTCTCACTGTTTTGCCGTGAACAAATCTGCCTTCCCCCAAAGCCCCCTAGGTGCTGCATGATCTATGTCCTGAGGCAACAGAGAGGCAGTCCCCTTGCCCTCCCAGCGGTGGCCTCGCACACATGAAGCTCTGCTGCAGCCCGCTCCGCTGGGGGCGAAACCTCCCTGCCTCCCAGCATCTGTCTTGCCCTCTTGAGCCAAATTTCCTGCCTCTTCCCGCTGCCGTTTCTCTTCAAAAAATGCTATCAGTTACCAACACCCCCTTTTTAAAGATTACTTATTTATTTGACAGAGAGCGAGCGAGCGAGCACACAAGCAGGAGGAGCGGGAGAGAGAGAAGCAGGCTCCCTGCAGAGCAGGGAGCCCGACATAGGGTTCAAACCCAGGACCCCGGGATCATGACCTGAGCCGAAGGCAGATGCTTAACGACTGAGCCACCCAGGCGTCCCTCAGTTACTCCTTTTAAAAAACGGACTAAATAAAACCAACTTTATGGAACATAATTGACTGATCTAGACTCGTGAAGATTCCTACATTATACATTTCATTACTGCAATGCATTTTTACTGGAAAAGAGAGTTGGGAATATAACTTTGTACTGATTGGAATCATTGCTTTAAATACGGGGTTATAACAAGATTTGTGACTCTCCTATAATTCCACCACAGGTCACCAGGTTTTTCTCTGGAATATATTTTTTAAAATTAGACACCCACGAATAGCATGTGTGCTATTAAAAATGATAATTAATCAGAATACCTCATCTCCCAATCATACCTCTGTCAAGAGTTCACTGTATTATATATTTCAGACCAATCACTGGTTAGTATTGTTGCTGCAGAAAATGAAGAAAATAAAATCAGGATTTAAATTTGATTTGTAGGGGCGCCTGGGTGGCTCAGTTGGTTAAGCGACTGCCTTTGGCTCAGGTCATGATCCTGGAGTCCCAGGATCGAGTCCCGCATCAGGCTCCCTGGTCAGCAGGGAGTCTGCTTCTCCCTCTTCCCTCCCCCCCCTCATGTGCTCTCTCTTTCTCTCTCTCATTCTCTCTCTCTCAAATAAATAAAATCTTTAAAAAAAAATAAATTTGATTTGTAATATTTTCCTATCATCCTTCACCATTCTCTTTTAAATTGAAAAAAAATTTTTACCTGAAAAAATTCTGCTCCAACAGGTCAATTAAAACAATTTGATAGAAGAGCATTAAAGCATGAGATTAATATCCTTCTATGGAGTCAATTTTATTGCGAGATACCATTTTAAATGATGAAATCCCAAGACAATCAGTCCTTCTGAAGTCTAATTGGAGTTATAATATATAGCTATTTGCTGCAGCACCATTCTAAAATTCAATATTTGATGCTTGTAATGACCTTTCCCATGCAGATGAAAGGGCCCCATTAGATTTATCCCAACTTTTTCAGGTCTTACACAGTCATGGGTAATGGCTAATAACTTAGCCAATGTCTCCTTTAATAAATTAAATGGGCATTTCTTTTATATAAATCTTATGCTTCTGACTGTTGAGCACTTACAATACTAAAGAGATGATCTTCTGGAATAATTATTGGCGCTCACACGTTCGTCTGAGAGGGAATAACCTTCACCAGCACGATCTGCTCTTGGCTCCACCTCGAGGCACGTTGGTATCTTTGTGGCATTTACTGCCACTTACCCTCTGGAAACTGTTTCTGTCTTGCAACCTCAGTACCATGCTGGTTCCCTGTGACTTCTCCGAGGAACTCCGCTTGTTCCTTTTTTCTAATCTCTTCACCCCTATGTTTTCTTTTTGAATCTCCATCCATCTCTTTCTGCAATTTTTCATTTGGAAATCCATCCCCTCTTGAAGCTCTAAGGATGAACCGGACATGTCTTTCCCCAGCGTTCATTTCTTCCTCCCACTCTAGGTTCTATATATGTCTAAGTTTGCTGGGCCTATTAACTTACATCTCCCATGAACTTAGTATGTACGAAACTGAGCTCAAGGCCCCCTGGCTCTCCCTCCTGCCTTCTCCTGTTGTAATCATGGAAGAGCTATGATCCCAGCCACAGGTCTGAAATCTCCATAACCATCTGTAGCTCTATTTCTTTGCGTCCCATACATTACTGACAACTTGATTTTTTTTTTTAAAGATTTTTTTGACAAAATTTATTTATTTGGCAGAGAGAAACACAGCGAGACAGGGAACACAAGCAGGGGGAGTGGGAGAGGGAGAAGCAGGCTTCCCGCTGTGCAGGGAGCCCGATGCGGGGCTCGATCCCAGGACCCTGGGATCATGACCTGAGCTGAAGGCAGACACTTAATAACTGAGCCACCCAGGCGCCCCTGACAACTCCTTTTAAAATTCCATTTCTGGATTCTCTTATTCATTTCTCACTCCCCCTTTCTACAATCTTCCTCCCTTGAACCATCATTACTTTCTGCCTTGATAACTGTGAAGTCTGTTGTTGTCTCTGCTCTGTTCCCCATATCTTTTTGTGATACTGAGGAATGGCTCTGCCTCATTCCAGTAACTCCCCATTCCCTACTGAATTAATCCCAAACGCTACTTTGCCAGATATTAAAGGCTCTCTGTGATCTGGGCCCACCTCATCTTTGTAGCTATGAGGCTCAAGCCCTTTGCTGTATACACCTGTGATACAGTGATTTATAATAATAAATCTATATTTGGTCTTTGTAGGCACAGAGCTCCTAAAACCCTTGAAATTTCATAGGTGATGAGAGGAATAAAGGTATCTTTTAGTTATGTTATGAAGCAACTTTTGAAAAGCCTACAGGTCACTGAAGGATGGGGGTGGTCACCAGAGGAACTAACCATGTGATCAGATGGTTAGAACTTTCAGTCCCACCCTCTGGGAGGGGAGAGGGGCTGGAGACTGAGCTCAATCGCCAATGGCCAACGATTTAATCAACGAAGTTTATGTAATGAAGCCTCTATAAAAACCAAAAGGACAGGGTTCTGGGAGCTCTGAGGTTGGTGAACACGTGGCGATGTGGGAACATGTTGAAAGCTCCCAGTCCTTTCCTACAGACTTTCCCACTTGGATGTTGCTATAATAAATCCGTAATCTAGTAAGTAAAATTTTTTCCTCTGTTCTACAAACTAATAGAACCTGAGGAGGAGGTGGATGGAACTTCTGATTTATAGCTGTGGTCATCAGAAGCACAGGTGACACCTGGACTTGCAATGGGCTGTTGGGGGCAGGGCAGTCGGAGTCTTGTAGGACTGAGCTCAGACTCTTTTTTTTTTAAAGATTTTATTTATTTATTTGACACAGAGAGAGATAGCCAGAGCAGGAACAAAAGCAGGGGAAGTGGGAGAGGGAGAAGCAGGCTTCCTGCCGAGCAGGGAGCCCGATGTGGGACTCCATCCCAGGACCCTGGAATCATGACCTGAGCCGAAGGCAGGTGCTTAATGACTGAGCCACCCAGGCACCCCTGAGCTCATACTCTTGTGGGATCTGCACTACCTCTAGGTAGATAGTATTGGAATTGGGTTGAATTGATTGAATTCTCCAACTGGATGCTGGAGAATTGCTTGGTGGTATGGAGAAAACCCTACATATTGGAACTGGACCGACAGCTCTGTCAGACCGAGTGGCTTAGATTATCTCCAGATGGGACCAGGCATTCCCATCAGGACACCTTTACTCTCTGTTCCTGCTACATGGGAAGATCATCTCTGCTTATTTAAATTATATGAACTTTTGAAAGATCAGCTCAAATGCTCTCTTCTCTATAACTCTACTCTTAACAACTTTATGAGGATTATGGACATTATTATTTTTATGAGACGGGAAACTGAGGCTGGGATGGATGATCGAATCTCTTTAAGATCCCATGGCCAGTGGGCGTCAGTGCTGAAGTCCCTGCTCTGGGCTGCAGAACACCCACCTCCCTGCCTGCGACCCCCACCTATCCAGCATCCACAGCCCCAGAGCAGGGCTCACTCCTGGTCTCAGCACTGCATCGCTTATTTGCAGAGTGATTATAAGCCTGTTTCAGAACATTTGTCACACTTACGGGGCTGCAAGCCGACTCAAACACCACCAGCCCTATGGAATGGTTATTGCTTTTGCGCCTTTGAATAGGCATTTTCCAGGCACCGGAGCTGAAGGGAGTCCTGTACCCATCTCAGCCCATGGCAGTAAAAAGGGTAGAGCAGGAAACAGTCACAGTGGAAAATCTTATGTCTGTACTTCATAAAATATCCAGGACATTTTGGGTTGAAGCACATCGTGGTGCCTGCTTTTCTCTTTTATCTCTTATGCTGTTGGCAGAAAATTTCCTCCAAATGGCCACTCAAATGTTGAGCCCCATGGTAGTTAATTTTCCTGGTTTATTATATTCATGTTCAGAATATGAGAGAATGAAACATTCAAGAAATGTTACATTTTCGGCAGACTGAAAAGCACTTAGGCTTTTTTTTGGGGGGGGGCGGTACAAAATAGCAGAAATCCATGTTTTAACCTCAGTTTAATGCAGAAGATTTAGAAACAACCACCTCTGGTTATCTCATTTGGAACAATGAAGTCTGTGTGGTTTTTAAGGGACAAAAAGCAGGCGGAAATGACAGATTATCATTCGTGGGGGTAGGATTCCATTTTGCGATCATAAAATGTCAGAAGGCAGCCAGCTACCTCTTGACATTAAGGGCTCAGGATTTTACCAAAGGCGAACACAATTGGCACCAGGCAATTCTGCCTGTGATTAAAAAAAAAAAAAAAAAAAAAGCAGAGCCGCATAGGATATTTCAGTGCGCATTCTTTTTTTTTTTTTTTTTAAAGATTTTATTTACTTATTTGACAGAGAGAGAGCACAAGTAGGCAGAGTGACAGGCAGATGGAGAGGGAGAAACAGGCTCTCCGCTGAGCAGGGAGCCGGATGCGGGGCTCGATCCCAAGACCCCAGGATCATGATCTGAGCCGAAAGCAGCCGCTTAACGGACTGAGCCACCCAGGCGCCCCTTCAGTGCGAATTCTGAGTGGGGCTTTAACTTTGAATTCTGTGGTTAAGACTAACTGCACAGAAACTACATGTCTAGTATGCTTAGTGGCCCTGATGGATTACCTGTTTATCTGAATTAATTCAATATTTTACTGTGATGGCATATACTGGTGATTTCCAAAGCTTTTAAGGATCTAAATTGGCCAGCTGCTGTATTAAACTAAGACACAAGGTTCATTTCTTCCCTAAGACTCTCTTTTTTCCTTTCTAAGAGCTACTTGTTATTGCCCAGAATTACAGCAGCCATCTCTGGAGTTAAATTTATATTCTGTAATACCCAGCATACACGGGCATTGTAGTTAGAAGTGGAAATATTTGGGTGCCTGGGTGGCTCGGTCGGTTAAGCGTCTGTCTTTGGCTCACGTTGTGATCTTGGGGCCCCACACTGGGCTCCCTGCTCAGCAGGGAGTCTGCTTCTCCCTCTCCCTCTGCCCCTCCCCCCGTTCATGCGCTCTCTCTCTCAAATAAATAAATAAAATCTTAAAAAAAAAGAAGTGGAAATCTTTAACTGAGTTCAGGGATGGTAATCTTTAACCTACAGCTTAAACAAAACAGGGATACTCAATTTCAAATATGAAACATACAGCAAACCTTGTCACCTTGCCCTTTTAAAAAGTGTGTTGAGGATTTATACTAAGCATACTTAATAGTTGTGAGAAAAAAAACACCTCACCATTTAGTTATCATAGAAAATATTTAAAATATTTTGAGGTGATGGGGATGAAGGAGTGTGGAATCACCATATTCTACACCTGAAGCTGATACCACACCGTGTGTTAACTGGAATTTAAATAAAAACTTACATATTTTGAAGAAAGCAGCATCAAGAGAGTCCCCCAACAGTGATATCATCTTCAAATGACTAAAATACTTTGTTTTTGTGGAAACAATAGATTTCTATGATAGTTTGAGAGAAACAGCCCCATAAAAGGATTGCTGAATGGGAAACAGAGAAATTCTAGATCATCTGTCTAACATGCCTTTTTAAATTATTAATCCACTACCCAAACTCCTTTTAAAGTTTTAACGGCTGTATTTTAGGTTTCAAGAAAATATAGTTTGTAAACATTAAATCAGTTCTCTTTTACAAGCCTTAATTACAATCACTGAACTATCTCTTCCACCTTTTAAATGTGTTTGGGGTGGGGAGGGAAGTCTCAGCCTTTTCCTCTGTAACACACAGCTATTAAAGGTCTGATTTGGAGACGGGCATCAGTTGAGGTCTCCTAGGCTTGCTGGTTTTTCTCTTCATAGGATTGAAACTGCACTGCTATGCTTATTTTTTTTTTTTTTCCTATTTTCTGATTCTTCTAGTTCCTGCTGGAAAAATATGTACTTATCTGTAGCCTCTCCCCAAAACGGAAATTTCTTTTCAACTTTGTCTATCAGGGGATTCTCATATGACTCATTCTTACCTCTCTCTTTTTTAAAATAAAGAAATCATAATTTAAATGTTTCTCTATGGTGACCTGTCTATTTCTGTTTTCACAAATCGTATCTTTTTAATAAATATTTGCTTCTGCATCTGAAAGAACTGAAGGGTTACAGCTCTGTGCGATGCACCCCCCCCCAACCCCGCTCCCGGCAACCACCACGGCTGCATTGGGAGTATCTATAAAAGGGGTGCAATTTTTCCCCAATCAAGAAGCTCCACTATGAATCCGCTGTCATCCATTCTAGGCATTTTGCCCACACCAAGCCTATGAGATCAGATTTAATTTCCCAAACACAGTTCTGTGCACGTCTGATTCATGGCTCAGCACACAAATGTCACGCTGGTTCATTATACTGAACGTTGCCACGGTCTCTGAAGCTCCCTAAGGCTCGCATTCCTCATCCATAGAATTGGAGGAGGTTGGATGGATGTAAGACCGTCTTAGCAGTTCCTCCACTTGGAATCCCGTTAGCTGTGCTCTTGTACGTAGGTGTCCCCCCAGAGCGAGGGAACCACAGTTTGCACACCACTGTGGTCCCCAGGTGATTCCCAAGCACGTCACAGACGAACCACTGCCAGTCTGTGCAAAGGTATTGCCACACAATGGTCTCAGTAGTCGCCTTTGTAACAGACACGAGTCTCAAAACAAGGTGTTCTGAAGGATGAGCATGGCCAGCGAGTAATAGCGCCAGAGGAAACCTGACTCCCACACACCATTAAGTCACGTTCTCAGAACCCAGCCCACTCTGAGCCTTGACGCTCTCAGGCACGACAATGCTTCGGAATCAGAAAGCCACAGGAAAGGAAAGCCTAGTTACGAATTTCCTTTTTTGCCAGAACATTTGTCAGGCAGGAAATGACACAGGAGCTGGAACAAGGAAGTGTTCAGGAAACAGGTCAGTGTTGTTCAGACTCCGAGAAAAAGAACATGCACTTAAAAGTGTAGAGGGCACTAGAGGACACACTTCAGTGCTGTGCTCCCCACTACTGAAGACCAGTCCTCGCTGGTGACTATTTTACTTCCTAATCATGGACTTACCTATAGTTCAATGGAGCAGAAGCAGTTTATTTTTATCTTTTTTGGTGGGGAAAAGAGAAAGAAGGGGTGAGGGGCAGAGGGAGATTTTTTTTTTTTAAGATTTATTTATTTATTCTGGGGGGAGGGAGAGAGAGTGAGCATGATGGGGGGAGGGGCAGAGGGAGACAGAGAATCCTCAAGCAGACTCCCCACTGACCGTGGAGCCTGACGCAGGGCTTGACCCCAGGACGCTGAGATCATGACCTGAGCTGAAATTAAAGTCGGACACTGAAGCTGTATTACAAAGCTGTAATCATCAAGACAGTATGGTACTGGCACAAAAACAGACACATAGATCAATGGAACAGAACAGAAACCCAAAAATGGATCCTCAACTCTATGGTCAAATAATCTTCGACAAAGCAGGAAAGAATATCCAATGGAAAAAAGCCAGTCTCTTCAACAAATGGTGTTGGGAAAATTGGACAACCACATGTGGAAGAATGAATCTGGACCACTTTCTTATGCCATATACAAACATAAACTCAAAATGGGTGAAAGACCTAAATGTGAGATAGGAATCCATCAAAATCCAAGAGGAGAACACAGGCAGCAACCTCTTTGACCTCAGCTGCAGCAACTTCTGGCTAGACATGTCTCCAAAGCAAGGGAAACAAAAGCAAAAATGAACCACTGGGACTTCATCAAGATAAAAAGCTTCTGCACAGCAAAGGAAACATTCAACAAAACCAAAAGACTACCGACAGAATGGGAGAAGATATTTGCAAATGACGTATCAGATAAAGGGCTAGTATCCAAAATCTATAAAGAACTTATCAAACTCAACACCCCAAAACCAAAAAAATCCAGTCAAGAAATGGGCAGAAGACATGAACAGACATTTCTCCAAAGAAGACATACAAATGGCCAACAAACACATGAAAAATTGCTCAATATCACTTGGCATCAGGGAAATACAAATCAAAACCACAATGAGATACCCCCTCATGCCAGTCAGAATGGCTAAAATTAACAAGACAGGAAACAAAAGATGTTGGAGAGGATGTGGAGAAAGGGGAACCCTCCTACACTGTGGGTGGGAAGGCAAGCTGGTGCATCCACTCTGGAAAACAGTATGGAGGTTCCTCAAAAAGTTGAAAATAGAGCTACCCTACGACCCAGCAACTGCACTACTAGGGATTTACCCAAAGGATACAAACACAGTGATCCAAAGGGGCACCTGCACCCCAATGTTTATAGCAGCAATGTCCACAAGAGCCAAAATATGGAAAGAGCCCAGATGTCCATCGATAGATGAATGGATAAAGAAGAGGTGGTGTGTGTATACACACACACACACACAGTGGAATCAAAAAGAAGGAAATCTTGTCATTTGCAATGACGTGGATGGAACTAGAAGGTATTATGCTAAGTGAAAGAAGTCAGTCAGAGAAAGACAAATACCGTATGATTTTAGTCGTATGTGATTTTAGTCAAAGACAAATACCATATGATTTTAGTCAATCAAGTCATCTTGATTTAAGAAACAAAACAGATGAACAGATGGGAAGGGAAAGGAAAATAAAATAAGATGAAAATAGAGAGGGAGGCAAACCATAAGAGACGCTGAACTCTAGGAAACAAACGGAGGAGAGAAGGTGGGTGGGGGTATGGGGTAACTGGGTGATGGGCATTAAGGAGGGCACTTGATGTAATGAGCACAGGGTGCTATACGCAACTGATGAAGCACTAAATTCTACCCCTGAAACTCATAATATACTATATGTTAACTAAATTGAATTTAAATAAAGAATTAAAAAAAAAAGAGTTGGACGCTTAACCGACTGAGCCACCCAGGTGCCACCCTATCAATGGAGCAGAAGCTGTTTAAAATGCCGATTTGGGGGAGAACCTATGTGGTCTTCAAGTGATTACTGCACATGGCTGGGATGTCTTGATCTGTGTGTGACTCATGGGACAGCCATAGTGTGGTGCTATGACATCGCGAAAGCATGAGATCAACTGTACAAAGACACCTTCCACTTCTGTGGCTTTTTCAAGGCCATTAGCTCATTTGATACCCACAACAATCGTTACCGTGGGATTCCTACTCCATTGACAGTTGAGCAAATGGGGACATCCCTTTTGAGAAATACAGTTATCAAGTGGCAGAACTGGGATCTGAACCCAAGGATGCTGATTCCTAGTCCAAACATTTTCACTATTCCATGAAAAATTTTATTTTATGGCTGACATGGCTATTTGATTAGTGACTGATATTATAGAAATATATACACATCTATCATCACAAGCATCCTGTTTCTCATTTTTTGGATAGATTTGGAAAACTGATGGATTCAGTGATTATCTTTTTTTCTTTTTTTTCATAAGAAGGAACCAAGGTAAGAGACTTTCGCCATGGGCCAAGGTCACAGAGCTTCTTGACAGTGGAGGAGCAGGGCTGAAAAGCCAGGTGGTTCCCAGCTGCACAACCATGCACTGCTCCCTACTCTAAGGGAGGCCTTACGTGTCACCTCCATTTGGACAGCCCACCCTCAAAGTATTTTCCCCTCTGAACACCCACCTCCCCCACATCTTTAGATTTGCCTTTCTCTGGAAGATTTCCATAAATATGATAGCTATGTGAACTGTCATGAGGTTTCACCAATTCTGAGTCAAACTGGATAATGCAGACATCTTTAGGCTTTGAGCTATGTAAATGGTTGACCAGCAGACGGACTCTGCATACTTAGTCATCCCAAATACCCCTTCTCATCGGCGGTGCAGGGACTAGAATACTTCAGCGGCCAAAAGAGAAAGAGCCGTGGAGGATGCTGCCACGTTTCCAACTTGGGAAAAAAAATTACAGACATATTAGCACCAAGTAATGCTGTTCCACAAATCTAGTTTTTATTTTGACCTCCAGAAAACTGGGTCAGTCCTCTCATTTTTAGCCACACTACCGATCTTGAGAATCTCTCATAGTCTCTAAATTCAGACTTCACCTTTGAATCTGGGTTTATTTTTCTTTAGTAGATTCTGGGGGCACAGATTTTAAATGAAGCATGCTTTGTCCATTCATGGTAACAGACTGTCCCTGGAGGACACACAAACATGGCTGCACATCACTTGTGAGAATATTCCCTATCCCAAGTCACATCTCCTGAAGTATCACTTGTCCAGCTTACGACTAAGGGTATGAGGAAGTCCCTTTTCGTCGTAGACAAATTTCCTCTCGACTTTCAACCAACAGAGATCAAACAACTTAGATCTACCAAAGGCATCAGTCAGAAATCAAGATAAAACTCAGTCCGTCTCCCTGGCATCTAAAAACAGATTAAAGCATTTCTTCTTCATGTTTACTTGTAGTTTTTGTGCCAGTGTTGTGATCCTATTTCCAACTACCTTAGGAATCTTGGTCCTGCCTGGGTGGTTGGCAGTCTAAGCAATCCTGAAGTGAAAAACCCTTCTAAAGTGTAGACCACAAACCAAGCTTACATATTACAGAGAGAATCTCTGCAAGCATGCTGTGTTGAGGTAATAATTTGCATATGTAAGTAAGTGTCTTTGTTTTGAGGAAACACACCATGAAGAATTTAGGGGTAAAGGGCCAATATGTCTGTAAGTCACTCTCAAAAAAAGAAGTTTTATGCAATATTTTCAGACTCTCCTTTAAGTCTGGAATTCTATTAAAATAAGAAGCTCACACTGTGGCACTAACACCGTGGTGCCAGCTTTAACCTGCATCTATCTGGAAGTTTCCTCTGGTCGATAAATATAGGGAAAATGCGTATCTGACCATTAACGTAAGCAGATAAAACTATACGTCCTCTGCAAAGTAAAATAAAAACGAATAAAAATTTTGATGACTCCTCTCCCTTAAACATCAATCATCTCATGTGATTTTTCAGGCGAGGAAACGCTTGTTCCTTCACATACTAGAGGAAAAACTGCCTCTCTTGGGCTAGTTGAGAGACGTGTACTTTTACTGTTAAACTGAAGGAGTTTCAAAGTATTTAGGATTATGAGGAATCTTCTCTTCGAACCTGTCTTTAAGAGAGCCTGGGGGCACCTGGGTGGCTCAGTCAGTTAAACATCTGCCTTTAACTCCCTGCTCGGCGGGGGGTCTGCTTCTCCCTCTGACACTTCCCCTCTCATGCTGTCTCCCATTCTCTCTCTCAGATAAATAAATAAAATCTTTAAAAAAAAAACAAAACCAAAAAAACATCTGCCTTTAGCTCAGGTCATGATCCCAGAGTCCTGGGATTGGGCCCCTCGTCAGGTTCTCTGCTCAGCAGGGAGTCTGCTTCTCCTTCTCCCTCTGTTCCTCCCCTGCTCGTGCTTTCTTTCACTCTCTCAAATAAATAAATAAATAAATAAATAAAGTCTTTAATAAATAAATAAAAAGAGCCTAACCCCTCTAGCATAAGCGAGGACTTCACCGTGCTTCCTCTTTTATATAAAAATGTGACATTTGGTAGTAATTACAAGAATAACACAAATTTGGTGCAAAAAAAAAAATGCAGAAAACAAAAGAAATCATGATACTTCACTTGCGATCCCACCACCAAGACAGCCAAGAGTCATGTTGCCTTTCTTTTTAATAGTCTTTTTTTAAAATAGTTTTGCTCTTTACAGGATTATTTCAAATCTTCGATCGCTACTTTATCATCTAATTGTTAGGACTGTGGTTATGGAGACAGCATTGTGTGAGGCTGCTGGAGGGGGCCGGGTGGCGCTTGGAATTGGACCCATCACGTCTGAGGACATAGACATGGAGGCACAGGGATGAATCTCCCTCCGGTTTCATTCCCCAGTACGCACTTCGCAATTTTTCTGGTAGGCTCTTCTGCATAGCTGGGGCAGGTTTTTGTTTGCTTTCCAACAAAACCTGGGGTTTGCTCTATCGGGGGTCAGTATCACATTTCATTTTTTAAAAACTGCTAGTGCTTTCAGTGAGGACAAGGAAGTAAAATGAGAAAGGTTATTTTTTGAAAAGATACTGAAACCACAGTTTTACGGCTCTTGCATTTTTATAAAGGCCAAGTCATTCTGGCAACTGCACACAATCTGAGCTCACACTCGCCTGGAGCCTTCGCTGCTGGTGGCAGGGTGTTCTGAGCATCCACCCATAACATCCCCTTCTTTCCACCTGAGCTCAGAACCAATTAAGAGGAGACAAGTGGAGATGAAAACACCACCTTTACTTTCGATGAAGGCCAGGCCCTTATTAACCCACATGATGCTTTCTTTGGGGAGTGAGTCACATATAGGGCACGTTGGCCTGTCACTGCACACAGGAGAGGGAGTCTGAGGGATGCCCCTACAACCGTGTCCTGTCCAACCTGCACAGTGTAAGCGGTGATCCTGTCTGATGGCACCCTTTCCCAGACTTGTGAGAGATGCCTTTCTTGCTCGGGTAAGAGATATCCTGGCGGTGGACCAAGGGAATGGGACACAGTGCCCCTCTCAAGAGCTAGCAATCATTCTCTGCTGTACGCTGAAGAAAGTGCATTCTAATAGACTCATACCCAGTAAATACTTCTTTGATGGAATTCTATATTTACAAGGCTGTAAAGTAAGGCATGTTAGCTCATGGTAGAAAGTACGATTTTCAACATTCATAAATAGTTAATTTCACTCAAAGAGCCTAAAGATTTATGCTGACAGTTATAACGGTAATAGGCAAGTGTGGATAAGATCAGTGCAAATACACACACACACACGTCTCATGAGACGAGGCAGGAAGAGATCCTGTTCCTGTGGACAGCACAGCATGTCTGTATACATGATAGCTCATTTGAAATGCATGTTTATGCAGATCAAAAAAACCCACGTTAGTCCTCTATGTTCTTCTGCACACTGACCTATTTAGGTTCTCTTTGACACAAAATTCGCTCTGTACTAAACATTTCTAGAACAGCAATGGTCCTTCCTCTCTTCCGATTAGCTGACGTGAACGATCACTCAACAACGTATGGGGAAACCAAGCCTGGAGATGGAAAATGCTTGGCATCTGGGACTTGGAGACAGATGGAAAGGGTCTGTCTTAGGGAAGCATTAACAGTGCAGAGGAGTGGGGAAGCTGAAAGAACTCACCTGAAGGAAGATAATCGGAAGCCAAGAACACTAAAAGCATTTTATCATTAATTAATGAGCTCGTTCATTTACTACCTGTTGAGCAATCCCATCCTCTTTCAGGCCACTGCAGGAAACAGCTAAGGCAATTTTTTTTTTTTTTAAATGTTTTATTTATTTATTCATGAGAGAGAGAGAGAGGCAGAGGGAGAAGCAGACTCCCCGCCTAGCAGGGAGCCCGATGCGGGACTCGATCCCAGGACCCTGGGATCATGACCTGAGCCGAAGGCAGAGGCTTAACCATCTGAGCCACCCAGGCGCTCCAAGGCAATTTCTTTATACTCAGAGCTCATGGCCTAGAGGAAAGATGGGCACAAAAGTAATTCCCTACAGGTGCTACGGGAAGGGGGACGGACAGAGCGAGAAAGAAAAAAGAGCGGGTTTTCCGGCGGGAGACCGTGAGTGTTGTTGCTCCAGAGGAGAGACTGCTGTCCTGGGAGATTCAAGTGCTCGCACCGAGGGATAGAGAAGGGGCTACCGCCCAAAGGTTGGGGCTTTTTGTCACAAGGGAAGTATAAAGGAAGCAGCTTAGATAGAAGCCAGGGGCTTTGGTTTGTGGAACAGAGAGGAGAGGAACATGCTGACTAGGTGTGTACAATGCATAAAATCCAGAATATCGGAATTCTCTAGGCTCTGCCGATACTTGCAGTTCATTTACAGGTAAACTGTAAAGAAAAGAAAGGCATGGAGGGGACACCTGGGGATTATAAGATACTTGAGAGACATGTCAACATTAAAAACGGGGGCAGGCTGTACACTAGAATGATAAAACCAGAAAGATTTTTAAGGAAGTGATACAAGGAAGAACAGTGCTATTCTGATGGGGGAGGGGAGGCAGAGGTTGTGAATGGGACGGGGCTGAGGAGCTACTGGGGGGAGTTATGAATATTTTTATTCTTTTTTTTTTAAGATTTTATTTATTTATTTGAGAGAGAGAGAGGAGGGTGGGGAGGGGCAGAGGGGGGGGGGAGAGAGAGAGAGAGAGAAGCAGGATCCTTGCTGATCGGGAAGCCTGATGCAGGGCTCGACCCCAGGACCCTGGAGAACACGACCTGAGCTGAAGGCAGATATTAACTGACTGAGCCACCCAGGCACCCCTCATATTTTTATTCTTGACTGGAGCTGTGTCTATCAGAAGAGCAGATGTGGGGGAGAAAGACAAGTTCTCCTCAGACATGTTTGCGATATCCCAACATACCATGGCCACTTGAAATGTAAGCCTCGAGAGCTCATGTCCATGTGGACACAGCCCAAGGGGAAGCATAGATAGGAAAATGGGAATTCTCCAGATTGTAGCAGAATTTTGCAGGTGTTTTGGGGGAAAAGCCCATACTGGAATCCCCAAAAGGGGTTTATCGTATACTGAATTCTGTTGGATAATAAACATGCCACCCACCCACAATGTCCCAGCTAAAAATCCTTTACAGTGTCGAACTGGAGTGCTTGACAATAACATCAGGTAGGTAGCTATTTTTAAGAACTACAAGGGGCAACCTATTTCTTATCCAAATAGATGGTTATAGGTCTTTTTCCCCCTTACATTACTTCCATATCAACATCCATTAGATGTTTAAAAAAAAAAAATCAACCTCATTTTTTTATTCTGCAAAGAACAAAGAGAAAATTGTGTAGGAGATGAAACATAAAGTAGACCCAACGTTTTTGCTCATTTAACTTCGGATATGCTTTCCTTTTAGACAATGATGGAAGTGAGATGGGCCAGCTCTGCTTTCAAGTTACCTAGTGAACCATGAATCCTGGTACCAGGTGGATTCTATTGAGCATGTTGGAAAATTAGCCCAGATGGCCACTTTCCCACCTGCCTGAGACAACCACCTTCCATGATGTACAGCTTGCAGCCCCACATGGGAAACCTTGCCCCGCTATTTCCTTCTTAAACGGTTTCTAATCTCCACACTTCCTAGACCCAGCACTAGACCTCATCCAAGGCCCTGATGCTTTTCCTGTTGAAAATTTACATGGAATGCTAGTAATTTCCTTTAAAAAAAATTGCTTAAAAATGTTATTTTCAGGGCATCTAGGTGGCTCACTTGGGTAACTGTTCAACTCTGATTTTGGCTCAGGTCATGATCTCAGGGTTCTGAGATTAAGCCCCATGTCAGGCTCCGTGCCGGGTGGGGAGCCTGCTTAAGATTCTCTTTCTCAGGGCACCTGGGTGGCTCAGTCAGTTAAGCGTCTGCCTTCGGCTCAGGTCATGATCCTAGGGTCCTGGGATTGAGTCCCGCATCGGGCTCCTTGCTCAGCGGGGAGTCTGTTACTCTCCCTGCTTATACTTTCTCTCTCTGTCAAATAAATAATTCTTAAAAAAAAAAAAGATTCTCTTTCTCCATCTCCCTTTGCCCCTCTCCCCCAACCTCTCCCTCTTTAAAAAAAAAAAAAAAAAAGTTATTTTCATCTCAGCATAGTTAAACCTTTCCTGTCCTCCACTGTGCTCTCAGAACTAAAACAAAACAAAAACAAAAAAGAAACTTCACCTCAAATTATGACACATTTTATGAAAAGTTATCAGTTTGGTCTGAGATTGCTACTCTTTACATAATCAGATTTAAAAATGTAACTACCTTTCTCTGGATACATAATATTAAAACATGGCCATCTTCTAAAATATATAATTCATTCACTTTAAAATTTAGAGTCCTCTATACTAACTCCCATAGTGTTCCAATAGCTTTTCTTTTCTTAGTGTGATGTAAGCAATCTTTATTTGAATATATTTTGAGCTTCAACCACAAATTAAAAAATGATTCACATTATGGTGCATTTATACACGTCTTTTCATCTTCCAAGCGCAGTAAACATTAATTATCCCTGGTTAATTAAAACAACCACGGTTTACAAATTTACCCATTAATCAGCCTCAAGCAAATGGAAAGCATTTAAAGCCTTTCATAATTTGAACCAATTAAATATGGAAATTATTTTTTTTAAATGAAGAGGTCATAAATTCAAGACACGCAGCCCTTTGACTTAAATTTGATAGTGTTTTAGAAAGAAACTTGGACAGTATTTTGGATTCATCAAAATCAGGGGAAAGAAAAAATAAAACTGCTTGGTATGGATTGAATTATGTTTTTCTTAAAGATGTCTTGAAGCCCTCATCCCCAGTACCTATGAAAATGACTTGATATGGAGAGGGTCTCTTCAGATATATTCAGGTAAAGACGAGATCATACTGGAATAAGACAGGCCCTCAAGCCAATATGGAAGTAGGGGAGACCCTACTGGAGTTCAGATGAGCTCTTGATCATTTCGGAGGAGACACACAGAGACAGAGACAAAGGGAGAATGCTACTGTGAAGGCAAAGGCAGAGACTGGAGTATCTACGAGCCAAACAATAGCCAGGATTGTCAGCGACACCAGAAGCAAGCGAAAGGAATGGAAGAGATTCTACCCTAGAGCCTTCAGAGAGCGCATGACCTTGTGGACACCTTGATTTTGACTTCTGGCCTCCAGAATGATGAAACAATACATTTCTGTTGTTTTAGGCCACCCAGTTTGTCGTAATTAGTGATGGCAGCCCTAGGAAACCAAAACACCACCTATATAAATGAATATTAACCATTTGCAAATATGATAACCATTTCTGGCTATAATCATCACATCGGAATAGAATGTGGTTTCTTCCTGAGCCCTTTACTGAACGCCAGGATAGGTAGACTGGGAAGAAGAATAAAGAACTCTATCATCTAACAGTCTCATCTAATTAGTTCAGAGATGCTTCCCCCCTGAACCATGAGCATGTGGTTCAATGGTGACCTAATGGCTCCTTCATTTCAGCAACTCTCTTCCCATCTAAAGAAGACACCAACCACTTTCCTTTCTTGACCATCAATGACTGCATGCCTTACCCAGATAAGGCCAAAGGAATTTTGGATACCAGTGTCAACTCTTAAGCTCAGTGAGGAAGTGGAAGGGTTTCAGTTTCAAATACCCTGGAAACACCAAGGTTATGCCATATCCTCTCTAACAAGCCAGAAGCTGAGCTGTCCCTGGCAGCGTAATGTGTGGCAAATGCCTGGCAGGTTTCATCAGCGTAACGAAAATACCACCATCTCTAATGACAAAACAGAGTCTGCCACCATACCTCCATTCGGCAACTAAACTGAGAGAAGTTGGGACAGCTGGAGTCCATCTACAGCGCTGAGCTTATCAGTCTCAATTTAAAATTCACATTTGACCAGCTGGATCTTGAAAAAAAGATTCTGTAGCTTAAAAGTTTTTCTTTATTCGTGTATGACATATAGATGAGTGGAATAGAATATTTTATAAAGTAGCATGTTTAATAGCAACTTCAAAGTTCTCTGTGACCTTGTGGGTAAAGACAGGAGGAAAATATGGCTTCCAAAACCCAGTTATGGACTGTATCACGCTACGTACTTTGTTACACTAGCTGGTCTCTCCTTCCGCTTTCGCATGGGGAATACTTGGCTTTAGTCACTCAGAGACAAAATTGTGGATAAATTAGTGAAAAACAAATGTTAAAACCCCACCAAATCTTTCCAAGTGAAGTGTATGCTTTTTACATACCAAAGAGATCTTGTATTTGAAATTCATAAAGGGGGAGTGGAGGCCGCCAAAGGGAACCTAGTTCAAAGATTTAGGGTACAGAAGCAGGAAAAATATCTTCCATGGTCTCCCCTGAGTTTCTGAAGATAAGGAACCCATGTTAACTAAGAAGATGAGGATTGAGGAAAGCCGAAGAGGGAGGATACATTGGATATATCCAAAAGCATGGGTTAGTCAAATGTTACAGACTGAACCATGCTTCCCGCTCCCCCCCACCCCCCAACCCAAATCATATGTTGAAGCCTTAATCCCCAATGTGACTGTATTTGGAGACAGGGCCTTTAAGGTCATTAAGGTTAAATGAGGTCATAAGGGTGAGGCCCTGTTCTAATAGGATTGGTGTCCTTTAGAAGAGGAAGAGACACCAAAGATCTCTCTCACTCTGTCAGAGAAAAGGCCATGTAGGGACAGAGCAAGAAGGCAGCCATCCACAAGCCAAGGAGAGAGACTTCAGGAGACCCTAAACTAGTAAAGACCTGATCTTGGATTTCCAGTTTCCAGAACTGTGGAAAAAACCAAAAACCAAAAACCATTTCTGCTGCTTAAGCCGCCTGGTCTGTGGAGTTTTGTTATGGAAGCTTGAACTCACTAAGACACTCACCTCATCACAGCCAGATAAAAGAAAAAGCAAAGGTCAAAACAACTTTCTCCAAGGCACTTTTGTTTCTTTTTCTTTTTGTGTTTTTTTAAGAGAGGTGATAGCCAAAGATGAGAGAAGTAGTATAAATTATCAAGGGGTCCCCAGGGGAATCTCTTGTACTATACCTTACACAGAGGTGACAAGGAAGTGATTTATTTCAGAGATGACTCAGTTCAGGGTTTGAAAGTACATTTGACCTTTGGAGCTTTTCAATTTTCTTTATTTTTTTATGGCCATTTGCTAAGAAAGTTCTCACATACTCCCCTCTGCTACCTTTCTTCACTGCAGGTGGAGAGAAAGGGCCAAGTGACAATTTCCCTATGTGTCCGGGACATTTCCAGGTATGTGGTCTCTTCTCTTTGCGGAAAATGAGGAGATGGTATGTGATTTCTATGCCCAGTCACCACACAAGGTACTTTAAGAAACAAAGGAATATAATTTGCTTTCCTGTGTAACCTGCAAAACACGTATACCAGTGCTTAACAGAGTGAGTTGCCTCTCAGGTTTGGCACCTGGAGGTGGTGCTCAGCACACCCTTTCTTGGTAATTTTTCTGTCAATTCCCTGAGAAAGACACATTAAGCTCTCTGACAATCCTCCAAGATTAAGCTTTTACTGTTTGTCATCTCCAATGCTGACAACTCTGAGCGTATTTTGTCAATTTTCCCTTTCACTCCTTATTAAAATAATTATCACTTTGAATTTGAAGAGAGCCTAAATGGATAACTTAAGTAAAATGTCACCATCAATAACAGCAAATGAAGAATCTACAGAGGGAAGAAAAGGTTCTGATAGAGTAGTAGATTCACAATTTCGGGAAGGAACACAAAAAGAAATTAAACGGGGGAAAACGTTATGAAAGATGACGTTTTTCTGACTGCAGCCTGCTCTACGCTTGTATTACTTATTCCTTTTAGATAGAGTTAATCAACATTAATAAGCAGTTTATGGCAATCCTTTTTCATAGCTAATAGGAAGTCTTAGTTTGGATAAATAAGACCATCAGCTCTGTCACACCTAAACAAATTCTCAATGAATCTGAACTTTGAGGTTAGTAATGCCTCACTTTCACATTTTATAGTCACAGCATTAGAAATCCACGTGGCCTATTTACTAGGATATATTAATTTTCAGTGACAACAATGGCCGTTCTTCCATGTTCAAGACCAACACAAACTGTAATCTAAGGCTGTAAGAATCCTTACATTTTTGCTATTTCACATAAGCAAGACTTCTAAATATTTAAGAATCACCTGGGGAGGTACGCAAAATGCAGCTTTCTGAAGGTCAGAGATGGGGCCCAGGAATGTGTATTTTCCACAAGAATTCCTCCATATTACTGAGCTTCGATTGGCCCCAAGAACACATTAAGAACCTATGGCTTTCAGAATAACAATTTCCATGGGGAGTGTGTTGGATGAACTCAGATGCCCTTCAAAGGCTTACAGCAACCAGACTGAGGACATCAGCAAATGCCAGGTAGTCTTTTCTGTTTATTGGCTGATGGCACAAAGCTGCAGCAATCCTGCAAAACAGTGAGGAAAGCTCAAGCTAGGAGCCATGGGTCACTCAGCTCACCACACTAGCCTGCTCTATTAGTGGGCTGTTCCAATGACTTCAAGCTCCAGCCCAGATGCACAAGGCCTTACAGAAAACCAGCACACTCAGACCCAATCTCCCACAGAGCGCTCCCAATTCTGTCCTAATAGGACTATTCTTTTAAAAAGCGTATTTGTTCACACCCACGTACATGAAGACCTGCTCTGATTTCCGAAGGGCTCTGGCAAGACATACTGAACCCCTTGGGCCTTGGCTATTTTTATAGCACATTCACAGATGCTAATTTTGATCAAGCCACTAAGTCACCCAAAATCCTTAGTCTGAAAATTGAGAGGTTTGATTCCACTTTTCTCTTCCTTTGAAGAGGTATAGACAGCAGTGTGGATGCAGGTCCATGCCATCAAAGAGATCTAGAAAGCAAAGTCTCTTTCATATCATCACACAACATCTGACTTACATACGGACTCCATGATAATCAACAGAGAGGCTGTTTAGGACCCCTCCTTTTTTGATAACTGTGGTTTAGTAAATTCACAGACAGCCTTGCCGTCATTTCTCTTATAGCTAAAGGAAACTTAAGATATTTCTTGAAACCGCTTCCTTTTTCTCTTTCCCTCATGATAACTGACATTGCCAACAGGAGTTTGGAAACTGTTCAGTTTGATGCTTAGCAGAAAATTGAGGGGCTCTTCCTGTCATTGTTACTATCCTCAAAACACTTAAATTTGGTCGGTTTGCTCCAAGTGTTTATTCTCAATATTAAAAAAAAAAAAATTGCTAAGAACTTCCGGAACTCATTTTGACTGACATCAACTACCCCAATAAATAGAGAGGATAGCAATAGTGTATTAGAAAGTTATTTCCTTCCTTTTTACCAGAATTACAGAGAAACTGAGAGCTCTAGGGTGACCACAGAACTTACATAAAATCCTGGGAGAAGAAAACAGAGATGAGCTAACACGTTCACTGATTATTTAGACTGGTGGCTTAGACCATTTCCACCTAGTTTCTTGGAATGTTGCATTTCCAGCCAACATCACATATTGCTAGTTCCTTGTAACTTTAGGGGCCCTTAACCCCAAAATGAGAGAAATATCAAGAGTTGGCTGACAAGGGGATCCTGAGTCTTGTATATCATTTGTCCTTTCTTTATAGTTACTTTAAAGGTAGTAACGCTGATCAAAAAATATAAACAGGGGTGCCTAGGTGGCTCAGTCGGTTGGGCATCCGACTCTTGGTTTTGGCTCAGGTCATGATCTCAGGGTTGTGAGATTGAGGCCCGTGCTGGGCCGGAGTCTGCTTGAGATTCTCTCTTTCCCTCTCCCTCTGCCCCCACGCTTTTGTACTATTCAATCATGAGCAGTTGTGCATCATCGATGACTGCTCGGCAATTCTGTATTTCTTCCTGTGAATTGGAGCTGTTGTATTCAATGCATTAGTCAGATAGAAAGATTCATTTAGGTTTTCATCTTAAACATTTTTTTTTGTGGCATCTAGTTTTCATCATGTGGAGTTAGAATGTAACTGTGTAGGTAATATGACTGGCTCACTGGTGTGCCAGGATAGATCCTCACCGTTTATTCACTGCTCATTAAGTTAAATACACTCTAAACCAGTAGTTTCCAAAGGTTAGCATGCATCAGAGTCACCTGGACAGCTTGCTGAAAGACAGATCGCTGATCCCACCCTGGTGTTGCTGGTTCAGAAGGTCAGGGGTGGGACCAGAGAATGTGCATTTCTAACAAGTTCGCCGGGGATGCTGCTGCTGCTGGTCCGAGGACTGTTCTAACCGAAGAATTCCTTAAAGACAGGCATTTGTAATTACTTATACTTAAAATCTCCTTCAGGAGACACAAATGCATGAGATTTGATTCATACCCTCAAAGAGCTTATACTTAGGATGTGGCTATTAGTTGATATGTACACATCAAAGCAATAGTAGACACACGTTATATGTGAAATATATGATCAGAGGGCGGGTGCTTTGTGTTAATCAAAGATTAAAAAAGGGAGAGGACATGAGAGTTAGGGTTTTGAAGGAGGAAGAGGATCTCAACAGGCCAAGACTAGGCGTGGGTGCTGCAGACGGATGGAACAGGATCAGTAAATGCATCCGGGGCCGGAGGTGTACTATCAGCTTTACTGGAACATCAGGCTCGTGCAGAACAAAAGGACATAGTATCATCCGCTTTGGCTATCCACGGTTAGTTTGAGGACCAAATGAGTCTTTAAGAGAGCCTACAGCAACCAAGTACAGAAGATAAACGTACAAAAAAGACCCATAAAATCTTTTTCTTTCCTCTTCTATTCCTTCTTCTAGGTACATTTGAGTGGCAACCCATGAACTGTGCTCGCACAGTCGTGAACATGATCCCCGCCCTGGCTTGGGAGACAGCCTAATGAGGTGTATGATTTGAAGGGCTTCAGCCGTTGACATTCACAGAGCTAAAACCTTTCTGTCGGATCCCTCACAAATGATTAAGCCCTGGCTACGGATTATTACCTTATGCTTTCCGAGAAATCTGTGCTCATCCTGCGCGGAAAAAAATCTAATGGCAATCATATATGAGAAGGGATGGCAGTTGTCATTTTTCATATGCTGGTCTGTAATTTCTAAGCAAACAGAGAGTACAAATGTGACAAAAAAATCCTGCAAAATGAACAATGCAGCTGATTTTTATGTCCTTTATAAATGCCCCAATGCTGACTTAAGTATTCAAGGGTGTTGAGTCTTTGAGCTTCAGAACCATCTTTACTGAGTCATATCTGCTAAAAGGGGCTGTTTTCAAAGAAAAGTTGTGGAAGGGGCGCCTGGGTGGTTCAGCTGGTTAAAGAATCTGCCTTCGGCTCAGGTCATGATCCCGGGGTCCTGGGATCGAGCCCCGTGTCGGGCTTCCTGCTCAGTGGGGAGCCTGCTTCTCCTTCTCCCTCTTCCTGATGCTCCCCCTGCTTGTGCTCCCTCTCTCTTTCTGTCAAATAAATAAATAAAATCTTTTTTTTTTTTAAAGCTGAAAAATAGCTCCCTGCACCCAGTTTTGTTTAGCTTGGCCTTAGCAGGGACACAGAACAAATACCAGTGGATACAGAGACATCAGAGTGGAGTCGGTCTTCAGTCTTACTGACCAGATGTATGACACGGCACATCCTGGTTCCTCTGAGCCTATAAAACGATGCAGGTGAGCCAGCTGAAAGCTAAGGTTCCCTTCTCTAATAATCTTCAGTGCGTGATGGTGCAAGTAAGGAATGGCTGTCAGATGCTTCTACCCAATACCAAGAGACGTGGCAATCAACATCCCTCAGCTTAATGAGTGCATCCTCCTTCCCAACTCCATTTCCCCGAAGTCTCCCCAGGCAGATTCTAAGTAGGAAAGCTTGTGCCCCACAAATGCAATATATCTGAGCACAGAATCTGGAAAATGGTAAGTGTTTAATCAATACTCATTAAGATCCAACATCTCTGGTTAATTCTTGTATCCCTTTGCTCTTCACGAGAGCAAATGATATGCATGTGTCCTTTTCTTTTATGGTGGTAAAAAACACATAAACATAAATCTTACTGGGACGCCTGGGTGGCTCAGTCGTTAAGCGTCTGCCTTCCGCTCAGGTCATGATCCCAGGGTCCTGGGATCGAGTCCCGCATCGGGCTCCTTGCTCAGTGAGGAGCCTGCTTCTCCCTCTCCCTCTGCTGCTCCCCCTGCTTGTGCTCTCTCTCTCTGACAAATAAATAAAAATCTTTTAAAAAAAACAAAAAACAAAAAAACCTTACTATTTTAACCATTTTTAAGCGTACAGCTCATTGGCATTAAACGCGTTACAGTGTTGTGAAACCATCACCACCATCTTTTTCCAGAACTTATTTTTATCTCCCCAAACTGAAACTCTGCGCCATTAAACCCGAACTCCCCGTTCCCACCTTCCCTCAGGACCTGACAACTATTATTCTACTTTCAGTCTCTGTGAATTTATTACTCTAGATGCCTCTAGTCATCCTCTAGTTATAAGTGAAATAAAAAAAATACGGGATGCTTCATAAATTTGCATCTCATACTTGGGTAGGAGCCAAGTTAATCTTTTCTGTATTGTTCCAATTTTAGGAGATGTGGTGAAGTGAGCACCACAGATATACCTCTGAAACCTTCTGGGTACTGCTTATAAATTCTTTGAGCAGAGACTGAGAACTAAGCTGTTTGTTACTGATATCTGAGTGGCAATGATAATGGTAGTTTCCTTTTTATTTGATATAATCTGTTTGGTACGAGAGAACTATAACAATTTAAAAATTGTAACTATTAACTATAACAACAAAGTTTTACATATGAAAATTTTAGAAAACCACTTACTGGAATTATTGGAAACTTACAGCAAGAAGCATGTGTTATTTGGTCATAGTCTTTAGGTAAAGAAAACAGTTTTAATGTAATACAGAAAAGTCACATTATGAATGATGAATGCTTTCACATCCAGTTACATACATAATACTTTTCTTATGGTGCACGTCATATCAAAAAGAGCATGTTTTGCAACTTTCCTTTCTATCACATATACTGACTACCACTTGAGAGTAAACCCATTTTAATTCTTTCAAGTCTTAGTAATCAACAAGATGAAGGTAGGCTTTTGGCAGAAGAGTGACTAATTCAGAATTCTGAACAGCAATCTTTCTTTTGAACTCCCCCAACCCCTGACCCAAACCCAGAATGTGAAATTTGGTTTGCTTCTAGAGTTTCCTAAATAAAAACAATATGAAATGCTAATAAGTATAATCATTTTAATAAGATATGTTCCCTCCTGCACTCCCAGCCCTTCACTGCTCATGCCCCAGGAAGTTCCCCCATAACCGGGCAAAGCTTCAGAAGCACTCACTCTCGCCCCAGAGTTACTGCGTCACTCTTACAGCCTCGGAAAGAGAAGAGGTGAAAAGTTTGCCAGGTTCCAGCCGGCTCAGGCTATCACTTCTGAGAGGCATGAAACTTGCAGCTGCCCCTTCTTTCTTCTCTAAGATGACAATATCTATGATCTCTGGTCTTAGGACCAGGTTTACCAAGTTCAGTGTGAAAGAGGAAGCTGAACACATGGTTTTTCTCCCTGCTCTCAGGAGATGGGCAGGCTCATCTAAGAGCCACCCAAACCAAGAGCAAAGACAGAGGCGTGCACGAGCCAATACAAGGGGTCACCATTTACTGTTTCAAAGACACAGGAAGATTTAGCTCATGTTTTAATAAGCATATGTAAATGAGTAATATTTATAAAAAATTAAACACATTTGTCAAATAGGCTATTTTAAACCCACTGTCTTATGTCAATACATCTGTGAACAACAGCTGAAATTAAGTAACACCCTGGCCTTGGCCCTTTGACCACCTGTTTCTGACTCAAAGTCCAAAACACTCTCTCTGAATGGTGTTTGGATTCATAGCCAGTCAACATTCCTTTGTACAACTGCCTCATAATTTGAAACAGGTTAGTGGATTGATCTCTTGCTGTCAATCAGGTATGTACCCTACTGTCTACGACTTACTTTCTCAAGAGGCCCATCGTATATATAACAGGAGAACAGTTCACAAAAAGCAATGGGGTTCACTAGGGGAATACGCTGCAAAATTTATTTCTGAGTTAAACAGCAAGAAGCAAATTAACATTCCTTCCATACTCTGTCTCACACACAAACATTCATCTCATTGCCAGTTAGTCTTTGTGGAAATATATTTCAAAAGTAATTTCAATTTCAATGCATCTCTATATTCAGGGTGGCAGACCTACTACACTTCTTTTCCCCTCCTCTTTCAAAATATGAACCTTGAAGGCAGCTGCTTGTGAAAGGCAAAACAACCAGCTCCTCTTCCAGTCTAAAATCACTAGCTGTTCCCAAGACTCTACAAAAAAAAAAAAAAAAAAAAATCAGGACATCCCTGCTGTAGGGTTCTATGCCAGGAAGTAGTCTAGCAGCCGCCGCTGTGGTCAGGCCTCACTCCTCCATCATTTTTAGTTACTAAAGGTTTCTTTTTGGATTTTGACTCAAACTACAGGGCCATACATAAGAGCTGGTGGGTTAAGAAAAAACTTGAGACCCATACTGGATTGCCATGGGAATCGGCAGAGCTTGGTGTGGGAGACCAAGTTCACCCACTTGGTCGAGGTGTCCACACACACAGACAAATAAGGGAAATGGCACGAGAAGAGATAAAAACTATTGATGTGTCACAGTCATCATGATTTAAGGAAAAGCAAAATTTGGAGTAAAAGGTGACAGTTGGCTAAATTAATTTTCCTTACCCTCCTAAATGAGGTCAAAATGGAATCATTTCATAAAAATGAAATACCCTATGATCCAGCAATTTCACTTCTGGGTATTTATCCAAAGAAAATGAGAACACTCCCATGTTCACTGCAGCCTTACTTATAATGACCAAGACACGTAAACAACCCAAGTGTGAACGGGTGAATAGATATAGAAGATGTGGTGTACACACATGCGCGTGCACGCACACACACACACACACACAGTCATTATGTACAGTGGAATATGATTTAGCCATAAAAAAGAATGAAATCTTGCCATTTGTGATAACACGGATGGACCTTGACAGCATTATGCTAAATAAGTCAATCAGAGAAAGACAAATACCATATGGTCTCACTTATAGGTGGAATCTAAAAAAACGCATATTCATAGATATGGAGAACAGACTGGTGGTTGCCAGGAGCAGGGGTTGGGAGGTGGGCTAAATGGATAATGGGGGACAAAAGGTATAAACTTTCAGCTAGAAAATAAGTCATGGTGACATAATGTACAGCATGCTTACTATAATTAATACGACTGTACTGCATATTTAGAAGCTTCTAAGAGAGCGGATCTTAAAAGTTCTCATGACAAGAAAAAAAAAATCTCTTTTTGTAACTCTGTATGGGGAGAGTTGTTAACTAGACTTATTACGGTGATCATTTTGCAACATATACAGCTACTGAATCATTATGTTGTTCACAAAAAATAAACTAAATAAATAAGCGAAACGAATGGGTCCATTCTGGAAGAGCAACTGTCTTGCTAAGAGGGGGACAAAGATAATACATTTAGAGGTAGGCAAATAAACATTGGCCATACTTGTAATTCAGGTGACTACACTGGGGAACATGAAAAGAAGCCTGGAGACTATCCTAAAACTAAGGAAGGAACATGTCTTTGGTGATTTATGAAACAAATGTTCTTGTTTCCAAATACTTAAATCAGCTATAAAATAATAAATGGACACACATTTAAAAGCCATTCCTTATGAAAAACGAAAAGCATGCGTCCAATAAGTTGATAGCTGTCTCTCACTTTCTCTTATAATTGATTTTCTCCTTGATGTTCTTCCTTGACTAACAATTATACATAAGGATACTTAGAATTCTCAGTAGAAATGAAGGTTCCATTTTGTTCTCTGGCAAATGCTATAAATATTCTATTTTAAACTTAGACTACTTTGGATTCATTAAATCCCCAAATCAGTAGGTTTGTTAGGGGCAGAGAATGGAAACACTGTCTTTGAAATAAGCATGCTGAATTTTCCCTAAAGAGTAGAACATTTTATCAAGAGGTCATCGTAAAATTGTAATAATAAATTATAAGCATTCTTTCATGAGCATGAGTCCCTTGATCTCCTGCCACATGTTTCACTCCTACCCCATTCACTGTGGATTTATTCAGTCAGAGATCCTTCCAACATCTGGCTTATAATAATGCGTGTTTTTATTAATTTTGAATGCTAAAAGAAAAAAAGCCCAGGGTATGAAACAATGATGCCTTCCTTCCCCTTTGCTTCCTACTGCCTTTCTCATAAATTGGTCATTATAGCATTCTGTGGGATAGCCATCTTGGAATTGTGAGCGCCAGTATTTTTAGCCTTGAGGTAGCTGCAAAATGAAACACTTTGATAAATAACCTCAGTGCTGATAGGGTAGAAAAGAATCCTTTTAGCAAAGATTTAAAGAAGATTACAAAGGGCATAAAACCCCAATCGTTTTGAAATAGCAACTGACAAAGCAAAGGGTGAGCTGAACGGCAGGGACGAAGGGATTCTGCCTTTTGGAAGGGTTAAAAGACAATTAAAACAGTATATGGACAGGGAAGAGGATGCATATTTTCATGAAAATACTTCCTCTATCATTTGCTGAATAAAAAGCAAAGTCCTAAACAGCTATTTTAAGTGAATAAGGGCAATTTCCCTCTTCTAATAAACAATGCCTTAAGCCTTTTCTTGCAAGGAAACGTCATAATTTGCATTGAGGTAACTTTTGTTTTTTAAAAAACAGAAAATATGAAGTAATATATGGCTGTGCCTGGGAATTTGCACATAATAATTCAAACAGAACTGAAGAGTTATTATAAAATAATAAAAAACCAAGCTTGCATAAAACTAACAGCGGTTTTGATAATTCAAACTTATTGGTGAAGCAAATCAAATAAATAGCCTCAGACTCTGATTGACAAGACAGTGAAACCAGGCAACATACTTAATAAATCAAGTGTCAAGTATGTACATTGGGCAGATAACCAAATAAAGAGGGTCATGGAAATTATATAGGACAATACTGTAAAATGTTATTAGTTACAGTATTAGAACTGTGCTTTATTCTTTTTTGATACCTTTGCCAACTGCACTCATCTTGTTGGTTTGATCAGTCACAGCTGTAGAGAATGCTGTAGCCGAGGAAAGAGATTTGTTTTGTGCAACACTGTTAGGTGCTAAGGAAGGAGCTCGGGGTGGGTCCTTAGGGTTATGAAGGAGTCCACCTGTCAGCATAAGTGAAAGAGCATCTACCTTGCATCCTTGGGATTTGCTTCAACCTTGTCGACAATTACTATTACCCACAAAGTACCAGGTCCTCTGCTGGATCCTAAGGATGCAAAGAAGGCCCAGACCTGTCCTGCAAGAGCTCACAGCATGCGGGGTGGGTGGACATGTCAACTAGTAATTACGTACCAAGTAAAGTACGGTATTAGAGGTAGATACAAGGTGCTTTAGACACTGAGGTTCAGCAGAAGGAATTCCACCTGAGAGAGGAGCATGGGTGGCAGAGAAAGCATGAATTCTGGACTCAGGTAGACCCTGGGTCCAATTCTGCTATCATTACTTCACGATCTGTAAGGACAAGTTAGCGACCTCTCTCTAAGATTTGGTTTCCTCACCTGCAAACTGCGGGTGCTATCACTGAATTCACCAAGGTTGTCACTAGCTCACAGGCCGCACTTGTGTGAATCACAAGAAAGCCACGCTTCAAGTGGGACTGGACCCAACCTCCGAGGGCTTGCTTGGCTCTGTGAGCGGGATGCAGAACGTCAGCTGCACTTTTCACCTAAAGCACCTGCCACATCTGTATGTGGTGGCCCTGGACCTCGAGGGTGAATGTTCATAAAGAACTTGGACCGTCAGCATCATCAGTAACAGATACTCATTAGTTTGCTACGTGGCTGTCACTCACACACCAGCTTGTCTCTCTTGCTCCCTATGCAGATTAGCCAAGGTTTTATAGGAATGTGGCTATTTCAGTTGCGTATTGAAGGATATGCCACTTTTTAAGCAAGGAAGAACAATTTACATGTCTTGTGACTGGCAAGAAATCATGGCTGAAGGAGAGGAAGGTGTCATGGAGAAATACTGGCCAAGGGGGAGGTCCCATACTTGAGACTGCAATAGGAGTCAATTTCAAGAGGGACACAGTCATTGCTTTTTTATATACACTGCCTAGAGTGTGGGAAATGTGTGGGATATTCTCATAGTCTGGGATATGGTATTGGGATTTAGCAGACAGGCTTTTTTTTTTTTTTGGTAGACCTAGGGATTTGGGATTTACTGGAGTCAACAGTGAAGTAGCACAGACAGATGGGATTCCTCAGGAAAGCACAGTGGTGAGCGAGGCCAGCACCGAATTCCCTGGCATGATGAATTCTACTGTCTGGTCAGCTACCCTTTACTGTTCTCACCAATTTCACACCAATTCCCCTTTTTGCCCTTCCTTCTTTCTACTGTGGCTAGCTTCTTCCTCATTTTTGTTTGTAACAGAGAATTCTATGCTAGTGGGAGCATAAATTTACTGAAGCAGATACAGCTAAGTCACTAAAGATAACAGCAGTCCCTGAGACTGGAAAAACCCGTCATCTCATGAGCACCTGTTACCCTAATACAACTACTGTATTTTCCTATAGGTGTTTTACTGCATTAAACATGTCCGAATTGCCTGCATTTATAAGCACAAACTTTTATATAAAAGGCATGCATTTGTAGGTACTTCCAGATCTTGCTGTTTTGCCAGTGGACCGGAACTTCAGTATCCTCCTTATTTGCATAGAACTGACTCTAAATCTAAAGTTTGATTATATATAAAAAAGGCAAGTCAGACTACTGACAAAGACTATCTGAAACTATTAGAAAGAGTACAAAGCGTAAACTGGAAGAAATCTGTGACGATCCTATTCAGGAAGGAATTTAAAACAAAATAAAACAACAACCCCAACAACTTCTATTACAGAAAATTTCAAACTTTTACAAAAATAAAGAGAATATTACAGGGAACTCCCACTTTGCTTAAACAAATTAGCACCCATGGCCAACCTTATTTCAACTACAGTCCTCCTTTATTTTTATTTTTTTAAAGATTTTATTTATTTATTGGACAGAGAGAGACACAGCGAGAGAGGGGAACACAAGCAGGGGGGAGTGGGAGAGGGAGAAGCAGGCTTCCCGCGGAGCAGGGAGCCCGATGTGGGGCTCGATCCCAGGACCCTGGCATCATGACCTGAGCCGAAGGCAGACGCTTAATGACTGAGCCACCCAGGCGCCCCTAAAGTCCTCCTTTAAAAGTGAGTTATTTTGGGGTGCCTGGGTGGCTCAGTTGGTGAAGTGTCTGCCTTTGGCTCAGGTCATGATCTCAGGGTCCTGGGATCGAGCCCCGCATCGGGCTCCCTGCTCCGCGGGAAGCCTGCTTTTCCCTCTGCTGCTTGTGCTCTCTCTCCCTAAAAAAAAAAAAAATCTTTTAAAAAAAGAAATAAATAAAAGTGAGTTATTTTTAAATGTTCCTGCAAATGAAGAACAGTGTAAGATAACTAAGCTCAATCCAGAAAAGGCGTTCTCCCCAGGGTGCTCTGTTCTATAGCTCTGACACTGGGAGCTCTTACGGTAGGTCAGTAAGTCTGTTCATTAGGCAGACTTCTCTTTCTATAGGAAACAGCCATTTAAAAATGGAGGCAAGGAAGATTTTAAAAAAGATCATCTTTCAGGATTTGATATCTAGTACATTTAGAATGACAAAAATGAAAAAAAATCTAACATGCTCTTAATCCAAGTTCATAGTTGAGGTTTTGTTTTTCTGTAAGAAAAAAATTTCCATGATTCTAATTTATCTGAATATCCTCCCTGTCACTGAGATCTGAAGTTCACTGTATTGTCCTATTCTTGGGCATTTTGCAACACCCAAGATACCTGAATCACCATCTGTTCTGTGGAAGTGTGACTTATTAGTGGCCACTGTCTTCAGCACTTATTTTGCTAAATAAAAAGCTCTAATAATTTAGTGAGAAAGAGTCCATCATAATTGGTCATTAACTTTCTAGTGCTTTGCAACGGCTTATTTCTCTATAGCTTGGTATTACTAACACTATCTCAATTGAAGACACGTAGGAAAATTACCTTGTTAAGACAGGTAGCAGGCAAAAATACATTCATTTAGAAGACCTGAGCTCCAGGTTGTTGAGAGTGATGATTTTTGTCCTTTCTACAACTGAATAGAGGATTTTCTTCTACTTATTTGAAATACAGTATTTTAAAGGTTCCTTACAGATTTCTACCTCCAAATATAGGTAACAAGAATATTCATTTCTTACAGAAATGTAATAGAATGAAAGATTAATTGGCAAGCCTGTCTTCAGTCCACGGTATAGACTAAACACTCTCCTGATGATCCTCTTAAGATCTTGATCAACGCTGAATTCCTTCTGAACAGAAGTTTAGATAAATTACGAAATTTCTTTTTCAAAAGCCTGTAGCCGGAAGTATACTTGATTCTGTGTGTTAATACATATTAGGAGCACAACATCATCACCTGATACATGCCAAATACTTGACAGCAATACAAACAAATTTATAAGGCAGTACTGAATTAGAAAAGAGAGAATACATAGCATGGGCAGGAGATGTAAAAAGCAAGCCAAGGGGTGTTTTAGGCACTTCAAAGGAGGAATTCCTGTCAGGGGTGTACCCATCTACAACATCCGGGGTGTTCTGCTTTCAGATAACCTGCATCCATTTCCAACTCAATTAACAAAGGGCAGGTTTGTTATGGAGAGGGACAGATTGCTTATTTCCTGACAGCTTACATACCGAACCTCCGGGATATGAACATTTCTTTTATGTTGGAAGATTCACTCGCGTAACTGCCGTCTATGTGCTTTTATGAGGTAAAGTTAAACAAATATGGGCATTTGGGGGGTTTGTGGAGACTTACGTTATGGGAGGCTCTACTCCCTTTCCAAGAAAAACAAAAGCGGGAGAACTTACTTATATGAACTATGAAACGTGGCATGAGGAGAAGTGGGGACATAAAAGACAGCACGCCATGTCAACTTCCTGGTTTTGAGAACTATTATAGTTATGTAAGGTGTTACTATTGAGGAAGGGGGGTGATGTGTATACTGGGCTTCTCTGTACTGTTTTTCCATGAGTGTTGATTTCAAAATAAAAGCTTAATGAAAGAGGGGGGGCACATATTTCATGACATTTAAACAACAACACGGCTCAGAGAACACTCATGGCTATTAGGAGAGGGGTACCAGAGAAAGGCGCGTCACTGAACGTAACTTCGAAGTCAGACGACAGACGGTTTTGTGCTTTTGCTCTGCTACTTAGGAGATGTGTGCCACAGGCAAGTACATTCCTTAAATTCTAAGCCTGAGCTCCTTCGTCTATAAAAGGAGGATACCATTCCACTCATGAGGTGATGATGACTTCCATCCCCCAAGAGTTTCACTGTAAAAGGGAATGTGCTCTTTCTCCTCCCACAGATCAGACCGCTGGTGATTCCTGCTGCAGACAAACTCTCAGGGGGCTGATTTTTTTCCCCGACAGGAGAAGAATATGTTTAGATGCTCGTCATTAAGAGAAGAGCTTACTTACCAACTTCATCCTGAATCTCCTCGGCCACTGCAGGCACATTGTAAAGCAGGGAGAGGGACTGGTTCATGCGCTCGTAAATCACACGGAGGTGCGTCATCACCTGCCATAAAGGGGCGACAGCTCCAGGTAAGTCATCTTTGCAGCAGGGAAAAGCTGTTTTCCTTACCGAAGGCCACAGACAGATACAGACTTCCAAAATAAAATAGAAAAAACGCTGCTGGAACGTGTGACCTGAAAGGTCATCCTCATTTTCTTGTTCTCCCATTCTCTATTCTCGAACTTTAGAGCTGCTTTAAACTTCCCATTGTATTGCACGCTTGCAGCCATAATTACAAAGCCATCTGAAAAGAGCATTTCTGATCCTAATATTTAGGCTCCCTAAATAACCCCCAATGCTCTAAATATATTTCTGTGCAAATTTTTCAAAGGATAGGAACATATTTCAATTTGACTGGAAATTCCTTTCATTCTATCTATTCATCCATCCATCCATCCACCCATCTTTTTATTTAAAATTCTCCAATTTAAGGAAATGTAAAATTTCAGATTGCCAGAGGTAGATCTCACTTGTCAACCTTTGGGGATGGAAATAAAACACATTGATTACAGGGCTTCATTTAGGCTCACATTATATCCAAACACTGGGGTAGCAGAGGAGTTTATGATCGCCTGTCACAAGTTAGTTGAACCAATTTTAGAGGTTTTGGCTGACACAAATTTTGTCTTCAGTCATCAGAGTTTTGAAGGGTTCCTAAAGAACTGGCAGCAGTAGACACTAAGATGTTTATATTTCTCATTATTTTCATAAATCAGAAAATGTCAAACCACATGTTGGTTGAAGACAAGCCTTTGGAATTTACCAGGTATTAAAAAACTCTTGCTATAAAGGTAAAGTGCCCACAAGCACGCTGGGAATACCTACAGATCTACCTCAAAGGGCAAGCCCACTGGACTGTCCAGGCTGCACATGACGACCACATTCTGTGTTTACCTGGGACCGGATCTGAGCGGCTTTCTTTGGATCCACCATGCGTACGTGCTCAAAATGCTTTAGGGTGTGCTGCCTGTCCTTCTGTTCAGCACGAACATACTTCTTTAGCATGTTGAACACATGACGAGGCTGTTGCGGAAACAAACAAACAAAAAAAACCTTTCAGTTTTGCGCAAAATATTACCTGTCCCAGGGGCTACGTGTCAGAGGTCCCAGTAACTCATTCCGTAACGTGGAAGGACTGTGAGTCACCTTTTTGCAATTCTCCCACTGCTTTCTGAATGGGTAATTACTTAGTTGATTGGCCACTTTTCATTTCGACAAGAGCATTTAGCATTTGACATACGACTGTCCTTAAGCAACATTTTCTTTTTAAATGGCAGTGTTCTGCTACAGAGAGGTGATTTCGGATCTGTCATATTCAAGTTCGGTCCTTCCCCTTTTCCCACCCAGACACATAGGAGCATAAACAAGACTACATTTCTACACGCATAGTCTTCATGGATATCTCAATGGTAATGCTGCACAAATAATCCCACCACCCGTGAGCATATAAAAATATAATAATCAAATGAGAAAAGTAATAGACAACTTAACCATCACTCATTTGTAGGCCAAGGAATAAATGCTAAGCTTTAAGACACAGTACACTTTCCTAGGAGGAAGGCCAATGTGAAACTGTAGTTATTTTACTTTGAAATTTAATTAAATTCTTTCCATGCCATCAGATTCTAATTCAGCAACAATTTTCTTCAGTGCTTCTATTTTTTTCCTAATTGGTTCTATTTCATTTTTATTCTAGTCTTTCTTCAAAACATTCATCCTAATAAAAAAGGACAAAAGCTCCTTTGTCTTAAATGTTTCTATTGCTTTATGTATTCTATTATGTGATTTTGTGATATGATTTCCAAAAGCACACATTTCTTCGTCATTAAAACAAGCAAACAAAACCCTATGAAAGTTCATGTCAGGAATAGAATTTTGGCCATTTGGGCAAACCCAGTTATTATTAACTAGGTCATGGGCACCTTGAAAGCCAGTTGGAAGGTGAGGAATTTATTTCCAGAGATGGTATGTTGGGGGTAGGGTGAAAGCTGTAGTATTTTATGGGATGTCCCTCCCCTTCTCCTTTGGTTAACTTGAGGGTCACCTCCCTGACATCCCAGGTAGAAGAGGTATCCTTTTTTTTGGTGCTCCCATGAAAAGCTATGTTTATCCCCATTATTGCACTGAACACAATCTATTAAATTATTTATGTTTCTGACTTCTTTCTTCAACTGTGAGACCCTTAAGGGCCAGATTTGGTCTTTATCAGGAATCATGGTACCCAGTGCCTGACTCATACAGGGTGACTTGCTTAATTTATGCTTTCCACAGGTCACATTCCTATACTTAAGAAAGCAAATATCCACAGGTAAAAGAAAATAAACCTGTGCTCATCCGCTTTATTCCTTTCACCCTACAAGAAATGTGCTTCCCCATAATTTCACCAAAAAGGGCAGATATTGTGGCTGGAAACCTAGCTTTTGGCAACACATCATTGTAATTCTCATTTGTACTCTGATATCTAGTTGAATCTACAAAAGAATGATCTTTTAAATCCTAAGAGAAGGAAAGTTAAAGAGATAACAGTTGACAAGCTACATCAACTGTATCTATTTATTTAAAAGACGACTGGTTTAAAGGCAGGCTATTATTGAAAGTGATGAATATCTTATATGCAGGATTGTGCAGTCAGGAAATTACATACCCCTGATCCTTGTTATTCGACACCGAGGCCTCTAAAATTCTCCTTCTAGTGCTATTACAATGATACCTCCAAGGTCAGAGGTATCTAGTCATGATGTCCCTGCTCCTGACTGGCTTTATGTGCTTTCTTAGTTGCCCTATTTCACTTTTTTCCCTTGAAAAGGCTTCACTGTTTTGAGGAAAACAGATTTTTTTTCTTTAAAGAGTTCACATAAGCAAAAATACTCCAATTCAACATAAGGATTGCTTTCATCCTATCTATCTGCAGCCAGTCACCTATGAATGTTCCTCTAAGGCATTCCGTCCTGAAATGATGGTCATGGCCGGCCGAGTGTGTGAGCCAGAATATAAAGGCTCCACACTGGCCTTGGCATTACTGCATTAAATCTAAATCTCAAATTAGAGAATGGGGAGGTAATTTCTGATAACAGCTGGGTCTCCCCTTTTTTCTTCCACTATCACCAAAAACACATACACTCCCACTTGGAAATTACTACTGTTTACATCAATTTTATTTTTTATTTATTTTTAGATTTTTATTTATTTGACACAGAGATAGTGAGAGAGTGAGCACAAGCAGGGAGTGAGGCAGGCAGAGGGAGAAGCAGGCTCGGGCCGAGCAGGGAGCCCGACGCGGGGCTTGATCCCAGGGCCCTGGGATCATGACCTGAGCCGAAGGCAGAGGCTTAACCGACTGAGCCACCCAGGTACCCCTGTTAACATCAATTTTAAAATGAACATGACAGTCCCCAAATTATCTAGGCCTCAATTTTCTCTTCTGTGCAATTCAGATAACAGTATTTTTCATATAGAGCATACTGAGTATTAAAAATGTTCTGTGATGGGGCACCTGGGTGGCTCAGTCGGTTGAGCGTCTGACTTCAGCTCAGGTCATGATCTCAGGGTCCTGGGATCAAGCTCTGCATAAGGGGGCGGGGGGGCTCTGCTCAGCACGGAGTCTGTTTCCTCCTCTCCCTCTGCCCTCCAACTACCCCCCCCCCCGCCATGCTCTTTTTCTCTCTCAAATAAATGAATAAAATCTTAAAAAAAAAAAAAGTTCTGTGTTAGCTACTCAGGGCAATGCTCAGTTCACAGCAGGAACACAATACACATTTATTTCTTCCACTCAGTCCTGGCCTTCAATGCCCACCCATTTCTTTCCTCTAGGCAACAGGAGTTCCACACTTACTGACGGCTTATAGAATGAGACCATGTGCTTTATGCATAGAAACTCACCAAATTTTCCCATCAACCTTATGACTGGGGTTTTATTGTAGATAAAACAAAGCACAAAGAAGCTAAGCTTGAGGGCTATGTGGCTAGTTACACAGCTAGTTACAGAGCTGGTCCTTGGGTACAGTGAGAACAGGTAATCCAACTCCGACTCCCAAGCCTGGTCTCTCGATCGCTGTGATCCTGATTTTCAAAGAAACTCTAACATGGACCAAGCCGAAGACAATTCCAAAAAGTAACTTACAGAGTTGAAAACAAAGAAATAATTGAGCGGTTAGAAACGAGTCTGTTCTAGGAGTCCTTGCCTGAGTGTCTAGTGCTTATAAGCTCAGATAATATTCTCTGGGGACATGACGACACCTGCTTTTTTCACTGTGTAGAAGGTCATCCAGATTTAGCTTATTCACTCTCTCAGTTGCTGTCCTTGGTTTCTGGCACTCTACTCTGCTTAAGTGGTGAATGTGGTTCGCATGTTTAAGACTGCTTATTTAATACCAGTATTTCCTTCATTTCAGAAATATATTCCTAACTTCTTGCATCAAATCCCGAGAGCTTGACAATGAAATGGTAGCACACCAGGGTCTCGTGATTCCCCAAGCCTCCGTATCTCTCTACCAGGGAACAAAGCTCCTGCCAGGATAATGAGCCCTAAGAGCCCATTGTAAGCTATGATCTCATCAGTGTTTGTATGAGCTCAGATACACATTGTGTGTGTGTCTAATACAAACATCAGCCTTTTTCTTCCTAATGTCTATGCCTCGGGACATGAGATAATTCAGGAACACATTACCATGCCCCTCAATAAGTGAATTACATGGTTCTGCTTGGTTGATTTATTCATGCAAACACATTTCTAAGAATCATGCTTAGAAATGAAAAAAAAATGAGATTAGCTCTTATGGAGTAGGCAGATAAATCATACCAAATAAAATGGCGGTTATGTCTACACCTCAGCAACAAATACTATACTTAGGTAACAAAGAAAAACAAGTAATTGTTTTTAGCACTTTTAGCCAGAATACAGAATTACCAAGGCTTAAAACTAGTTATTTCTAGTGGCGTCCCGTATCCGTGTACGATAGAATAACAGGGAATCTCTTAGGGCGTTTTATTTCATTATGCTAGGGCAAAGGTAAGTTTCTTAAAATTTTAATTAAAAAACACAGTAATATTCACAAAAGACTAAGAGAAGAAAACATACCTGGGATCTCTATAGAAATGTATTCTCTTAAAGTAAATGTATTACTATTGTCACAATAGTTACAGTTAAGACAAGACTGTTCATGTGATTAGAAAAATGAGCGTAAGAATTCAGTGGCTCAAGCACATTGATAGTAAACAGAGTTTAAGAAACATGTTTTTAACCTCAATGCGTATAATTTCAATCATTCTCAAGTCTTTAAAACTTCTGTAACGAGTAATAATGTTTTTTTTTCTGCCAAATTTCCCCTATTTTACAATTTAGATAGTGTATGTATTCATACTACAATCTGATTATACTGGCACTGGATGGCTAATCTTATTATTAAAATTTATAGCACAGAACAGAGAAAATAAAAGGAAAAGATCTGCCCCAGGGGGACTAATTACATCCAATCCTTTTTTATTATCACTATTGTTTCTGAGTGTTTAGCCTATAATAACAAAGTATCTATTTGCATCTGATATAACACTTTTCAATTGGCACTAAAATTTCTTTACTATTCACACTGCATTTAGAAAAATCATTTCAAAAAGAATTTCTTAAAGGATTTAGGCTGGGCATTACTAAAATGATTAGACTTCTTACTAAAATGGATTGGACTTAACCTAAAATAGAAGATTTACCTTTTGGAACATTAACTGTTTCTTTCTTGGAACACGAGCATAGGATATCTCCAGGCACTAAATAGTTCCTGGCACAATTTGGTTGCTTTTTAAAAATGTTTGTTAATTAAATGAATGAATAACCTAGAGCTGAATGTGATTTCACAAACAGTGCCGGTAGCAAAATATCTTTCCTGGTATCTGAGTTGAAAATAAGCATCTCTCCACTAAGATGCATTCCCAATTTTCATGAAACATATTGATTTTCCAGCCCCACTTGATCTATCAATCCAGAGTGCTGGATTCCTTTAGGAAGCATATTCAAACTATTATCAATAAGAATTCATTTCATCAGTTTCAAAAGATGACATAGCTTGTCTTCTTATAGCTTGGGTTTTGATGTCAGTTTGATGTAAATAATTGTGAAGGGAATTTCATGGCCTTTGCCGATATAAGATATTTTTTAAAAAATTAATTTACCCTGTTCTCAAATGTATTGCCTTTTCATTTTTTTTTTAATGCAATTTTATATGTTTGGTGTTCCTGGGCTTGGGGTCAGTCACATACATTTAACTGACTCAATGTCAATCGTGTCTGAATGCATAGCTTTTAATTCCACAGTTCAGGTGGGAGGTATATTAAAACACGACTAACTGGCCCTATTGTTCCATTTTGTAGCTTTAGGATTGATCTAGAAATCTGGCATCTTATCATAATAGACACTTGTGTCTTAAACCATTTTCTGACAAGAGGGAATTATATGTCATGAGCCTTTAAAGGCCCGGAGTGTAATCCCACCAAGGAAGAAGAAATAAATGAGTCACTTTATGAGGAGCACCATAACCTTTCCAGGTCACTAGGGACTTATTCAGAAAGCCTTCTCCAGGAGCATTAAGTTGCATCCCAGTGGTTTCCAACCCTGTAACCAGGAAAGTTAATCACCTATCGAGAAAACACAAATCTCTCCTGTTTTCAGAAAACAGGTTCAAGGCTGTTATTTTCATAGTTCTACGTCTTGGAGTTCAAGAAATCTTTTTTTTTTTTAAATTTTTTATTTAAAAAAAGGATTGTATTTATTTATTTGAGAGAGAGAGAGAAAGAACAAGCAGGGGGGAGCAGCAGAAGCAGAGGGAGAAGCAGACTCCCTGTTGAGCAGGGAGCCTCATGTGGGGCTCAATCCCAGGACCTTGAGATCATAACCTGAGCGGAAGGCAGACGCTTAACCGAATGAGCCACCCAGGTGCCCTGGATTTCAAGAAATCTTAAGCATATACAAATGCAAAATGTATACAATTTCTGTGCAAGTTTTAAAAAAAACAATCTTAAGAGTTAAATCTTCGTCTGCTTGACATGGTCTCAGTTAAGTTTATTTTGCCACTTTGGCTCTCAGAATTTCAGCATTTCATAAGTACCCCCACTGTTGTTAAGAAAAACCTGGAGGAAAAAAAAGACATTCAGGGAAGCATCCACGGGAACCTTTGGATCACAGCCGTGTTCGTCTTTAGAGCTACGAGTTGAGCTAAATTTTTAAAGTTCACTGCAAAATTCATCCACATTTCTTCAGAAGAGCACATACATGGTTTCTGTAGTTAAGAAGGCCAATGACAATCCTGTGCCAAGTTGAACCCTGAAGTCTTGAAGCAACTGAGCAAAGGACAGGTTTCTTGTGACTGCCCCCATTCAGTGTGTCTCCAGGTTTGATAACAGGGAGGCATTAGAATCACCCCTTCCCGGCACATCCAGGTAACTGCTTTGCCTCTGGCCTTGTGCTATCATAGAACATGGCGGCCCCCAGGAGAACAGAAAGTCGTCTTTCCATCCCTTCCCTCCTCCACAGGGAAGCAGATGACTTCCTGATAGGGACTCGGCAACAAAGCCTCCACATATTCTGTCCTAACAACGTATTCTAGCTTGTCTTTTCTTAGGGAGGAAGATATTTTACTACTTCACAATCTCATTTCAACCTTCCATTAATCTTTTTTTCTAATATGGCTAACAAAAGCTAGAAAATCCCAATTGTGAAAGAGTAGAACAATTAAACCCAATTTGCAAATGAAGGAGGAAGAATCCTTTTCATTAAGCCACATTTTCCAAGTGATAGGTTATATAGATGGCAGACCTGGGAATTAAAGACAGGTGCTGAAATCTATAAAATACAGACAATAAGGATGGTTTTAACTCTGTCATTCACAATTAGTGACCTCTTGTTAAATCTGGTGGGCTTTATATAGTTTTTTTCAGGATATTCTGCTAGTTCTCAGACATAACTGATTTGGGGTACTGTGACATAATAAGGAATGTATATTTAATATCTTTCTCTAGTCCTTGACGCAGAGCTCCTGAAACTTACAATTTCCTGAGTGACAAGGGCATCTTTTGTCAGAATATTCAGTCTTAATCCCTGGTTCCTGCCACAAAAGCCTCTAAGGACCCTTGAAGTGATGAAGAGTTGTCTCTGGTACGCTAACCCAGTGACTCTTGGAGGATGGTGGCTGGTTGCTAGAGGGAGCAAGCCTGTGATTAGAGGTCTGGAACTTTCGGCCCCACCCTCTGTCCTTCAGGTGGGGAGAGGGACTGGAAATTGAGTTTAGTCACCAGTGGCCAGGGAATTAGTCAGTCTTGCCTACCTAATGGAGCCTCCATAAAAAAACCCCTCACAATGGGGTTCAGACAGCTTCCTAGTTGGTGAGAACAATGAGGTACCAGGAGAGCAGCAGGCAGAGAGGGCAGGCAAGCTCCTTCCCCCCATACCTTGCCCCATGTATGGCTTCCATCTGGTCATTCCTGAGTTACATCCCTTATAATAAGTTGCTAACAATAAATAAAGCACTGATCTGTGTTCCGTGAGCTGTTCTAGTAAATTAACAAACCTAAGGACGGGGTCATGGGAACCCCTGATTCATGGCTGGTTGGTCAGAAGGAAAAATGTGTGTTGAAAAAATCTGACATTTGGTATTGGAGTCTGAAATACAGGACAGTCTGATAGGACTGAGCTGGGCCCTTAACCTATGGGGCCTATGCTTACGATGGGCTGTTAGTGTCAGAATTAATGTGAGGGGAAAAAAATCTCATACATTTGGTGTCAGAATATTGAGAGTAAAGTTACACGGACCACAGCTATAAATCAGTGAAGACAGCATACAGGACTGGAATTCAGGACCTGACCCAAAGCCCAGGATCAACACTTTTGGACCAACTCTAGCATACACTGGATGCAGAGCTTAGATCAACCAAGCTGAGAGCAAAGAAGGGCCAGAAATTCCCTGGACTTGCAGGGCAGGTCTTCAATTCTTTTTTAGTCAAGGAGTGAGCCATGCCAAAGCTCTTAATGATGAACAGATTAATATAATTCAGAAGGCAAAGCCCAGAGAGCTGCAGAAGAAACCATAAACAAAGGATGCTTGAAAGTATATCACAGACCTTTGAAAAGATTTGTCAAATGGTCTGATCACCCGACAAATGCCAACTGTGACATAATCTTGACTTTTTAGAAGAGAGTTACAATAATATGTTTTAATTTTGCATATTCATACTTAAGTTTTGGCATTTTTGCTTCCCACATCCTCTAACTGGTTACACCATGCTCAGAGATATGGACATTTATATTTAATTTCACCTTCTCGTCATACTCCCGCTAACCACAGTGCCTTGACCTAGTGGTAACATTAATGTGAAATACCTTGAGACAAAGCTTATATAAATACAAATGCAACTTAGGATTTTTAAACTGATCAGTGGATGAGCTTCACAAAATAAGTGAACTCCCTGAAACCCATGTGTAATTCTGTATGTGTGCATACATGTTTCTTGGGAGAAGATCCCTCGTTGCTATCTGTTCTAACAGGGTAGATGTCTATAATGCCCGGCAGGTAATGGCCTGTGGATCATTAAATAATGTGCTATTATGCATTTGTCTATAAAAATGAAATATTTGTTTTCATAATGGGTTTTGATTTTGAAGGATGAAATGCAAACAGTTATCAACCTCTAAATCTGTACATGCAACCTATGCTGGAATGAGATAGGGCATCCCGATGCTGTACGTTTTGACAGCATTTGATGAGCTGTTTTGACTTTAAAGGCAGTGATGAAGGAGGGCTTGCTGTGGAGGGAATCTGGTGATGAATATGGACTCAGAGGCACAGGACAGCTTTCAAGCTAATACCTTTCCTACATACTTCATAATTTTCTTTTTTTTTTTTTTTAAAGATTTTTATTTTTATTTTGAGAGAGAGAGAGCGTGCAAGAGAGCATGGGATGGAAGAGGCAGAAGGAGAGGAAGACAGAGAATCTCTAGCAGACTCCACACTGAGCACAGAGCCTGATGCAGGGCTCGATCTCACAACGCTGAGATCATGATGACTTGAGCCGAAATCAAGAGTTGAATGCACAACTGACTGAGCCACCCAGTCGCCCCATACTTCATAATTTTCTATTTAACTTAATTCAATTAAAAACAGAAAGCACTAGTGTCTCTTGTTTACATACTTTGCACTGGTGTTTAGAAGATCTGTCTATTGAGCCTGGTAAAAAGTCAAAGCGAGGTTAAGGAGGTCATATTGACAGGCAACAAACCACTCAGCATAGTCTACAGGATTTTGTTCAATGAATGCTAATCCTCCTGTTTTCCTTTCCACCTGTTTGTTACTGGGTCTGTCTTTAAAAGCTCTCAAGTCAATGAGTCTTCTTGTGCTCACCAATTTTTACAAATCTCAACTAAAAGTGAATGATGAATGGATGGATAATAAATATATAAGGCATAAGATAGGGCGCCTGGGTGGCTCAGTTGGTTAAGCAACTGCCTTTGGCTCAGGTCATGATCCTGGAGTCCCGGGATCGAGTCCCACATAGGGCTCCCTGCTCGGCGGGGAGTCTGCTTCTCCCTCTGACACTCCTCCCCCCTCTCATACTCTCTGTCTCTCATTCTCTCTCCCTCAAATAAATAAAGTCTTAAAAAAATTAAAATATATATATATATAAGGCATAAGATAATTATTTACATTTCTCAAAGGTGATTTTCAACATAGCAGTCTTTTAAGTATATTCAGATCGGCATTACAAAATTTCTCTTGTATCAAAATCTTGAGGGAAGAATGTCTTAAACATCTTGGGATTTCTCTGTTTCAGTGCCTTCAATATTAAGAACTAGGCAAATACTTTTTAACTTATTTACCATCCATTATATTGAGGTGCAGATTGTACCGTATTTACCTTGGCATGTAGATACATGCTCTCTACACATATTCTATAAATGCTCACATCTCTTTTTTGACCCAAAGTGATTAGCAGAAAATGAAGAGTTGTAGGGAGAAGGAGAGTTTGCAATATCACATGAAAATTTTTTATTTTTTATTTTTTTTGAAAATTTTTTTAAAATGGCCAAGTTAAGCACCTCAATTTTGCACCCATTAATCTCTGTCCTTTATTTTGCTGCTTCTTATTGAACATTTACTGCCCTGCTGTTAGAATGCACCAAATCTCCATCTTGGGACAAATCATGTTCTTTGATGATAAATCTCACAGATCATTACATTAATGTTCTACCAAAGAATTCTATGTGGCAGTTTTCCAGAATCTCAGGAAAATTTAACATTTGGTCAAACTAATCAGAAATGAGAAAGCAAAGCTGTTGGTGCTAAAGAAAGTGCCAATTTTCTTCTTCCCCCTCAACTGAATGTTGAGAATCTGAATGTGAGGTAGCAGATATAAGCATGAAACTAATTTTAGTGTGAAGATGGCTGCAATTATGACACTGGAAATAAAAACAACACACACCACTGGCACAGAGACAAGACAGATATACATGAAAACATTTTCTAATTCTCACTTCCACGTAGAAAATGCTTAAAAGTCATTGCAGTCAGGGGGCACCTGGGTGGCTCAGTCAATTAAGCGGCCTGCTTGAGATTCTCTCTCTCCCCACCCCTCCCCCCAATGCTCTCTCTCTCTTTCTCTCTCTCTAATAAATAAATAAATGAATCTTAAAAATTGTTGCAGTCAGGATAATAATTAGGATGTTGTCTAATGGGAGATTTAACATCCTATCTATAAAGATACCAAAAAGCTCAGAATTACAAAGAAAGCTTTTATAATTCGTCTCTCATCTTTTAACACATTTCAGTTCTTACTAATTAGGAGCTCCTGAGTTTTCCCACACCTAAGCCTACCATGGGAAGCTTTATTTTAAACAGAAATTCCTATCTAGTCTTTAGTTTAACTGCACAGGAGTTTGCTTAAGGCTAACTGCCCTCCAGATTGCAGAGAATGTTGGACAGTCAGGCGGTATCATTGTCTTCTCTCCATCTAGGAAGGAGAATCCTGACAGCTACAGAAAGGAAGGTTCAGACCATATTTAGCTCATCTTTCATGAGGCTGTAAGTTGCTTGATAGGAGCTCTGAGAAAGTAGGAAGTCAGAAGCACAGGTAGAAGTCTTGAATAATGATAATTTAGTTTTAGGAAGTACTTGAGTTTGGTAGTGATCCATTGTGTGATGCAACTCTGGAGAGGAATTTCACATTTCTTGGGAGGTGGCGGGGGGTGGGGGGGAAGGATAACTCTGATTTTCCAAGGAAACTTTTTTTTTTTTTTAAGGATTTTATTTATTTATTTGAAAGAAAGAGTGAGAGAGAGAGCACAAGAGGGGTGAGCGGAAGAGGGAGAAGCAGACTCCCTGCTGAGCAGGGAGCCCGATGCGGGGACTCGATCCCAGGACTCCAGGATCATGACCTGAGCCGAAGGCAGTTGCTTAACCAACTGAGCCACCCAGGCGCCCCTTCCAAGGAAACTTTAAGAAAAGTGAAAAAAATTAAAGGGGCCGATCCTTAGAAGAGTCACTAGTCCTCTATAGATTAAGAGTTTATGCTGAGCGCAAAGACCAAACTATTCCTGAGGAAAATGCAACTGCTTCATCTCTTCTAATATTGGAAGTATTTGGATACTGCAAAATTCTACGTATACTTCAAACAAAGCACTTGTAGATTGCCCATTTACTGGATCAGCCAGCAGGCACAAAATTCATGAAACAGGAAATTTAGAACATAAAACACACACAGACATGGGGACTTATAAATGAAATTCATAGTACAGCAAGGCATTCTAGCTGCACAAAAACATCATCACATAATACTTCCAAGCTCGAGTTGGAAAATGTAGCTAAAATTATGGATTAAACCTCAGCCTCAGAGAGACCATGGAAACAATCCATGTTGTTTCAGATTCCCATGTGGCAAAGGCTGGGACTGGTGGAATATGGTCAGCGTTAATGGGATAATTATTTTGAAGGTGCTCTCAGCTGTAGAATCCACAGGAAAAGAAAACTTTGACTAATTCACTTCCTTATATTCAGCTAATATTTACTGAATATTTCATATTTTCTAGGCACTGTGTTAAGTATGATGAAGATCTCAGAAAAATTTATTTATGGCTCCAATATAAGACATGACGTTCCTCAGACAGTAACGGGCACACCCCTGATTTTTCTTTTTTTTTTTTTTTGATTTGTCTTTCAACAGCAATACAGAAAAGTTCTTAAAAAGGGACTTAGAATTTTCTTGCATTTTTCCAAAGTACAGAGCTAAGTGCCGTATCAAGCTATGCATTAAACACTCAAAATAAAATTTAAATAAAACACTCATTAACTTAACAGAAATGGCAGGTAATGCCAAGATTGTAGGCCTGTGACTATCCAGCCCCAGTTTTTATTACATGGGAAAGTTTTATGCATGTCTAGGTAAGAATTCAATAGGCTTCTTGGATCAGTCAACAACAATCCGATTTTTTTTTAAGATTTTATTTTTTTGAGAGAGTGAAAGAGAGAAGGGGGGCAGGGAGGGAGAGAGAGAGAACACGAGCAAGGGGAGGGGGAGAGGGAGAAGCAGGGAGCCCAACGTGGGACTCCATCTTAGGACCCTGGGATCATGACCTGACCCAAAGGCAGATGCTTCACTGACTGAGCCACCCAGGTGCCCCTGATTTTTTTGGACAGTAAAACAGTTCTCCCTAATCCAGTCTTTAATTTTTATTTCAAATAAACATGATGTTTAATTCTACAGGAAGAGATCGACAGGCCCAGAACAAATACGATTATGACCAGTCTGAAATGATCCCCCCTGGTAACACAGGAAGCTTTGGCAAATATTCTTCTCATCACTGTCTTTCTTGTGATGGCAGATTGGGTGGAACTGAAACTTCTGAAACGTGTATTTGTTAAGGACTCCATTCAGTCCTCATCTTATATTTAGCTCTATCAATGTCCACATAGCAAAGACCCTCCTTTGGAGACTGGACTTTTGGCTGGAACACTCCACTAAATGTCAGCAATTAAGATTCTTGTCTCAACACCCACCCCCCTGCCCTGCCTTGGCAAAGGATCCCAATGGCTCTGACCCCAAAACTGAGTCTTCTATAAAAAGAGGACCAAGGAGTCAAGGGACTTTTCTCCAAATGCATGTAAACAGAATTTTACTGAACAGTGCTAGGACAGAGATTTTTTTTTTCTGACAAGAAAATGAAAATGCTAATGTGATATTCTTTTTCAAAAGCTTTTTGTTCAGAGAGGAAGCGTGGTCTAGTAAGAGGGCACTGTGGTGGTCAGCTGTGATTCGGAGCTCCACCCTGTCCGTTAACCAGGGTAGCGGTGTCACCCTGAACCAGACACTCGATCTCAGTGACGTCAATGGTGGAACAGGGTCAATCCTGTCTCACCATCTGTAAGAGTACCGGAAGCTCTTTTAGGGTTCCTCAGAGCTTTCTGTGCTGTAACATCAGCAGAAAAAGAAGAATCAAAATAAGGGGCATCAGTGTAAGTGGGTGGCTATTTGGTTTTGTTCCATAATATATGTAGACTGCTCCTTTCAGCCAAGATGGAGTAATGAGAACCAGATTTACCGGACAGCCTGTAACAACCAGAATAGACAGAACTATGTTTCTAAAAGATATTAGACATCAGGTGGCAGGTAGTGAATGCTGTGAAAAGGGAAACGAATGATATGAGCCCTCCGACTCCTCAAGCTTGTTGCCATGCATTTCCAAGCTGTCACTCCATGTGCAGGACCAGCTGGAGCCTGGTGGACCCCACAGTTAAGGTAGGTGAGTGAGTCTAGAAGGACGAAGGCAGCCAGTAATTGTAGGACAGTGCTGGGAGGACAGAGTTGCCCAGATTTGCATGCAATGCCCCTTGAGAAAGTAGCTGAGTAATGATCAGGGCATGCAAGTAAAAGAACCCAACCGAGGCCGGGGGGAAAAAACCATCCAAATGGATTAGAGGCAACAGTGCCTGGTGTTCACACAGGTCAGGAATAGCACCTGTTCCCACCATCCAGATGGGAAAACAGTACTCATGGTGGATTACTCAGGAGAATCCTAACCTCCATACTGGAGAAGAAGGAGCCATAAGCTGATAACTGCTCTGATCCCAACCTAACAAGTCTTTTTTTTTTTTTTTTTTAAAGATTTTATTTATTTATTTGAGAGAGAGAATGAGAGAGAGAGCATGAGAGGGGTGAGGGTCAGAGGGAGAAGCAGACTCCCTGCTGAGCAGGGAGCCCGATGCGGGACTCAATCCCGGGACTCCAGGATCATGACCTGAGCCGAAGGCAGTTGCCTAACCAACTGAGCCACCCAGGCGCCCCTCAACCTAACAAGTCTTAAAAGCAAAACCCGAAAGGCTCAAACTGTTTCTGAGTAATTTAACAACATTGCAGAACCAAGCTCAAGAATAGAGGTATATAAAAGTACCCAGCACTCAAGGTAAACTTCACAATGTCTGATGGCCAATAAAAAATTACTAGGTATGAAATGATGAAGGAAAATATCACATATAATGAAAAAAAAATCAATCAAATCGACCCAAAGCTGACACAGATGTTAGAGGTGGCAACCAAAGATATTACAGGTTACTATATATAATACATTCCACAGGTTCAAAAACTTAAGAAATGGAATATATAAAAATAACAAACAAAAACCAGACTAAACTTCTAGATATGAAATGATGAAAAATAGCCAGATGGGGTTAACGGCTGATTGAAATCCCCATGGCACATCGTAATCAAATTACTCAAAACTGGTGATAAAGAGAAAATCTTCAGAGCAGCCAGATTTAAAAAAAAAAAAAAAGATAGGGGTGCCTGGGAGGCTCAGTTGGTTAAGCATCTGACCCTTGATTTCCACTCAGGTCATGATCTCAGGGTCATGATATCAGGCTCTGTGCTGGGTGTGGAGTCTGCTTAAGAGTCTCTCTCTCCCTTTGCCCACTTCCCCCTCTCCCTGAAAAAAATATAATTAAAAGATATATTATTTACAGAGACAAAGGATATAACTATTCTTGTGGGAAACAATGCAAGTAAGACAATGGAATATCATCATTAAAATGGCTGAAGAAGAAAACTTCATCCTAAAATTCTATACCCAGCAAAAATGTCTATCAAAAACAAAGGTGAAATAAAGATCTTTTCAGATACACTCAAGCAAAAGAATTCTTTACCAATCTACATGCATTAAAAAAAATTTTACAGGAAGTCCTCTGGGTAGAAGGAAAATAATTCCAGATGGATCTATGCAAGGAATAAAGAGCACCAGAAATGGTAAATGTTCTTCTTATTATGTAAAACTCTTTAAAAGATAACTTACCATTTAAAAGAAAATTAACAATAATGTAGTATGGAAAAAGTATGACAACAACAGCCTAAAGATTGGGAAAAAGGAAATGAAAGAATTTGAGTATGAGGTTCTTCTAATGTACCTGAAATGGCATAATATCATTTGTACTGGTATAATATTGTGAACTGTTAGAAATATTTTCTAAAACCCTAAGGCAAATAGTAAAATAACAAAATAACGAGTTACAGCTCAAGACCCTACAAAAGAAAATAACAAAAAACGTTCTTTTAGTCCAAATTTGGCAAAAAAAAAAAAAAAAAAAGAGGAAAAGGGGACAAAGAACATATGGGACAAATAGGAAACATAGCAAGATGACAGATTTAGGTATAACTGTATCAATAATTTCAAGAAGTATTCTTCTCAACTAAAAGGCAAGATCCAACTATATGCTGCCTACAAGAAATGCACATCAAATATAAAGACATTTAGGTTAAATAAAAGTACAAGGATGGAAAAATGATATGCTATGATGACATTAATCAAAATAAAGCTGAAACAGCTTTAATATTAGACACAGTAATTTCAGAGCAAAATATATTACCTGGGAGAAGAAGGGCATTTCGTAATGAGAAGGGGAGGGTGAAGGAGGACATAACAACTCTCAATGTTTATGCACCTAAAAACAAAGCCTCAAAATACAAAAAGCAAAACCTGATAGCATCACATGAGAAAATGTCAGAGACTTTAATGTCTCTTACTCAGTAACAGATAGAACAAACAGACATAATGCACAGAATGTTTCTTATGTTGAAAGTAAGCTCTCCCATGAAGCCTCATTGAGGAGATGTACCTGCATTGCTTGGTAAGCCTTTCTGCGCATATATTGCTGAAAACCTCAAATAAGCCTCCTGACGCCTCCTGACATAAGCTGACACCACGACCGACTCGGGCTTCCCCTCGGAAACTATGGATGCTGCTCTGAGCAGGAAACTTGAGGTCTAGCTCCTGTTAGGACTTTAAAAATCCTCACAACTCGGCCAAATCCCAACTCTTCATGACACTCGGGTACAGGTCATGAGATGAGGAAGCAAGGCTTGGTTATTTATAAGAATCTTGCCAGCTTTTGCGGCTCCCTGACTTCAGCTGGCCCATGAAATGTCACCGCCCCAGCCATGTCAACTTGGGTCAGGTGTTGCGCGGTGAGTCACTTGGGAAGCCTGACTTGGCTTGGGAGGTCTGACCGCTCTGTGGAAGGGTGTGAGTCCTACAGCGCTGAGATGACCCTGTGCAGGCAGCTACCCCGTGACCCCACAACATAACCTCCGGGACAAGGTGAACTGAGGTGCTCACAACACTTGTCACGTTCTTTCTCGTGGCCTTCGGTCCCCAGGGTCCCCAGGGCCCCCAGGCCTCCCATGTGTGCGGTGCCCTGAAGGCAGTTGGGAGACCTACCCGAGGAGGGACGGCCTGCAGGGCAGTGATGTAATTCTCCAGAGCCAGGCGGCGGCGGTCGTTGAGCATGGCTTCCACTCGGGCCATGTGCGTCTCCACCAGTTGCTGCCTCTCACTGGCTGCTTCCTGCTCCAGAGACTCCACCTTCTCCTGGAAGTGCTGTCATTGCAAACACACGCACACGTCAGTCGGGGACGGAGCACGCGGGATAGGGCAGCAAATCCAAGTGTTTCCCGAGGGGCGTCGTATTTCATTTCACTCAAGGATTTATGGTCATGCCCACATTTTGACTAATTCAGCATGTTTTATGGGCTTCCTCCCCTATCCAGTACCCCATCCCCGAACCTGATTTCTCACCGTAAATCATTATTTTATATGGTCCCTGAAGCCGGATTTGACTAACCATAACACAGGATAAATTTCTGTGCTCTTAAGACTCTGAATTCTGTTGCAAAAAAAAAAAAAAAAATTCCTCTTTTACTCAAAGTACTTTAATTTCAGGAAATGACCAGGAGAATCACAGTTTCCTCGGAGGTAGTTTTTGAGAGGAGTTCCTGTTACAAATTCTAATCATGGTGTAATTTTTGTCAAGGGAAGCATCAGCAACAGATTTTGGCCATTAAAATGATATAGGATTGATAAAAAGCAGACGGCAAGTAACAATAGGAGTTTTATGGAAATGAATTATGACTTGAGCTAATTAAAAGCAAATATAAGGAAAGGTTTAAGAAACTGAATTACTGGACAATGATGAGCAATAGTCCAAATTGATGGGAATACGAACAATCCTCCAGAGATGCTGGAAAATGTGTAAGGCCTGCGCTGCTGGGTGGAGAAGTGGCCTGGGTTTTACCTGAATAACTGCTTTCTTGTCAGCTTTAGGCAAGTTCTTTGCTTGTCGTTCTGCCTCTTCCCATTCTCGCATGACCTACAAAATGAGAAAACATTTGAATTTAAAATCATCAGTTCTTTTTTTCCCAACTTATATTTAATGAGACATTATTTTCTTTCTGAACTTGACATTTTGAACGTTTTCAAAAAACGATCCCATTCCAGTCCTATCTCAGAACGATTTATTTGACCTCCAGCTAAGATGTAGATCATCTATCGTAGCAGTGTATTAAACATAAATGATCACGTTTACTGAAGGAACATGGCCCTTTGAAACACAGACGGTCTTTTTTTCTTTTCCTCAGAAATGGCTGAAAGTCATTTTGTTTGATGTGCACAGATGTCAACGATTCATAAAAGGTGTGTGTGTGTGTGTGTGTGTATTTCTTGAACAAGGATTTCCACCATTAAATTGAGTGCGTTAGTTTTATTCTTCTGTGAAAGCAAGTTATAAAATTTCAAACAGTAAAGCAGGGGGAGGCATGAACATTTTATGCGTGTGCACACATGTCACGAACACACTACCAAAAAGAAGTACACGATGGAGGAAGGAAGAGAAGGCCTCCATTGTCAGAATTCCTCAGAGCCACTGATGGGTAGTGAGGGCCTTTTGCTCACCAACCCCCATCATGAACAGCAAAGAATATCCGAAGTATCTCCAGAAATTCCAAGACAGTACACATTATAATGTTCTGGACGTAGCAAAACGCATTTTTGGCAAGTAATGCTAATTTAGTCACCAGGCTAATCTGTTTGATAGGGAAAGAAAGCTTCCTCATCTCGTCCTTGAAGTTGACCCAGGACTACCCTGAGAGAGGTTCATTCATTGGCCTGAATGCCAAGAGGAGAGGTCTGCAGCTCTACATGTTGTTGAAGTGAAATGATACTAGATTCTTAACCACCTACGGCTGCGTTTCCTTTTCAAGTGTACTACTCGCTGTCAGGCAGAGGTTTTTTAAGTGCAACTCATAACTGAGCCAGGCGAAATAAAGAGTAGAAGATCAAGTAAGCAATAGAACGGTCTGCTGACAGATGTGTACTTCCATACTTTGCAGACATACAAAGCATGAAAGAACCTGATTTCTGTACTACAAGAGCCTGTTATTTATGGGTATTTATCCCTAAGGAATGGATTTTTCTGACATCCTTCAAGATAAAAAAAGAGAGAGACTTGGATAAAAAACTACTGATAGAGAATTTCTATGAGATAAAACATCAAATCACTGTGGGTTTTTATTTAGGTATTTTATTATCTAGCATTAATTTGCTGTATATGATACAAGACTAGCTTCCTTGTGTTCTTTTTATGAAATTATGGAGAAAATCGAATGGAGTGAATTTTCTACTATACTTGAAGAACATTTAAAAAAATAACGTAAAAAGGTCACAACAAAATTAGAACAAATGCCCCACTGCTATGAATAAGAACAGAATGCAAAAGAAAAGAAACATACTGTCCTGGATGCTTCGGAGTCTCTAAGAGTTAATGAAGGGCACCTGTAGGGAGGGGGCTACTGAAGATTACCTTTGCTTTATGGATGAGATAAGGCTTGCAGCTTGCAATAAAAATATTTCAATTTCCTGCTTTGAGAATGTTCACAGTGGCAGTACTCTACCATGAACTCTTCAGGCAAGGAATCTCAAAATTAGTTTGAGAAGCCAAATGTCTTACTGGAATGTGAAAACTGATTTCCTGCCTATCTTTACATTTTTACCATCCCACCTTGCACATTCAGAACCTGGCCTGTAAACTTTGAGCTAGGGAAATACATGGAATAATTAGAGAGATTTATCTGGTTAATAAATTGAAAATAAACAATGAAATTGAATTTGATTTTCAGAGCAATGTAACAATATCCTATACCCTCACAAATAAAACAATTCACTGATACCATCACCCTAGGCCTATGTAATGCAAGATAAACACACACCGTAGGCTCAACATCTCTCTGAACAATGGCTACCACTGAGGTGTCCCAATACTAGGTAACATTACTGCAGATCTGCTACGTAAATAAGTGCTTTATAAAATCTGTGGGATTAGTTATGGTGATCTCCATTTTATGGACCAGATTAAGTCAACTGCTCAAGGTCATGGAGGAAAAAAAAAATGGAGAAGGATATAAACCAAGATCTTTGTGGCTCTAAGGACCATGTTTTTATCATCTATGGCCCAATTTGCCATTATAAAATATAAAAATTACATATATATTATATATATGTGATTTATATAAATTATATTCTTATATAGCTATATAATTATATAAATATATCTAGTTATATATAATATATAAATTTATATATACATATATAATGTTATATATACATATAAGTATAGATAAATTATATATATAATTCTATATAATTGTTCAATGGCAAATTCAATAGGTGAGCTAAGTTTCCTTGTATTTGGTGACAGGAAAAGGACTATTCCTAAGATATCGATGCTTATCTTAAAAATAATAAATGCAGAGAAAGGTCAAATTTCATTTTGAAGAATTTCATTTTAAGCATATATTAAAACCACTAAGTCCATAAGTAGTATGTATAATTATTATAGGATATATAAATATATAAAAACATTTACAGACTATTCAGAATCTTCTATTTGCTAGATACTATTCAGAACATATGGCAACAGAAATCTCCAAGTTTAGTTGTGATGCCCAACAACCAAATACCAAAATCCCCCAAATACCAACCCCCCCAAATCTCTGTATTCATAAGAAAACAAATAGTAACAAAAATTACAATAAAAATAAATTAAAATTCTCAGGTTGCTCCATATATTCTTGTAAAGCAATTTCCCACTGAATGAACAAAAGTATCAGTATCAAAAAAAAAAAAAAAAAAAGTATCAGTATCATCAGATTTATGGCTCTTCAAAGACTTGGCTCTTTCCTGTAGAGAAAATGACAACTAATACTAATAGAGATTTGAGAGGCAGGCAGGCAAGTTCAAAGGCAAACAGAATTCAGTACCACTGATTATGAAGGTAAGTGTTAATCTCAGGCGTCTCTCTTTCCTGTGACCACTGGAATGAGACTGCATCTCTTAAGTTAGGTCAGATATAGTTAATAACTAAAAGATGAAGAAATTCCATAAAGATTTATATGGTTAAATAGATGTGCTAAACTAAAACTAAGTTACTATTCCAGGAAAGATCTAGAATATCTGAAACTGACATGTATAACAAAAAGTCACTAATAAGTTACTTGGCACTGGAGATGCCAAGGGGAGCTTTCAGTGTTTATCTTTTTTTATTATTCTTTTTTTGGACTTCATTGACCTTGAAATGGAATTTGAGGCCAGTGAGAAGGCTCTGAAAGCTTCAGAAGCAAACAGTGAGATAGGATTTAAGTTTAAAAGATGCCATTTCGGGGGCAATAAATACAACTCAACTGCTTTCTTAACAGTGTTTTTCCTAATGAAAAATCCTGTTTTCTAGAAGAACTGCCTTCAGGTGAAACCTCACTATTCCACTCTACCTAGCTTCCTAGTTCAACTTGCTTTTAGGTTCTCATCATGGCCAACAACTACAATTGCACATTATATTCCAGAGCCAAAGTATTTTAACTCTTTTTCCCCTCCCTTGTTATTATTCCAAAATAAATCCAAGCATCATGGTCACTCATCTTAAAAAAAAGAAAGTAATTGTGTTGTGTCTTTCTAGATACATTAAGCAGTTGCTTTAAAATACAGATTTTATTAAAATAAGTAAATTCAATATAGGTTTTATTATATTCAAGTATAGTGAGGTCAACAGATCAGGAGAGAGATGCCATTGAAAAGATTATTACTCACACACAGTTCCCAAGAGGAGACGCCATGCAATGCCACTGAGGGAAGGAAGGCGGAGAAGCACCAGGGTGGGTCAGGAGGCAGAGGAAGTGAGGGGAAAATGTAGCCAGGAGTCTGTGGCTTCCTTGGGAAGGAGTGGGCGAGTCAGGGTAAGCAGGTGAAGCAGGCTTAGATTTGGCTCGTTTGAACAATTTTGGTATAGGGGTATAGGGTCTGTCCCTAGATGTCTGGTGCCTAGCCTTAAAGTGGGCAGGTGGAGAGTGGGTCAGAGTGTAAGAGCAAGATGAAGAAGGTATCCGGGGGAAATGGGCTTTGGAGAGGCTGGTTTGATTATGAAAGGTGTGCCCGAAGGCTAGCCATTTGCTACCTCTAGGAATTGGCGAACCCTGGGAGGGGCAGTCTCCCTAGAATTAGTAAGGCCTCAAATGTCAAAACACCAGAAAATACAGAAAATTAAAGCCCATAATTAATGCACTCTTCTAAAGACTTCCTGTGATCTTAGAAAATATATGGCAGACTCATTCATGAATCCTATTTAATGTCTATTATGAAAGCTTTTAAGTATTTGTGCTAAATATTGCCAAAATTAGTAATACCTTCTGATATTTACTATAGAATATTAACACCAAAAAAGGGAATGGTTGACTTTGACCTGAGAGATTTCCTCATTCACTCATTTATGTTTCCTTAAATCTGACTTTTCCTATTGTTTTTTTTTTTTTTTCACTCTGAATTGTAGGCTTCAAGTTAGGCAGTAATTGACAAGGAAGTGCTGATACATATTTGTTGAATGAATGATGAATGAATGAATGAATGAATAATCTGAGAAAGGGCTAAAATTAATATTTATCTGTAATAAATACAATATCCAGCAAATGGTATGACATATCAGAAACTGTAATTGATATTATTAGATATAAATTAGTCAGGTTTTAAAAAAATTTTCCAATTTGTTTCATAAAGAATCTGCTAAAAAACAAGCAAACACACCAGGGTTTGCCAAACAATGTAGTGAGAAGAGCACTGCACCAAGAGCAAGAAAGCTTCTAGTTCCAAATGCCATCTCTTGTGTTTCTTATATTGCTTTGTTCTAGAATGGGAAGCCACAGTCTTGAACCACTGTTGCATTATTGATCATTTATGAAACAAGATGGCAAAAGATCATTACGGTTCACATTGCTTTTAAGTTCCTATGGCCCTATGAATTAGCTTTGCAAGAAGTGTGAGGTTCAAAGTTATAATACTTTGGCATCTAATAAAAAAAATTCATCTTTACTACAGATCATTTTAAGGGATTTTAATTTACAACAGCATGGTTACAGGGCTAAGTATACACAAAGTAATAAAACCAGAGAGAATGCTGCAGACATAATTTAATCTGTGCTTATGAAATCCTGCTATACTTAGTGTGACTGCATCTCTCCTAGGTGGCATGCTCAAGGAGGATTCTAAAAACCCGAAACTGGTACCCTTAGAGCAAACATTTAAAACTAAGACTTTATGTCTTTAAAGATCTGGCTAAAATTACAGACCCCTCCCGCCCCTAGGCATTCATCAGCCACAGAACCCCCAGGGAGACTCCAAGGCAGAGGCCAAGTCCAGATTTCCCCTTTATTGTAAACTGAAGGACAGAAAAGTCACTTTACCTGGGACATTCGCTCACGGTGCTTGGCCTCCAGCCTCTCTTTGGCTTTCTGGAAATGGGCATGTTCATTCTCATCTCCAGGTGTCTCAAGATACTTGTCGACGGCGTCAGGGGTGCTGGCTGCCGTGGTAGGAACTAGAAAGTAGAAAGAAGAAGGTTTGAGAAGAGAAACAGAAGGTCCAATCATTTCAAAGAAAGCCATATTTTCCGTTTACTACAGAACAAAGAATTTAGTAGGGAAGCACACACAAGAAGTTAATGCTGTTGAAGAGAACACCGTGAGACATTTCCCAGCACAGTACAAATGTTTCACCCCTTTCAGTATAGGGTGAAGGAAAATCTATAAAACAGCCCATTCTGCGATTATAGTGGTACATTTAAAATTCTTTGCAAAACAGGCATGCACAGAGCAAAACCAGCCGGTGTTTAATACATTTTGTCCCAGATCCCTATGCTTGCTAAATTAACTTTTGTAATACACTTCAAAGTAAAATACGTTATCAATATTGCACCTTATGATTCCTACAGACACCGAAGAAATCTCAGAATCAGTGTACTGCAGAAAAACCACACCACAGAGTAAAGGTAAATTCTACACCACATATTTCCGATAGCTGGATTTCAAAGCTATCTTTTGTGACAAAGTGGTTGAAACACTATCCCAAACCCCGTAAACGTCAATAAATGCATTTCTGAATCTCTCTCTGGATTCAAAAGGACCCTTCTGCCTTCACAAAATTTGACAACAGTCAGCCGATTCATTATACTAGCTGTCAAAAAGGAAATGATTTCTATTTTGAATTCAACTAAAACTGCTAAGCAATGAGACTGACTTGCAGCATACACTGCTAAATTATGTGGAAACATAAATATCCATAAAACTGAAGAGCGTACTATAAAACAAAAATATTTTAACTCATGAGCCGAGTGAATTGTAATGCCCTATACAAGCAGTTTTCCAAAAGATTAGTAATGATTAGTGGGAATTCAAAGCATTTATGAGCTTACAAGAAAAAAAAAAGGAAAAAAAGATTTTGATTTAAAGAATAGAGTATGTTCAACCAAAACAGTGAAATTAGGGGTTTTCACTATGCTTTCAGGTCAAATCAACTTAAGTATTTTATTCAAAAGATTACTCAAATATCACCAAAGTTCTGAGTATTTTTCTTCACTGATTTTTATCTAATTATTGACTACCATCTTTGAGATATGATATCCCAAAGAGGACTTAAATGAGAAGTATTTGTGGCTAAATCATTTTGAAACAAAATTCTTTTTTAATTTTATTTTATCTTTTTGCCAGAGAGAGAGCGCAAGCACAAGCAGGGGGAGGGGCAAAGGGAGAGGGAGAAGCAGACTCCCCGCTGAGCAAGGAGCCTGATGCAGGACTCCATCCTAGGGCCCTGGGATGCTTAACTGACTGAGCCACCCAGGCGCCCCGTGAAAAGAAATTCTAAGATAAATGTCTCTTATACGTGCTTTGAGAAAAAAACTCTGGAATCTTCACAGTCCAAAGGCTTCAAGATTTCAACCAAAACCAGACGCTTTTTTGTTACATAATTAAGGTCTTTAATTTTTAAGCGAAATATTTGCTCAGAATTCTTCCCTTCTTCTTTCATCACTGTGTAATAATAATTTTTTTAAAAATAAGAGTAGTGTAGGTATCCACACAGAGGGTGCTTTCAAGCGGAAGGAAGGAGGTGGGGCATATGCCTGGGGTTATTTTTCAAAATACTTGTGTGTTCAGCCCTCTGCCTCCACCAGGGGATTTTGAGTCCACAGGTGTGGGACTGGCACAGGGCATTAGAGATTAAAAAGCATCTGCCCCCATCTTCCGTGTGGTAGATGAAGTAGATGAGGGAGCAGTGAAAGGGGAAAAGGAGAATAAGCTTTGCAATGAGGCACACCTTGTTTTTAGTCTTTCTTAGACTATCTGTGACCCAGGGCAGGTCACATGAGTTTGTGCCCGTTTCCTCATCTCTCAGCCAGCATCCTCGGTGCACGGGGAAAACGAAATGCCACCCCATGCATTAAGGTGGTATATACGTCCTTAGTGCTCTTCTCTCTCCCTTCGCTTATCACATGTCATTCAAATCTTAGAGCTTATGCAAACCATAGAAAAAATGAGCTACGCTTATTTCGCATCCAGTGAAAATGAATTACACAAAGGACCATGAGGTACCACCTACAGGAAAAAGAATATATATTTTTCTAAAAGATCTTTGGTATAACCCCTATAAAAGGCCCACAAATGATTGAAAAGGAGTCCTGAATTTTTAAGACTGAGAAGTAATTTTCAACTTAAAACCTTTTTTTTTTAAAAAAGAAAATCACAGGCAAGTGTTTTTCTGCATAAATTTAAGCAAATCAATATGCAAGTATATTTAACTTCATCAATGTTCCCCACTTGAAATGGAAGTGATGTTTAGCATTTTAAATTTGTTTCCTGTGGCTTTAATTGTTTTTTCATCTTTGTGGGTACAGCTTAAACACGAACACGTTAAAGTTCTTTTGGCACAGTACAATCCGGCAGGATGACAGAATTAGGCAGACCATATTTTCCACTTTGAATAAATGAAAATGTGTGAATGTTTGGGGTTCTTTTCACTGATCAAGATAGCTGGCTGGCTGTTAAGTGTTATAACCATAACACAGCACCCTCTTTTAAAACTGGAATTACAGAAGTTACTATATAAGTAGGAAAGTTCTCCACCCAACTTTTACGGCTGGCAAATTGTATGGTTTTCTCCAATTCTTACGATTTGCAAACACTGTCTATTGTTTTATGGAAAGGAGATAAACACTGAAATCTGAGTCAGTAGAATCTCATTAACTTATGTTAAAATGTAGCTTTGTAATATTAGGAATAAAAGAATATTAGAGAAATGAGCATGCAAGGTATATTTAATAGGATTATTTCAAGTATTAAACCTTCTTTTTAGGCACGTGGAAATAAATACAAATACTGTATTATTGATTTATTCCATTTAATCCTGTATTTCTCTTCGAGTAAATCCCTGTAAGCGGCCCTTGTTATTGCCTCTCGCTGAAGACTTTAAAGGAAGCTGTCTTTCTTTTAATCTTTAATTCAAGCATTTTAGCCATTCACACTAACACTCCATCTCAATTAGCCTGAGTGAAATTCTCCTGTATTCCTACCAACCAGCAAACCAGATCACTGTCCAGTCAAGGACAGAAGAATGATGGTACATCTTGATATCTGAAAATGAATTTAATATTTCATTATCACTACCCTGCAGCTGGTAGGGGGAAGGGGAGAACATTTTAAGGAGGAGTTTGCACATAGAGCTCGGCTTCTGTTTCTCTAATATCCCCACATCCCAAAGACATGATCATACCAGGAACAGCTGTTGGTTTGTGATAAAGTCCAGGGTAGGCCAGACGCATGATAACGAGGACAGGGGGCAGGGGCAGGGACAGGAAACCTGTGCCCTTTGTCCCTGCCCTTTCAAGGTGCTTCCTTTGGGAAAAGAGTGGCTCAAGGAACGGACAGGTAATGTTCCAAGGTGCACAGGAATGGGAAGCTGTTTATCGCAGGTCATTTAAAGCACAGGTCATTTTCACAATGGAGAAAGTAGAAACAAACTGGCCTTACGAGGGCTTACTTTGTGTTTTTTTTAAGCTACCATACAGCAGTTAGTTCACCCTGTCCAGAGACCTCTGAGGCTCCTTAGAAACTGTGATCTCAGCTCACATTTCCAAGTTGGCCAAATAGTAACAGCCTGCACTGATTAGCCTCTATTGCATGAGGCACTTTCCACGTGTCCTCACTTAATGTGTGGGGGGAAGGAAAAATTACTCCATTACATTTATTGTGCATTTAACCTAATTCCTCAGATCTCTGACCCACAAATACGTCTGAATTTAGGATTAGGTAAACTATGAAAAGGCTTATAAAGTTAATATTTAGAGCAGAAAAGAGGTAATCCATCGATATGTCTGGGGCACCGGAAAAGTATTTGCTTTTGTTAATGAACAACATGAATTGGCAAAAAACATGCTTCGCTATGATATCTGTCGAACTATTTTCTATCCAACAGCTGTTCCTGCCCTGAATGCTATCTTGCAAATGACCTCAACCCAACATTTCAGCAGAAGTAGGGTTATGAGACAGGGGTCATGCGAGAGATCCCACAGAGCGCGAAGCTGGATGATCTTTTAGCCTTTGGCCCCTGCTCAGACGGGCTCATCTGTGCCTTCTGCAAGCAAGCTCGCTGGATATATTCCCCTTTCGCAGAAAACTAGACTAAACATTCAGGGTTAAACACCTTTAGCTCTGGGTTTTAACCTCTAGCTGCCACATCATTAGCAGCCTGCCATCATCTACGCATGGGCTTTTAACTTTTCAAATGACCTTCATATTGATTTTCTTAGTCTCATTAACAGCCTGGTAAAATATGGTAGGATATACCTTAATATCAAGAATGGGCATCTAAATGTAATACCAAGCAAAAACAAATGCTACAGAAAAGCAGTTCCAGCTCACAGCACATTACTGCCGCAAGGTAAACACTCTGGTTCCAAAAATTCAGTGCATTCTAGATGACTAATACTTTCCTTGCTTCATCCTTGCTTTTTTTTTTTGGCAACCCTGGGCGGTCAGAGCTATCTGAAAAGCTGAGACAGCAGTTCGGATGTAGACCATGCCACCTTGAGTGTGTTTGTTCATTCCTTTATTCCTCTGTTTAACAAATATTACCACCCATACTGAATGTGAGACATACGGGAAAAACCAACGAGCAAAACAAAGACCGCTGTTCTTATGGAATTATATTCTAGTGAGAGAAACAATTACCTCAAAAAAAAAAAAAAAACCCAGATAAAAATAAGTCACATTGTTAGAATGTGATTTGTATTATGGAGAAAAAGAAAACTAGAACAGGGCTGGGAAGAGTCAGGAGTGTGGGGAAAGGGAGCCGGGGGTGGGTGAAAGGCCAGGCTGGGTCTAACTGAGAAGGTGTGTGTAGATAAAGAGCTGAAGCCCCACTTCCCTGTCACCTGCTGGAGGAATGCTGCTGGGAGACGCAGAAACTAGCACAAAGGCCCTAAGAGGTGAGTGTGCCTGGAAAATTCTAGGACAAGCAAGGTCAGTGTGGCCAGAGCTGAAGGAGCAAGGGAGAGAGAAGTGCGAGAGGCAGAAAGGAAAGGTGGGGACGGATCAGGTAAGGGCTGTGAGGAGCCAATGCGAGTTGTTTTGAGGAGGGGAAAGATGTGACGGAATGCTTTCGGAGGGTCACTGTCTGCTGAGGGACAAAGCAGAAGAGGGTGAGGGGTTCTCATGGAAGGCTCTCCCCCCCTCCCTCCAGACATAAGATGAATCACAGATTGGCTTCTTTCTCTCATTGCAAAGGTAATCAGATACTAAGATAGAAATTCTTTTCACAGGTGTGTGAGTTCATTTCAGTTTTAGTAATTTTGCACCAATGTATGTCACAACATTTCCACTTCACATTGCAATCTCTCTTACTACCTATCAGAGCTCTCTTTTTCTTTTTTGGTGGATGGAGGGGGTGTGTGTACACATTTTCTTTCAGTTTATTTTATTTATTTATTTATTTCATTTTTTGGGGGGGGAGAGAGCGAGCCAGCCCGTGTTGGGGGTGGGGGGCAGGGGCAGAGGAAGACATAGAATCCTAAGCAGGTTCCACACCCAGCACAGAGCCCCGCAGTGTGGGGCTCGCTCTCACAACCCTGAGATCATGACCTGAGCTGAAATCAAGAGTCGGATGCTTAACTGACTGAGCCACCCAGGCGCCCCATTGCTTTCAGTTTATTAATGAACCCTGGTGCTGCCCCCAATGTTCCCGTAACAAAATACATCCACCATCAGTGGGGACATGATGCCAATGAAACATGTCGCTTCCAGCATGTCCCCTGAGAAAACTTCATTAATTTTTAGGAAAGTTACTTCAAAACAAAGTGAAAACTGGTATTATCTTCAGAATGCAGTGCAAATCGCTCCCCTTGCCTCTTTGGAGGATCTCTGTATCACAGACATGATCAAATTCAGCCAATAAATCAAAACTTAGGCCACATTTTTAGTTCATTTCAGTTTCGACTGTATCATCACTACATAGTATTCCATTTCATGCCAGGCAGAGACAATATGGAGTCGAAACACTACAGACATCATGAAAAATTGCTTTGATACTCGCTTTTTTGATACTCGCTTGTTTCCTCAATCTTGAGGAGATACGTTTTTATAGTCAAGGAGGGCTCAGGATGCAAAAGGAGCTATAACCCCACCTTCAAACAGAAACACTCTGACTATCCACACCAGGCGATGAGGCAGAATGCTTCCCCAAACAGAGGCCCGTGAATGGCATTGGGTCGATATACTAATGTTAGATTCTAACGAAAATCTGGTTAGTCTCCTTTCGTCAGGAGAAAGGCAATTTATCTCTACAGCACTGACAAGAGAAGACGAAAGTAAATTAAGACGTATACCAGTCATTGCTTTATCATCAACACTGCTATTTAACACAGAGCCGGCAACAGGGCGGCTTGAAACGGCTGTGGTTTATATTTGAGGTGGCAATGAGGATCATTCGCAGATAGGTGAAATATAAACCTATAAAGAAAGATTTTAGGTGAAAATTCAATCTGGAAACAAGGTAGAGCTTGCAGATGGCCACCCTGACGTTAACGAGAAGAAAAAAGTCTTTCCATTTCTCTAATTCCAAAGTAACTAAAATCCCTACCAGGCACTGAACTCAAATATTTATCGCATCCACCAAGTCCAGGCGAGAAGAGCCACTTGTAATGTGAAAACAGAGTGTGACCCTTAAATATGGATCCAGACTCTCTAAAAACAGAAAAGAAAAAAGAACAAAGGCCCTTCTCCCCCCACCGCACCCTTGCTTTAGGCTTTATAGTCAGGGGATCATAGTTAACAGACTGTCAATGCGTCGTGTGGACATAAGGTAATAAAAGTGTAATCTAAGCTGTGTTTACTCTAGTCGAGCCACATTTCTTTTTTATGTCTTACGGACATGTCCTAGATGTGGGAATTTTGTCAAATATGTGAAAGGAGCGTCAAAGAATGAATGCTGGCATCATTTTTATTAATCTCTCTCTGCAATTTAGCGCCATGCACCCAAATTTAAGAGCAACTTCAAGTCTGAATCTAAAAACCACATGGGAGGCAACAGCAGTTTTAACTGACCTCCAGAACCATCTCACCCTTCTGTTACTGTTTTCTGTCCAGGTGTTGGGAGCTATTCTCAGCTTCATAAATGGTGGGTCATAAACAGATGACCCGTCAGAGTTGCTCAACACTCAACAGAGGAGTTCAAAAAGTCAGAATCTGCAATATTATCTACTTTCAAAGAAATTGTAGCAGGAAAAGCCAGATAGAGCTGTTAACCTCTGTGGAAGTCTTAAGGATAAAACCAATTTCATTTTGCTCTGGTCTTCCACACCAGTCTTTCCCTACACTTGTATATTTTACTTTATATTGTTACTTAATCCTATCACACGCCTGGGTCTCATCTCATCAATAAAACTGTCAAGTTATTGGAAGCAGGGAACCAGGTCTACTTGGCTGGTGTCCCTCCAAATACCCAGCTTAGCACCAGCACATCCTGAGCTCAGAAGTGATAGCTTTATTAAATCAGAGGCTGACATACTGGTCTTCTTTTGGTAAATATATCTATATATATTTTTTGAGCACAGCTGTATTTGTTTACCTATTGTCTGTAGCTGCTTTCACGCTACGATTCCAAGTTGAGTATGTATAACAGAGACCATACGGCCTGCAAAACCTAAAATATCCACTCTCTGGTCTTTTATGGAAAATTTTCGCCAAACCTTTTATTAAACTATCTACTTACACTTCTTTGGAAATAGCTGAAGAACAGAGCGCATATATAATGAGCATTTTTTATTGTTCTGAGTAAATGAGTTTTTTTTAATGCTGGTTTGCTGAGCAAATCAATTCCTGTCCATTTTAGGGATTTGTCCCTATGATAGCTTGGAGGAAAAAGCCATTTTCATTCTGATCATTCTCGATACCAAAGATGTGGCTTCTACTAAGTGTCAATCTAACAGATTTTACTGCCACTGATGTGACATGTAATTTAATGCACTCCCACATCTTTTTAATGATTTTAATTACTATTAATAATGCTTGGCAGTCTTATAAAAATATCATAGTTCCATTTGTATTCAAGAATGTGCTAATGGGAACTAATATTTGCTATTTCGCAATCAGAAGAACAAGTACAGTGTGATTGAGAACAATGGTTCAAGTCTGGCCAAAGACTGAATGCCCCGGTGTTAGAAACAGGATATAACAACTCTGGGATGAAGGTGGCACATTCCATTCAAAGGCTGCACAGTGAGTTTGCAAATTATGAGCCTCTCAGGCAGTGGCCTTAGAACTTGGGGATGGTGATTTGGCCTGATTTGGTATGTCCTCATTATTTTGATATTCTCTGGAAGTGTATTAGTCTGTTCTATCTCAACCATTGTGATATGAGTAAAAAACAATCTTTTCCCCTTCTGGATCCTTCATGAGGCCAGATCTAGCCTTTGCAGAGACCCTAAGGCCATAAACATGATCCCAAGGTACACCCTAGATGCCAAGGGATCTGTGTAGTAAGGCCATGTGGCATCGCTACAGATGGCCGTTCTCTAGCATATGCTGGGATTCTGTGAAACAGACAGAGGAGGAGGGGGGTGGTGCCTGGGGGAACCATGTACTTCCAACCCAGGGGTTTGCTGGTTTAATTTGTTTCCCTAGTAGTGCTCATATTAGAGTAGAAAGACTATGAGGCCTCTAACTACCCTACATTCAGCATAGCAATTTCTACCTTACCTTGTACACACTGAGAGCTAGGATGGTGGTCTAACAAATTCATTAACATCTGTCAAGAACTACAGGCTTCTGACATTCAACACATCCACAGGCCCTCAAGTTCATGGGAAGTCTGCTTGTTTACACCAGCCTAGTTATATCTTTGAATCAGATGTGGGCTCACCTAGTCTAGATCAGAGACTCTCAACAGCTGGGGGGCGGGGGGAAGGGATGATTTTGCCCCTCCCTGCCTCGGGACACAATTTGGCGAAGTCTGGAGACAGCTGAAGTTATCATAGTTGGGGTGGCATTACTGGCATCTTGTGGGTAGAAACTAGAGAAGATGCTAAACATCCTCCACACATAGGACAGCAACTGCAAGAACGAACCATTTAGTCCCAGACTTCAGTGGTGTCAAGGTTGAAAGGCCTTGGTTTAAGTATTGTCTGTGTCACAACTCGCTGCAAGAAGAGAGCCAAAAATGGGTCATTTGTTGTTCTCTTTGGCCAGACCCTTTGGTGCAGTCAGCTGACTAAATCCTGGCATGATGCTCTGTGTCACATTAAATGCCATTAAGGAGTCAGTTGGTTTGCCTTTTGAGATGCAATCTGACAGGGAGAACGCTAAGAAAAAAAATCATTCTCTCATATTTGAAACATAAACTAATCAATAAATATTTACATACTAATCTAAGATTAATTGTTGCTCACAAACACAAATGGGCAGACACCAAATTAATGTCAGAAACAACTCTGGTCTCATCAGATACTTTATTCTCAAACAGGAAAAATATTTTATAAAGCTTTCAAATCCACAAGTTTATGAGTAAAATGAAAGCTCTTAGCCTATTTCTCTCTTTTTTATCTGTGGTTTAGATTCTTATCTACAACAACAAAATAAAAAAAAAATCAGTGTTCCTTCAAATTGCAATCATTAAAATTGGTTTTTATGACAAGGATTTAAAATCCAGAAATAAGATTATAATATGTTTTTACAGGAAAATGATTGTATTTATAACGTACACCATCACAGATTTTCTCCACATGTGCAATGTTAACAGTAGTTTAACTGCGGAGCTTTTTCTATCCCATTCATATTTATTATTTGACTAGAAGCAACTCAAACTGAGAAACCCATAAAATCAACCACTTTGGTGAAGACAGACCTTCCAGTGAAACCCTAGGTTCGTGAAAGAGCCACATGCAAGCCCAGCTTGCCAAATCAAATGGGCTTGTTCACCTTCTTGTTGGGCTCACGTCTCTGACTACATTCTGCTATCTGCATTTGACCTCCAGATGATGTGACTTCTTTAATTCAAATGTGTAACTTCGCTAAAAATAAGATAGCATCACTGCACAGGCTATAAATAACTAGAAATTACATGCTTTCTCTAGTCTGTTTGTACTAGCACTGAAGAACCCTACACTTGTTGTGATGAATAGTCTCTGTAGGTAGACAAGAAAATAGAGCTGCCAAAATTACTTCACCCTCCTGGGTGTCATGGAAAGGTGTCATGATCCCAAATACACTACAAGTAGTGGGAGAATATTACTGCAAAAGAGAAAATTATGAGATTTTCAAGGTATCTTTGGGAGAGCTGAGGACACAAGAACTTCACGAAGATAAAAAAAAATTTATGTATTTCTTTTTTTTTTTTTTTAAAGATTTTATTTATTTATTTGAGAGAGAGAATGAGATAGAGCATGAGAGGGGGGAGGGTCAGAGGGAGAAGCAGACTCCCCGCCGAGCAGGGAGCCCGATGCGGGACTCGATCCCGGGACTCCAGGATCATGACCTGAGCCGAAGGCAGTCGCTTAACCAACTGAGCCACCCAGGCGCCCAAATTTATATATTTCTTAAAGATTTTATTTATTTATTTGAGAGAGAGCGAGCACACGCATGTGCGGGCAGAGGGAGAGGGAGCACAGAGCCCAATGTGGGGCTCGATCTCACAACAGTGAGATCACAACCTCAGCTGAAATCAAGAGTCAGACACTTAATCAACTGAGCCACCCGAGCCCCTCATGAAAATAAATTTATCAAATAATGCTCATTTCCGTTAATTAGTAAGAATGGAAAAATATAATTCTTTTACATGCTAAAATGATATAAAATGAATTTTTTTTTATAAAGGGGGGAAAAGATATTTATTGAGGCATGCCATATTCACTGCATTTAGAAAAAAAGTTTTTAGTTTTCTTCTTCTATTTTCTATATTCTTAAAATGCGCTCTGAACTGTAAATGTAATTTTTCTAACCTAAAAAACAGAATCAAATCCTTGGCTGTGTGGAGTGCAGTGCATAGCCACAGTATCATTTATGTTTCAAAGCCGGTCCTGACACATTTGACGGCTCTCATGGCCTCATTTTCTCCTATGTATAAAGGATATGAAGAAAATTCCCACAAAGTGCTCCTGAGAAAAATAAATGATCCGTGAAAATGGCTGGTAAACTGCAGCCTGCCACGAAGATCAATATATTATTAATCCTACAGTGTAATACCCAGTTTTCTCTGGTCCTCTATGTCTACTCACTTGTCATACTTTTGATGTTGTTAGAAAAAAAATGCTTTGTCACGATCATGGGAAATACGTTGATTGTAGTAATAAAACCCCCACATCCTTCAAAAGTTATATATAAAGTGAATGAATTTGAATCTTATGGTGGCCATTAAAAAAACTATGGTTGGTGATGAAATTGTTTGTAAATTACATAATTCTCTATTATTTATCTTTTTAAATTTTATTTATCTTTTAAAGATTTTTTTAAATATTTATTTATTTTAAAGATTTTATTTATTTATTTGAGAGAGAGAGAGAGAGAACAGGAGCAGGGGCAGAGGGAGAGGGAGAAGGAGAAGTAGACTCTATGCTGAGCAGGGAGCCCGATGCGGGGCTTGATCCCAGGACCCTGGGATCATGACCTGAGCCGAAAGCAGATGCTTAATTGACTGTGCTACCCAGGCGCCCCCAAGATTTATTTATTTTAGAGAGAGAGTGTGAGCACGTGCACATGCACAGAGGAGCAGAGGTGGAGGGAAAAGGAGAGAAGCATGCTGCTTGCTGAGTGTGGAGCCCAGCATGAGGCTCAATCTCGCGACTCGTGAGGTCACGACCTGAGCAGAAATCAAAAGTCGGGACACTCAACCAACTGAGCCACCCAGGTTCCACTTATTTTTTTTTTTTTAGAAAGATCGATTTGGAGACCAGGTGTTTTTTTTTTTTTTTTTTAGGATAAGATAAATAAATGCTAATTTTCATTATATACCTGAACTACAACTGAAAATGTATCTCTTTTTCCAACAACTATAAGCTTCAATAGCGTGTGTGTGTGTGTGTGTGTGTGTGTGTGTATCACCCCTAACCTAACAATGCATTAATCTATTTTTGGATATAATCCACATTTTAAAATAAATACTTGTGTGTTTAACACCACATTTTAAAACCAAGCTAGACTGATAACGCCAAGTGGAATCATCACAAAACAAAGACATTCTAAGATTGGTTGATGCAAGATTTCTTCAGATGAATCTTCTTCTACAACCTTAGGATAAAACCCGAAGTCGGGCACTTCTGTCCCAGGAGTGTGCATTCAGGGAGAGGAAGAAGAGGTGGTTAGGAAATCTAGAGGTGCTCTTTCACTTCCTAAGGCTTCACGTGTGTCTTAACAACACACAGCTGAAGCCTGTGCATTCACATTAGTCTATGGAGTTAGTACAATGCATGCATATTATGTATTTTTCTGGGATACGAGTCACTTACACATATGTGGCCTCTCGTTAAACTGTGGCATCTTGACAGCTTTAGGAAATAAAACAGTGATGCCAACTAAAACACTGTAATATTATATATACGATACACAATAGAACCACACTAAATTGAAAAAAAAAATGATCAGAAATAGAAGTTTAGTCAATGCTCTTAGCCTGGCATCTGAAGTTGTCTGGCAAAACTGGACATAATTACAAAGCAAAGCAACGGAAATAAACATTTATTGAAAGACAGGTGATGGAGACACACAAAACCATGCAAAGAAGGTGACGATGCTGGAGTTATAATCCAGCCGTGCACTGTACTATGTCCTCCCCCCCAGCCCCCTCCAGTGAATGACAACATACGTTTAACAGCATCTTGGGGAAGAGGTTCCTGGGTGGTCTTGAGTAAACTTTGGGACACTATGGAGAAAATAAGAGAACATAACTAAAAACAAAAATAGAAACATGGGAATGATGGTTGAAACTTACATGATTCCACTGACCAAAGGGAAAAACAAAAACAAAAACACTGAATGAAAAACAAAACTAAACAAATACCCTGACGCTGGGCCCTAGCAGGGAACCAAAGTAAACATAAACATGAGAGATCTATTTCCACAGTAATACCTTAGAGTGCTGGGTATTTGGTCTCCAACAGCACTTTCAAGTAACCTGTTGAGAATTTCCTGCTCCCATTCTCCCTCCTTAGTGCCAAGCATTGCCAATTCCCAAGGATCCACTCCGATCACCCATTCATAGGGCACCTCCAGCTCATAGCTCGGGCCACCTGTTGAGTTTTACCGTCCACTTAGATCTGCCCACCCTTCTGACCTTCAGCCTCTTGCGTTTGCTTTCTTGATAAATTATTCTATAACCTACCTCCCCTTCTGAAACTAAATATGGACTGCCTGGCTGATCCATTACACCTTTGTTGGGAGTCTCTACCTTTGGGAAACCTCTCAGCAAAAGGCATGCCATCCAGGGCATCTCCTGACCTGTGGTGCCCACAGCTCGCTCCCAGACTGAGTCAAATCAGACTGATGAAGTGGAGAGGGTGTGCATACGGGCAGTAGTAGTGTTTCGGGGGGCGGGGGAATAATTTCTAACTCGAGGCAAATTCCTCACTGCCGATAATTCTTAAACACCCTCTATTACGTGTGCATGCGTGCATGCACACGCACACACAATTTATATTCCAAAAAATAAATCCACCTCAGGGAAATGGAGAAAAAAAGTTGGAAATCGGCCAAGAAATCTCCCTCAGCAGCTAAGCCACTTAGAATCTCTGTAACAAAAGTCCTTTGTTCAAGAGGCTCCAGGCAACAGAATTCCCCATTGTGTTCCATGTTACCTGACCTAATTAACTTATTTGAAACAGGAGTCTTTTGAGCTAGAAGCTACCATCATCCAATGGCAGCCAGAAAAGAAGCCCTTGGGGTTACCAATTCCTACACCTGTTCTCACACATGATAGAAATGGAGTCATCCCTCACCCAGACCAACAGGAACTGTTCCATTAGATTCCACTTAGATACTGGGCTTCACAATAGAAGGTCTTAATGGGTGCAGGTCCTTTTGTTGTTTAGTGTAAGCCCATGATCACAGTGGAAAACAATTTATATAATCCTTAGGAATCCCAGGCAGGAAATGGTAGCTGTTACCCTCGCAAGAGCAAGGGAGAAAAGGCAGGAGTCTCTCAAAAAGGAAATGCACAGCTACAAACACATACATACTGAATTTAATCTTAATTTCTCAAGCTGAGTAATTATTTCTTGAGTAGTTCAAATCTCCTACTCATGAACAATAGTAAATAAATAAAATTGGGACTTTCATATGGAAGGCTGTTGACAAGAAGAGAAGTCCCCTTTGTCTGGTTCACTACCTCCTGAGTGCTACCTCTGTGGAAAAAGTTTCATCTTACTTTTGAGTCACTGACACTTTATTTATTTATTCCCCAGAGTTATGAAGAGCTGAAGGTTCGAGAGAAAAGGCTTTGAAAATTATACTCCCCGAGTCTCTTGTCATTCAAGGTTTCTAACGTTAAGTGAAGAGTATTCTTCTGCTTCCAAGAGAAGACACTAAAAATCAATACTGCAACCGGCCCAGTGAGAGCTCAGAGGCCACTGGGGCCTTTCTATCCTCTGGCATTTGAAGTGCATATGCTCAATTCAATCACACTCTCTGCCACCACAATCAAAGTCACATGTTACAAAATAACTTAAAGGTTATTACTCATCACAACAATCCGCCTTGCCAGGGCAACCGAAGCTGCATCAGCCAGGCTTCCGGTGGGTAAGCCTTGTTTGCACACATACTGCTCATGCACAGACCCGAACACAAAGATGCACAGACAAACACACACATAGACATTTGCAGAAAATAGCTGAGAAGACAAAACAGCGACTCCAGCTTGGCTTAAAGAGAGGCACTCAAAAGAAGTCCCTAGAGACTGCAAGACGAATGCACCACAGCTAGAAGAAGAACACATCCAGGGCCATGCTTTATTAGAGAAAGACAGAGGTGTGTGCTCAGGGGGGAACAGACGGGAGGAGACGCCGGGCAATTAGAGAAGTGGACAGAAAACGTGGTTAGTGGTAGCAACAGACCCGTTCCCAAGGACCAGGAAAACCAATCTGTTACAGAGAGCGGAGTCAGTGGCGAGAAAGACGAAAGGTGGCCAGGCTCGAGGAAGGTCCACTTACTGACGCTGCCACACACGGCCATGCAGTACTCCTCTGTGTCAAAGTTGTTTCGGTTGCCGCCACATCCGCCGTAAAAGAACGGGGCGCACTTCCCTTCGGTCACATCAAAGTACCAGCGGGAGATCATTGCTCGGCATGGCCCCGTCTCGGCCTGTTCAGAGCACACCTCTAATCAGAGGAGACGTGGGGAACCACATTTAGCATGAAAAGGTACCAGCTCGCGCTTCACGCACATGTTTACTTTTCTTATGCATCAGTCCTCCCCGGGGGTGACGTGGGCTGGGATTATTAGGCAGATTCTGCCCAACATTTGAATCACCTACCAGGACTTTGGAATGACCTCTGAAACAGAGCCGTGCATGCTCACCTGGTTTAATGAGCGTAGCTTAGCAGTAGTAAAAGGATTCCAGCTGGAGGTGAACATTATCTTTTAGCCGCTTTTAGATTAATAGTAAATGCCCCAAAGTGTCTGCACATTGAAATATTTCTTCACTCTAACAAATAAACTTCTCTTCTAGAATAACCTCAAGTCAGCTTTAAAGGTAAAAGGATCGTGTCTACTTCTGATGTAAAAAACGTACCCTCTCACAAACATCTGATTGTTTTCCTTCAAGAAGGACAGCCTTGCCTCAGAGTGTAAAATAATTACACGTATTTTGAATTTGATCCAGTTTGCAGAGAACCAGCCTGTCCACTGACCGTATTTGAAAACGTATGTAACATCTGTAAATGTGACTGACAGACGATTATATTAACTTTAGTTAAATACAATTTTTGATTTTTCATTTATCTGTCCTTTGGGCAAAAATGTCACAAACAATAAAACATCGTCAACCAACTCTAATTTGTTAATACATACCGTGTACCATTTTACCTTAAAGCACATCTTACCTGTCAACACACTTTGCCACCCTCCCCAAGATCAGTGCCACGATCACTGATTGATCCAAGTGTAATAACCTCTCTGTTTCCATTTGTAAAGTTATGGTGATTAGAAAAGGAACTCTTCCTCCCATGTGTATTCCATTTTTGTTAGAAGTAAAATAATTCTCCTTCTGAGTTTCTGTCTTGCCCTAACTAGGCTTATAGAGAAACTGTGGATGCCTGAGCCCACACAGATGTCTTGTTTATTAGGTTTTCCTATCATACCAAGAAAAAGCATCCTTCTCAAAATGCAAGACTCAGAGCTTCCAAATTAGGAATATTCAACAATATTCCTCTGTTCAGTCCTTTAATCATTCACTCAAAGACAAAGATCCATACCGTCTATGTAAACGAGAACTACTGTTGAACCTCCCTATACACCACTTACTGCTCTTTCCAATTGAGACTGAGGTGGTGGCAAAACCAGGAGCTACTACCACCATGATGACATCGACAGTCAGCATGGGGCTCAGAAGGTGGATGGCAAATACTGTGCAGGCGAAAAGCTGGTGTACCGGATATCCAAGGTGGTTCTGGGGCTCTTTAGTTGGTTTTCAGATGGACGTATCTGGCTCCAGGAGCATCAGCGCTTAAGGCCACCCATCTCTAATGTCTTCTCATTCAGTACTGCTGCTTTAGAAGTCCATCCTTGCCAAGCCATGATGTATTTTCAGTTTGTTTTCTGCACAGAGCTCTCCTGTACGATGAGAATCTGCCAACCCATTCACACAAGCTCCCCATCCATTTGTGCAAGTTATCTCCCATAAAGTAAAGGACTGGTAGTTATATTTATAAAGGACAAAATAAGTTTTGGGAGTGGGGAAGAGCCTGATCACCTCTCAGTTACTGAGAAAGCAGCTTCTGGGCTGTAGAGCTAAAAGCCACATGCCCCAGAGGTGGGCTCCCTGCAAACCACAGCCATCAGCTGTCTCCACTCCTGGACCTTAACGACTCTCTCTCCCCCAGCTGTAAGAAACACCTTTACAGGCTCTCTCGTATTTCCCTCACCAATCTGCACATGTTTATGTGACAGGCTCTTTCTTGTTGCGAAGATGTGGTAATATTCATCATTAATCCCTTCCTCAGGATGTACTCATTGCAACAAGACTGCCAGGCAACGAATGGTGTCTTCTGAGCCTACACTGTGGGTGAAGTTGGCCCTGGAGTTGCCAGAGGCTGCTGCTAGCAAGAAAGGTTCAGGGTGTCACAGGACCATCGGCAACAAAACCCATCGTGCCTCAACAACTCACCGAGGTCCTCACATTTTATAGGTCTTAGTACCAAGTACGTGTGGTCTTGTACTCGTCTGCTGCAGGCCCCACAGTGACCATCACGGCTGTGCAGGGGCAGGAACCTGTCTCTGCAGCATCTGCTGTGTACTAAATAAAAGTGAGAGAATTTGGGGTAGGGGGAAAAGTGAAGCCATGGGATAAAAGAATGCTGATCAAAGGACAGGATCCGTGATAGATATTTGCCTTTGTGTGTCACCTCGTAATTACTTCTGATCAAGGCAAAACCTCCCAGTCTGGAACTCAAACAGCATTTTAATATAGTGTCGTTTTCTTATACCTCAAGTGAAACATTTTTATTTCATTCATTTAATTTTTCTTCTGCCTTGTTCAAAAATGGCTATGAAAACCCTCTGTATCGGGGAGTACCCACATGGGGGCCTCCAGAACAGGGGTACGAATGGCTCTCTGTCACTTTGCAACCTCTCAAAGACAAGGACTCTGTCCGGCTGGTTCTGATCTGCTGACGTGGAGGAGTGCATTCCAGCTGGCTTGAACCAGAGCAAGCAGGCAGGAGAGAAAGGGTAGCTCGTAATCCCGCCAATCTTCAGCACCGCTGTTCTACCATGGAGCTGACCTCTCCCAACTTTCCTTCTGGCTAGGACTCGGACATCAACTTCCTCAAGTACTAGGGTTCATTTCAGAGGGGACTCAGTGGGAAATTATTTACAATACCATACCTTCTAGGGCTGTAATCCCCCTAAAACAGAATCCACCTAAAAATTAAAACTGCAGTTTTCTTTTCTCCACCTTCATTTTCTTCTCAAAATGTAAAATAATAAGTAAAAAGACTCACATTTTAAAGCCATTCAAATTCCAATCCACCTTCATTTCTATTCAAAGTAAATCTTCCATACCATAATGAAGAAAACTTGCCCAGAATAAAAGCAGGGATCTTTCTCAGAATGCTTAAAGTCAGAGAGAAATATTGGCCCAGACTTACATAGACATCTAAGGAACGATGATCTTTGTTTATTCATATTTAATTCTTAAACTTCTAAGATCACAAATAGGTTTCTCAATATTCATCTAGCTGAATTCTGCTGGCAGGGAATGCTTAATCTCTTCTTTTAGAATAGCTCTATCCACCCTTTAAGACAAGAGACCATTTAATAACCTGAAATACTAGTATACACAAAGCATATGAGCTTACGTGCTTAAAAACCAGCTCTATGCATTTTATATCTTTGTAACGTAGGCCCTTGCCAAGACCTGGACTGGTTTCAACACTAAATTCCATTTTCTAAAAATCAATAATATACAAATACAATATAGGAGCAAAGCTGGAGCTCCCTAATATAAAATGATTAGGCAGTCCACTGTCCAAAAAATAACGCCTTAACCACAAAAAATTAACTCTAAATAGATGTCAAATTGAAGTAAACTTTATTGTGGACAACCAAACTCAGAGAATTTTATACTTTAAAAAATCTCAGCATGAAGACAGCTGTGAAAGTAGCAGCTAGGATGAGGGGAAAATCACCACTTTCCAATGTACAATAATTATAATGCCTCCTTAAAAAGCAAGATTAATGGGTGCCTGGCTGGCTCAGCTGGTTGAGCATCAATTTTTGATCTCAGGGTCATGAGTTTGAGCCCCACACTGGGTGTGGAGCCTACTTAAAAAATTAACAAGTAATGTAAAAAGTGTTTAAAAAAATAAATAAAAAGCAAAATTAATAGATTAACAAATAATTAGCTTTAAATAAAGCACTAACTAAAGAATAATTTTAGAATAATGCAAAGCTTTGTATTATTCGTTTTTAATAACTAAATTTCAATTATTCTGACTACTGGTATATGTGAAAATAAAACCAGTATTGTATGGAATGTATAAGGTTTAAATTTACAAATTCTGAGAAAGCAATCACTTGAATAATCCTAGAAGACTCTTTTATAGAAAGCTAGAAATTATATATTCTGATATTGTAAAGAAACAAAAAAAATTATGTAGAAGTTTCTTCATATGCTGCAAGAATATATGCAGAATTAAAGTTCAGATATAGTACAAATATACCTATTTTCTTCGAGCTAAAAATTACATACCTTGAAATTTTATTTTTTTTAAGTAGTCTCCACGCTCAGCGTGGAGCCCAATGTGGGGCTTGAACTCACAAGCCTGAGATCAAGACCTGAGCTGAGATCAAGAGTTGGATGCTTAACTAACTGAGCCACCCAGATACTCCCATATCTTGAAAATTTAGAGTACAAAGGGCAAATATAAGAAGACAAATACAGTCTGACTTTGTAATAAATCACTTGTTTAATGTTAACAGTAAAATAAAAGCAATGACAGAAATATTAAAATCTACTAAATACGCTTATCCTTAATTTTTCCAGTAAGTGTTGACTGATCTGCCTAATCATTCAATTAATAATGAATATGGCCAGTTTCAACGCAGTTTATAATAACTACTTTTCAGCCTAATTAAGTTATTCCTGCAATTCTAAATATTACTATGGGGTGCAACTTCGTGATCCTAAGTTATTAGAACACATCTCATATTCTGTTGAATAAAGTAGACAGATTTGTGTTTAACTCCTAAGTAAAATTTTAAAAAGGCAACATACCAGAAAAACAATGATTAAGAGTGTATTTTTTGCAGCAACAGATACATGTACTTTTAACTAAAAGGAAATTTTATAATGTGCTTGCAAATATTAGCAAGTAGCCATCAGAAAACCTGTCCAATAGAAAATAATTCTGATCAGGGCAATAAATGACCAGATATTTATTACCTAGTAATTGTATTTCATGAAATAAAGGCATATAAAAATAGGTAAACAAGCTTGGGCCAAAAGTCTTATAACAAATCTCACTTAAGCCCCAAATATGGTTTGGACTATGTAAACAAGTGATGGAACAGCTGTGCGTGGTCATGAAATCACTGACTCAGTAAGAAACGACGGGTGACAAGGAATCTGTAGTTGGCGAGCCTGTTAACTGAAGTGTGTTGATTCTCTGAGGCTACCTCATACATCTGTCATTCCAGTTATACCTGACCCAATTCTCACATCTCCCCATGATGAAAAAGTCTTTATAAAATGCCACTCGAAGGAGATCCACTTGTAAGGGTTTAGACTCATGGGTACTCTCGTGGTGGCGGTTCTGGCCACATCCAAAGAAGGGCACCACTATGACTTTTCCTGATTTCTTTGTTTCCTGTTATGCGAATAAACTTGTTTTTCATGGAGCTGTGTGGTTAGAGCAACATGGTATTATAAGAAGCTCCAAACTCTGAATAAGATAAGAAGAGGTCATGTCCTCTGCTGGAAATAAGGCAAAGTGATTATCTCCGGGGGGGGGGGGGGGGAGTGTGATTTATAATGTTCAATGATTAACATGGTGTAAATACTCCCACCCTTGGTATTTCAAGATATCACTGGTTGTGGCTCACAAAATTCCTGTATAATCACCTTTTACAGGCTAGCAGGAGTTATCTACCCTGCACCAGTGAGAGGAATTATAATAAAGGCACAAGTGAAACTAGTCACAACTGCATATGTAGGAAGATAGTAAGAGTCTTCTAATTTGCTTGGTCTTGAGAGCTGAATTTTTACAAAATTGCTCAGTGGGAAGACACATCAGGGTTCTTTTACACTTGGTGACATTTGATAATATATTAAGAACACCCCCCCCATAGATAAGGATGGTTTTCCCTTTCAGTTTCTTATTCCCTGTCTCAGTCTCCTACATCTGCAAGGTATGAGGGGCATGCAATGCTACTAGAAACTACCCCTCAAAGTGCAGTCCATGGATCAACGGGGCCAGCATACCTGGGTCTCAGGAGCCACTCCAGAGGTCTATCTCTGAATCTATGTTTAGCAAGTGCCTCAGTGGCTTGAATGGACATTAGTGTTTGAGAAAGCAGTGTGATAAACCCTTTTATGTGCAGCTGAAATGTCGAAACCAGATATGGAAGATTCAATCACTTTCTGAAATGACCGGAGGGGAAGGATGAATAAAAAAGAAGCATAGGTTTTTGGCTTATCAAGAGAAGTCCACGTATATTGGGGAAAAGAGGAATACAACATATTTTAGTAGAGGTATTAAGACTCAACTATGACCTATCTCAAAAACTTAATTTTAAGAGTTAGCCATACATATTTCTTTGACAGTTTCAATACTTGTGCCTTAAATCCAGTACCAACATAATCATTTTCTTACATACGTGTCTATGAAAACTTAGACTTCTCAGAAATCTGAATTTAAGTGATAATGTTCTTGTAACATGCCAGAACACCAGAAATAAAGTTATTATTTTTATTTAGAGAAATAAACAAAGAAGCAATGAAGGAGGCTTGAAATTTACTATCTTTTATCACCTCTCTGTCAAGAAAGAATTACATGGAGTTCCCATTCTTGCAACAAAAAAGGATGCTTCTAGATAATGCCAGTCCTCGTTGGAGGACAATCCTGCTGTTCCATGACCTTTTCGGGGGGAGACTGGGCGTGTCCACCTTGCCATTTTAGCTGGTCTCTTGTCACAGGACCCAGCAGGAAAGGATGGGCATCCTCCGGCTGAGAACATGTGTCCCTGATTGCTATAGGGACCCTCACTACCATCTGCTATTTTAAAACGGTGTACCAGGGGAGAGTGAACTGCTTTTGGAAGAATACAAAACAAAGCCGGGAAGGCAGTTTTGCTCCATCTCTCACTGCTTACATGGCAAATATGCATACGCAATATTTAAAAAACTAAAAATTTTGTGCTTATTTGTCTCTAAGCTATGAAACGACATTTCATATCTTACTAGATACCTGTTTTTACCTGATAAATGAGTATTTATCATCTTTTTTGAGCATATGTTTTATTTATTCTTCTCAAACAAACAAAAATGTTCACTGGCTACCTACAATGTGCAAAGCGCTGACCTCAGTGTCACAGCCGACGTTAAGATGAGACACAGTCTCGCAGGGGTGTCTCCCTGCTCACATATTTAAAGCTAGCTGGACAGCACTGGAGATCCCTGTGTCATAGTCCAGGGCTTGCAACCAGAGAGATTCTGCCCCCATCCCCTCCCAGGGAACATCCAGCAAAGACTAGAAACATTTACAGTTGTCACAACCAGGGGGTGTTCCTGGCACGTGGTGGGAGGGACAGTGCTACTAAATACCCTAAAATGAACGGAATTGTACCATTGTACTGTACTGTATCAGGCTCAAAACACTGTTAACGCTGAGACTGAGAAACCTTGCCACAGTCCACACAAATTCCAGAAGGACTCACGCTGTATTGTAGTAATTTTGCCCAATCCAGAGACTGAGGACTAATGAGCAACAGTCGCCGACACCTCAGAAATCTTAACAACTACTATTAAATTCCAGAACTGCTTTAGTCATGAGATTGCCCAACGAGGGCCTTCCATGTTTCTCTAATGAAACATTAGGAATTCAAACTCACATGCAAGGAACACAAACTTTGTCCAGATTCTGTCATACTCTCATATTCGGCCTCAGAAATTATATCCAACAGGAACATAAAGTAAATTTAAGAAAAAGAGAGACAGCCCTCTTCTCATAGTTAAATACTTGAACAGTCTTACCATGATAAACAAAGCACAACGCACCTTTGACAAGTCTTCAGTTATAAACTCCTTTTACCATTTCAAGAGTCTCTCAAATTATTATTTAAATAAAAGTTTACTTATTCTTTTTTAGTAATCTCTACACCCAACGTGGGGCTCGAAATCACGACCCCGAGATCAAGAGTTGCATGTTCTTCTGACTGAGCCACAGCCAGGTGCCCCAATTTTTAAAATTTGGGCTTTTCTGAAGGGTTTTATTGAGCAACTTTTTGAGGTGAGATTCAGTCAGCCTCACCTTGCCTTGATTTCCTGCTCTTCTAACAAAATCCTAATGGGTCAGAGGTTGGAAGAGGTGGCTGGAAGCCAGCGATGAATTTTGAGAAGGGCAAAATGGTTGATGGCAGAGAGAAAGAGGTGTTTCGACTGTAACCCACCCTGTTTAAAAACTCCAGGAAGCATTTTTCTACAAGAGAACTACAGATTTCCATTAAAACCCACAATTCTGTTACCTGCCTGTGGAATCTGAGCCCCTACTCAATGAGGCAAATGGACTGCCTAAAAAGGCATGCCTCTGAAAATGACATCAAGTCTAAGTGAATAATGAATTGTTCTCTCACTTGCTAGATTCTTTTATTACGTTTGTTTTTTTTTTTAATTGCAAATTCCATGTTGTATAGATATATGCAATTGTTGTGTCTGAAAAGCCCACAATTTGGAGTAAGAGCACTGGGGCATTTGTACATTTTTTGAACAGCAACTGATTTGGGGAAAAACATGAGAAAGACTAGTATTTTTTTTTTTTAAACTGGTTTCTGGACTTGGAATGAAATTATTTTTTATCTTTATAGATGTAGACATAATTGCATTAAATGCCTTTGGTTGATTATGTCCATTACTAACACTGAGTCTTGAAACATACAGTGTAGGAATGGAACGTGAAAAGTACAAGCCACGAGCAACACGGTATTATAAGAGGCTCCAAATGTAAAATATCAAGCAAATGAAGTTCAAAAGTATAATTTCCTATGTGGCCATGCAGGTCTTTGGGAATATCCTAAACCACTGATTTCTGCACTTTATGGTGTGCAAATCATATCTCAATAAATTTATTAAAAAATAGAAAACTATTTATGTATACACACAATTTTTTTTTTTAAAGATTTTATTTATTTATTTGACAGAGAGAGAGATAGTGAGAGCAGGAACACAAGCAGGGGGAGTGGGAGAGGGAGAAGCAGGCTTCCCGCCGAGCAGAGAGCCCGATGCGGGGCTCAATCCCAGGACCCTGGGATCATGACCTGAGCCGAAGGCAGAGGCTTAACTACTGAGCCACCCAGGCGCCCTACACACAATTTTTTATATAGCTCTCCTCCTCACTCTTACATTTTAAGCAAACTACCTGACTGGGCTTTCTGAATTGGCACCACCTAGCTACATGAAATGAAGCGGTCAACGCCTTGCTCGGTCTCTGTCAAAGCGTGTTTCAAACACCTCAACATCAATGGCTATCATGCCGTGGGCACCATCAGGAACAGGCTGCCACCTGTCACATCTATGCCCAGTACCAACACGAGTTCTCTCAACATCGTTAGGAAGGATGCTACATTCTGGTCCAGGAACAGGGGTGTATCTTAGTGGCCCTTAGTCATAATACTGAGGGAAAGGCTTCTTCGAAAGGGAAGAGCCATTATCCCTTTGCCTTGTTCCCAAATACAAACTGGAGCTTTATTTTCATTTTTGGGCAGCACGCTGCTGTGAGGCCTTCAACAAGAGTATGTGAGCACATTTTTATGTTCCCAAGTCATGCTCAGTTTTCCCCCAAACCTGGTAAAAGGTTAAACATGAATGATAAGTAAGAATCCTATTAGTGAATCACAGGACACCTTGTTAAGTGTCACATCCATTACAGACAGGTAACAATGGAGATGTCAGCATTAGGCTAAGGTTTGGTTCCTCTACCCTGGAGATCAGTGCAAGCCACTCTGATTTATTTACAACAGTTCTCAAATTCCTTCTTTTTGGTGCTCTATAAACTGGCAAATCTTGATTCTTCTTGAAAAATCACTCACATGCCAAATTCTCATCAATGCCTTAGTTAAAACTGAGGCAGAGCACTCTCCTTCCTCTGTGCTGTTGAAATGCCTTACCAGCCAGGTCGAAGAGACCTGTGTCTCTCCCCAGGAGGGAGTGTGCAGGAATGGCTGGGAGCAACATGACAGAGCTACCCTATTCATATCCATGTGCCCCCGGGAACCACGGCAATGCCCAGAACCTGAGTGTCTGGCTGATGTTGGTGGAACATTCAGCAGTAAATCACATGGTGCTGCTCCCAGATTAATGAGGACCAGAGGGAGAAGAGAAATAATTTCATTCTGCAGAGTTCAGTCATTTGGCCCAAGGCAAACAACATTAGATCAAACTTTTTAACTTCATCATCATATACGATGCTTAAAGAGCCACCTGATTCAGTCTCTGTCCATTTAATAGATGAACTTCCAAGAGGTTCAAAATACCCGCAAGAAATGAAACACTACCTTGAAATGCATAGCATTTAATATTATCTGGGTTGAATTTTCGCTAGACATAAAATTTAACTGCAGGTATTTTAATAACAATGTATATTCATAAAAAAATATTTTAACCAAGAAATCGAGTTTAGGTTGTTTTTCTTTTTTTTTTTTTAATTTTTTTTAAAGATTTTATTTATTTATTTGAGAGAGAGAATGAGATAGAGAGAGAGCATGAGAGGGGTGAGGGTCAGACGGAGAAGCAGACTCCCCGCCGAGCAGGGAGCCCGATGCGGGACTCGATCCTGGGACTCCAGGATCATGACCTGAGCTGGAGGCAGTCGCTTAACCAACTGAGCCACCCAGGCGCCCCTAGGTTGTTTTTCTTAACATGAATAAATAATCACCTCTATTATACCAATAGATATGGATACAGCACATTTATGCTTTTTATAATACAAAAAACCCAATCTGTTGGTTTACCTTTGGCATTCCTAATTAGTAGTGAACATTAGTTCTCTGAAAAATCGGAATAATGTTTACAGTCATGACAACTATGGCATATAGCTTAAATGAACACTTACTGTCTACCAGGAACTGCGCTAAGTGTTTCTCATAGATTACACTTCATTGAATCCTCCCCAACTGATTAAAATGAGGTAAGTATTATTAAACCCCACTTTACAGAGGGAAGCAGTGGGATTTCAAGGTTATTTGACTGACACAAATTTACATGGTTAGGTGACAGAGCTGAGATTTGATTCTGGGCAGCCTGAGCTTTTAAAACAAACCAAACACAATGTGCCAGGCATTACAGTAAATGCTGAACATGGATCAGCTAACATAATTTGTTCAACAAACATGAACCGTCTTATCAGCATCTATACCATACACATGAAAAAATACTTAACCAAGGTTACTTAACTAGCCCAAGGCCATAAAATCATTAAAAATTCTCTCTTGAACACTCTACTAGTCTGCCTCTAACCAAAATAAAACTACTTTAATGAAATTAACCTGGTAGGGTAGTATCTGAAATATAAAAACTTCCTAATATTTTTTCTTTAATTTATTTGTTTGAGAGAGTGCAAGCATGTGGGTGGGGGAGGGGCAGAGGGAGAGGGAGAAAATCTCAAGGAGACTCCCCGCTGAGCTTGGAGCCCGTGTGGGGCCTCGATCTCATGACCCTGAGATCATGACCTGAGACACAACCAAAAGTCAGATGCTTAAATAACTGAGCCAGCCAGGTGCCCCTCCTAATATTTTTCTCATGACTCGTATCAGGGGTTTTCTGTAAGGACCCAGATAGTAAATACTTCCAGCTTTGCAGGCCATACAGTGTCTCCTGCAACTACTCCATTCTGTCTCTGGAGCAAGAGAGCAGCTATGGACAATATGTAAACAAATGGTATTGGTTGTCTCCTAGTAAAACCTTTGTATTAGAAAACAGGTGACTGGCCATATATGGCCCATGGTCATAGACTGCTGACCCCTGATCATCATCATTATTATTTAAAAAACAATTCTCAAATTTAGGAAAGGCTCAGTGTGAGATAATAGTAAGATGAATATATGACTACAGCAAAGGAATACACATCTACCAGGAAGCACAAGTTAAACTGAACCAGTATGTGTCTGTAAACAAAAGGAAAAGGAAAAAGAAAACGTAGACATTAATGAAGTAGAAATAACCTGGCCCACTTGGATCTGAATGCTGGCTTCACCACCTCCCACCTTTGTGACCATGGACAGTTAAAAAAAAAAAAAAAATCCTCCAGGCCTTAGCTGTAAAGGGAGAAATAAAATTTCTACCACACGGCACAGTTACAAGGATTAGAAGATAGAAGTAACTGCCCTAGAGTGGTAGGCAAGTCCATCTCATAACATAGCTACCTCCTCACAACACTTTCCACAGTAGGAGTGCCTGCCTGGCTATCAGCAGGGGCACAGTGAATATTTGCTGAACAAATGGGCAGAAGGAAAAAACCAGACTAATTCTAGATGGAGAAAACAGGCTAGAATAAATCAAACATTAGTCATTTATTATAATACCAAAGTTTAATCAGAGTTTAGAATCCACGGTTGAGTCAGAAACTGCCCTGACATCTTGGATTATGAAGTGTTATCCCTTCTCGAATCACAGAAAATTAGGAGCAAGAATCTAATATACTGTTGTTTTACTCAAACTGGTATTGGTTTATTCCACTGGGTCAATATCCAAGTTTTCCTGAAGTACCAAAACCAATAAATCCTAAAGCCAGATGGCTGTAGTAGGGTGCTCACTTTTCCCCCTGGAATTGGTAACAGAGTGAGAACTGATATCTTCCCACTTCAGCACCATTCATTCTAATACAATACAGTGGAAAATTTTATGACTGTGCCGGAACGTCCTATACTTTCCTTCCCTCTACCTATTTCTTTAAAATTTAAACAGGTTATAGAACGATTGAGTTTGTGTTATGAAGCACATTAAAGAATTGTATTAGTAGCAATATGCTGGTAATGAAGAAACAATTTTCTTATTAAGTAGGGCTGTAAATCACATTTTCTCTTGGGCACTGAAACGTTAACATTGAAAACTAGATTGTGAGCCTCTTTTCAATACCTCTTCTTTGCAAGTCGCTTCTGATTTTTATTTTCAGCACGGGAGCAGGCTCCTTACAAGTCGAGTTTTACAAAGTCAGCAATCGGGTATGGCATTGCTGGGCTTCATCATCCGGGGAGAGTTAGCTGGGGGTACAGAAAACTCTCTGACATGGACCCAACACACCATAACATGTTTCTTTCCCAGAAAGCCTTGCCTCAATTACACTTTTGTCCATTTCAGGAGTCTTCCATGGGATGGATGGATTCCTATTAAAAGCTCTTCTAGAGACACCTGGGTGGCCCAGTCGGTTAAGCATCTGCCTTCGGCTCAGTCCTGGGATCGAGTCCCGCATCAGGCTCCCTGCTCAACGAGGTGCCTGCTTCTCCCTCTGCCTGCTCTGCCTGCTGCTCCCCCTGCTTGTGCTCTCTCTGACAGATAAATAAATTAAAAATAAATAAATAAAAGCTCTTCTATTTCTAGCATTAACAGTTGGTACCGTAAATGACCACATGGTGTGTTTAGAAGGTCACTGTTACTGCTTTTCCTGCCATCAACATTAGTAACTTGTTATCTTTTAGGGCTAGCTTCTTAAAAACAAAACAAAACAAACAAAAAACCCCAAAAAACCCAACTCTCTAGCCTGGAGATTTTTTTTTTTTAATTTCTTTTAATTGCCTTTGCCTTTCTATAGAAAATACTGTAACCTATGTCCCTCTATGTTCTATCGTAGCTAATTAACACCACATTGAGAGAAAAACTCAAGCAAAAGAACTGGACTTATTTAGAACATAAGAAGACCGTATTATCTCAAGAGAACTCTGCCTTGGTTTGGAGTATCGGCCTAAGTTTATGTGGCATTTTCTCATGATACTGCATTAATTATGTTACTCCCTGTTCACCCATCCCCTCACAGCAGTAACATCATAACAAAATCTTTTCAATGCTTCTACCAGAAAAGTCCTCAGCACATGGTAGGTCCTGAAGTGGTCACCCTCAGCTGATGCTCATACTTTGCCAGCCTGGCACTGAAGTTCTCCACATTTTAGCCCCAACCTAATTTTCCTGTAACTGTCTCATCTAAAGACATCTACTCTTGCTTAAATCGGACTGACCTTGTCTCTGAAACATGCCATGGACCTGCCTATGGCAAACCTGTGCTGCCATCTTGAGTTCCTCTAAAGAATGCTAGAATAAAATCCATTGGTAGACCTACTACGAGCCCTTCTACTTCTAATTCAGATGCCATCTCCTTCTCTGTAGAGCCTTCTCTGATCCCTTACTCTTTGCAGTAGGCTCCGGGCTCAGACTTTTAAACACAGATGACTTTTGTGTTTCTTTGACTTATATTTCCTACTAGATTTGAACATCCATGAGGGTCGGCTCTCCTGTGTGTTCTCATCTTGGGTCCACTAAGCCCAGCAAAGTGGCTTATACCAAAAAGGTGCTTCAGAAACGAGTGTTGAGTAAGTGGGCGTTGATTATGTAAACAGCTCTGTTGATGGAGATCACCAGGACTTCAGAGCCACTGTAGAATACCAGCTGCTGTGATCTGTAGTCACACATCCCGGAGCTTTCAAGAAGAGAAGCTCTGAAAAACCTGTCCTTTCCCTGCTAGGAAAATAGAAGCTAACAAGTTCATTTAACCACAGATGGTCCTAAGGGGCACATGAAACACACTCCGGGAAAGGATGCTTCGGGTATTGAAAAAAACCGTGGCTCAAACAAAACGTGCATCTCCTTAAATGGATACCTGCTTACACAAGCCTTTACGTGCTGAATGCAAGAAGAAGCTGTCATTAAGTAGGGAACGATAAAGTTAAACAGTCTATCTTCTACTCTATCTTGTAAAGAATATGTGACTCTTCCAATGAATTTTTAAGTTAACTCTTGAGCGCTCAACTCGGAGTCATCTCGGTTTTAAAAGCTACAAGTTAAAGAAACACAGAACCTCAAACACACTAGTTTTAAGTGAAAGGAGCCAGACACATACCACGTATGACGCCACTTATATTAAATGTCTAGAAAAGGCAAATCTGTAGAGACATAAAGCGGACTGATTGTTGCTTAGGGCAGGCGGTGAGAACAAAGATGAACTGAACGGGTGTGAGGAATCTCACTGGGACGATGGAACTGTTCTAAGACTGGATTATGATGATGGTTGTATAATTTAGTAAATTTATTAAAGCCTCTGCATTATACACTTATATACTTATATAAAATGAGTGAATTTCATATGTAAATTATACCTCAATGAAGGTATAAAAAGTGCAGTGAACGGAAGAAGATAGTACAGTGATCATTAGAAATCTACTTAAGGCAGAGAAAGTAACCCATTTCAAGCTCCGATTTAACAACAGAACTGAACTCATCTTACCTTAATAAAAAGTGAGAGGAAGACTTACAATATTCTAACATGTGTGGACAGACTTTAAAAGTATCTGAATACATTAAAACTCCACCCATCTGTATTCACCCCCTCTAATTCTATGGCCATCTTTTACCATTTGCAAAACAAACGCCTAACCTTTAAGAAATGCAACCCAACAGTTCACTAGTTGCTATAATAACATTTGGTTGTTTCATGTAAACTCAATGCTTGCTTCTATTTCATGGAGACAAAAAAGGAAGTCTGTTAGTTCGTTCACGTCACAACATCCTCAACAGGAGCATTACTCAAACAGAAACACAAAGTCTTAAGATATTAACACCATATCTACCTCTCAAAGAAAGCACTGTCACTCCCCCCAGTAAAACAGTGTAAAGACAACACAAAAGCCATCCAGGTTAAATTTCCCAGCAAAAAGTAGTGTGACAACTCCCCAAATGTTGTTCTTCTTTAATGAAATTTAATTCCAACTATTCACTAAATCTCCACTAAGATTTATCTAAAACCTTCTACAAGGCAGGCCCTCTGCATGATGCTAGGTAAAAGCCCGTCCTTGCCTTCAAGGAGCTCATAGTCCAGGCGGCAAAGAGGCAACAGGTAGTAAGAGTGTAAGGAATACCCACGGCCAGGGGCGTACCAAGGAGGTCACCTAACCTGGCCTCTGCCAGAAGAGGCGGCAGCTGGGTAGGGAGGGTTTGCAGAACCGGTTGGGACGTGCCAAGCAGCAAACACAAGGCACAGAATAGGCTGTAAATCAGGATGTCACGTTATCTGAAATGAACCGTTGGACAGCTTGTTAGACCCAAGAGGGTTTAACAGGCGTAAGACTTGTGACTCTGAATTTTATTTTTGGTGGGGGAAGGCCGTGGTGGTAGGCTGGAGAGAAATTTCAAACTCTGGTATGAAGCTTTCCTTTTCCCCTAACAGAGGAGATCCAAGTCAACAGTGAGTTACCTCGGACCACCTCTTCCACAGACTCCGTGGTGGTGGTGGTGGTCGTGGCGATGCTGGTGGTTCTCTCCGTGGCCTCTTCATAGGGTTCTTCTGCCTCTTCCTCTACCTCATCACCATCCTCGTCATCCTCGTCGTCCTCGGCTTCTTCTTCCTCAACATCAGCCACCTCCTCCTCCTCCGCTACTTCCACTACTTTGTCTTCGCTGGAGCAGGAAATAAAAATAACAGTAATAGTCATTTAAACAAATTTCAGGAAGCGGGGAGAGGAACCAACAGGTTTTTGGTAATTTGAGAGGGAATGTGGCATCAAAGAAAACACATATGCGAGACTTGAAGCCGGCAGGTCGAAGTAGGAATCCCAGCTCAGCAGATCTAGTGTTCTGTTTTTTTTTTTTTTTCTTAAGATTTTATTTATTTGAGAGAGAGCGAGTGAAAGAGAGAGCACGAGCGGAGGGGCATAGGGAGAGGGAGAAGCAGGCTCCCTGCCGAGCAGGAAACCAGATGCAGGACTCAATCCCAGGACCCTGGGATCATGACCTGCATCGAAGGCAGATGCTTACCAACGGAGCCACCCAGGTGCCCCAAGTCTATAATGTTTTACCCCTTCTTAGTTTACACAGGTGCAAAAAGGGTACACTGTGATTCCAATTATATGCTATTCTGAAGAGGCAAAAATTATGGAGACCATTAAAAAGCTCAGTGGTTCCTGGGGGGTCAGGGTGAAAAAGGGAGGAATGAATAGGCAGAGCACAGGGGATTCGTAGAGCAGTGAAATTACTCTGTACGATACTCTAACAATGAACACAGGACACATACATTTGTCAAAACCAACAGAACTGTACAAAACAAAAGTGAACTCTAATAACTAATGTATCAATATTGGATCAGATGTACCATTCTCATGAAAATGTTAACAACAGAGGAAATGTGGGGGTGGCCAGAGGGGAGGGAGAGGGGGACACTCTGTACTTCCTGCTCAAATTTTCTGTAAACCTAAAGCTGCTCTAAAGAAATAAAGCCTATTAAACAGGATAGAGGAAGGAGGATACCCAAAGTGAATTTGCTGTATGCGGATGACTTCTCATAATGTATATGAAAATACCACACAGCATCTGCATGGTAGATACTCAATTAGTAAAGGTGGAAACTGGTTCAAATATTGCAATTCAAAGTTTCAAGTGGATATGGACGAGGAAGAAAAAACTGGGGTGAATAAATCTGTACTATCCAGTGGTCAGAGATGCCTACTGAAACTATACAGCTGTGGTCCCTACTCTTGCTTCTTGCGTAAACACTGCAGATTAAGTATTTCAGTGCTTCTCAAATGTTAGCGACTATCAGAATCACTTGGAAGGGTTCCTGAAACACAGAGCACCAGACACCATCCCCCAGGGTTTCTGAATCAGCGTGTCTAGGATGGGGCCTGAGAATTTGCATTTCTAATAACTTCCTCTGTGATACTGATGCTGAAAGTCAGGGGGTGATATTCTCAGAACCACTAGAATATGCAATACTGGGAAGAATGGTAACAGATAGGCAGTAAATCACAGTACAACTGGGAAGGGGATCAGAAATAATACATAGGGCATTAAATATGTAGATACTGATGCACAGTGGTGAGTAATAAATCAGCACACGTGGATGGAGGAAGAGGGGTACATCTGGAACAAAATGAGAAAGCCCTAATAAGATATCCTTGTGGAAATTGTGTACCTGCAGTGCAGACATGGTCAAGAGCATCTGAAAGATGGTAAATGAGGATAGGAAGGTGTTAAACAGTAGAAGTATTTATCACACTCCATCTGGCCAGACAGGAGAAATACACGTTGCATCCTTGCTCAGATCACAGAAACAATAATGACAAAAGATCTAGATGTGGCGGAAGCCTGCAACCTACCAGAGCCTCTACCACGGGTCTCATCTGACAAGAAGCATCACAGGAGTAAGACTGAGGGCTGCCATGCTGACAGGTTTGTCCAGAAAAAAAGAAACAGGGGGGAATTATTACCCCACGGCTGACTCTCGCCTAGAAGGAGAAGGTCGTTGGGCAGTGTACGGGAAGTCAGATTTCAAACACGTTAGGGAACGGGAACAGTAGGATTCCATGGTGTGGGAACACAGAAAGGAAAAAGGCAAAAGAGGCTCCCACAAACTGAGCCAGAAGGACAGCCACAAGTAATTCTGTGGAGGATGAAAAAGAAAAAGATATGTAAGGAGATGGAATACAGCACTAGAAGGAATTCCTTTAATCGGATTAACCCATAATTTAAGGAAATTTTATAGATGTTCTATAGAAATGTGTCCCGCCTGACAAGTGGAACACCTTTCTAATTCTGATTAAATATGATGCAAGGATAATAAATGAACACCTCCAAAGAAGTTGAAGCATGTGGCTAGAGAAAAAGGAGGAACTTATTAAGCAGAATAACATTAATCATAATTTATTAGTGTGTTAATAAATGAAGTGTAATACAGCAGACCCTAACCAGTTATTTTAACATTTCCATATAAGACCAAGCAGAAAAAGGTAAGAAGGGAAAATGTTGCCACTAATCAGATGGTATAAGCCTTTATCTGCTTCAAGATAAATGGGGTGCCATCGTTATTTCTTGATTACCTGAATTCCTGCACAGAAGTCTAACCGAGGCAACAATTCCAAAGAATGCTGAACTTAACAGTTGCTCACTTAGATGCTCCAAACTTTACCCAGTATCCTGCCTCATTTTTCTAGAGAATCTCAATGTCGTACTACTGTCCCACCAGCCAATTTACTCTCTTCTATATTCAGTCAAATTACAGGCACCAATACTATTCGGTTCTCTAAATTAAGTAGAAAACTGAGGTAAAGCCAGGGAGAAAAATCAAACCAAACCAGTGTTCTCCTGAAGCCATGAAGTGTGCATGCCTGTTGTTTTGTGGGTCCCAGTATGTGATCTATGTGATCTGGGGAGAAGACAGCACTGTGCTTCCAGGTGCGACAGTCAAAACAGGACTGTGGGTACCCCCGGGAATCTCCCTCAACCTCCCCTGTTATGCCCTGACTGTTGCACCTAAGGCTCCAAACAGAAAACATGCTTGTGAGAAGAGCTGTGTTTCAAGTGATCGGCATCCTAGCATGTGTCTAGCCACAAAAAAAAAAAAAAAAAAAGAGTGAAATATACACCCGTCATCCATCACTGCATCTGCCCGAGCAATTTACTAGCATAATAACAAGGAACAGAGATACATAATAGTTCAACTGGCTGAGGAATTAAATTACTTGGCTTAAGAGAACTCAGGTCCAGTTCTTATTACCATGGCTTTGATTTCTGGAATTTAATAATCTATTTGGACACAATTAAAACAGCAGCATGCAGTTACGTTTGTAATGATACTCCATCTGCCCAAAGAATGCCAAACACACCAGCATCATGCTGCCAACCGCAGATTTCACAGATAGCAGGGAACACAGAAAAGGGGAGAGAAAACGGACTTTTCCACCAACTCTTCAACTGCTGGGCAGCTTTGTTCTGCGATGTGACTCCGGCGAACTGGTTTTGGAAAGCTGCTCGCAGTGCAAGAAAATGCCAAGGAGGGGCCAGTTGATGGAAGTGTGAGGCTGGGTGTCATAAAGTAATTTCCTTGTAAATAATCAAAGAACTCACAATAAAACAATCCCTTGGTAACACGGTGGAATATTCATATCACATTCACATGACTTAGTGTCTGTCAATTGATAGGAGACAGCTTTTATGGCCTTTGAAGTCCAATAATGAGAAACACTTCTAAAGAATGAGGGGAAAATACTGACCATCCTCAGGAGTATCTGACTTTAATAAGAAGGTTAAAGGGTCAAAGGGACATTTCTAGGAGGAAATAAATCACTGATAATGAAATTTTATGTGTCAGCACGCAAGAGTTTACTCTGATGAAGGATATGCTCCATCACAAAGGTGACTCTCCTTGTATTTCTAAATAAAGGCTGACCTTGACTGATTCCACTTGCCATTGCCTCCCTGATGTTCCCTTCAGATAGGGAAAGATTTGATTCACGTACCAGTTTTAATTCCTTTTTGTTTAAGTTACACAAAACAATTCACTATTTGCATTCTCTAAAAGAGCTGTATTTACTCTTTCATAGCATCTGCTAAAACTGACTTTCTGTTGCCCCTCTGTAGGACAAAGGAGAGGAAGCAACATCCAGAAAGCTGTGATCCCCATGGTTTATGTGAATTGGACACGCACGGGACCTGAACACCACGTTGATGGGGAAGATGAAACAGAACAGCTTTCAATTCCCAAAATGTAAGACCAACCCAGGACCAGAGGGGCAAATCTCAACAGGAAGATGCTCAGACACATGTATGTTTATTGAACTAGAAAGGGGAAGAAAGCATCTCCCAGAGTCAGGAATAGAGAAAGAAGATAAAGCAAAATTTTCAAAAGGTAAACAGACTATTTTCCCCTCTATGCCCCAGTTCTTGGTGCTCCCAGAGTTTAACCTGGAGGGTACAATGGCCGAAGACTCAGTATGTTCCAGGAGAAAGCACGATCCGAAATATTGCTGTGAAATTAGGAAAATTAGAAGTTGCCAGAAAACGTGAGAAAAGATAAAAGAATGGAAGCTTATTCTTCAGGGTTCCGAGTAAAAGATTCAAGAGGCGCAGAGCAAAGTAAGAAAAAGCCAGTGTCTCTCCCACCTAAAGGCACTGTTAGGAGTCAAACATACACCTGGACACATGGCCTGACGCCATTTACATAAACTGTGAGAACAGGCAGCCTTTCACGCTGCTGCCGGACTCACAGGCGGTATGCACTTTGGCGGGGGTATCTTTGACTGGCAGGGGAACGGGACAGAGGCCTCTGGGGGGCCGGCCAGGCGGCACTGGGATCTGGGGATCAGCTCTCGGGTGTGTGTTCAGTTTTGACAACCCATCATCGGGCTGGGTACTGTATTAGGTGCACTTCTCTTTATGTAAGTGAACGCCCCACTTCAGGAATGAGGGGTGAAAGGGAGAGGATACTGCTACTGTCCTGCCCCACTCTTCCCTAACAGTCTCACGACTGAGCGAGAACAAGAGCTCTTTAATTGATAAAACTGTATTTTCCGGGACTCCACATCTGAAAACAAACAAACAAAAACACAAAAAACCTGCACTCCAAACCCCCAATCCCACGAGGGCACAAATTATGAAGGTAGAACGCAAATAATAATAATAACAACAACAATAATAATGGTATGTAGGTATGATAAATTATATATATAATTATATATAATAATTACATAGAATAACATATATAATCTTTTCATTAGTGAAAATCTTTCACTACCTGAAGGGACTCTAAATAATTACATATACATAGATATACATGAATATATATAGATGTACATTTGTGTAAATATAAGCTATACATATATACACATATAATGTATATACACATATATGGCTCCTTCAACCAGGGCCTCACTAACTAGGCTGAACTGGTTAATTAATTCTCCAAGTTAATTAATTCATTAATAGATACTTTATAAATGAATTTGAACGTGAGGTTCATATAGGATTCAATCTACCATATGCTGATGATTACTAAAAAAAAAAAAAAAAAAAAGTTACCTACCTTTAATGTTGTACTATTAGAATCTCTCCTGCCTACAAGTAATAATATATAAAAACAGACGCCCACAGATTTCTCTTTAGTAGTCTACTGAGTTTCAGTATAGTTGTTTTGATGACATTCCTAGTTAGTAGGTATTGTTAATTTTTCATTTAAAGGATCTCTGAGAATTTGATTAGTCTTCTCTCCTGAGAAACGCAATGTGGCAGAAATTGCTGGTAAGCTACCCCAAAGCCACACCTCACTCCCTTCCCCCATCCCTTCTTCGACCAGAGAAAATAGGAAGGCAAACATTTCACGCCCTGTCTCCCTTGCAGATAGCGAAAGCCAAAGTGACCGCCGGGTCTCTGGATAATCAGATGCCAGCAGACATCTGCTTGGACCTCTAGGTGGGGTTTCTAGGAAGGCTTCACTTTCCAGATGAGAAGGCTCATCATACTGAGTAGTCAGGGTGATTCTGCCCCTTTGCCTTCTATTACTTTCTCCCCAGAAGGGCAACTGCCATCTGTCAATGGTTAGTCGATAAACATCCAGGTGCAGAAGCTGATAAGGAGAGTGGGGTGGAAAGATACAAAAAGGTCATGTCTCCGCAGCACTGCACCAGCCCGGGGCTCCCTACCACTAATGACTCGGGTTTTGGGTATTTGCAGCTAAAAGCGTTCCTTGCAGATGGTTGGACTCCTGCTTCAGGGAGGGAAGGACAAAACTGAGACAGCCAGAATTCATGACTCAGGCATTAAGGATGAGATACAGACAACCTTAGTCTGAAATGAGAATGTATCATCATTGTTACATATTTAATCGGAAAGTCTCTTCTGGGCAAGAGAATCTACTCTGATTACTATATGAGTAACAGACATACTGCCTACTAAATGTTTTAGAAATTCAAAGGGGAAAGTGATTCTGGTGAGCCAGAAGTGTCTGAGCTGGTAGGCCGTGAAAAGCGGGTATGAGGATAAGGGAGGGACATCCATATAATGCACAATCAGGAGTAACAAATTACATAAGCTTGACTATAACAGAATTCAACGAGGACTGAATTTTAATAGTGAGATATGTTAAATTGCAGAGGTCAAGTATTCAGATATTTTTTCTTTAGTCAGTGGACAGTGAAGTATTTGAGTTGAAACAAATGTGTGCCAATTGTTAATGAGCAAAAAAAGGGTCATGCATTAATTTACCTACCCACTGAGCCATTCTTTTTTTTGAGCAGGGAGCCCGATGTGGGACTTGATGCCAGGACCCGACTGAGCCATTCTATTAACAGCCTCTCTATGCCACATACTAGCCGTTAGACATTCAACCAACAATGTTTATGGTGCTTTCGCCAAGTGCCAGGTGCTAGTCCAGAGACTGATGGTGGACTTGTGAGCAGGACAGAGCCTCTACTTTCCTGGATCATATATTTTCGTGGGTGAGGTACAATATGAATGAATAAGAAAAACAGTCAAAAGTACAGAGAAAGGAAAGGGGGCTTACGTATTAACCGGTGACTATAACAGGTATGGGGGGCGGGAATGGGGGCAGCATTTCAAAGAGGATGGTCAGGGGAAGGCCATCAAGACACAGAAGGCTGAGAGTCCAGGCAGGGGGGACGACTGGGGCAGGAGGAATAGCAAGTGCAAAGGTCCTGGCCTGAGGAAAAGATGATAAAGAGAAAGCCAGTGAGCTTAGGGGGCAGTGGATGAGGGGGAGAAGTATAAGGTAAGGTGGCAGAGACAGACAGGAAGGGCGTGACCCAGTGAGGCCATGTTGGTTAAGAAACAGCAAGTTTATTCACATGCAACAAAAATGACTCAATCAGATTTAAGTTTTAAAGATGGCTCTGGTTACTGAGTGGAGAGCAGATTCTAGGGACTCAAGAGTAGAAGCTGGGACATTGCTTTGGGAGAAACACACTGGGGAGCAAGGGTAGCTCACGGGGCTAACAGCCAAAAGGAAAATGATGTCACTGTCCAATAAATATGACAGTACTACAGTGATAACAATTTTGAAAGCTAGGAAACCCAAAGAATAAGATCTGCCCAGACCTGGTGTGTACAGCAAGACATCCATGAAGAAAGGATGACTGAAGTGTGACCTACAGAGGGCCAAGGTTCATGAGGTCTGGGGGGCTCAAGAACACTCTCCACAAGACAGGGTAGGCCGAACATATGCAAAGACCCTGTGGTAGGAGGGAGGAAAACCTAAGAGCCTGAAACAGAGTCAGCTGACAAGAACAAAGAGTAACCGAAGAAGGACAAATGATCAGTGGAATGGATAGGATGGCTCATGGTTTATTTTGACACACCCTAGAAGCTAGGAGTGGTTTTTACATTTTTGAAGGATTATGACAAGAAAAAAAAAAAAAGATATGTAACAGAGGTGGTACGTGGCCTGCAGAGCCTAAAATGTTTATTATCTGACCCTTTACAGAAAGTGGGCTGACTCCTTGCATAGAAGGTGGACTATGGGGTGAGGTGGGTATGGAAAGAACATACGACCGTGCTTTGTCCTGATTTGAAATGAGATCAAACAAAACAAAGTGAAAGGCCTCTAGGATGTCCAAGTTCTAAAATTCCAGAGTAGAAACAATAGTGACCCCTGCTCCTCGCCTCCCTAGGAGCCAGCAGAACACAGGGTCCAAGGAGACAGGAAATCTTGCAGCATGGTGGAGTGGTTAAAAGTATGAACTCTGGGGCCAGCCTGCCTGGACTTAAATCCTGGCTCTGTGACCCTGAGCAAGTTAGTTAACCTCTCTGTGCCTCTTTTTCTTCATCTATAAAATGGCAAACTTTACAGGTGCTACTTCCATTCATAGGGGTATGATGAGACATAAACTGGGTAAATATTTGTAATGCACTTAAAACAGCACCTGACCCACCATGAGTACCACTAAAATGTAATAAAGCAAAGGTCACACACACTACATGCACAGTACATGACACAGAGAGTAGCTCAAATTATAGCTATTGAAAATAGCTCAAAAAAATAAAATAGCTTAAAAAATACATGTTAAATGAATGAATGAAAGGACTAAATACCACTGAGATATTCTTCCAGAACATTCTGAATTGGTGTATTCTATGACAACTGCATACAGTTTGATTTTCTTCTTTATGAGAAAACATAAAAGGGTCAGATGTTAGGTAGTCCTAGGAAAGATTTTTAAGAGTATACAAAATTACTTAATCTTTAAAGTTAAAAAAAAAATCCTGTACCAGACTATGTTTTCAGAATTCTGGTACCACATGGCACAATGATATTAATAGACTACTACTACAGAATCCAGTATTAAATTCATGAGTCTACTGGCTACTCAGGTTTTTGCTAATACTAAGAATAAAACTAACGGCATTCACTAAACGGTGCCAGGCATAAGAGAAAATTGAAGGAAGATTATAAAAACAGTGCTTTAGTATGAAATCAACTTCTCTTCAGACTGGCCTATCGGCTCTGCCCTGTTTGATTTAGTCAAATTCTGAAGTATGAGGCTGAAGTAAGCAAAGAAGAGCAACCCAAGCCTTGGTGTAAACTAGTATCACCTGGGTAGAGTATGAGATAATTTCTCTTCTCTCCACCATCTCACTACGTACTCATAATAAGAACATTCCAGGGCCGCCTGGGTGGCTCAGTCGGTTGAGTGTCTGCCTTTGGCTCAGGTCCTAGGATCGAGTCCTGCATCAGGTTCCCTGCTCAGGGGGGAGTCTGCTTCTCCTTCTGCCCCTCCCCCTTGCACGCTCACTCGCTCTCTCTCAAATAAAAACTTTAAAAAAAATAATATTCCAGCAATAGAAAAAAAACAATCTAAGTACTAGCCCTAAGACATGAGACAAATCAAAGGTTGGAGAAGAGGTCATAGAAAACCGCCATGGCTTCTTCAGCATGCTGATGTCGGGAGAGAAAAAAGGGCTGTTCCAGGGGCGCCTGGGTGGCTCAGTTGGTTAAGCGACTGCCTTCGGCTCAGGTCATGATCCTGGAGTCCTGGGGTCGAGTCCCACATCGGGCTCCCTGCTTGGCGGGGAGTCTGCTTCTCCCTCTGACCCTCCTCCCTCTCGTGCTCTCTCTCATTCTCTCTCTCGCAAAAAAAAAAAAAAAAAAATAAAAAAAAAAAAAATAAAAATTTAAAAAAAGGGC
>NC_138369.1:176936242-177018028 GCF_054177405.1 Leptonychotes weddellii
AAAGCTAAATTGCTTTTTTTTAAAGACTATCTTGGAGGCATGAAAAGCTATATATAATCAAAAGCACTTTTTTTCCTGACAGCTTTATGAACCAACTAGGATTAAGGAGAAGCATCTCAGGTAATAAAAACTTTCAGAGTCATTTAAAGCTCTTGGTAAGTGAAACCCAATCTTGGTTAATCAGATGCTACGCCAGAAAACTCTGAGCACATTCCTCATACCTCAAGATTTGGCGATTGCTACGTACAGGTGATCTGTATACTTTTTGGGTGAAGAGGTGCAGATATGTGCTCTTTAGCCATTTTACCATATTTAAGCGTGAACCAGGTTCTAAGGGGTCTGTTCCACACTCAGAATTCTGTTATCTCTGGGGATGAAAGAGACAAAACCGCCTGACTTCCTGGCACTTCTCGTCTACTGGGGGGAGAGGTGACAACATAAGAAACCAAGGCAAAGATGTCCGAGCATGTTACAGGTGACAAGTACTATGGGAAAATACGGAAGCAGGAAGGCTGGATAAGGTATGCTGGAATAGGTAGTTGGGAGGTCTGACATAATATTTAAAGAGAATGACAGGAGAACAATGCCCTGAACAGGCGTCATTTCAGCACACAAAATGTGCCTCCCGTCATTTTCCGCTGTGTCTACACACACAGGGACTAATATAAAGCTATAGATGGTCTGTGTACAAAACAGCTGCAAAGCCCTCTAGAAAAGCCACAAAGCAAGACAGCAACCTCCCCTTTCTTTTGGGGACACCTTGTGAAGGACCCTGTCCTTACAAAGAAGGGAAGCAACCTGCCTGTTTCTGTGGGCTTCCCTCTCCTCTCTTGTGAGAAAACAAGTGGTTCTACCTAGAACTCTGCTCCTCCTCCTAGCACACTGCAAGAAACTGTGGCTATACCTTGTCCCGCCCCAGAGTCTCAGGTAGGGTCCCATAGATATATCTGCTCCCATCCGCAGGTGGTACGAAGTGCCATTTATCCTTAAAACAAGTCCAAGGCCTCCCTTGCCCCTTTGTTCTTAGAGCCTGAAACAAGTATTTTGTTTTTTTAAAGATTTTATTTATTTGAGAGAGAGAGAGAGTGAGCGGAAGAGAGAGCACGAGAAGGGCTAGGGGCAGAGGGAGAGGGAGAAGCAGGCTCCCCACTGAGCAAGGAGCCCAACTCAGAACTCGATCCCAGGACCCTGGGATCATGACCTGAGCCGAAGGCAGCTGCTTAACTGACTGAGCCACCCAGGCACCCCACAAGTATTTTAAATTGTAGGGTAAAGATGAAGACAAAAAGTAAAGACAAGCATAGTGTGCTACTACGATGGAGTCTTGGATCAGCCAGATGTATAGGAAAAGCATGCTCAGGGGAGGTAGAACTTTTAGTTCATTTTCCAGGAGTGAGCCAACTTTCTTCCTCTTCCAGCAAGCCAGCTTCCTTGGCTTATTGAGTTTCTTTTTTAAAGTATCTATAGTTACTGAGAAATTTGTAGAGTTAAAATATCAAATGCTGACACCGCACGTTACAATGCAACAAATGTAGAAGGTACAGGGCCCTAAAAGGAACGGGGAAGCGCATTCCTTTTTAGGCTAAATCACTGGTAACAGCTGTTTTGAAAATCCTCTTTTCTCGAGGAAAAATTACACTGCGGTAAACTCCAGTTCACTCACCGTTCTTGTTCACAGAGACCTGCAGAGGGGAAACTGTGGGAATTAAAGGCACATTTTTGGAAGCCGCCTGTCAGCTATGGTGTGACCATGGGCAAGTGACTTATCCTGCTGTGACTTAAGTTTCTTTATCTTTAAAATGGGATAATAACATTTCCTACCCCTGGAGATGCTGTGAGCAATTAATATATGCCAAGCACTTAGAAGCACACCTTAAATGCTAACTATCATACCTATCTGCTGTTATTAGACTCTGGCTTAAATTTATGTATGATAAATATGGTTTTTTCCCCCCCTTTTACAGGTGCAAGGTTTTGAAAATGGTCTCAATAAAAGTTATCATTTGTTCTTCATATACAATATTTTCCTTGGGGTTATTTCAGAAAAAAGAAACCTATGAAGACCTATTCTTTATTAGGTACTATGCCTAGTCAAGTCCCAACTGCTGACCACAGGCTTGGAGTCCTGCAGAGCTGGACAGGAAAGGAAGCACAGAACAATGATGTCAGAGGTGTGCACATTAACTGTAATGGGTTTTTTAAAAAAGTCTGTTAACAGGGCTTGGGAGGGATGGATTGAGAAGGTTATTAACAGGTGAACTAGGAACCGATGAGTGAACAGACACTGACAGAGAAGACCAGGCAAAGGGGCATTACAGAGATAGGACCCACCACGTGTACATTCAGGACGAGTGTGCAGGAAGGGCAGGTAGCCCAGCGGAGCTGGGAGACAGGAGCGGGCGCCGGGAAGTGAGTGAACTGCAGACACAGTACAAAGGACCTTATTTGCCCTCATTCTTCTAAGTGATTCAGAGCCTGGTAGAGAAACTTTAACAGAAGAGCAGCAAAATTAGATGTATTTCAGTAAGTCTGAGCTGGCAGAAGTACGAAGGACAGACAGGTGGGGGCGTCACAGGTGGGCACGGGAGAAGGCTCTCCAGAAGCCTGGCCAAGGAGGAGGACGGTGGTGAGAGCTTTGAGAAAAGAACAGAGCAGAACTGGTGACTGGCTGAAGGGGGCCAGTCAGTGACAGGATGAGGCTGATGTGTGGAGCTGGAGTTACTGGGTAGAGAGAGATCACCAAGGGTAACGGGATACATCAGGAAGAATGGATGGTAAAGAAAGGAGATGCACGGGGTCAGCTTGGACCATGATGCAAGACAGTGTTGTAGAGGCCTCCAGACTCCAGCTGGAAATAAAGGACTAGAAATTCGGGCCAAAAATATATAGATCTGGGAGGCACTGTTTTTCTGTTTCCATTAGGTAAGCAGCAATGCACATTTTTGTTGTTCCCTTAACACTCAAGAGCTACCATTTTTGAAAGACCACAGATAACAGACCAGAACAGCCACTCATTTTCTGCATTGCTCGTATGTCCTGCTATGATATCTTATGTAACTAGAAACAGAATCTAGCCTGCTGAGGTCTAATTATGCTGTTCTTTCCTGTTTCTCCTCTTTCCCCACAAGGATAATTCAAGTTGCTTCCCAACTCAGTGATCTATGTGAAAAATTCCCCAAGGAGATGCTTTCTGTATTGATTCAAGAGCCTAATCAAGAACATCCTACGACGTTTAAAACAATAGCATATGAAAAGTCATTCGTTCAACAAATGTTAGTGGATATCAACTATGAACCAGGCATTCTGCCAGATCTGAGGCTCTAGAAGAGAAAAGGATATGATCTCTGCCTTCAGGGAGCCTACATTCTATTGCGGAGAGAAAGACGATCGGCAGATACATTTCTAAAAGGTGTAATTTATGTCAGGACAAAATAAGTAGGCTGCCAAAATTGAGACTAGTGGGAGGAGGGTGTTTTGCAAAGTGATCAAGGGAATTCATTTTGAGAACATGATGGTGAAGCTGAGGCTAAAGATAAAAAGAAACCCAGAAAATTGGGGAAATCAGTACAGGAAGATTGCTCAGTTGTGGGGTGGGGAAGGCCTGCCATGTTTTGTACGATACAGGGACAGCAGTGGGGAGAGGGAGGCATGGGGCGATGCTGGAGAGGTGCAGAGAAGCTGGGTCAAATACGTTCACACCTGGGAAAGAACGCAAGGTACGTGTTGAGTAACTGTTGTAGTTAACGCTGTCCCTGGCATGTCAGCAAAAGGGTTCACTGCTTTTCCTCTGTGTATTTGCTTGTTAAGTGTACTCGAGAGCCACTAGCCCATCTCAGTCTTGGGAGTCCCACGGTTAGCTTTATGTACATGTCTACACTCTGTGTCCTGGCTGCTCTAAACAGAATGGCTTAAGATGTGTGTGCGGAAACGGGTGGGTATATAGTGGAGAGGCAAGGGGAGCAGAAATCAGCGGGATGCTGCAGTGACTCCAGCAAGAAATAGCGGTACTAGGATTGTACGAGAAACGATGGAGGCAAGTGAATGAATCCAGAATGGGTAGGCTTTGTGGCAAGGATGACATGAGTCCCAGGTTCTTAGCTGTATTTCCTAAGGAAGGGTGTAGGGCCACGACTAAGACAGATCAGCTGGGAGAGAACCAAGGCGGAGGGCGGGTGGGAATTAAGAACTCTCTCGGACACATTAGGAAACCCTCTGCATCTGGCCTTAGTTCTTCAACCTCACCATACAGACCCTCGGACTTCCCACCTGGGGGCTAACCCTAGCTAGCCCGGGCTAACTCAATACAACTAGTATTATAAAGTCAAGGGTGTAGATTACAGCAATCAAGGAGAAGGGGCCAGGAAAGGAAACACTATGATAATCCAAGAGAGAGAACCAGAGTCAGGAATTTAAGAACAAAACAAAACAAAAAACATGGTATCAGGATGGCTGGAAAGAAGCAAACACAAAAACTCCAAAGCCTTGGGCAAAGAATGTATAGGGAAGACAGACTGGAAACGAAGACAAACAAGTTATAAAAGAAAAAGGGCTTCGGAGCAAAAGCAAAGATAATCGGTTCTAAGGGCATATTAACCTTAAGGTGCTTTATATTGAAATTTCTATCCTATGAATATTTAGGTTCCTGAGCCCAGCAGCATCTGGTACCTGGTACCTTGATTAGGCAGATAAAGTTATGAGGAAACAAACTACCTTATTTGTCAACTAATACCAACGACAGAGCAAGAGCATATTCAGTCCTATTACGGGGTCACGGCTAAACATCACAGAGTTCTAAACACACTATTCCAGACAAAGATGCGACATTAGAGTCAATTTACCAATATGCATGCTGGGAAAGAGCACTCCCCACGTGGGAAGAGGTGAGAAAGACCACCTCGTTATGCATGTTCTGTGCGTGTAAATGCTGGTAAGTGTGTTTCAGGGCCAACAGTAAGTTGGACATGAAGCCGAACTACGTACAGAGATGCGATGAAGTGTAGTCTCAGCATCCTGCTCCTCTGTGCTATCATAAAATCACTCTATTTTTTTTTTTAAAGATTTTATTTATTCATCTGTCAGAGAGAGAGAGAGAGAGCACAAGCAGGGGGAGTTCTACGGCCATTTTCCAACCCTAGAAAAATCACATTTTCTAATGTTTTGCTTCCCTAAAATAAAAAGGACTCCTACATATGTATTCAAATTCATGTTGCTACCAACACCTATTTTAATAATGTTTTCAAACCTCATCTAGGATGGAAAGTGCTTAAGTCATTATCTGTTAGTATTGGTTATAATTATTATGAGGCCCACAATACTTTCTAAAGACCTAATTAAGAAGGAACATGTTATAACAGCCATGATTCTCAAACCAGAGGTGGGAGATTAGTCATGATGCCCTAAGTAGAGCTTTTCTAGTTGACTGTGTGAGGTAAGGGGTGGGAGAGTAGGTTGACAAAGGAACCAGCAGCCCCCCTCGGCCTGCCCTCCCTTACAATTCCACTCAGTGCACCACAATCAAGCCCACTCAACATTTTAGTTCAACATGCTCCCATATCTAAGCTTTAACTCCCTTCTAAAAGCAAGTACTATGATAACAGGTGGTAGCAATCTTCCCATGTTAGACGTAAAGATACAGGCTCACAAGGAAATTTTACTGGGTCCAAAGCACAATCTAAACCTTTGAAGACAGTTATGAGTATCTCTAAATTATTCTGTATGAATGGCTTCCTTCGAAAACAAGCCTTCTTAGATACAGGCTTTTTAAATTTTTGCGGAGTTTTTTGTGATAAGTTCTGGGTACCAGTTTAGACTTAGATGGGGAGACATTAACATCATGTACTACAGCTTGATTTCCTATTATAGGGGTCCTAGAAGCCAATTTATTATTACTAACTTCCAAATAAAGTTCCAGCATGCAATTTATTATTACCAAGGATCTGAGGAACAACACGGCTCAAGTAAAAGAAATCTCTTTGGGCTTAATATGCTGATATAGATCCTCAGGCCACAAGGAAAAAACAAACAAAAAAAGAATAACATACTTTTAAGGGTCACCCTATATGGGATAATAGTGAATCCCATCTAAACTAGGGGTTTTACAATGAAAATAACAATATCCAGATGTTGGTTTCAGCAAGAAGTTACTGTCTGGGGATACCACTGTCAGAAACCTGTTGGCATCACGAGGCTCTCTATTTTCCTCCTCGTTTACTATTTTGTAATTCAGGAGATTTGAACAGTTCAATGAAAGACATCAGGAGGACAAAAAGATCTTCCTTTCCTCAATGGTGTAAGATCCTCAGCGGTGAAAAATCCAACCCTGTAAGTTACTATTACAAAATGAACGGTTCCCTCGCACTTCGCATTCAGCCGTATCCGGTTACCGGGGCAGCTCTGTGCCGGTGGGTCCCAGCGAGCACGGTGATCACTGCCAGACGTGACTTTCCAACGGCAGCAACCCAACCCTGCACCACTTCAAAGGCATCTCACATCTCCTTTTCCAGCCATCACCTGCTTGCCAATCAGAACAAACCCCACTGGTTTGGCCCCATGGCTGACCTCTGCTTCAGACTATTAAAGCATTTTGTTTTCCTTCTTGATATACATGGGACCCAAGCTTATTAAATACAGAAACTCAGCATTTTTAATAAGACCGCAGAGCTGGCGGCCAGTTGCCTCAAGAGAAAACGCGAGCTTCTGCTCCTCTCCTATTCGTCATTTTCAAATTAGTTCCCTTAGTTCAGTGCAAGACACAGTGATGCAGTCACTGACTCAAACAGTGCTAGAAGCTGCCAACCAGCAGGGGGACAGTTACGTCTCAGAGCCACACACTGGCTCATCAAATCCATTCCATTTGACTCATACACTAACAAAGATTTAAGGCTGTAATTTATCAGTTCTATGATTCACTTTGTGACTCTCCTCCGAAGTTGTTAGTCCCCACCCCCCTTGAGCATTTAAGACCACTTTCTCAAGATTCAAGGCAGAAAAGCAGCTGAAAGATTATATACTCCAAGAATTTTAACTCCAGAGATCCAAATAAGCTTTAGTCAAACAAAGCCTCTCCCATTCTTTCTCAAAACCAATTTTAAAGACAGAGAAAAGTATAGTGACCCATGAATAGACATGCATTTTCACAACAGCCTGAGATCAGGTGAGGCCATGAATGCTTCCACATCCCAAGCTAGCTGGAAGCCAACATGGGCAGAACATACTACATGATTCAATGATAAGTCTTCATAAACCACCGATACACCGATAATCTATCTGTGACACACACTCCCTCCATACTACCATCTGGGGATCATTTTCTGAGAAGAGTTCTTGCAGCACACAGACCTGAGTTCAGTCAGCTTTCAACTATCCCTAGCACGGTGCCACCACACAGGCAGCTTGAGCACCTGCTTTAATGCTAACTGTAATAATGATCACGATCAAGGTGTTCCCCCCCCCCCCCGCCCCTCTGCTGGGCAGCTGCTGGTGCGGGTCTTTGCTCAAGTTTCTGGGAAATGATCAGAAATGGGCAGCACCCAACATTATTAGCATCTTCCATCTTTCTGGAAGAGTTAAGTGCCATGTTCATGTCATGGATTTAAAATATCTCCTAACTGTGCTCATGTGTAGGGTACAAAGAACGCTCCAAAGAGTGTGGGCTATGTTGATGCATTTACCGTGCCACAAGTTCTTACGGGAAAGGTAGAGGAAGACACTGTTAAATCTTATTCTTGTGCTTTATGCTGGAGCTCCATCAACAGCTTCAATGGAAGCTACGGGCATGGCCGTCCTCAATTCAGAGTCAGCTCAGCATTCCCATCTTTTATATTTTGACATGTTACCTCGGGTTGGGGTTATTGGATTATCATTTCCCCTCCACAAATGGTGCTAACATGATGGGCTTACAGCTGCATTATTAGCTCCATCTCTATCTCTATATAATGACCAGCTCACCTAAAAATAAGAGCCAAGTTAAGATGGCCCAGGTGTTAATCAAATGGAGGTGTAGTTTTCATGTATATTTCTCTAGGTTCATAAACCCATTCTCTACCAAAAATAAGTTATCTTTGTGAAACATTCTGCATAGAAATATTGAATAAGAAGCCTTTCTTTCCTTTTTAAGAGGATTAGACCGAACAGACCTCTACTCATGTAGAAGTAGGATCTATAAATCCTCTGTCTCTCCATTAAATCGGGCTCCCCACTCCCACACAAATAAATAAAAGGCAAGAGCTTGAAAAGAAAGAGCTTGCTCCGTTTAGGTCAAAGTGAGGTTTCTCAAGTGGATTAAGTTAGCCTTCTGCAGCTTCTGGTCTTTTTGTAGGAATGTGTCACGACATACATTTTCCTTCCTATTTCCCATCTGTATTAAACTAATCTAAAGCTTTAGATTCTATCTCAGGCCTATAACTAGGGCAGATTAAAAGCTGTTGTTTATGAAATCAACACCTAGTATAATATCAGTCAAAATCAAGGATTTATAACTTCCCTCAAATATATATGAATCATTCAGTTGAAATTATGTAGAGGTTTGAAACTTTTTAGGATCTGAAACTTCTTATGATTAAAGCTGAATGAACTAATCACTTTTTAAAGTTATGATTTACATGTGCTCTTTAGGTGGAAGAAATATACTGAATGAGAAACGTACAGATTATTAACTGTATTTCATTAATGTAGTATTAATGGAATAAGAGCCTGCAAAAGGTTCTGCTGAAGTTTACATCTGGAATACCTATACTATTTGCTTGGCAGAAGACAAAAAATACTGCCATCTCCAACTATAGATACCTTAGCACAGATCCACTCCTAACTTTGGAAAAGCCCCCCAAAAAACTGATTAAATCATTCAACAAGTAACTAAAGACATTAAAGAGCTGCGAACGTTAAATGAGTTAACATTTGCAAGGTATTCAGAACAGTAGTTTGCACACAGCAAGACATAGATAACATCTACTACGATTATTCTAGTCATGCATAGATTAAGGTATAAGGCCCTAAACCTAGTTCGTACCCTCATGAAACTGAGTCTAGAAGATCCTGAAAGTCTGGAGGCAGGAGGCAGGGGCCATGTTATTAACAATAGTAAGAAACCAATAGTGGTGAATATGCAATGGTAAGATAAATTCATTTGCTGTTGATACCTCACTGTAAATAGGCATAAACACTACTGAGATACCTTTTAAGTACTGTCAAAACATTCTTATCTCTTAATCCAGTAATCCAACTTTTGGAAATACACCTTCAAGCAACTACTATATAATATGGGAAGAAATCTAGGCTCATTAAGGAATTCAAAAGCGTGGCCTCCGTAACATTAAAAAAAAAAAAAAAAAAAAAGTCTGATGGGGCGCCTGGGTGGCTCAGTTGGTTAAGCATACAACTCCTGATTTCAGCTCAGGTCATGATCCTCAGGGTCGTGAGATGGAGCCCCATGGACGGCTCCATGCTCCGGGGGGGAGTCTGCTTAGGATTCTCTCTCTCCCTCTCCCTCTGCCCCTGCCCTATTCATGTTCTCTCTCTCTCTCAAAAAAAAAAAGTCTGACGATGGTCACATGGATGCACAAATTTTGAAGGAATAGATATGAAGATTATAAAAGTATTTTCTAAATATTATATTTACAAATAAAAATTTGATATTTTAGCCACAACTAAATAAAAACATATCCATATGAACAAAAACAAACAGGAACACAAAATTTACAATGAGGTCAAATTATAGGTGATTTCCCTAACTCAAAACCTTCTGAAAAAGTATGATACATGTAAAGGAAAAATATTTTCATTGGAGATAGTCTCCCATGCCTCTAAATATATAGAGTATTTCCAAATCAATTTATCCCAGAAAATATGCTGATATTTATTGTAGTCAAAATGGAGAGCAGTGATACTAGTAAGAGGAAAAATATTTGACATAATGATTTGAATTAATGAAGTAACTGGGTACAAATAGGAAGGTTTAATCATCCATTGTATTTGAGTGCATTTTTTTTTTTTTAAGATTTTATTTATTTGACAGAGAGAGAGACAGCCAGAGAGAGAACACAAACAGGGGGAGCAGGAGAGGGAGAAGCAGGCTTCCCGTGGAGCAGGGAGCCCAATGCCGAGCTCGATCCCAGGACCCTGGGATCACGACCGGAGCCAAAGGCAGACACCCAACCATCTGAGCCACCCAGGCGCCCCATGTATTTGAATGCATTTTGATGATGGTCTTTTAAGCTATGGATGCAGATGTTTGGAAGGTCTGTTTTCATCTCAAGCATTTCCATCAAGCACAAAAGCTGCACTCAAGACTCCTGGGATGTCTGCTTTTCTTTCCACAGAAATGTGGATTTTACATTCACAGGGGTTTTAAAGCATAATTTCCCAAGCTTTCCAGTCCGGAAGAAACCTCTAAACCAGTTTCTCAACCTTAGCTCTATTGACGTTTCTTTGTTGTGGGGCTGTCCTATGTGTGGTGGGAGGCTTAGCGGTATCCCTGCTTGGTTCAAATCGGAAAGCTGCCCTAAGGGTGGACATTTATTCAAAAGCTCAGAGAGAGATGAATCTTACCTTCATCTGGAATTCCAATCTCATTTCATTTTATTCTATTTTATTTCATTTTTTGAAGCAATGAAAAGATATTCAAGTAATAACTATACTAATGGTGCTAATAAACTGTTTATAAATATTCCTGAGGTACCAGCATTTTTTTTTTTTCAGTATTTCTAGCTTAAAAATAGTTAAAGACTTCTGATGCAATTTCCCTTTATTATTGTATATCTGGAATGTTATTTCTTGGTGGTTTTGTTTTAAAGCCCCATTAGTTTAACTCTGAGTTACCAACTATGCCTGTCTGTATTTGATGTGAACACCAATTCAATTTAACTCAAATATTTGTTGAGCCCCTAGTTTGCGGAAAAGTAGGCCAAATGTTTTAATGTGTAAAGTCACACAGGTCTCCTAACAAATGTAAACCCGTGGTAAGTAGAGTAGGCTATTAACCCTCAGTATACCAGCAGGGTCCACTAGACATAATCTTACCTTTTGAGTTTTGAGTCGTTCTTGTAAGGGTCGGTATTTCTGACTTTTACCCTTTTTAAGAGGTTTTATTTTTAAAAAATCGAATAAAGCTCACTTTATCTTATAATTACTTTTATCAGTCCACTGTAACTTTTTACATACTAAAGATTTTTTGCAACACTTTCCTATTTTTAACATCCCAAGAATTATTTCACCATTATTCATTAACTATTTCCAACTATGCTGAAGAAGACCAAATAATATGAAAATGAAAGGATGAGGAACTGCCTACAAGGATGAGGCAACAGGGAAATCATCACAGGTTTATTCCTGTGTTCCCAAAGTATTACATCACCTTTCCAGAAGGTATGGAAGAAGTCAGGAGACTTCCATCGAACACAGCTGAAAATCACAAATGTTCATTTTCCACATTAGCAAACAGGAGAAAAGGGACAGGAGTACTTCATAAATATTGAACAAATCAGACTGATCACAGAAATAAGACCTCAGACCATGAGTCTTTCAGATGATGATATCCTAGATGGATTTTCACAGGCCCAAGAACTGAAAAGTGAGCAATGTTAGAATTCTAAGAAAAAAAAGGAAAGCATTCTCATACACATTGTCATTTAACAGGAAGGATGACACTGTTCACTGTTTTTGCTAAGGAGATGTGTGACAGTATTTTCTTCCTCTTTTATGCTTGCAATAAATGTTATCATGTTTAGGCCACAAAATTTTTTGGATACAGTTTGGCAGTAGACAAATACCAAAGGCAGGAGTGCCTATAAAGGTTATAAGAAGTAAAGAACCAGGGTAGAAATGGAAAGAAAACAAGCAAAAAACAAACAAACAAACAAAAAGACTGATGATTCTAATGGATGTTTGTAAGACCAAACTGAGAAATATTTTATAATTATGGACAGAAAGTGGCTCGCTCTCTTCGACAAAATTATGAGCTCTTCAAGTTTTAAAAGTATTGATTTTTACAATCATCAAGTGAAAATGCAAGAAAAAAACCAAGAAGTACAATAGGCTATAACCTAATAGAGATGTATTTTAAATCTGCAGTCAGTATTTATAAGATGAATATATTCCAGCTTCATGCACAGCAGGTGACTGGTTAACCGGTAGTTGCATTCAAAGAATACTGTCCATTTCAGAAATCTCTACCTTCAAGATCAGGAAAAGATGGAATTAAAATCTGTGTTTACTACATTTAAATTTTAATTCAAATTAAAATATTGACATTAATTCTTATTAAAATTTTCCAAATGAAGTTATTTTTCACCATTCCTTTATTCTTCCTTTTGTAAAATAATTTAGACTATAAGAAATTATAATAATAAAAAGGGTCCTCAGTACCCAGATAAGTCCGTGGTGCTGGGCTGGCTTTTTTTCTGAGGAGGGGAGGGGCAGAGGGCGAGGAAGAGAGAAAATCGTAAGCAGGCTCCGCGCTCAGCAGCACAGACAGGAGGCTCAGTCTCAGGCCCCGAAATCAAGAGTTAGAATGCTTACTTGACAGAGCCACCCAGGCGCCGCGCCCCTGGGCTGGCTTTTATGGTAAAGTGCAGGGCAAGGCAGGCAGGAGTGATTCAGCTGACCGGGCTCACGTAGCACTGTAAGGTCTGGTATGTTCCCAGGTGTGCACACATGCGTGTACACAAACACATGCGCACGTGAGCACACATGCACATACACGGTTAAGGAAATCTTCATCAGCCAAAGAAAACTCTCCTGAGCAACAAAACACAGCTCAGAGAAGGGCATGGTGAGATGCAGTGAAAAGCAATCAGTCATCTGCATCTGAGTTAAGTGGCTTTTTTTTTAATTAAAAAGAAAAAAAAAATCTCATTATCTAAGAAGACACACTAGGTTACCTCTCATTACAGTCTCACCAACGTTTGCAACCCTGAAAACAAGAAACTATGTCACCTCAGGTTCTGTTTTGTGGGGGGAAAAAACCGTGAGGACCGACTCCCGAGAGGAAAAGTGCTATTATAAAAGAATGAGAGGGTCTTCCCTTACGTTATTTGCTGTACAAATTCAACAAGCCCTGTGGATGATATGATTTTTCAGGTAGATTCTACAGTTCCAGGTGGGAGCAAACTGGCCCCCCAGAACTGCACTCCCGAGGCCTGACTGCATACATTAGTCTCCTAATGAATTTTCCCATAGAAAAATCCTTACCCATGATGACTGGAATCTGTACACTATTAAATAAGCAAGGTACATTACTGATCCCTTAAATAGGTATTTTGAGGTGGTCTGAGAACTTAATCACTGGGGAAATAAATACTGAGGTAATTTACAAAAGGACTTGTGAACCGTAACTGATCTGTCCACATTCAGTCTCTTGAAAGACTTACCTCTTTTTCAAGAAGGTCATAGAACAGAGCTCATCCCACAAAGCATGTTTTCCTAAATGCCGCATTAGCAACAGGAACACACTCACCTCCTACCCAAAACAAATCTCATTAACTACCAATCAACAAAAGTGTATTAAACTGTGGATCACATCTTGTTTCTGGGAAGATCGGAGTGAGGCTTCATTTTCTCCTCTTCAAGAACTGTCATATGGTGTACCCCCCCCCAAGGCTGTGTTAAGTAAGATGGGTTCAATTCCTGTTCTGACTCTGCATTTCAAGTGTCACAAGGAGGGCTAGCTCCTGGAACGAGGAAGTGCCAGTTGGAAGGAGCCCAGTTTGTTTGCAGGTAGGTGATACCTCTTTCTTTGCCTGCCCGCTTCGCCCAGAGAGTAGGCATACATGCCTGCAGGGCTAACAGAGAAACACTGAACAATGCAGTGCTACAAGGACCAGATATCCTAATTATAGGAAGTTCAAAACAATTCTCTGGCATTTTAAAAACATGGGAAAGTTACAAAAGTAGTAAAAAATTTAAGAGTTCAATCTTAGAATATATCACTGGGCTATCTATAAAAACCATTGTCTTAATGGAAAATCAAGGGTGATTAGGAATTTGAAGGATCTGGGGCTACAATGTCCTGTACAGTGGCCACCAGCCACGTGGGACTTTGGAACACTTGGAATCAGAATGAGAGAGGCTGTGCGTAAAAAACACATGATAAATTGAAGAGACCTTGTGTGAAAGAGACAAAAAAAATAATGCAAAATATCTCATTAATAACCTTTCCATATTGTTTACAGGTTGAAGTGACAGTATTCTGAATATATGGGATTAAATAAAATGTTATTAAAATTGATTCCCTGGCTTCTTCTTGCTATTTTAAAAGTGGCTATTAGAAAGTATAAACGGGGGGCGCCTGGGTGGCTCAGTCGTTAAGCATCTGCCTTTGGCTCAGGTCAAGATCCCAGCGTCCTGGGATCGAGCCCTGCATCGGGCTCCCTGCTCCACGGGAAGCCTGCTTCTCCCTCTCCCACTCCCCCTGCTTGTGTTCCCTCTCTGTCAAATAAATCAAATCTTAAAAAAAAAAAAGTATAAACGGGGGCATCTGGCTGGCTCAGTCAGTGGAGCGTGCGACTCTTGATCTCAGGGTTGTGAGTTCAAGCCCCACATTGGGTCGTAGAGATTATAAATAAATAAACTTAAAAAATGGTATAAACATGCATTATGTGGCTCACATTGTATTTCTATAGGAAACATCTGAGCTAAAACACAAGAGAGGTTCTATACATCTACTTATGGACCATGAAGTCCTTACCAAAAGCTATGAGAAAAATTTTTTAAATAAATAATTGAATTTGGCTAATATTTCTCAAAGACCAGTGTGTAAGACATTTTTGGTACATAAACTGTAGTTTGGCTTCTGTCAGATAAAAAGAGAAATAACTACAATTAATTGGGAGAAAAGTCAACATAAATAAAATAATACAAAGCAAGGGTAGGACAGCGAAGCCAAGTATTTCAAGGGATAATCAGAGAAGACTTGTAAAGGAGGTATCTTTTTGGGTGAACATTAAAAATACACAGGATTTGGGCACCTGGGTGGCTCAGGTGGTTAAGCGACTGCCGTCAGCTCAGGTCATGATCCTGGAGTCCCGGGATCGAGTCCCGCATCGGGCTCCCTGCTCAGCGGGGAGTCTGCTTCTCCCTCTGACCCTCCCCCCTCTCATGCTCGCTCTATCTCATTGTCTCTCTCAAATAAATAAATAAAATCTTTAAAAAAAAAAATACACAGGATTTTACAGGTCATGATAAGAGGTAGCACTTTAGAACTTACAAGCAGCTTTGTGGTAGATTAACACCATCTGATGACAAAGAAAATGCATTTTGAGAAGGGCCACAAAGGTGGGAACAACAGCCGAAAGAAAAGGCCGAGGGTATGGGGTATCAGGAGACAAGGTGAGGCCCGTGCTCAATGCTGAACACAGGCTGGGGCCAAGTAATGAGTTCTGGATGGCCTGCAAGGGAACTTTAACTTCACTACAGGCTGCAGGACGCATCAACGATTTCCTACCAAGGGTCAATAGGATCAGAAATGCAAAATAGGATTGTGACTAAGGCGTGGAGGAATTATCTGGGAAGAGAGTGAAGAGATTTGTGGGTCAGGTAGAATAAACGCCAAGTAATGAGAAGAGAAGTCAAGGTATGATGAGTCCTGTAAGAAAAAAAAGCACAAGGGTAACAGGAAGAAGCGAGGCATTGGGGCACCTGGGTGGCTCAGTCGTTAAGCGTCTTCCTTCAGCTCAGGTCATGATCCCAGGATCCGGGGATCGAGCCCCACATCGGGCTCCCTGCTCAGCAGGAAGCCTGCTTCTCCTTCTCCCACTCCCCCTGCTTGTATTTCCTCTCTCACTGTGTCTCTCTGTCAAATAAATAAATAAAATCTTTAAAAAAAAAAAAAAAAGAAGCGAGGCATTGATGCAGGAAGGAGTAATCAGAGGAGTTAAGTGTTGTAGCAGGTAAACGACCATCTGAACTGCATGGAACAAACAACACTCCTCTGTAGGTAGAGGTGAAGGAACAAAGGATAAAGGAGACCGAAAATAACAGGATGGAGAGGTGAATGGCATACAAGCATATGAAGAGATGCTCCACATCATATGTCATCGGGGAAATGCGAATTAAAACAAAGAGATACCACTACACACCTACTAGAATGGCCCAAATCCAGAACACTGATGACACCAAGTGCTGGTGACGAAGTGGACCACAGAAGCTGTCACTCACTGCTGGTGGGAATGCAAACGAGTACGGCCACTTTGGAAGGCAGTTTGCCAGTTTTGTACAAAACTGAACATCCTCTGGGGCGCCTGGGTGGCTCAGTCGATTGAGCATCCGATTCTTGACTTTGGCTCAGGTCATGATCTCGGGGTCGTGAGATGGAGCCCCGAGCCAGACTCCGTGCTGAGTGTAGATCCTGCTTAAGATACTCTCTCTTGGGACACCTGGGTGGCTCAGACGGTCGGGCATCTGCCTTTGGCTCAGGTCGTGATCTTCAGGTCCTGGGATTGAGTCCCGCATTGGGCTCCCAGCTCAGTGGGGAGTCTGCTTCTCCCTCTCCCTCTGCCTCTCCCCCGGCTTGTGCTCTGTCTCTCTCACTCTCTCAAATGAATAAATAAAAAATCTTTTTTAAAAAAAAAAAAGATGCTCTCTCCCTCTCCCTGCCCCAACTCGTGTACTTGCTCTCTCTCTCAAAAAAAAAAAAAAAAAAATCCTTAAAAACAACAACAGTAATAACAACAAAAAAACCCTAAATATACTCTTACTATACAATCCAGCACTTGGGCTCCTTGGTATTTACCCAAAGGAGCAAAAAACATAGGTTCACACAAAAGCCTGCACATGGATGTTTACAGCAGCTTTATTCACACTGCCCAAACCTGGAAGTAAGCAAGCTGTCCTTTAGGACGTGAACTGATAAACAAACTGTACATATCCAGACAATGGACTATTATTGAGCACTAAAAAGAAACAGGCTATAAGTCATGAAAAGACATGAAGGAAACTTAAATGCGTATTACTAAGTGAAAGAACCTCACCTGAAAAAGCCTACATACTGTAGGATTCCAACTATTTGACATTCTAGGAAAAGTAAAACTATGAATACAATCAATAAAGATCAGTGGTTGCCAGGGCTGGGGGGGGGGGCAGGGAAGGGATGAACAGGTGGAGCATAAAGGATTTTTAGTGAAAATACCCTGTATGATATCATAATCATAGATACACGTCATTATGCATTTGTCCTAACCCATAGAATGTACAAGACCAATAGTGAGCTGAGCCCTAACTGTAAAGTAGGGATTTGGGAGGATAATGTGTCAGCCTTAACAAATGTTCCGCTCTGGTAGGAGCCGCTGATATTGGGGGAGGCTACGCATGTGGGAGCAGGGAGGGGATGATGGGAGCTCTCTGTACCTTCTGCTCAATTTTGCTGTAAACCTAAAACTACTTTTTTAAAAAAAAGTGCTGAATAAATTTTTAAAAAAAATCCAAGAAAGGGAGTGAAGGTAATCAAGTGGTATTCAGATAGAACATAATTATAACAGGCAAAATGGGAAACAAAGAAATGGAAGAAGGTACAGAGGGATGTTGAAGTAGAGAAAATTTGTTAATTTACTCAACAAACACGTACGAGCACCTACTAACTCCCAGGTACCATGATGTAGCAATTTATGACAAAGGACTGTGAAGGGGTCATCTGTGGAGCATGAAGGAGATTGATGCTAGAAACCAAGGAGAATGAAGGTGGCTTGGATCAGCTGCTATGTGGAAGGTGATAGGTCAACAAATCGTGATAATTCGGCAAATCTACTAACACGAAGATCCTAGCTGATGTTACAGCATGAATAAGAATGGAATTAACTGATAGGGTCATGTACATGATACATCAACATTACAAAACTCAGAAACAATTAAAAGGAGAGATTACTTTTTCCCAAATACAAAAGATTGACAAAAATACGGTGACAAAATGGGAAGGGTATCAACAAGTCTAGGATATTCAAATGAATATGTAAAAATGGTTATCCACTGGGCCTACCCAGGTTAGAAAGGACCCTCCCTCCCAGTCCAAAAAAAAAAAAAAAGAGAGAAGAGAAGAGAAGAAAAGAAAAAGAGGATGGTGGGGGGGCACCTGGGTGGCTCAGAGGGTTGAGCATCTGACCTGTTTTCCGCTCAGGTCATGATCTCAGGGTTGTGGGATCGAGCTTCACGCACGGGGGCGGGGGGAGTCTGCTTGAAGATTCTCTCCCTCTGCCCCTCCTCCCACTTGTGTGTGCAACTGCTTTCTCTCAAATAAATAAATAAATCTTTTCTTAAAAACGTAGGTTTTATAAGACATTAAAAAATGTGTTAACTGGGAAAGAAAGAAGGCCTGGCAAAAGCCCAACACTCTCAGGATACAGTAAAAATACCCATTTTTAATTGTAACAGTCCCTGCTATATGAATGGCCACAAACGGTGGGTCACCAACCTTGAGACAGGGTCACAAGTACACAGCTAAGTCTAATTTTAACAGCAGTCATGGAGCTCTCTTGGTTTACTCACCATGATCTGGGTTGTTTATTAAGTACAGAGTCAACGCAATGATGGGAAATGAGCAAGTATCTAACAGACTATGACCAAAGGAAATGGTTGTCCAACTTTAAATTCCCTTTTTAACACTGGTTGCACTGCCATAACGTAGTAAGAGCCCTGATGACAAGAATTTTTTCAAGAACGTATTCTGAAACTTTTAAATCTAGATATGACTGAGGAAAAAATATGCAAAAACTATCATAAACACCGTAAGAACTAGGCAATTCTCCAACGTTTACACAAAGCAGCAATTAAACCCAAACCAATGGACATTTCTACACCTGGCTCATGGAATACAGGTGAGGGACCAGCCACGGCCCAGAACACAATCAATCAATCCCATGGAAAAAAGCTTGGATGCTTTCCCACTGGCTTTCCCACCGAACTTTCAACTTTTATAGAGAGAAATACTGTGAAGCATACAGTTCACTTTCCCCTTATTTCTTCTCTTGTTCTTCGTAATTCACTTAGTTGTTTGTTTAGCTTTATGTCCTGCTACACTGAATACAATTTTTCTAAATCTAGCAAAGAGGGAACACAAAAGAGCTTAACTAACAAAAAAGTTATGGTAAAATTGGACAATAGCCACCAGAGAGAAGCCTGACACTATTAACTGATAAGAAACAGCAAATTAGGGGGGGTGCCTGGGTGGCTCAATCGGTTAAACGTGTGACTCTTGGTTTCAGCTCAGGTCATGATCTCAGGGAGTCTACTTGAGATTCTCTCTCCCTCTCCCTCTGCCCCTCCCGCCCCAACTCCCTCTCTCTCAAATAAATAAATAAATCTTTTTTAAAAAAGAATATATATTTGTAAAATATACAATATATATTTGTAAAATGTAGTTGTTTTGTAAAATTATTTTTGAAAATTCTATAAAATACATTGTAAAAAAATAACTGACTCTGTAAGTCAGAAAACTTTATAGTAATAACCATAAGTCTTAACAATGCATACTTAACGTTCTTTTGGAAAATCTGTGACACCAGGAAACATTTGAAGGGATCCTGGAGGAAAAGCAGAAGTGAGATCATCATCACCACTGGGGGATGACAGAGCATGAAACTGAAGATGGAACCAGATGGTTTTTCTAACCCCCAAATTCTAGTTTTTTAATTTTATGGCTTGAATATAGATGTTTGCTTTTAATAAAAAAAAATAATCTAGAAATTATGGGATTAAGATCTCAAAGAAAAAGAGGTGAAAATATAATTCTGAACTATCATGAAACCAGAGATGGTTAACGAATTTCAAGCAAACACTTATGAATGCCTCTGACTTCATTCACAAAGGCAGAGATGATTAAAGGCCAAAAACCCCACAAAGACAAACAAAAAGCCAAAACCAACCTTTCTTAACAAAAATTTCAGATTTCACTGACTGATGAAATAATCCCAAAATCTTGTTTAAAAGAAATTTCTAAATTATAGACCAAAACAGAAGTCCAGTCACTCACTCAGATTTCAATTCTCTACAGAACTACATCTTACACTACCAGTGGAATTTTCATCCCAACTTTGGAGATGAAAATGAAATATTTAAAGTTAACTCAGTGATGGTTGATTAGATTAAAATTACACAGCTGGCCGTAACCGTAACAGGAGTTCATGGTTAGATTTTTTTTTTTTCCTCATAAAAGCAAACTCTTGACAGGAGTGGGCAGAGATCCTTTTAGTGAGAAATGGAAAGACACATCTGTAGAAGAAACAAAACTATATACTAGATGTTCTGGCATCTACGAGATGTTCTGGCATCTACGAGAATTTGCACTTGTTGGGAACAAGGAGGGCGTCACTTACAAACTCGCCAACTGCAAGAAAGGGAAAACACAAAGGCCGCCTTACCTCCCATCTGCATAGTCTGTATCTGCTCCACCCCACCAGACATCTGAGTCGTCCTCCTCTGCATCCGCTGAGTCAACGTTGTCGCTTTCCTCAGCCAGCGGGCAGCATACAAATTCTACCCCTCGGAACTTGTCAATTCCACAAGGCAGCAACATGCCATAGTCGTGCAAATTGGTACTCTTCTCACTACAGGTCTACAGAAGGTAAGGAGAACATAGTGAGGGCGGGTGGAGTAAGAAAATCCCAAGTATAATCTTCAACACAGAGACCCAATATATCAAGAACCAATTTCACAATGGAAAGGGCCATTTGCTCTTCTGAGTGGATTTACAAGTTTCTTTAGCACAGACTACTTTGGTACCCTTATTTTTTAACTATGGAGACATGTTGTTATACTACAGAAATCAGTAAAAACAACCGGAATGGAAACTCTTTAGGAAAGAGGATATGGAAGAAGCCTGCAGTGCGAATGGATATCAGAGAACCAATGTTCTGTGGTATCATTAGTGCATCAGGTAGACATGATGGATCCATGTACATCCCCAGCTCACTTCCACCTCCACTATACATGGAAGTTTCTCTCATGTGGACATATCTTATTCTAGAAATTCAGACTCTCTTGGCTCACTTCCAGAATAACAATCCTGGGAAGAAAAGAAATTATCCTCTGCTATGAATCAAAACTTAAGAGTCTAAATTAGAGATTTCTCCACCAACATCTTTTTGCTTTCCTGGGATTTGCTAAATTTGCACAAATCGAGATTAACATAAAGCTTTGAAGGCATCCACTGGTGACGGAGGAAATATTAATAATTCAACACATATGGATAAAGAATGAAAATATTACAGAGTGTATTTTGACCTCACAGGAATTAAAGTCATTTTTGTTTCTTAGTAACAAAAAAAATTTTTTTTTAAACTCAAGAACAAATGAAAATGAAGTTATCAGATGGGTAACCGAACTTCAAATTACCTGGTTGGCTTTCTTAAGATCCAAAAAGCTCTTAAACCTCCAAAACACATTTTTCTATAAAGAAAATTTTGTTTTACAGTAAATTGGAACATACTATTTTATAGAAGGCAAAATCAATGCTAATTCTCAAGTGGTGTTTTTTGCCTAACAACTTCAAAGCTATCGGAGCTGGATCAGGGTTTCTCACCCTCAGGACTATTGATATTTTGGGTCAGATAACTCTTGGAAAAGAGACACAGGCGAGGCTGTCCTGTTCACTGAGGAACGTTTAGTAGAACCTCTGACCTCTAGCCCTCAAATGCCAGTAACACCACCCCCTCCAACTGTGACAACCAAAACTGTCTCCAGACGCTGGCTCACGTACCTGAGGAGGGATGAGGGAACAAAATTGACCCCACTTGAGAACCACTGAGCTAGGCAAAGGAGCCTAATTCTAGGAGACCGATCTTCCACAAAAATTATATACACTTAGTAGAAAAATTTCACAATGTATCAAAGGGACAAAGCGGTTCTGAAGATGACAGTAAGTTACATTTTATGCTAATTATGTTATTTATCCACTTCTGCCAAAAGCAGGGGTCAACAAAGGTTAGGAATGGTGCCACAAAGATTCAACCACTATGGGAAAACGAAGGTGGTGGCATGGTGTGGTGAACACAAAATTGGATGGTGTATCCATTTAGATGGACTGGGGAATGCTGCGGTAGAACTGAAAGTAGCTTGTCCAATACCAACAGTTTCTAACTTCCTGTTCTACCACTGCATTCCCCAACAGATGATAGGAGTAAAGGTCAAATTATAAAAACTTGGTATATGACAAAAGAAAACAAGAGGTAAATAAAAAATAATTTGGGGAACAAAGGTACATTTTAAGGTTTATGGCAAGTATAAGATTATAGTGTCTAGTTTATAAAGCACATTAGGCACAGACACATAATAAATCTAACTAAATCTGTTTCTGATTCGTAAAAATTACTCGTGGGAAGTTTTTTCTTTTTTAAGTAAGAAATATAACTTATTCCTCAACACAGCTATGGCCTGAAAATATCTTCTAAGATGGCATGACCCATGTCCCAAGGAAATCTTCACTTTAGAAGGGGGAAGAACGCATGAGCTGGTACCTCTTTGGCGACGGTGTGCCAGTGAAGGTGGGTTTCACACACATCCATCCTCTCCTGATGTAGGAATTTGCACTTGTCGGGAACAAGGAGGGCGTCACTTACAAACTCGCCAACTGCAAGAAAGGGAAAACGCTTCACGTCATTCCATCTGCGTCACAGGGCTCTTGTCCCCGGGTCCTTATCAAGGAAAGATGGGCTAAAAGACTGCAGAAGTATACAGCTTTTTGAATGACCAAGTAATCAATCCAAGAAAGGCTGGTACCATTCGAATGTTGGGTCCTATGTCCTGAGCTCGGTTCCTTGCCACATCAACCTTGATGGTTATACTTCGCCCATGTGTTAAGTGAAATCTATTTGATTACTATGAAGCTCTGACTGCAAAGTTAATCATACAGAGAGCTGCCATTCAATTGCAACAAGGGGAAAAAATGCAGAATAACACGAGGCAATCATTTGAGCGGAAACAATGTAAGTAATTGGCCATCCCTCCTTCTTGGACATTTCATCTGTTTGTAAGCTAATAGAAAATGTAGCATTTTTCTACTTGCTAAACAAACAAAATCTATGTATGTACAAATGGTTACATACGTGACACACACACACACACACGTTTAATTCAATTAAATTATGAACACTGCTCCTTAGATTTTTGTTGTATTTTTAAAGAAAATGTGTATCATGCAAATTCCTTCTAGCATAACTGGTACTGCAGACAGAAAGATATTACATAAAGTCCTACAAGAACGCTTACATTCTTATGAGGATAAAAGTCTGGATAATTACAGAATGTAAGCTGTGAGCTTAATTTTTATTTGTTTTGTTCACAACAGTTACCCTAGCTTTTAGCATAGATTCTGCACATAGGAGGCAACAGATGTCCTGATGAATGAAGACATTCAATGCTGTTATAGAGGGGCGCCTGGGTGGCTCAGTCGGTTAAGTGTCTGTCTTCCGCTCAGGTCATGGTCCCAGGGTCCTGGGATCGAGCCCCACGTCGGGCTCCCTGCTCCGCGGGAAGTCTGCTTCTCCCTCTCCCTCTGCCCCTCCGCCCACTTGAGCTCTTTCACTCACTCACTCTCTCTCAAATGAGTAAAATCTTAAAAAATAAAATAAATGCTGTAATAGTGATGAAGACGGTGCTGAGGCTACAAAGTGAACATATCCACTTAGGTACGCCGGGAAAGAACTCAAAGTAGAAACAACATCACAGATGAATCTACAGGGATGAGGAGGGGTATGCCGTGTAGAAAATGAATGGAAGCTCCAAGATGTAAGGACAGCATCTGTCTTAACATTCCACTCCTGATCCCTGGCCCAGTTCTGGCAAACGTGACCATCCTGGATAGACGGATGGATGAATGGCAAAAGGCAGTTCAAAATGAGGGCACATCCTGTGTAAAAGAGAGGAAAAAGAAAGGGCGAGGCATATTTGTAGAGGAGGCGAAAGTCCAACGTGGCTGGAACACCAGGTAAGTGCAGAAGTAAATGAGACTGGAGGAAATGCTGGACTCCTAACTGTAGGATCCAAAGTTCTAGATACCACTTTGGAGGCAACATAAGCCAAAAGATACTTGAAACAGGAATGACATGCTCAAGTTTGTTTTTCAAATAAACTCTAATCAAGTTTGCGTAGGGAGACCGCTGAGTAGGGCGCTGCCGTCCTTCAGGCAAGACAGGCAAGAACAGATTTAAACCAACGACCCCAAATAAGGAGGGAATACAAGCTCTCCACACTCCAGCAAGGAACGATTTTTTTTTTTTCTTTCACAGCAGGTTAACACCACATTTTCCGAAAAGGAGCATAAAGAGTGATGAAGACCTTGAGAGGGGGAAGGAGAAAACCCTTTTCTATTCCCGTTACAGAAAAGGGTTCTTTTACACTTCGTGTCCATAAGGGCGTTTAAACTTGAGTCTGTTTCTAGCTCAAACACGCAAGATGCCTCATGATTTTTAAGGACTTATTTTAATAAATAGTATTTAGATAAAAACCTAAGCGAATCAAAGGGGATGAAGAGCCCTTCATCTTGTCATTCCTTAAATCTTTAAGACAGGGTGTGATGCCCGCAGCATGGTACTGTGAGTCACAGAGAATGCAGGGATTATGAGATGTGAGGCCCTCAGAAGGCTGCTTGTGGGAAAGGAACCCACGAGTCCTAGAAGCCTGCAGCATGGTAGTGGCACCTCAAGGGCAACATGGCACCTCAGCTCCACAACAGCTGTGCGACCGACCTCTTACAGTATCAACCTCACTTCCCAGCGGAGGAATGCCTGCCAAGAAACGTGTCTCCGGCCACCTGCCCTCAGCAGATAATAACCTCGCCCCAGAGATGAACATTAAGATACACAGTTTAGGGAAAGAAAGAATAATGCAAGTGACGTCACATTTTTTCCCCTTTTACTTTGACACAGAATACTAGCAAACAAACCACAACCACCAAACTATATCCCACATGAGATGGAGAATGGAAAATAAAAGTAATCTTATCCAAAGCCTATACACCTTCCCCAGCGGGACTCTTCATGGTTTCTCAGGACAGGCAATCAACTGCAGCTGGTTGCTGGAGTGGTGGGGGGTGGGAGGGACGGGGTGGCTGGGTGATGGACACTGGGGAGGGTATGTGCTATGGTGAGCACGTGAATTGTGTAAGACTCATGAATCACAGATCTGTACCCCTGAAACAAACAAATTGTTAAAAAAAAAAAAAGATAGCAGGAAGGGAAAAATGAAGGAGGGCAATCGGTGGGGGAGACGAACCATGAGAGACTATGGACTCTGAGAAACAAACCGAGGGTTCTAGGGGGAGGGGGTGGGGGGATGGGTTAGCCTGGTGATGGGTATTAAAGAGGGCACGTTCTGCATGGAGCACTGGGTGTTATAGGCAAACAATGAATCATGGAACACTACATCAAAAACTAATGATGTAATGTATGGTGATTAACATAATAAAATAAAATTTAAAAAAAACAGAAACAAAAACAAACAAACGAACAAAAAGAATACTTGATACCTCAGTGTCTGATTTTCCAGGCCACACAAGAGGCCGGAAGTGATCAGAAGCTTGAAAATGGCTGCTTCATTTATGGGCTCTGGTCAGTCAAATCATAATGCTGTACTTACAAATGTCTGACACACTAAGTGATTTTTTTTTAAGTTTACAATTATTGGAAAGATTAAATGGCTGGCCCAAGGCTATTAAATCAGTTCATGAGACCATCAGGAGCAGGTATCAGAGACTCTCAACCTTGACCTTGCAGCATAAACTGGCTAACAGCTGACAAACAACAGTGACGGGAACTGGGGAGGGCATGTTCTGCACGGAGCACTGGGTGTTATACGCAAACAATGAATCATGGGACACTACATGAAAAACTAATGATGTAATGTATGGTGATTAACATAATAAAATAAAATTAAAAAAAATCTATGATACACCAGGTGACATATGGGAACTCTCTGTACTCTCTCCACTCAGTGTTGCTGTGAATCTAAAATTGCTCTAGAAAATAGTTTTTTAATTAAAAACAAAAAACCTAACAGTATGTACTTGGAGTTTCCCTATAAAACTATGTATGCTTTTATTTTTAAAATAAACCTTCTGGTTTCTTTGGTCTGATCCTTCAGGTAAAACACACACACACACACACACTCACACACACACACTCACACACGTGCAATTTTTAACAGAATTCAGGTGAAAGAGATCAAAATGAATTAGGTACCATAATGAGAAATCCTGTTCCTGTTTATGCTGACCTCTGGGACATTTGGCACCATTTAATCCTAGTGGATAAATTCATCAATATATACTGTGCAAGTTTATCGATAAGCATACCACCTGGTCTCTTATTTAAAAAAAAAAATCACAATTTGTATCACACACACACACATACACACACACACACTCCAACTGAAAGGGGATTTTCAAAGCTAATGAACAAGATCTCGGTTTGGCCAAAAAGTCTTGGCAAGATGAATAACGCTGTCCAGTTCAATTGGGACTCTGCAGGCCTTAATCCACTGGCTCTTTGGTGGTCTTTGAGAGGATTATGTAGCTTAAATTACCTCATTTTGCAGATAGGAGGCAAAGAACCCAGGTCAAGTGGCTTGCCCACAGAGCCAACTGGCGGTGGACACGGTCTAAAAATTTGGGTCTCTGGGTTCTCCATCCAAGAGTGGTAACTCAACTCACTGTCATTTAAACTCTGGTGGAAATTAGTTATTTGCCAAATTCCCTTTGGCTTTTACCAAAGGAGATTCACTGTTAGACTACAAAGTGCTTAAACGTTATCATGTATAATGCAGTCTATCTGACAATAACACTAGGTTTAAATTACCTAGCAAGCCATATAAAATAGCTGGGAATGCACTGTATGGCATAGAACAGGATGCGCTTAGAGACCTGATGGGGTGCTTTCTCTCACATGCCAAGTGTGGTCCGGAGGCCGAGGCTGGTGCAGGTTTTCAATACCACCCTCACGGTCCAGGCTATCCCAATCTTTCTGTACTGCTGTCCTTAGCATGGTGGCTTTTGTTTTCATGTTCCGTGGTCGAAAATGGTCACAGTTGCATGCAGGAAACAGGAGGAACAGGCCAAAGCATGATGGTTTTCTGTCTGGGTTTTTTTTTTTTTTTGCCCTCACACAACTTTGCTGTTTCCCACGCATGGACTCCCTCCGTTTTCTACGTCTCTATGCCATGATTATGTCATCTGGCCGCAGTCAGCTGCAAGGGAATCTGTGAGAGTATTTTCAGCTGAGCACACTGTCACTGTGAACAAAAAAAAAAATCTGGGCGTCTTTTACAAAGGAAGAAGTGGAAATAAATATCAAGTAGGCAAGTAGCAGAGTCTCCAATATCATGGAATTAAAATACAGGAATGTAGTTTTCCATTTCTTTACACTGCCTTTTCAAAAGACAGATAATTCCAGGAAGAAGACAGAAGTGAATATGAAGTGCTACAACTAAAACCACCAAATCTCTGAATTCATGGCCCAGGGAGAAATTCGGGGGAGGGGGGGTGTGCAGGTTGTCAGAGCAAAGAGCAAAATCGTGCACAGCTGAGACTGCTCAAGTGTTCAGAGTCAGAGTGGGATTGCACAGATTGATTACAAGATTCCAGAGCCATACATAAGAACTTCAAGGTACAGAGATCTTAGAATTTAAAAAAACAATGTTTCTATGAACTCGTGAAGACTAAAGTGGTGTTGGCCAGAATCATGGGGAACAAACGGTGGGAATGTCTGAGGTCTAGGGCCTTCTGCCCAAGGGGTGTCCTTCCTTCTTGATCCCTCAAGAGGTAAAGAGGATTCAGGAAAAGGGGATGAGAAGGGGGGTCGGGGTAAGAATGTGCCGGCAACGTTATCACTGAGTAATGGCAAAGCGCGTTTCCTTCCTTGTGCTATACACTCCACCAGGAGGGATGAGACTTGGCCCGGATCTGGCTCTTGAGGTAAGATATGGACAGTTACAGCAATTCTGGACTCTGTGCCTAGCACTCACTTAGCTGCTTCGGGGACATCATCTCACACCGGACTCGGAACCATGCACTGAGGTGGTTGCAATGATCTCACTGCCTAAGGGCAGAAGGTGAGCCTGATGAGTTATAGAATCAGCCCAGGTCACATATGGAGTAAATGGTGGAGCTGGGAAAAAGATGAGTTAACAGCCAGATAGCACTCCACTCAGTGCCTGCAACAAAGGTGCTCAAGTATTTACTTTTATTATTATTATTATTATTATTTCCCCCCAGTATCCATTCATCAACCACTACTGTTTCTCATATTAATACCGATTACGGTCAGTAAGAACAGAAACAACTACTCTTCATTGTTCACTGATCACCTATTATGCTCCTTCTGAAGGCAGTGAGGTTTTAGTCTCAGGACATTATCACCGTCCAGTTAAGAGTTCTACAGTCCTACGTTTGAGCATTGCTTATGATGTAATGGATAATGGTCATGGCCAATCCTGGTCAACACAGTGGGGTGGAGTCCCTATGAGCACAGAATCCGTGTGACCAATCTTTTCACCTTCTGTGCTGGGCTCTGCTCCTGGCTATAAGGGGCGGGGTTTCCTGGGATCTCCCCTGGCAATCAGTACTTCATCCACTAACTCTTCATTGCATACTTTCTATTTTTAGTTAATGCTGAGATACAGTAGTGAACAAAACAGATGGAACTAAATGAAATTCTAGAGGGAAAAGATAAAAAAAATTAAAACAAATGGTAATAAACACCATGTAGATAAAGCAGAGAAAGGGACAGGGATGGGGAGGGGGAGTGTCATGCAGAGGAAGTGAAATTTTAAATAGAGTAGTCAGGGAAAGCCTCACTGAAAATATGGCATTTGAGGAAAGGCCTAAGGAAGTGAGGGAACAAATCATCAAGATATCAGTGGGAAGAACATTCCTGGCAGAGGAAGGAACAGTGCAAAGGTCCTGAGGCAGGAGCGTGCCTCATGAGTTCACAGAATAGCCAGGAGACCAGTGTTGTCAGAGAGGAATGACGGGGAGGAGGTCAATCGGTGAGTGAGAGCGGACTGTATGGAGCATTAAGCATTGTCCACACTCTGGCCGAAACCCTGAGTAACACAGGAGGACTCTGGAGTGGTTTTCTAAGGGAGTTATTCTTGTTCTACAGGTCAAGATTGGAAGTAAAAAGGCCTGGTAGGGAGCTGCTGCAGTAAACCAGGTGGGAGATGACAGTCTTGAACCAGGATGGTAGCAACAGAAATGGTGAGCAACAGTAAGATTCTAGATGTAGTCTGACGGTAGAATCTAAAGGATCAAGTAAGGGTATAAGAGAAAGAGAGTCAGGATCTAACTTGTTTCTATTCCAGTAGCTAGAGGATACTTTATACAGAAGATGATGGAAAACAGGTTGGACAAGACCCTTCCATTTGTCCCTCATGGACATGCAGACAGGTGAACACCCTCAGTTTATGTGCTTGTTACCCTACACTCCTACATACATGCATATCAAAACGAGAACCGTAGGTAAGTGTTTAGTCAGGCAACTTTTTTTATTTTACCATTTCAGGGTCTTACTCCATGGACACTTTTTCTTGAATTTGGTTCTTTACGCACCATTATTTTCTAACTTTCACATGTTATCAAACAAACAGAAATTTTTCTGGGAGGCATTTGTGCTCATGACACGGGAAGAATACTTACAGGGTAGCCAAAATATTTCTCAACAAACCTCCCCGTGGGGTAAAACGGTGGTAAGTTTTGCTTCAGAGTGGGGAGTCACTGGGTTCTCCAAGAGAACAAAAGGATGAACTACATACTGCTTTAAGAACTGACGGTTGGCTACCACCACCAATTCATTATAACTATTACCAGATAGCAGCGGGAACACACAGCCTTCTTCACCTCAGAACTATTTGCCAGAGGGCAGACACTAAAAGGATCACGCTAAGGTAAAGTCAGAAAAAAAAAAGAAAAAGTGAAAACCAGAAGTTTCACTTAAATTGTCTCTCTGATATATTCAAGTGAAGGGAGCACAGCCTTATATACATATGTAAATGCTGGGGTGGGTCCAAGACAGAAATAGTGTTTGACCAAGGCTCTGAATAACACTGGTCTCAAATAATGAAAACAGTTGCTCGCTCTGTCAGCTGAGAGGGCCCAGGGGCTAAGGCGACTGTCTGGTAGCAATGAGCGCACCAAGCTTCCGAGATCAGACGACATCAGGTGTGTTTCGGGGTAGTATGGTGCTAGACTCACATCTTGGTTTCTAATACCATTCTCCAATAAGAGGGAACCAGGGCTCCTTGGAGAAATGGCTGATTCTAGGATTGGTGCAGGACAGACACAAGATGAGTCTGGAGCATCTTGTTCAGAAAGAAAAAAAAAAAAAAAGAGGCTATGTCCAATAAGCACAGGAGCCAACTAAAAAAGCTCCCAATGGCTGACACAGAAATAATATGAGCCATAAAATATACAAAGTAGTACTGGATTATAACTCAATGTATTCGTAAGTCGAAATGACTGAATAAATAAATAAACGGGTGGAAAGAGACTAATCTGTGAAGAATTCCAAATAATCTACATAGATACTCTGCCCTCAAAGAGGTGAAGCATAAATCTCCACTCCTTAATTGTAGGCTCTGCGGGTGACTTCCTTCCTGAGTATAGCGCACAATGTGGGAACAGGGAGTAACTTTACATTGGAGAAACCTGACAAACACTACTCCAGCCATCATGGTTGATATCAACAGTGACATTCCAAGTTGGTAATATGTGCACTTAATATGGGATGAAAAGGGCACTTTACTCCTGTGGTCTTCTTTCCAAAAAATCCATAACCCCAGTCTAACCATGAGAAAATTCCAACACAGGAGCATCCAGCAAAATACCTGAGTGATACTCCTGGAAACTGCCAAGGTCATTAACAACAAGGAAAGTATGAGAAGTCGTCACAGCCAAGAGGAGGCTAAGGAGATCTGACAACCAAATGGAATGGGTTTCCTGAATGGGATCTTGAAAATTAAGAAAATCTGAACAACGTATGGACTTTAGTAATGACAATGTCTCACAACTGGTTCATTCATTGTAACAAACGTACCGTATTAATGGAAGATGTTGATAAGAAGGGAAACTGGCTGATGGGGTATTTGGCTATCCTCTCAATTTTTCTGTAAGTCTAAAACTTAAAGTTTTCTTAAAAACTTTTTTGGAAGTCTCCATTTAAGATTTCATACCTATTTGCCTCTGCATCAACATTCTGGCCTTCAAAAGTGTGTCTGTGAGAATACTCTAGCTGAAAAGAAACTGGGGTTAGAAAATCTTGCTAAGAATGGGCTTCTCTTCGATGGCATTTATAATGACTAGAGAGAGCTTGGCTTTCGATTTTCTAGGCAAATCTCTCCCTGAATCATTTGTGTGATGCGCAGTACTTAAATTCTATTTCAGAATAATCCCACATATCAGTAAGAAAGGAGATGCTTTGCTTTCCAAGTTTAACCTTGTCCTGGAAATGTAAACATAACATCATAGAATTCAATTACCCTTTACAAATGAGCAATTTCAGGCTTGAAGACTGATTCCTGTGTAGTTCAAAACAGAGTCAGGCTGGACTCCAGGCGTAGCTGAACTGTAATGCTCACTACACCCCAGTAAAGTATTACAACATTCCACAAATTCTGCATCACAGCTTCCTGGCCAACCGACCCTAGATTAGCTAGGCTACATGGGCAGCTTTTCCTGTTGCCTCTCTCTTACTGTATTACTCATATTCTTGGTTTTATCAGTAACGGGGCTTCTTTGTTAACTTACACTTTTAATCATTCCAACATCAGTTAAAAGATGGAATTATGAGAATGATGGTTGTTAAATCTTTCCAGATCAGGGGTGTGCAAACTCTGGTGTGCTGGATTTTAATACAGACTCATCCTCCCTCTCACCCCAGCACCAGGATCCCAGCGCCTCTCACTCTGACACCTGATCTTGGCTGTGTGGGACGTGCCTGAAAAACAGACCTCCCCAGAGGGATTCTGATTCAGGTGGCTCATCGATCAAAAGCTTCAGCGCAGACACGGATCGCCTGGGGATGTTGTTAAAACACAGTTTCTGATTGGACAAGTCCAAGGGGGGACCTAGTCGGCCTGCGTAACAAGCTCCCAAGTGAGTCGATTCAGCTGTTTGTTCAGGTAGCAAGGGTCTACTTAAGGTAATCCATTATAACTAATCTTATTAAGGTGTTTTTTTTTTTTTTTTTTAAGTTACAGGTTATTAGGAAACACTTTTTAGAATGGCTTGTCTTTTCTTTTTCTTTTTAAGTAGGCTCCACACCCAATGTGGGGCCCAAACTCACAACCCTGAGACCAAGAGTCACACACTCCACTGACTGAGCCAACCAGGCACCCCTGGCTTGTCCTCTCCTTTTTCTTTTCACTGTGTTAGAAGACACATAACATAAAACTTACCAGTTTAGCCATTCTTAAGTGTATAGTTCAGCAGTGTTAAGTACATTCAAGTATTGTATAACCAATCTCTTTTCATCTTACAAAACTGACATTATACACATTAAACGATTCCCCTTTTCCTCTGCCCCCAGTCCCCACTCCACTGTCTTTACGAACGTGACGAATCTAGGTACTTCATATGACTGGAATCATAAAATATTTGTCTTTTTGGTGACTGGCGTGGTTTGTCCTTTTAAAAACATATAATCAAATCCTTCCTGCCTTCCTTCTGTAAGCCTGGGTCTTGTCCCATAGATTTCTCATTCTGGCACAATTTTAAGAGTGGAGTGCCTTTTCACAAGCCCTGAGAGCCAACTTGCTCCTGTTTTGTCTTTTGTTTCTTTATAAGAGAATAGGGTAGAAAGAAGTCTGTATTTGAAGGCAGAAGGGGAGGAAATGATGCAGCAACTCAGGAGGATTTAGTGATTTCCCTGTATGAAAACGTGAGGCTAACGATATCTCCGGGCCACAGAAGCTCAAATAGGATGCGGGACAAGGATAAACATTAAAACCTAAAACGATTTGGTTTAATTTTAAGAGATCGTCTCTGCTACCACTCAGGACTGCGGAATACCACTGTGCACCCAGTTCCTCGCAAGGCTACAAAAGAACAAGCCACAGTCCCGCACAAACCAGTACAGAGCAGCACTGTCCAAAATTGATGCAAGCCATGCTGGCAGTTTTAAATTTCTAGCAGCCACATTAGGAAGGTCGATTTTAGTAACAGGCTTTATTTAACGCAGTATATCCTAAACTTTGCCATTTCAACGTGCAATCAATGTAAAAAAATTATTACTAAGACAGTCTACATTCTCCCCGCCACTCCCCAGACTCTTCAATAACTGGTGTCTCTTTTCCACTTCCGGCACACGTCAGTTTGGACTAGCCACGTTCCAAATGTTCAGCAGCCACATGGGGCTAGCGGCCCACCATTGGGCAGCACTAGCTTAGGGTCAAATTTCAGAGATCAGGAGTATCTTTCGAGGAGTGATGCGTTGAATGTGGACAGGTTGAGGTTATGGGGTAAAATCTGAATCCAGAGATACAGGCCTCAACGGAGAAATCAATCTTACGTTTGAATACACTGAAGAGACTGTATTCACAGTTCTTATATGCTATCAGAATGCCACACATTTTAATCACTGATAGGAGTAGCACTAAAATTCAATTTGTTACCACCATTAAGCCTATTTACCAGCAAACAGCCCTTTTCCCTCATTTCTCTTTTTGCAGTTCTCATACTTTTAATTTTTATTTACAGAGTGTGTGATGAATTTGGAGGTGGAAATAAGGCAGATTTCCTTTACACCCAAACCCACTCATCTCTAGCCTCGCTCAGTGCTGGATATTGAGAGTTGAACTGAAAGGCAGATAGTGTGGGGCGCCTGGGTGGCTCAGTTGGTTAAGTGTCTGCCTTCAGCTCAGGTCATGATCTCAGGGTCCTGGGATGGAGCCCCGCATCATTGGGCTCCCTGCTCAGCGGGGAGCCTGCTTCTCCCTCTGCCCCTCCCCGCCACTTGCGCGCACTCACGCGCACACGCGCTCTCTCTCTCAAGTGAATAGATAAAATCTTTTAAAAAATGAGAAGCAGACAGTGTGGGGATAGCCTCCTAGATTCTTTATTTTGTCTCTTGAAAACACAAGTATCCTCACTGGCTGCCTTCTCCTAATACTTTCTTTCTACCTTATTATTCATAGCCTGATAGATTTTAAAGATGCAATTAATTAGGGTTATATATGGGGCTTTTAAAAAGCCACATAATTGCTAACAAAATACCAATCAGGCTGATGCGCCGTGAGGCCAGAGAACCATCAGTTACTATCCAAACCTTAAATTATACAGAGAGGTAAAAATACCCAGCCTGTTTTTTCCACATACCATACTCAGAAACCCACGTGTGAGGTAGGCTATCATCACAACAGGAAGAGGCATTTTCACCGATAAACTTCTCAACAGAGCTGGGGACTGTCACTTCCAAGCCCCTGACTATACCTTCCAACACATTACCATCGGCCTTACTGGAACAATCCTCCTCAGGTCTTCTCTCAAGGTTTATAGCAACAAGCACATTCAACTGCTCTCAAGTTCGCTGTCCGTTTTCCCTACCACAGCATTTTGCTCCTTAAATTCAGTCCTCTCTAGCTTTCCAACTATGGAGACAACATCTGTTCTTCCACGCGCTGTCTTAAGCTACTTGTTCTTTCCCTTTCACTGATTCATCTTTTAATAATTCTGATTTTAAAGTTAAGACATTGCCCTCTACCTTCTACTCCTACCTTCTCACTCAGATATAGTCGGCCCTTGAACAGCATGGGTTTGAACTGAGTGGGTCCACTTGCACGCAGAGTTTTTTCAACAAATACAGTACAGTACTGTAAATGTACTTTGTCTTCCTTATGATCTTAATAACATTTTCTTCTCTCTAGCTTACTTTATTGTAAGAATACAGTATGAATAATACACATAACATATGAAGTTAACAAACAGTTATCAGTAAGGTTGCTGGTCAAGAGTAGACAATGAATAGTTAAGTTTTGGGAGAGTCAGAAGTTATACGTGAATTTTTGACTATGCAGGGGCTCAGCACCCCTAATCCCCATGTCGTTCAAGAGTCAACTCACCCATGTCTAGGAATTCAACAACTTCCTCCACTCTTTCAATGATGACCTTTCAGATATTTCCAGTCCCTAGCTGGACACCTACTTAAGAAGGTATTGCTTTTAGCATATGTACACCTGACCATGAAACTTTAGAACTGTAGCCAAAGAATAAGCGATTCCTCATTGGGTCAAACATCTATCTTATGTGGAAGCAAGATAAGGGAAGAAAAACAACAGTCAACAATTTGGGGGAACCAAACATGGTGGGGACCGCTAAACAAACTGACTTGGTTACAAAACCCAGGTCCCCTTTCTCACTTAACTAATGCCTCTACTTTCTCAATTAATATTTGCCACTATTTCATATCCTAAGCCCCATGGGTGGTACCTCAACTACTCTCCAACTATCCATATTCCTGAAGCTGGACCTCAGATCATGTCACACGAAGAAATGTTCTGAAATGCTTAACTCTGGTAAACCATTTCGTGAGCAGAAACTTACTTCTAGCTCTCCCCACTCCTTTCCACCTGCTCCCACGACTCATGACCCTGCGTCCCTGGATTCTTCATCACTCATTAAGGTCAGCAGAGGATGTTTCCCTGCCTTCCCTCCATTTCCCTGCCAGTTTGGCCTGGGACACATAGCACGTACATTCATCATCAGTGCTTATAACCAGCTAGCTACCTCCTCGTGCTCATGATGCCCAAACTAGATAGTGCCCAAACTAGTTGTTCCAGCTTCTCTCTCTTGTATGCCTGAGATTCCTAATACCCAACTGCCACACTGTGCTCCCAGAGGGCTTATTAAGTGTCCCTTCTGGATTCTCTTGTAACAGCCTGGACTTGAAATGTCCAGCTTTAGTTGACAATGGAGTTGTCTCCTAACGATCAGAGGAATAAATACTGATTTATTTTTCAGGGGTTTTTCCAACTCAAAACTTCTCAGGAAAGGAAAAAAATATATCCTAAAAGATGCAAAGCTTAGGGCAAAAGGAACTAGATAAAGAGAGAATTCAACAGGAAAAACAAAAAGACATTACAGCATTTAACAAAAGAGCTTGCTATGCTATGGTATTTGGAATTAGCACAACCTTCTACTGGTACCAGAACATTGCTAAGTCCTCAAAGCTTTGTTAAAACATAGAAAAAAGGATTAGAGTTCTGTCACTGTACTTGCAACACTCTGTAGGGAAGAAGGACATAATATCTAATAGAATAAATATAATAAGGATACATGATTCATTAAGCTCTTCAATAAAAATATGTTTTAGAGATTTACCCAGTTCCATGGAGACGTGTTTCAAAAATCGTGATTTTTTTTTTTCAATGGGGATGGGGCCCAGCTAAATTAGAATTCTCCCTGTCTTATCACTCCTCTGTGGACTTAGAAATTGCCACTCTGATTTGTAAACAAGGCTTAGTTTCATTATTGTAAATCAATCTGCCGGGGCTTACCACTCCTGAGAGAACTGAAATAATTGAATTTCTGGACTTCTAAGGAAGAGGGTTTGGGACAGGAAATTAACACATTAAGGCTTCCAAGGGGTGTATCACACACTGTTTAGCAGAAAACTCCCCCTGGAAAATTCAGATCCCATGTCTCTAATCCAGTATCTCATGGCTTCTAAGACTGGCCAACTAAGCTATCTGTCTACACCTGCTAATACTCACAAGTAAAAGCTAAGAAATTCCTGTGAATCTCTGTGATAATGGAACATAAACCCCATATTATAACAAATAATGGACCCGATTTAAAAAAAAAAAAAGGCAATATTGTAATCTCTTTAAAGATAACTTAAAAAACCCTAGAAAAATCTAAGGTCAGTTAAAGGATACGCAAAATCTGAGCCTACTAATCAGAGCCTTCCACAGTAACGTATCATGTCTCTATTGACAAAACTCCTTATGTCGTGTGCGAGAATGAGAACAAGGCTATTCTTAAACCTAGTAATTTTCTTTTATCACTACAACTTCAATCACGGATGTAAATGAAAATTTCTGCTCATTTTGCTACTTTTCTGCTTGAATGAATTTTATAACGAAAACGTCTGTTCTCTTCCGACAGAACACAACTGTCATTCAAACTTTACACACCAGGCAAAGAGCGAATGCATTTTTCCGATGCCAAATCATTTAGCTGTGTGTCACCACAAGCTGCAGTGCACAGTGAAAGATGCTGCAGTTTAAAATTCTCTCAAGCAAAAGCAAAAGCATCAGATAGGTGCATTCAGGCTTTAAACATTCTCAGACTCCTTCTTCCCGACTCAACACAGCCAGCCCCGCTCTCCTTTCCTGGCCCTTGTCAACCAGAAAGTGTGGAACTGTGCCAAAGCCCATTCCATGACCCAAATGGTCTTCCAGGTCAATAATCCAAAGTCACATGAAAACTCCATCTTCAGTAGACCTCTCCAGGGAGCAAATATTTTGAAGAGCAAGCATTCCAGGCACGCAGAAGCTCAGCCTTTAAATCAAACTAAATCTTAACTAGTTTTTCAAAGGGAGGCCCTGTTGTACATAGAAGGCACATAAAAGTGTTGGAGGAAGGCAGATCTCTCATTTAGTTTTCACATTTATAAATGAGGAATTTGTGTATGATTAAGGCTTATCATTATAGGGGGTAATTCTAGGGTATTTCTCATTCCAAATAATACAGTTTCTGTCTTTTGCTTAAGATTATAAACATGGCTAAAATGTAGATTAGAGGAAAAATCATACTTAGGGTCTCAGTTGTTTTAACCCGGAAATGTTGTGGTTTTAGAAAAAAGCTGAGGGCAGACTTTTGATTTTTGGTAAGAATACTGGTTATCACAATCTTCTAAGAAAAGCAGAAATGATTTGCCATTTTCTGGGCAAACGCAGACTTTCTAGTAATGTATAAGGCTAAAAGGGCACAGGATCTCCATTACCTGAATTTAAAGTGATCCATTTCATGGTTTAATGCACTGTTTATTCAAAGGCATGTCTGCCTTTCTCCAAGTCAAAAGAAACAAAAGGTCAGTTCCCTCTCTTGGCTTGACACCCCTCCTACTCACGCCATTTATTATACGGTAATTCCAGATGTTTCATTTTTGGTTGATGTTCAAACTGTCTGGATAGCTGGCTATTTACATAAAGATATATCTATCTATATATATATATTTCAAGACTATAGATCAGAGGCTACCTTTTTGGAAAAACAGAGCTAATGGCATGAAAAGCCAACTATCACAACCAAGTAAGTATAAAAGACATCTTTGATAACAGTTCTCATGTACAAATGAACGTGCATTAACTGCAACAAAAAACAACATTTTTACTCATTTAGACAGCTGTTTAATTGATATTCCTACATTAGGACAGTTTTCCATGTTTTGCTTTCAGAAGCAATTAATTCTCTTCTTTCCAGTTACACTTTTAGCACAAATGTAAGATATCCTCACAGTGGAAGATGCTAATTCCAACACTGAGATCACAGCTATATGTATCTATTTAGCTATATATATAGCAAGAAACTTATTTAAAGTGTAATTAAGAGACAATTTTGCTTACACGTCTATCTTCATTTCTTTTTTTTTTTTTTTTGAGGTTCAGCCTGTCATCTGTTTGACTTCTATAATTATATCCTCCATTTCTTTAAAAAAAAATGTGGAAGTGAATACATAAACAGACCCTAGGGATATAAGCTTGATTCATTGTATTCTTGCTATTAGTTGTCATTGACTGTGATAAAGCAGAACAACCAAACAACCCTTGATTCTGGTGTATTGATAATTACAGCCAAATACAGGGTGTATTTCTGCATCAATATCAGAGTTTCTACATTAAACCCATTCAAATCCAATTAATTCTTCTGCATGAAATCCAGGGTCCAGGAGACTTTTAAAAGAATCTGAAAACAATCCAATCCTTTGCCTAAAACAGATCTGTATCCCAAATGGTACAATAAACTAACAGAGAAAAATGGAATAGGCATAGTCCATGCTCATATAGTCTTCATTTAATCTGAAATACCCAAATTTATCATTGATTGATTACTGATAGGAAACTCACATACACCACAGATGAAATGTCCATATGAGCTAAGAGCTAAGGGACAAGGCTAATTATCAATACTCTGGGAGTCACACGGAGTCTGATGACCAGTAAATACTTGGGAGGCCTGGCCTGGATTAATAGCTCAAGAATCATCAAGCCAGCCCTTCAGGAGCCACTGTACTGATGAGGTTCCCTGGTAAGTCATGTGTATTGCAAGAGAATGAACAATCCAGGAGGACTCCTATAAAACGCCAGCCAATATGGAGGATTTTTCGAGTGGGCTACAGAAAAAGGAGCCAGAGAAGGAGAATGAGAGTCCGCTGAGAGAAAAACAGAAGCACCAGTGTAATAATGGTGTGGGAAGAAGACAACCGACCAACAGGGTTAGATACCACTGTGAGGTTAGAGATGACAGAGAAGTGTCTGCTGGATTTGATGAGAAAGCCAGCAGAGAGCCCATTCCATGGAGTTGAAGGGAGGGATGCCTGATAACAGCTGGCTGGGAAGGAAGCGAGAGTTAGGAAGGCAAAACAGAAATGGCTGACTATCCTGTCAAGTCAAGAAGCGCAGCTGTGAGTGGGTAGAGCGACGGTGGAAGTTAAAGATGTGGGGTCATCAAGGGTCAACCGACTGGGTGGCTCAGTCAGTTAAGCGTCTGACTCTTGGTTTCGGCTCAGGGCATGATCGCAGGCTCCTGGGATGGAGCCCCACATCGAAATCCGTGCTCAGCAGGGAGTCTGCTTGAGATTCTCTCTCTCTCTCTCTCTTCCTCTGCCCCTCCCCCCACCCATTCTCTCTCTAAGACAAATAAATAAAATCTTAAAAAAAAAAAAAGATGTGGGGTCAAGTAACTAATGTGAGGGCCCAGGGGTCTCCAATGAATAGGGAAATATGAGGAGGCTAAAAATTACTGACATATGAAGTAAAATGAAGGGTCTTTTCCCAAAGGTACTTACAAAGTCAAAGACTGTAGACAACACAGTTAAAAAAAAAAAAAAATCTACTGAAGGGGCGCCTGGGTGGCTCAGTCGTTAAGCATCTGCCTTCGGCTCAGGTCATGATCCCAGGGTCCTAGGACTGAGCCCCACATCGGGCTCCCTGCTCAGCGGGAAGCCTGCTTCTCCCTCTCACTCTTCCACTCCCCCTGCTTGTGTTCCCTCTCTTGCTGTCTCTGTCAAATAAATAAATAAAATCTTAAAAAAAAAAAAATCTACTGAAGAACATATGTGCACTGGTTCCCATGAATTTAGACTCAATTGAGAATTCTAAGAACTTAAAATGAGAACAAAGGTGGAAAAAGAGAAATTATTTAAATGGCATAACTTCTTGGCACACTGAACATGAGTCCCCAGTGTATTAAATACACTTAGAGAATACAGAACATCATCGTCCCTGACTGACAATTCTAAGTTCTCAGTAAAACAAGAAGAGGGAGTCACATGACCCACTCATAGGAATCTAGCAATTCTGAGCTGATAAGGACACCACACAATAAAGAAGGGGGATCTTCAGTGACAGCCAAACCTTTGGGATACAAACACACTCAAGGGCGTACACCATATTCTTAGCAAACTAGTTAATACTAAAGGGTATGGTTTAGGGGAATGTCAGCTAGGAGACAGAGTCTTGAAAATGCATGTACCTAATCAATAAACCAATAGGATGACCCCAAATTTTAATGTCACATAAAGATTTACTTACATCTACACATCAAGCGCCTACTAAACACCATATACATCTCATCACTTACTAAAGGCATTTAAATAGGATAGTAATTAATGGTTAGTATTCAAAAATATGACCCTAAATCTTCAGATACAACATGAGAATCTGAAAGAACTTTCCGAACTCCATCACCATTATAAATGATATTTAGAAGTGGGTTTCTGCTAAAACAATCCTTTATTATTAAATTAAAAGCCAAGGATAATGGAACTATCATGAACTAATCTAAATGGTATGTTTTTTCTCTGAACACAGATGCCTCTGGCATATGCTGGCTTTAAACCAGGCACGTGGAGAACAGGTTAGACCCCCGTCTCCTAGAGATAAGCATTTAATGTACTTTTATCTGGATCCCAGAAAAACTTGGTTTCTTCCTAATCAGAGATTCCTGTGTTGACTTTTTGGTTGTTAAATAAAACCTGCCTTTCCTCTGTTGATCAATACTGGGTAAAGTAACTGACATTTACTGTAACCTCAGAGATTCTTTTAGGCATGTGAAATTGATGCTTTATGCCCTTTCCTTTCCTTTCCTTGCCTAGTGTTTGGGCTACTCCTTTTACTTTTCCTTCCTTTTCTCCATATTCACATTAAATCCTCCATTCAAATCATTCCATAGGCAGCTACTAAGTACCTACTCTGTGGCACGACACCCTCAAAGCCCTGGGGATATTTCAGTGAATGAAGCAAAAGTCCCAACTGCTGCAGAGTTTACATTTCAGGCAAAAAACCAATTTTTTCCAAATTTATGGTCACTAAGGGAAAACATTCTTAGTCTTCAGCTTCATGTACCGTTTATCCCCAGTAAAGCTCTACAATTATTCTTTGTCCCATCAGGCCGTCAAATCCACTGGTTGCAATACTTTCTCCCAACCTATTATCCTCCTATGGGTTTGCCAGTAAAATCTGAAAGATAATGAGGAGCTATATTGCCAGGTTACTACAGTTTATGGAAATATTACTCCAGAGTAGAAGCAGGTTTTTTTTTTCCCCCTACTCCAACTGTATCACCTTTTAAAAGAACTGATAGAATAAAAGGATTTATCCTGATGCACAGAATGTACACTGTAACAAGCACTAAAAAAATGGGTATAGCTCGCAGGTGATTTTAGCGTATTAATGACATGCGCAAGATCAATAAAACCACACTGAATGTGAGATAGGTTTCTGGACACCACATAAAATAGCCAAAAAAACTTCATGTCCTCCCAAATAAAAAAGGTGATTTCTGTACTATTCCAAACTTCAATAATTGACCCTCTTAGTTCTGTTCTAATTTTCCAACATTATGCACCAATACTACCAACACAACTACTGTCCTTCCTTGAGACCTTCCCATGCATGTTTGCTAATTCATGTCTCTTCATTGTCTCTACATACGCCTTAGAAGGATATAATGCCTCCCTCTGGAGATGCTTCTCTCATACGCTCCAGCTCACACTACCATCATCTGCCTAACTCCTGTTTTTACACCAATCCCTCATCCTACTTATACAGAAAATTCATACTGTCTGGTCATGAAGTGGCAGGTTAATTAAGGCTGGGACTTTAAACAGATTTGTGGTAAGGGGAAAACTTCAGAGAAGAGGAGGTTACTTTTGATCATGCTGAGTTTGGTTCCTCAACATGATCAAACACCTATCACTAAATTAGAAAAGATCAGCTGATTTCCAGATCGAAAAGGATCACAAATACAAACCTCTACAACAACTAACATCGTGACAGTCTGCCCTACATTCTGCAAAACAGGTATAAAGGTAATTTTATATCTGTACAGTCATAAATTAAACCCAAGGAAAAGCAAACATCTCGTGAAGTCGATACATACCACACAAGAAGCTCAGCTACTAAATCAGAGTTTAGCTTTATCCACCTCAAAGTTTAGGCAGCTAAATAAGGACATTCCTCTAACGGTAATGTGACTTGCAACTTTCAGTTTTAAAAGAAATTTCCGACATCAGAAAAACTGCCTGGGAGTCTTAAACTCGCCTTCTTCCTGCCATTACCTACTTGATAAATTTCTCCACAGCAGGAAGAGGTAACAAAAACCATTGACTGCCATCTCATTTAGGGGTCACTTCTGCTACCTACTCTTCCTCTCCACCCCCCCATTTCTGAATTCTGTTCTTAAATAGCGGTTTTTCTTGATTTTTTCCACTGTAGGTCGGTCTTCTTGCCATGACAGTGAAATTTCACACCTGAGCCCACCCCCTGGGCAATGATGATGTATTCTTTCTTTTTATGTTACAACTTTGTCACTTTTCACCTTTTGCGTTTTCTTTTTCTGGAGTTAACACTTGCCTCCATTTTAAAATTTGCTTTACTTTCTGTGCATCCTTCAGGCGTGCCCCTCTTCCAAAGTCTCCAACAGTACTCTGCCACCACTCTAAGCATAGGCAAGCCCATCCGGTAATGCATCAGTGCCATTTTTATTCCTGGAGAACTCCTCCCCCAGGGACCCTCCCATTCTCCTCCACTGTGGACTGGATGCTCTCCCAGGGCCGAGCAGCCATTGCCATGGGACTTCCCTTCACCATCAGGTTTCAAAGCTAAAGCCTGAGACTCACAGGCAGCAAAGATAGGGGTGGGTATGGGAGGAACGAGCAAAAAAAGACTCCTGGGACATATCTCCAGTATGAGCTAAAATTTATCATGCGATGTGGAGAAGAGGGAACGTTTAATGAAGCCATTCAGATTAAGAGAACTTATGCTTAGACTCTACAGTAAAACAAGTATTGAGGGTTTTCTGGGTCAAGTACTAAAATCTAAATATCTCATAGGATCCTCTGATACTGAAACTGAAGTATATCTTAAGCCAGGCTTTAGATTCACTGTCATCTTTATGTCACTTCCTACATTCACGATGCTTTTTTGTGTCACTGTTAAAAACGAGCACACTTTTTCTCTTCAATGCTTTTCAGTTAATCCTTTCATTGTGGACAAACATCAAATTACTTTTAAAAAATGCACTGAAATACTTGAGAGAAATCATTTTCCTTAATTTTACTTCCGTATTCTTGACATGATTAACTCTTCCCTTCACAATAAATAGTTACTACTTTAATGGGTACTATTTAGAGATATTACAAAAATAAGCGGTACCTAATGCACAGCATTAAAACTGAAAAACCTGGAAGTCCACAAAAAAGAATTTTTTAGTTCTTTTCCTAGGGAAGAAATATATCAGAAATTTCCTATCATTGGGGCGCCTGGGTGGCTTAGTTGGTTGAGCAACTGACTCTTGATTTCCGTTCAGGTCATGATCTCAGGGTCCTGGGATCAAGCCCTGCATTGGGCTCTGTTTCTGCTTGGGGATTCTCTCTCTCCCTCTCCCTCTGCCCCTGCCCCCCGCTCTCGTGCTCGCTCTCTAAAATAAATAAATCTGTTTAAAAAACATTTCCTGTTATTTGTGATGGTATTAAGTCTATGTCTAATATGGTTTACATATTATTTACTTCACTTTTTAATTGTAGTCCACTAATTAAAATATAATGAAAACCGGGGTTTCATGGTGAGGGTCTAAGTTAATTCAGTGAATTCCATTTTTTATGCTGGGTTTAACCACTTCCCTGCCCCAAGGACCGTAATCAGAGCTGTCTGCACCACTCTAAATTTTTCCCTTATGTTTTATATTTGCCTTCTTTTGCAATCAGTCGCATGGCACAGAACACGGAGCCCTAAATCCCCAAAAATCTTGCACAAGTTTTGTTGTACACAAATTGTATTTTTTACTATAGCATTTTGGAAAGTTATTTACTGCCTAGAACAGTAAGCAAAATCAAGACAGGATGATTTAAGTGTGTTATTTATCTTGGGAAATATAATGATGAGAACTGAGTTCTAAAGACAAAAAGGGAAGTCCGTTTCCTTTCTCTGCTGGAGAAGTGACGCTGTAGGAGGTGACCCAAGCCACTCCACCTGAGAAAGGTGTTCACAAGTTACCAGAGTGGAAAGAGAACTTCTGGATGAAAGTCAATTTCTTTCTTGTTTCCTCACCATAATCACTTGTAATCATTCACATCAGGAAGACAAAAATTCCACGACAAAAGGTACAGCTTGAGGTTAGTTGGAAACATTATGGCTCTTCATATTAAGTTTATGTTAAAACAACAAACTGATGATTTCCAAGACTGAATTACATAGATGTAACTAGGAAGCAGCTGTTTTCTGGTTGGCACAGAAAAGTTAATGCTTCAGACCCTCAGATCTGGTAGGACAGTAGCAATTCCAAATATTCGGAGAGAGAAACTAAAAAACTCAAAATAACATATCCATTATATTCAGCTGAAGTATTATTAAATCTATAGAGGCATTTTTGTCTTTTTAACCAACTGAGCCACCCAGGCGCCCCATTTTTGTCTTTTTAAAATAAAGTAGGGGACAATGTGAGTATGTGAAATTTAAGTTACATGACTTTTTTTTACTTCTTGGATGCCAGTGTCTATCTCCATATATGAAAAATAATTAAAAAGCAGTATCAAAAAGAAATTAAACACAGAATACGCTTTTCATGAGGTTAGCTGTTCATTATAAAAGCTGACAGTAAATATAGGGGCTGTAACTCACTCATATGGACAAACCATAATAATCTCAATTTTTTGATTTTCATATTCCAGTACCTCTTGGAGAGAGCCACAATGCGCATACACAACTAGGAGTCCAACTCAAACAATGCTGGTATTTCATACCAAGAAATGGCAAAACATGAATAACCAGAGTAGCAGGATGTGCCTGAGTAACTATTCACCCTTCTTATGACTGAATTATTAGCTTAAAAAAAAAAAATGACCTACTCTCAAAAATTCCAACCTTAGTTGCCAAGAGCAAAAGTACCATGGGTATACATAAAACAGGTATATATTCAATAACAGCCTCAAAATAATTGTTTAGATGTACATTTAAATTAAAAAATATCATAATAGTATCTATTAAAAGATGAATGAAAACAGCAATGCTTTTTAAAAATCACTACCTTTAATCATGATCAATGACCATTCTTCCTGAAACAGTGAACCATGTTCTATACATACTCTGTACGGTCCTACCTTCAGGATTTTTACTCATCCTTTGTCTAAATCCCCAAATTAAGATATCCTCCAGGCTTGTCCCAGTCCTTGAAATTCTGGCTCAAATGCTACTTCCTGCTAAGTCTTCTTTAAATTTCTCAGCTGAAATTCCCCATACCCATTGCTCAACTATAACCTGTAAAAGAGGAGGGACCACAGTTTAACTATCTCCTTGGCCACACATGTAGGTAGTGGATACTTACACAATGTATATATTAATTATACTTTTTATTAGTCATTTTTATTTCTCTGTGAATAGTCCATTGACTGTTTCTCAAGTTGGAATTTAGAGAAAACATTATTCTAAATAGTCCCTTTTATTACTAACAAATAATAGAAATTAGATTTTTAAACTTACTATCAATAAAAAAAAGTAGCTTAATGGAGTATATCTTTAAACTCAGAATCATACATCAGTATTAAAAATTTCCTTCATATGTTGATATAATTAAATAGCACACGTGTATTTTATTAAAATGACTACAAGATTTGCAAGACATTCAACCAAGAACTGATTACAAAAAGAAAACAAATGACTGCAAAGTATTCACCATGATGTTCATTACAGCACCACTGATAACCACCACCACCACAAAATAAATCACCAGAAGTAAGGAATAGACACATTACAGGGTCTGGTATAAGGTTAGTTTAAAAACTATACTTCCCAAGATTATTTAATTTCATGAATAAAGTAGTATAAAAGTGCGAGGTGAAAAAAGTTCATAAAAAAAGAAACAAGAATTATATAACTGTGAAAAATACTAAACGCAAACTACATGCAAAAAAACACAGACTGGAAGCAAGTTGTTATTTCTCAGTTGTGGCTGATTTTCTCAACTTGGCACAATGAACATGTATTACTTTTGTAATCAGAGAAATTTAAGGACACAGTTATAATTCTTAGCATGTCCTACAAAGGAAAATTCCTGTTAACCCCACACTATTCACTTTTCAATGCATCACTGAGAATCACTGGAATAGTACCACTGCGAATACACAGATTTCTTTTCTGTGCCTACCATCTGGGGCCTGCACCAATGAATTTTTTGTTTTAATAAAGCAGTGACATGAGAGCACCCCACAGGGTAGAGCAGGAGATTTTCAAAAATTATTGTTTTTCTTTATAATAACTAATGTTACTTAATGACTCTTGAATATTATCTCCAGCAAAAAAAAAAAAAAAGGACAAAATTAAAGATTTAACTATGTAAATCATTCATGCTATCCTAGCTCTTACCCCAGACAAAACACAAGTTGTTATAAGTTCCAGAAAGAAGACAAAACAGCAGGTACGATAATTAAAACAAGAAGATGAAACTAAATTGGAGTTGGAGACAACAAAGATCACTAATTTTTTCAAAATTTGATTAAAAAAAAAAATCAATGTTTTCAGCTCAGTCTGGAGCCAATATAATTAGTGTCAATGGGGAGGCGGCAGAAAGGGGAGGGAGATTTAATCACTGGTGATGGCGGATGACCTACCCAGAAGGAAATCATTTCTGTACATTCTCCTACTTACCTAAATGTCCTTCCTCACTCAGAAGCCATCTACAGGGAGAATGTAATTTCTTCCCATTCAACAATCTGCCCTGAAAGAAATGTAGCTCCCATATACAAATTTGGAGGGAAAACAACAAAAAACAAGATCAAAGCCCTTTCTGAAGAATTAGTAATGATGAATGCTGCTTACATGTGGTTGAAGATAAGGATGGAGACATTTTCTTTTAATCTGGCAGTATGGTACTTCTAAAACTAAAAAAACTTTCCTGTAAGGAATTACCACTACCACATAAAGCTTGCAAGGCACAACCACCAGTAGATAAAACGATGGTTATTCTGTGTGCTCTTCCAAGCCTTTGACTTCTTTTTCAACTATCACTACCTGTTGACAGATATGACATTTTATGCGCTGATTTCATTGTCCATCTTTTTTTGATAAAAGTCTCTTGTTTGGGGCGCCTGGGTGGCTCAGTCGTGCTTAAGCGTCTGCCTTCAGCTCAGGTCATGATCCCAGGGTCCTGGGATCCAGCCCCGCGTCAGGCTCCTGGCTCAGCGGGGAGCCTGCCTCTTCCTCTCCCTCCTCCCTCTGCCTCTCCCCTTGCTCATGCTCTCTCTCTCTCTATCTCTGTGTCTCAAATGAATAAATAAAATCTTTAAAAAAAAAAGAGTTGTTTATTATAGAAATTAACAAACACTTAAATAAAATCAAAATCACCTGTAATCTCACTATTTGTAAATAAACACTGGTAAGATTTCTTTTCCATGAATATTTTCTTTTATATTATTGAGAATCAGACTCTATATACTGGCTTGGAAGTATGACGAATTCGGAACGTTCATCGGTCCCACGCGAAAGACCACATGAGAAGGAGTCTGATCTCTCTCCAGGAACAGTGATTAGCCTTCTCTGATGAGAAAGGTCCAGGGATTCTGGCCATTCCTTACGATAGCATGATGTAGACAATCCTTAAAAACAGAGGACATTCAAGAATTCGTGTCCCTCTGGTATGCAAAAGCACGGCTCATCAAGCATCATTCCCACAGTATGTAGGTATATAACCCAGCACACCATCTCCCAGGACTTCATAAGCAGTTGTACTGACAGAGTGCAGAGGTCAATGAACAGGGGAGGAGCCACAGGTACTGACTGGATTACTGTGCTGGGACATCTGGGCATTTACAAGATCCTAGTGCCTACGATAAAACGTTCTCCCATGCCCAGCCCCATTCTTAAAATTAGGTGGAGTCTCATGTAACATTCTTGGATATTATTCTGCTTCAGCATAAATCCAAAAAAGAGACTCTGGTACATTATCTGTCAGAATATCCAAATACAAACTTTTCACACCCAAGAAGATTAAGGTAGCTGTAGATAATTCACACAACAGTAGCCACCAAAAGACAAGGTATGACTATCTTAACGCTTTACTGAAGGAATAAAATTCAAAATCGAGATGAATCAAATACCTTCAGTTTCTCACGTGACCACGTCTGAATAGTTTCCTGGTCATTACTACCTATATGTTTGGAAAGCCTTGAATATAAAATGAAACAGAATGACCTCTAAGGTAGCAATTCTTTAATTTCTAATACTTTTGGTTAAGCTATTAGCCCACTTTTGCCCCCAGAAATCAAGAGTAATTTGTCTTATGCAATGCACCCTGCCTATATTGGACAGAACCAAGTGTAGACCAGTGTTAGATTCAGTGGTGAGTCTATTACACCAGGAAGAGTAGTCATTCTAGTGGAAAGGGGTGGAAGGCTTTGCAAAGAAAATATTCTCCTTGAGTAATGATAATGATGTGCTTAATTCCACATGAGATAATTAATGAAACATTCATGTGATGAAGAGCAATCTTACAATCTGGTTCTAGAAGCACAATCAAATGCAAAGGGTGAAAAGAGAAAGCCAACTCACTCTCAAGGGAAATCACTCACTGCATGGAAGGAAAGTGTCAACAGCAACCTCATACACTTTCTCCATCTAGACAAGGAACGCAAGATACTGCCGAACAAGTATGCCCAAGACAAATACACGATCTGAAGAAAAATAACACAGTATAACACCAATCCTGCATCTGATAGAAAGGTCAGGAAGAGTGCATGCTAGGCATTAACAGGCATTTTTCTCTCCTCAAGCTCTGTTTTGGGTTTTAATATGCTTAATGTTTAAGACATTTGTACTCTGCTTTCTAGGTAGCTCCTTTCTGAGAACTACCTTCAGTAAAATCATGTCTTTTGTCTAAAGGATAAGTTTGGATATAGCCATAGAGTTTGGAGGCTACTTACACTAATGCTAAACACTAATTCTTCTTCAAGCAGCAAGTATATATAAGAATGTTGCTTATTACTATCATCAAGTGGAAAACATTATCATGTGCCAGAGTCACAACTATCTCCTTTATGAATACAACGTGGGTTGGGACTTTTAAAAAGAACTGTTATTGATTGCCTCCCATTCACAGCCTTTCTTTCCTTTATGACCTGATTTGGTAAACCAGCTGGTTATTAGCTCCAGAACAATTTCTGTTACGACCGTAACACTGGATCGTGCATTGAAAGGTCCTGGACTTTGGTCCTAATTCTGTCACAAATACCTGGTGCCACGTACAGCAAGACACCCTCCTTCACGGACTCTCGATATTTGTGCCTGTGAAGTGAGACCACTTAGGAAGAACCTTCCTCCATGGTGCAGAACACGCTTTATCACAATAAAAACATTCTGACAGTTAATCACAGCATTATCATAAAATCTTTTGACTTCATATTTACATCTGAAGGCATTTCATACATCTTTTCTTCCTTTTGACAGTATTTTTTTCCCCTGGAGTTTCAATTCACTCTTGCCATGGGATGGGGGCATAGAGTAGGGCAAGGAGAGCAGCTGGGAAGGGGGAGACAATCAATTTAGGGTCACAGGAAATTTGCCACAACTAAGTGCGCCATCGTGGTAAACTATATCCATAATGTGGTTTCCACTGTTTAGCCAATTCTGACACTTCTGAATAGTTATGAAGCAGGAAGATGTTAAGCAAAATGATACTGTTCACTTTTGAAACAGGTGTAGTTGTGAGTAACCTATCAGGTGTCATCAGCAATAATGCTCATCCAGAGACCTACTACTTGGTTCCCAGTGAGCTTATATCCTAAACAAAATGTATCTGAAACATTTCACAGAATGGGTGAGAACCAAAAGAAACAGATCATTAATAAGACCTGACCCACCTGATTAACTGGTTCCTGATCTACTTCCTAATTTACACTGAATTAAATGGTCTCTTGGCATAATAACTAAATTGGTTTGAAATACACAGTTCCTGGAGACAGCTGACCTCTATATTTAAGCATTACTTATCTTCATCTTATTAAATCTTCAGTTTTTAACCAGTTAGACAGAAAAGAGTTAGAAGCCTTGTAAAGTATTTAAGAATAAAGAAGGAGGAAGAACAAGGGAACTCTTGAATTATCAAATGTTTAAGAATCTGGTTTTCCACATTCTCTTCATCAATTCTATTGTGAGTAGTAAAGCCAGATGAAAACTTCATTCTAATGGCCAATGTTTTCTATTAATGTCTCCAATTATGCACATGCATGAACAGTAATCAGTACGTATGCTGTTACAACATTCATGTTTAAGCAAGTATTATACAGATCTCCAGAATATTCAACAGTTATCCTAAGTTTGCTGTTGGGACTTTTTTTAAAAAAAAGATCCCTTTTAGTTTTTAGAAGAAGTCACTGGAATGTATATCAATATTTGTCCACAGCCCCCCTGTAGAGATCTCTATGTCCTTACAACCATGCAAGCTATCAGACCAAATGCTGATTTCCACACTGCCTGGTTATATAAAAATATCAACTACGAAGAGATTAGTTACAAAGTCAGATTAAATATGGAGTATGACAGTGTTTCCAGAGGAAAAAGTATGACATCACACTAAACAGCACAGTTTTTCACATCAAAAGTGGAAGTAAAATTTGAGGTTGGTGAGAGAAACACACATTTAAACCTTAGTGATCTAGCTGGTTCCTCCAGTTTGATATAAGCAGATAAAAGAATTCCCCAACTCTAGTGTCCCAACTATTGCCAGGAGGAGTAACTGGCTGTTTCAGGAAAGAGATTTTGAAGAAATTAGCAGAATGGAAGAGCTTCACATTCGGTTCTCTCTTGTATGAAGTCTACGTGAGAAAACACACAAGGTCCTAGTTCTCCAAGTCTAGACAGTTAGTGTGCATGAGAATCACCTATGGGATTTGGTAAAATGAGGATTCCTGAACCCCGTCCCCAAGCCTTTTCATTCAGCAGTTACGGAATCGGTCTAAGAATCTGTAGTTTTAATAAACATTTCAGGCAAATTCATTCTGAGGCAGGAAGCTAAAAAATATTGCTCCCTGCGCTGTCAGAAGACAGGATACCTTAAGAGCGCAAAATACAGTCCCATACAGAGTGACAGAATGAAACTGCGTATCTGATCTAATGAGCGCATCCTTTTTCAACCCCAAAGAGCAGAGCTACGCGTGTCCGCTACGCAGCGACCAGCTCACCTAAGCAGCGGTAGGGGATCACAATGTGGGCGTGGGTCTTGCACTGCTTGCGGCCCCTCTTGCACCAGTTCTGGATGGTCACTGGTTGGTTGGCTTCCACCACATTGGTGATCTGCAGTTCAGGGTAGACCTGCGAGAGCACACGAAAAGGGAAATTGTTACTAGAGGGCCGGCATGCGCACGCACCTCATCAACCACTGCTGTTATCCTAAGGCACTGCTACCTCCCAGCCTTCGTGCTACTCTACCTCTGATCAAGCTTAAGAAATTCTGGGTAAAGAAAACGATGCAGGCGACAAAAACCTAATCATTCCATTCAAAATGTTAAGCAATGTGGCATTTATTTTATTGTACCCGCTCAGGCTTAAAATACTATTTTATTTTTCCAGGGGAGATAAAATAGAAACGGGGAGGGGACCCTCTTATAAGTACAGGGTCATCTTAATGCAAAATAAACTGGTGTGAGGATGATATTCGGTAATGTCCTAAATAAATGTTATACTAGATACCCCTGGGAATATTACCATTACTTAAATTTAACCCACCCCTATTTTACTAACTAAGCAAACATTTTACATATAGGATATGACACACAGCAGCTTTCTATATAAAAATCTTCTCTTTATTCAAAGTAATTTCTGTAAGAATCATTTGTTGGGGCGTCTGGGTTGCTCAGTTGGTTAAGTGTCTGCCCTTGGCTCAGGTCATGATCCCAAGGTCCTGGGATCGAGCCCCGCATCGGGCTCCCTGCTCGGCGGGGAGCATGCTTCTCCCTCTGCCTCTGCAGCTGCTCCTGCTTGTTCTCTCTCTCTCTCTAATAAATAAATAAATAATAAAGTGTTTAAAAAAAAAAAAAAGAATAATCTGTCAAACAGTTACCATGGGTGTCATTTAGATAAAGAACTGCTTTCATGAACCTCTACCCTTGATAACTAACTACAGCTCTTTGCTTTGATTACTGATCTCAGTAACTCACAGTTACTCAGAATGAAATGTGAAACTTGATCAACATAAAAAATATATTTGTCCAATACCAAATCACTTCTATTAATAATAATAAGTAGGGATGCAAAAGAAAAAAAATAAACATAAAAATGTATTTCTAAACTAGGCTTTCCCTTGCATAAATCTTACACTTTGCTATGGTTGCTGTTGTGCCAAATAAAGACAATAAAGAGAGACAAGCCTAAGGGAATAGAGGCTGTAAAAGCAAGGGAATGGTTATAGTGATGGACCCTAAAATCTTAAGTTGGAATATGAAGGTGGGATACACGGTTCAAGGCTGTAGTATCAACGAGTCCTGGTGTGGGCTACAGAATTTTGGCATAAAGGCACCGAAGAAAGTGAGATGGCTACAAGAGGTGCTTACAACGTGGGAGTGCTGGAGAGTTGAAATGCAAGATTTCGGAGAAGTTACATCATTGGCAATTTCAAGGAGTAGAATACAGCCAGGGGAGGGAATGGCTGATGAAGAATGAGGATGGCAGCAAGATCACTGGCGGAAGGAATCATCAAGGAACTGGGAAACTGGCATCTTGGAAGGATCTTCGAGGTTGGCATGGTTTGGGTGACAGAAAGCCAAGAGCTAAACCCTTCAAAGACTGAGGGGGAATGCCGCTGAGGTGGAGAGAGGTGTCCAGACTCCCAACAGCAACAGACAGAAGAGCAAGGTGCCCTAGTTCACGAGCACGTACCTCACAGTTGGGGCCGGGGACGTTTTAGGGAGGAGAGGGGAAGACTGGTTGGGAAGTGAAGATAAGGAGGAAGGAGGTGACCCCCACCTCCTGGCACAATGCTAGCAGGTCTATGAGGAAAGAACTTCTAGAAGCAGAGGCTCCAGGGTAAGCAGTGCTTGTGGGGGAGAACCAGGTTTCTGAGCAAGAAAACAGCAGCCACAGTTTGGGCTATGGATAGGGAGAATGTTGCTTAGGATTGTCCGTAGCAATCAGAGGGGGCTTGCCACGATCCTGTCTTTACTTAAACTGTTGATATTTTATTCATTGTGGGTTTGGGGGCATTAGTTCTGATTTTTTATATACTGCATTAAAATATTATTTGATTCCTGAGTGCCTCATTCACCTCACCTTAGTCCCAGCCCTGAGATACATCAGTTAAAAAAAATAAAGCACCGAAAACAGATAAAAGCTGGTCCATCCAGACAGTGGATTATCCAGTGCCCAAAAGAAACGAACTACCAAGCTATGAGGAGACACGGAGGAACCTTAGATGCACATGACCAAGGGAAAGAGGCCAATCTGAAGAGGCTCCATACCGTACGATTCCAACTCTATGACATTCTGGGAAAGGCGAAACCATGGAGACAGTAAAATGATTAGTGCCCACCAGGAGTTAGGAGGTGGGAGGGAGGGATGAACAGCAGGAGCACAGAGGATTTTTAGTGCCATGAAAGTATTCTGTATGATACTACGATAACGAATGTGGTCATTATACATTTGTCCAAACCCGTAGCTTGTACAACACCAAGAGCTAACCCTAATGTAAACTATGGACTCTGGGTGATTATGAAGTCAGGGTCAACTCACCAAGTGGAACATATGTACCGCTGTGGTGGGGGTGCTGATGATGGGGGAGGCTGGGCGGGGGCGGGGGGGGGGGACAGGGGATATATAAGAAATTCCTGTGCCACTTCCTCAGTTTGGTTATGAACTTAAAATTGCTCTAAAATATAATGTCTATTTTTTTTTTTTTTTAAAGATTTTACTTATTTATTTGACAGGGAGCGAGAGTACAAGCAGGGCGAGCAGCAGAGGGAGAGGGAGAAACAAGCTCCCCGCTGAGCAGGGAACCCAATGTGGGACTCGATCCCAGGACCCTGGGATCATGACCTGAGCCAAAGGCTTAACCAAATGAGCCATCCAGGTGCCCCATAAGGTCTATTTTTTAACACTAAGGCCCCAATCAGTGTAGTACGAGATAAATCCAGTGGGAGAGGTATGTGCCATGAGAACACACAAAACAGGATATCTGAACCAGAATCCTGGGGTGGAACCAAGAAAGTTACTCTTCAAAAACATGGCCAGCTAACTTAGCTCCAAATTGAAACAGCTATCTTCCCTTTATTTTATTTTGTTCATAAGTATTGTAACACCTCGCTGCATGCATTTCGGTCACGGATATTGCTCAACTTGAAAACGGCACTAAAAATTTATTATCCCCATGGCTTTCTTCCATATAATGAAAGGTGAAGTGGCTCTTTGTACAGGAATATAATTCTCCCGCCACCTTTCCTTGTTTATTGGATCACAAAAGTACAGCACTCGTGAGTCATAAACTCCATGACACTGGAGAGTTTGCCCTGAGGGACATGACTTTATGTGCCTTACAGTGTGAGTTACTTCATTTTTCTTAAGGGGTTCTAGCTGCCTCTTCACAGAAATACTACCCTGCTGAGAATGTTCTCAGGAGCTTTCAGTTTTCTGTAAGCCCTGTGGCAAGCCCAGACAAGTCACATTTTTTTCTTTTTAATTGCAAACCAAAAGCAAACAAATAAACAAACAAAAAACAACCATTTGCAGGGTTCAAATTGATAAGCAGGAGAGGAAGGCTCTCTTGTTCATGCTGCATACCATCTTCAGTTTCCGATAGCAATGTTTGGGCAACACAGCAGTAACTTACTCAGCTGGGAATTTTCTAGCAGACAGAATTGCATACAGAAAAATTAAAATCAGTGAAAACAAGGTTTTTCCCCAAGATCACCAGAGCTACAAAAAGTGATTAGCCGCACACAGAATTTACTTCCAGTTCCCCTCATGAGATCCAGAGCATTTGTGTTCTTTCCTGTTGCTTCGACTTTCTCTCTCCAGAACGCCGACAGTGACGGCTGTTAATATGCAGGTGGATGAGGTGATCATAGATCATAAACTCTGAACTTGCAGAAATCCCATGCACAGTTTGTGTCAGTACCTTGAACCTGATTCACCTATTTTTCAGAGACAAGGAGTTATGGGTTTGGATCTGCCAAAGATAATAAAATTTTGCTGTTCTAAAATCAGGAGGTTTATTTTAGAAGAGGGAGGAACATCAACAAGACTAGTAACAAAATTTCTCTGGATGCACAGAGAAAGTCCCAGGGAGTCCACAGGGGCACACAAGCCCCAACTCAGGAACAAAAAAATAAAACGACACAATGAAAAAAACACATTAAAGTTTCGGACTAAAAATTCAAGTCCTGGACACTTAGTTTTCTATTAAGCAGCTCCACTAGGTGACCAGAGACAACCACTTTTATGTTACGAGACGAGCATTTTATGTTGAAAAAATAGCATAGCTCATGGGTTTAGGCAAGCATAAAAACTAAAATAATGAGACATGCCAAGATGTTCGTGGCTAGTGAAGTCCTTGACTTTTCACCACGATTAATTAGAAACATCGGTTCAATGTTTTACATTTTCTTTGCAGCATCTCAAATCTTAACATAAAAAAATAAAGACGGCTGAGCTCCTTTGGCAATGTGCTCTTTCCAATACAGGCAACACGGGTATTGCTAACACAACAAGCATTATTAATAATTTCCTAGTGTAGGATCAGCAAGTGAACTTTTATATGGCCTCTTTCTTTTCTGAAATGTTTCCTGTGTGAACCCCACATATGAACAACTATTTTCTTGATTAATAAAAAAATGTAGGTCACTACAGCTATCTTAATAAATCCTTAAAACAGAAGCAAATCTAGGTCTGTGTCAGTTCCGTGAACAGTAGTACACTGTCCTCAGTTCCTACAAATCTTCCTGAATTACAGCTACCCAGAGCAGCCGCTGTATAAATACACAGAGCATGCTCCAAACACACTCCTACTTAAGACCCTTCCAGCACACTGCAGATGCCCAAGCCTATTAGGGTCCCCCCACACCGTGGACACACCTCCCCCACTCACAGTGTAATGCAATGTTAATCCCTCTCTCCCACTTCAGGAATGCTTAATGGTATTTATCACGGTGTGCCTCACATTCGTGTTAAGGACATGTGTATACTGCCTTCCCAGGGAAAACGCACTTTTCCAAAGGGCAGGAAACACAATTTGGCACCCCGGAGCCTCCCTATGGTTCTCCGTGTTCACTACCTTTGGCTGAAGGCTATCAGGAGGCTGCCAACTCCCTTCCCTCTCTGTAGTGCTCCAGACCCCCGCCTTCGGAAGGAGTCCTCATTAGCGGCCAGGTTTTAACTCTGCAGCTCTGTCCCTGTAGCTAATTAGAGTCTGAGGAAAGCAAACTAAATCGCATTCTCTTCCTCAAGAGCTCCGAATTAACACACACAGGCTGTAGCCAGATACAACACCCGGCTGGTAGGCAAAGTCATCATCAGAGATGGTGCCCATCTCAAAACCTGCGGGGGAAGGGGAGCAAGGCACGGGCAAGCAGCAGCTGGTCCAGGGGATGGAAAAGGAAGATGTGCACACAGAGAGAGAAGCTAAGGTGAGAAAGGCAGGCACGGTGCCCGAGACAGACAGACAAGGCCGAGGAGCAGAGAAGGGACCGCCAATTACCTGTCACTCCAGTGAGGCATGGCACAGCCCCTCTAACAAGCCCCTTTTTAAACATAGGTTACTTTGTTTTCCTTCCGACTGAACAAAACCCAAGAAGGCCCCAACTCAAATACTGGTTCACAAATACCCTCTCTTTGATCGTCTCCATCTCTGGATCCAAAGCAGTTTATCTTTTATCTGATCGCCTACCACTTTCTGCTTTCCATTACAGCTCCATGCCTTTCTGCTCTGTTAGAATACACACTCCCTGAAGGCAGGGACAAAGCGATTCATCTTCATGTTCCCTTACCTGCGGCCAACACTGTGAAAGCCCAGTAAGTGCCTGACAAATATGTAATGGGTATTTCTGCTGAAGTTCAGAGTCCATTAACTGTAGAGAAATTCAGGATATATTAAACCCCCATCAGGGATTATCAATGTATCTCTTAAATAAAATAATCTAATAGTATAATACTATAGTTGGACTACGAGCATTTGAGAAAAATAAGCATCTCAACGCCTTCCAATATTGTTCTTCCAAGTATGATATAGCAACTTATATAAATAATAGCCTCATGTAAGAGGCAGTAGATTAATGTTGATAAATACACAGCTAAAGAAGATGTTCAGGAAGAATGAAAAGTCAGGCTCTTACTTAGACTAAGGAGACCCATCCAGCTGGTCCAGGAACCCAAAAAGAGCCTACTCTTCTAGCCATAGAAATAGGTTTTATCTTTGAAAGCAAATGTATCAGTACATAAATTAAACTTTTTTAAAAAAGAGAAGTTGAAGCAATTCAAAATATTGAAAGCAGGGAGAGAAAAGTAAAAACAATCTTAGATCCACATTAGAATGTTATAGTTGGTTTTGCCTCACTACAGAAGAATACCTTAAAACCCAGTCACCATCGCCATACTTTCATTCTAAATTTTAAACATCTAAAGTCTCTCTCTATTCAAACTGGAAATATATGAATATCAGACAAGATAACTTTTAAGCTGTTAAATATGCAAAGCAAGAAAAGACACTGATGATATTTAAGAAAGCCAAGAACATGTAGTTACATACATAAAATATAAAAATAGTTAAGACATATGTTGTTAGAGCCCTACAGAACTTTCCTCTGTTCCCAATAATTAAAGCAAACAGGGGAACCCTTCATGTCCCTTTTGCAAACAGGCCACTTAGACAAGTGATTAATGCCAAAAGTCCTATTTACACACAACTAACTTCCAAGAATGTTCAAGACCACAAAATCAAATGTAGTTAGGAAAAGGCTGAAAACAGAGTTAATGATCATGGTAAGAAGAATTGCTACAAATTCTGAAAATAAATTGCTTACCATTCTTTCTAGTCTATTAACTTTTTTTTTTAAGATTTTATTTATTTGACAGAGAGAGACACAGCGAGAGAGGGAACACAAGCAGGGGGAGTGGGAGAGGGAGAAGCAGGCTTCCCGCAGAGCAGGGAGCCCGATGCGGGGCTCGATCCCAGGACCCTGGGATCATGACCTGAGCCGAAGGCAGACGCTTAACGACGGAGCCACCCAGGCGCCACAAGTCTCTTAACTTTTTAAATAAATTTTTAACCAAATTCTCAAAGAAATTTCTTTTTGGGGAAAAAATGCTAGAAATTATGTAATGGTGATAAAGATATATTTAAAAAAAAGAAAATAAATAACATGATGCTTTGGTTTGTCTTAAATCTATTTACAGCACGGCAAAGGGGACAGCAACACATCCGCAATCAGGGGCTTGCCAAAAATAATGCAGACCATGAAGGAGGCAAGACAGAGCACAGGCATTCCAGACTTACCTAGGAACAAGACTAGATTTTATAATTATTGAAGTTGAGTGATAGGTACCTTGGGCATTCATTCTGTTATTCTTTTACTTTTGTATGTGCTTGAAATTTTGACTTAAAAAGAATTAAAAGTAAAAACAACAACAACAACAAACCAGTCCAGTGGAAACGAAGTCAAATTTCTAAATTTACAAGTGACAAAACAAATTCAAACACAAAGATCCAAACTGCAATGTCCGACTGCAGTTAGCACGGATAAACAGAAACTCCACAGCAAGGTGGTACAGAGGTCATCATGAGATATTTTCATCTGAAACCTCTACATACCAATTTCCTTTCCAAAGAACACATCGAAGAGGAGAATAAGAAAAATAAAATAATGGAGGATTTCCCAAGTGCCAGAATCATTGCAAATGTTTTCTGTGTAGAAGGCACGCAATCCTCAATCAGCAACAGCTCCAGTGCACAGGAGAGCAAACTGATGGAGCAGGAACGTATCGAAGTCGGTGCCATTCCCGAGCACGCAGAGGGCAGTAATTACAAGTTTTAAATACGTTTTACACTTCAGTGTGTATCAACCAAAACCAAGTTATGTCTCAGACAATACAATTGCTGTTTCTGGATTAAAATGACTTACTTTCACCTTTAAAATTTTCTGTAATACAAAGAAAAAATCCTAGCAAACTGCTTTCAGCATAAATTATTTTAATAATGTGAGGGGTGCTGGGAACGGAATAATGAATTTAACTGAGAAAGAGCACTAGAAACCAAAAACAACGGTCTCTGCTTATGATGTCATGGGGTGAAGGGCAACGCGCAGCTGATGAAACATGACTGCAGTGTGGGAAGTGTGAGCCCAGCTAGGTTTTCACAATGACGACCTTATGCAAAAGCAAGTGACGTAAAATGCTGCAGGGCACTGGCCTGTTTCCCAATAATTTGGCCCAAGTCTGTTTCCAACGCTGTATATACATAGATTGTTTTATACATACGCTCCTGTTCAAAGTTGGGACAATACTGTCAGAGAATCTTGTTCAATGCATAAGACTTTCTCACTCCAGAAGTGCCAAACGTAGAAACAAATGGGAGGGCGGTGGGGGCGGGGGGGCGGATGTGAGATGGGGAGAATCACTAAAATAAATAGGACAGGACACAAATGTGAAAACATCATGAGATGTGTACACATACAACCTAGATTCTCCTTCTTGGTTAGTTTATGGTGATTTTAAAAAATATCCAAATCGTACAGTTCTACTAATCAACTCTACCTCAAAAAAGAGAAAAAATAAATTACAGGAAAAAACTTCCAGTAAATAAATTAATTACATGTAAAATATAAAAGTCCACAGTATTACTATGTACCTAAAAGTACACAGTATTATAGTATTATAGTACAAAAGCACCTAGTGTTACTGCAAATATGTAATAATTGAGTATCCGTTTAAGAAGGTGCTAGATGGTAAGAAGGACAAATGTTAAATTAAACATTAACTTGATTAAATGATAAATGTGTAAAAAAAAAATCCAAACTTGATTGCACCTTGATTGCATCCTATGGTTTGTGCAAGCAATCCTTACAAGTACACAGACCATTAATGCATAAAATATATCTGTTCTCAGGTACAGGCAGCCAGACAGCTCTATTTGCAAATTATTTCACCTAACAGGAATTTCTGGATCTTTCATATACTGAAACCACAATGCATACGTGCCTGTAATTTGTAGGTCAATTTTAAGTCTATAAAGGTGGAACACACAACAAAATAGTAATAATGGTCAAGAATATACCACGGCTTCTGCTGTTTCATACTATGCCCTCAAAATTGGTTCGATCAAAAGAATCACACACAATGTTTGTTTGTTTTTTTTTTAACTTTGTTTTAATGCACAGTATTGTGGAACCAAGGCTGACAAGTAATTCTTGTCTGGGAACCCCATGTTTTGTGATCTATTTTACAGTAGGAAGCTGGGCAAAGGAAATGGGTCTGTTCAACTTATCAAACGGGCACATTCTGTTTTGTTCAGGCACTGGTATGTTTGGTTCGGTGATCCTGTTAGTTTGCAGACAAAACAACTGTTCATTTAGAGAAAGAAAATTTTAAAAAACAGGGAACACACATATTGTTAGCTGTGGTAAACACTTTGGGAAAAGAGCGGAAGCGCAATCTAACTGAAGATTACAAGCAAAGCCACGTTCACCCGTCTGACTTTGCCAGCTGGGGATCTCTGCCAGAGATGCTGAAGCTTCCAAACTCCCTCCAGAGACCTGCTCCTTAGGTGAGTTAGCAGAGTCAACACATGCTCCAGGCCCTGTCCTTCAAAAGGTGCCGGGAAGGGTAAGGATCCAGAGGGTAGAAGAGCCTCTGTTTTAATTTCTCTCCTTAAAAAAGGAGGAACAGTGCTGGGACTTTATAATTTCTTGTTTAACTGACAGTATTTAACTTCGACAGCATCATGCAGCGAGGGCACGATGTAAGACTGGTGAGGCGGCTTTCCTGCATTGCTCAGGTGGAAAGATTGCAAAGGCTGGATTTGAAAGGTCTGTCTAGTGAAGCCCATGCTCCCCAGCATGGCACCTGGCCCCAAGGGCTCCCTTATCAGGTCATCTTATATACAACAAGGCAGATGAGCAGGATGATCCTTTGCATTCCCTTTCATGCTAACATCCTGAGATCTGAATCCCCTTTTCTTCCTAATCCAACCTACCCTGGAGATAGGCTAATTCTTCTGGAAGTGTCTTGACCACCAAACACTCATGCTAAGAAACAATCCCACAGCTCTTATTTCCAGAATTAGACCTGAAATCCCCAGATTTATAATCAAAACCTTCTACTTTCCAATTCTCTGAATTCTCAATTTATCCAATTATATATTTAATAAGCTACTTACGAGCCAAGAACGGTGTCTCGCCACTCAGCAACCCACAACACAAAATCCTACCCTGAACAGCATTCAATAAATACTTGCTAAATTTGCCTGAACTAAATCTGGGAAGGAGTAAGATTCTTTATTACACTTCCAATATTGTATTCTCCCATCCCGAACCCTTTGGTTTAAATAAAACAATGTTTTGTTTTTCTTCTGAAATCTCTTTTCATTCAAAAAGAAAAGGGACAATAAAATCTAAAAATTGTCATTTTTGTTCCTAGGCTTCACTGTATGTTTCAAGGGGAATATTACTCTATTTCTGTTCTTCTTATAAGACTCCTAGTTCCCTAGAACAATGTAACAGTTTGGGTAATGTAACAGTGCATTAAGGCAAGTGGCCACTTTAGGCTGTTAAGTGATGAATAATTCACACAGTTATTTTCAAGTTGTTTCCGTGACCGCAGCACTTTCTGGGTCTCGTATCTAACAGAGGAAAGGAACCGTATTCTACCACAGGACCACAGAGGAAAATAATAACTGAGCGAGTATCTGTTGTGGTCATCGATTACTGCATACAAACCAGCCCAAAACTTAGTAGCCTCAAATGATTAGCATTCAAATAATAAACTATAAACTGTGTTATCTCACACAGTTTCTGTGGGTCTGGAATCTGGGAGTGACACTGACTCTGACGAGGGTCCAGTCAAGACGTTGGCTGCAGGCACAGAAGGCTTCACCTGGCTATAGGATGCACTTCCAAGAGGTTCCTTCTCGTGCCTGTCAAGCTAGTGCTGGCCACAGGGAGGGGGCTTTTGTTCCTCCCGGCGTGCACATCTCCACAGAGCCGCTGGAGGGCGTGCCGGGAAGATGGCGGAGTAGGAGGACCCCGTCCCACGGATATAACCAGGTACCCCTCACATCCAAGTCACAGTGCTGTTTAGGTGTCCTTACAACACGGCAGCTGGCTTTGCTGTAGCAGGTGTATGCAAGGTGGAAGTCACGTCTTCATGACCTCGCCTAACACCATCATTTCTGTAACACCCTCTGGGTTACAGAGGTCAGCCCTGCACAGTGTGGGAGACTACACACGGGTGTGAAGGCAAGTTCCACTGGAAGTCCTCCTGGAGGCTAGCTGGCTACCACATAATAATTCAGAATTTCTCACTATTCTGTGGTTTGACTGGGCAATTCTCCACATGGTGTTACCACCCAGTACATCACAAGGAAGGCTGCAAGCTGCAAGCGGGCTTTGTGCACATGGCTGGTAGCTGGTACCGCTCTCTGGGGTCTCTCCTTATACGGGGCACTGGTGTCATCAGGGGCCCCACCCCCACTCATCTCACTCTCATTACCTCCCAAAGGCCCCACCTCCGAAAACCATCACGTTGGACATGAGGGCTTCAACATATGAAACTGTGGGGAAGCACAAATATTCAGTCCATTGCAGTCCTCAATACCTATCTGATGAAGAAATGAAAGGAAATCCTCACACGGGACTGACTGTGCTAATAAAAAACAACAAAAAGTAAGGAAATGCAAGTATGTGAGTGATGACTGGGCAGAAGAGTAATAACTATTATGATTAAGGAAAACAGGGCGTTTATGGGTCCCAAGAAGGGGTGATTTGGGGTAAAATGCAGATTAAACAAATACTCAATTTAAACCCTAAGTTTCAAACTACCTTCCCAATCAAATCAGGAGGCAAAAATGACAGTATTAATAACAAAACAACCAAGAACAGGGAACGCAAATTGAGAGGAATGAGAGACTATGAAGGAAATGCACTAGATAATTCACCATCAGAATAATAATACTTGACACAGTATTAAACTAAGCATCCACAGACACAATGTGCAGCTATACAGGCAATCTTTTGGAAAAACAAATTCAACAGGTGAGTTAAATTGGTTAGCAAAAGGTCAAAATGAGGTCAAGGTCATGAGTTCAGTCTGTTTCATTTAGTCCTTAGGAGCAGGGATGCTAACAGCGCCTCTCTGACTCAGCCAGGTATCTCTAAAACATCTGTGTTTTGGTCACAAGAGCGACTAAGAACATAAAGAAAAAAATTATTCATCACGATTGGGAGAAAAATAATCAGTAAATGAGTAACACACAAAAAACATATATATATATATATATATATATTTAAAAGTATTTGCACCATGATAGATGTCAGAATACAATGGATAAATATCTTCAAGGTGAACAAGAATGCCCATCAAACCTGGAACTCTATATTTAATTAAGCCATCATTCAGTAAGAATTTAGGAAATAACCAAGATGACAACCAACCAAAAAAAAAAAAAGAATCAAAATAAATGATATAGGAATAGAGATGCTTTGGTGGAAGCACTGGTGTAAACGATGAACCCAGCTGAAGACAGAACCTGCCACTGTGATTATAATGGCAATGGAACAGATTGTAGTATTACAACTTTGAAAATATAAAATTACTACAACTTGCAAAACCTGTGAAAAGTGGAGACAGAAAAATTGTGAATATTATTTTCCTTGGCCTTCCTAGCAGAAAATCATTCAATCCTGTCTAAAACAAAAACGTGGAGTCAAAAAAGGAATAAGGGAAAAGAAACATTTTCCAACAAAACACAGAAAAATTCAGTCCTACAGAAGAAAACTATTTCTAATTATGAAAGAAAAATATTAGAATACCTACAAAGTGGGACGTGGCAGGAAGACCTTACAATATCCATAAAGAATGTTCTGGATAGTTCAGGATGCACCATTCAAAAGAAAATGCCAAACACTGTTTAAAAGTTCTGAGTGACCATTTCTCCACCCCACCAGTTTCTCAAAAGCCAGTAAAGTTAGGGCACACTGAATTCCCTCAGGTGCCCTCTCTCCAACCTACAACTTTTCTAATGCACTGTGTGTTTCTAAGCCCACTGTGTTCGGCTATGGTCATTATTCTATTTCAGCTCCATGCCACTCACTCTTCGTCTCTTTTCTGGCAAAAGTCCCTCTCCCCATACTTTGTGGCTCTGGCTGGGCTGTCACAGAGGCCACAAACCCTCAAGGCCAAGGTGGACCAGTCCCAGTACTGAGTCCTTATGGATATGGTAACTGATCTAAATGTAGGTGTGTGACCAAAAAAGCAGGGGTGGACCAGTCCTAGTACTGAGTCCTTATGGATATGGTAACTGATCTAAATGTAGGTGTGTGACCAAAAAAGCTGGGCCAACCAAAATCCCCGCCTTGGAATGATAATGCACAATGGCAGAACCAAGTTGGGATGCCAAGCTAAGACAACACACTCCCAGCGCCACTGGCTGTCATCTTACCCGGCCTCCTAGAGGAAGCCCATCTTAGCAGGAGACAGACAACGAGGTGAACACACAGGAGAAACGATAAGCAGAGAACAACAGAGACCCCAATAGAGAAATTCCAGGCAGCACTGAGTCTCAGTGCCAGGATTTAAGGACCCAGTTTTTGATGGTATTTAAAAAAATTCTGTAAGCTAACCACATCCCAAGTTCCTTCCCATCTGTGGCAGAAAATATTCTCCGTGTGTAAAATGTTCAGTGGGTTTCTGTCACCTAGCAACCAAAACTGCCTAATTGAGTCGCTTTTAATTTTCCTCTCTTTTCTTCTTTCCAAGACTCAGCCTCATCCCCTGGATCTCATTCCTACCTTATAGATACCTGAGCCTACCTTTTTTTATGATGGACCTCTACACTCCCCACAGTTTAGCTCAGGCTTCCCTTTAAAAATAAAAAGAAAAACAAAACAACAAAGACAACAAAAAACAAGGCCTTTCCCTTTTCCTTGAATTGCCTTCAAGCTCTCTGCCTCTATATCTTTCTTCAAAGAGTGCAGAGATGTCTTCACCATCCATTCAGGTTATTCTTCCTGTAACCTACTGCAAGTTGACTTGTCCCAAGCTCTTCCACTGAAATCGCTAACCTAAAGATCAATGACCCTTTATATGCCAAATTAGAATGTTTTGTTATAAAACAATGCCTGTGTCTTAGAAATGGGGATCACTGGGTGTCCCCAGCAGTGACGCACAGGTGTTCTTTTCCAGAACCCCGGGGCGGTGGGGGAAAAGATGATCTGATTCCACAGAGTGTATTCTTCTGACCAACTTGCTACTGACTGGGCTATTTTACAGCTCTATAAGGGTAGATAATGTGGAAATCTGATAGCAGTGCAAATGTGTCCTGCCCATGCACTGCAGACCAGACAGGTCCCATTCCTAGCCTTCTATGTGAAGCTTGTTGGGAAAGGTATTTAAATCTCTTCTAGTCCATCTGAACCAGCTTTAACATCTTCCAGGTCATCTCATTAATTAAGGAACTGAATAAAACCTTTGATGTGTGTTCATTTTGCAAGTCAAGTTTTTGTATTGTCAAAAACTGTACTTCAACCTTTCGGTCTACATCACACACTCATCACTTCATGTAAAATTAGCCCGGCTTGGCTTTCAGCACGTGATAGTTCCTAGCTCTGGTCCTAGGTCTCCAGCCACTGCCCCTCCTCCACTCATGGCATTCTTTCACACTTGTTCCCCTTCAATGTTGCAATTTACCAAGATTCTTTCCCAGATTCTTCCCTAGAGGCATCACGAGGGTAAAAGGAGAGCAAGCACTTAGCAAGGTAGCTTAGCACTTTGTTAACATTCAATAAAAGCTAGCTGGTATTAGCATCATCCACACGGTCAGTTTTGTTATTGCTAAAAGTATCCTACAAGCCTTTCTCTCTCCCTAGATCCCCCTTTAGAACAGGTTCTGTGTTCCACTCATCATGGCCTCTTTAGCACCCAGAGATATAATGTTTGAGGGAGGGAGAGAACGACTGGGCTCTCGAAAGGTGTTCGTATAATCCCCTTACATTAAATATTTTTAATGAAAGATGTATTTAAGGCCCCAAACAAGCCTTTCTCCCTGATTCCCAATCACCGGTAAAGTTCTGGTGGAAGGTCTGGGGCGGGCAGGGGGACTCCTCACATCTGCTTCCCTCTCTGACTTGCCAGATGATGGGATCTGAGACCCTTACAGCCCAGAGTCGCTAGTGGTATGGGGCAGACAGGGAAAGCAAGATAGTCCAACAGAAATAGAATGGAAATATATCACCTATGTAATTATAAATTCCACAGTAGCCATGTTAAACAGTAAAAACAGGTGAAGTTCATATTAATAACATAGTATTTACAATTTAGTAACATATACGATGTTTAAATCAGTATACAAAATATTTCAATATGAAATTACTAATGTGCTATTTTATATTATTTTTCCATGTAAATCTTTAAAATATAGTATTTACCTTATACTTTCAGCACACATTAGTTTGGATGAGCCACGCTGCAAATGCTCAACAGCGACACGTGGCTTGTGGCTACCTTACTGAACAGATTAGAGGGTCCTCCAGAGAACCCAGAAGCTAGCTACGGGATCAGAGTGATAAAGCAAGATGAGGACTTTCTGAAATGCAAATCTATAGTCCTTCCCCTTCTTCAAAAAAAAACACTTTCAATGACTTCCCGCTGTTATGGAAAAAACCAAATTCATCAAAAGGGCTCACAAGTCCGATGTCCTGGCCCTTTCTTACTTCTGTGGTATAATGTTTGTCTAAACCATCTTAAGACTCTAGCCTGTGCACATAATCCTGGTGGGTGGTGAGCTGAGACAGGCAGGCATGTAATACCAGAACTGCAAGACAAAGGAGAAACAACCGAGAAGCTTACCTCTCCTGTCCCATGGCCACCAACAATGTGGCAAAGTCTAGGACCCAGAAGACCACCCTGTGGCTCAGCCCTAGAACAAACAACAGACTAAGACAGGAAGTGAAGCTACCCAGACATTAGTGGGATCTCTAAGTGGTGTGGGAATAAGGGTTGTTCTCAGGATCACGAAAAGTAATTTTTATATGGTCATCATACAAATGTAAAAGCATCTGATTACTCATAAGTGGCACTGAGGGAGGAAAAATATAGATGCAAACTAAGATACATGCATCAAATTAGCCATTCAACAGAAAAGGATGATGTGGTCAACATCATTAACTGAATTTAGTTCTAGCCTTTAAAAAATATATATTTAATATTCAGAATGCATAATCTGCATGTATATTCAGAAAAGTGAATGGTATAAAAAACCCTATAAGCATGCACACAGAGTTCCAATTTATCACAAAACTGTCTCAGAGGAACTCTTGCATACAATGTGAATATTATTTCCAAAATGTATATTTTAGAAATGTCATATCTGGACAAAAGGTAATTTCTTATCAATCTCCCCCTTCTTTTTTTTTTAAAGATTTATTTATTTATTTTAGAGGGCAAGGGACAGAGAGAGGAGAGAGGGAGAATCCTCAAGCAGACTCCCCGCTGAGCACAGAGCTCGGCTGGCCGTAGGGCTTGATCCCATGACCCAGAGATTATGACCTGAGCTGAAATCAAGAGTCAGACACTTAACCGACTGAGCCACCCCAGCACCCCACTTTCAATCCCTATTGAATAAATGATTTTAATAAGAAATATAATGGACTTAAATATTAGTGATTTTTACTTAAATATGAAGAATTATCTTCTTACATCATGGTTCATGCTCCTTCAAGATAAAAATTACTTGATATGGAATATATTGTGATGATATGGATGCTTTTTTGCTTCTCAAAACACAAGAGTTAATATTTAGAGACCGTCCTTCCTTAGAGTATCACCAAAAAAAAATTGTGTGCATATATGTAAAAAAAATACATACTTTAAAAAGGAAATTTTCTCGTACATAAAAGATTACAACAAAGAAAATGTTGCCAGGTTATCTGTTGTTTATATGAAGGATAAGAAGTTCTGCCAAGAGGCATACGACTAATTCCTTTAAATGTTCTTAAAACACAAACGGCCACATATCCTAAAATAGGTAATTGTCTGGAAGTGTGGGATAAGATGTCTAGGACTCCAGTTATTTTAAGCTGAATTAATAAGGAAGGAATACCCTATATAATATAGCAAATAAACTAGAAAAATTACAAAAAGGATGGAGATCTTTATGAATGGTGAGGGCGTGACTTCCAGGGTATAAAAGTTAAAAAAGCAAAGTACAGAAAGGTGCTTCCGGTAAGTACCTTTTTTATAAGAAAAAAAAGGAAAACCATACATTCTCTTTTGTTAGAAGGATAAATCAGGAACAATGAAAATGTTGATCAATAGAGGACGGGTGGCAAAGCAAGATTTCTGAGTGCAACTTTTTACAGAGTTTCTAAGTTTTAACAATGTCAATGTCTTACATTTTCAAAAAACAAAATTAATAAGGAGTGAAAGACTAAAATTAAATATAAACAAGGAAAATATATCAAATTGGTAACATAAACAGGGAAAATTAATTCTAGTAACTTTTCAATACATTGTCTTGCCTGTGAAACCATAGTGGGATATACTCTAAAGATAAATGAAGTGCCAAGAGATCTTAAACTTTACTCAGTTGGTTTATCGATGGTTCTAACATGACATCACAATTAAAAAAAAAAATTTCTATGTATTGTAGATGGTAAAGCAAATAAATATATTGATAGTACAGTGAATCATTAGGAACCAAGATTTTCCTCCCTTCCCCTATGATCCTCTGTTTTGTTTCTTAAATTCCACATATGAGTGAGATGAAATCAGAGAGGGAGACAAACCATAAGAGACTCTTAATCATAGGAAACAAACTGAGGGTTGCTGGAGGGCAGGGGGATAGGGGGATGGGGTTACTGGATGATGGGCATTAAGGAGGGCACGTGATATAATGAGCACTGGGTATTATACATGACTGATGGAACACTGATCCCTACCTCTGAAACCAGTAATACGTAATATGTTAATTAACTGAATTTAAATGAAAAAAATAATTAATAAAAATTTTTTTTTTAAATCTTTAAAAAAAAAAAAGAGGTAAGCATAAGAGTTCTGGGGATGGATGGCAGCACACTGTGGATGTATTTAGTATCACCTAACTGTACAATGGTTATGATGATCAATTCTCTGTGTGTATATTTGTACCACAATAAAAAACTGGGAAAAAAATTAAACAAACAAACAAAAACCAAAGGAACCAAGATTTTCACTGCAAGAGATAAAAGATCAATGCTTCAGAAGCGAAATTAAAAAAAACACATGCATGTGATCCAACACGAATGCCCGGCTCTTGGAAGGGACTTACTTCTTGGCAGTACTGCAGGATGTCCTCCTTGGTGCCAATGCAGGTTTTGGTCCCCGAAGGATCGGACTCCCACTTCCCATTCTGCACATTCATATGCATGTTCAGTTTGCCGCAGAACATGGCAACCTGAGGTTCTGCAAGCAAGCCAGCATTGCCATCAGTGGGCACCTAAAAAAAAATTAGTTCCGGTTAGTTACACAAATCCACAGCTCTGGGGAAGTGGTTGGGGAAGGGCTGTAAAGAGGAACATGGCATGCAGCAATACCAAAAACAGTTCATTCTCGCTTCCAGAAATTCTTACAAGTAGGAATCAGCCCTGCCTTCCACGTTCCCTTGAGTTAAGTATTACGTAGGCTACACACATCTCCAACCATCTATCATAGTGTTTTTTTTTAATGTTGAAATACAGGCATTAATAATGTTGAGAAGAATTTATTCATTGAAATGTTTATGCAATCCCCCGTAGCAGATTTTGCCATGTCTACTGAAACGTTCTGAAAATAAAATAAGGTGTTTTTCTGCAATAAAAATAATCACTCTGGAGGAAACCATATTCTCATAATAACCTCCAACTGACTCACACACAGAACAATGCCAATTCCCTGCCTGATGACCAAGTCTAAGAGTCAGTTGTACAGTACCTCCCAGAGCCGAGGGCATGGTGTCCGTGTGCCTTCTTAGGGAGCAAGTGACATTATGATTTCCTAAACATAAAAACTACTGTAGAATTTACCATGCACAAATGTGACTGAATATGTTGACCATTCCACTGGTTTTCCCCTGAATATTCTCTGGTTAACACTCTCAGCTCTTTTTTAAATATATAAGATTTTATTTATTTATTTGAGAGCGAGAAAGCGGAGCGCGTGCAAGGAGGGAGCAGGGGCAGGGCAGAGGGGCAGTGGGAGAGAGAGAAGCCGACTCCCAGCTGAGTAGGGAGCCTGACTTGGGGCTTGATCCCAGGACCCTGATGCTTAACCAACTGAGCCACCTAGGCGTCCCATCACTCTCTCATCTCTTAAGAACAGGTTAAGGGTGCTGGAGTCTCACCTCCCCGAGCACACCTTGAAGACCCAGCAAGGTCTCTCTCTCAGGGTCCAGCAGAGCACCTGCTGTGTGGTAAGCTCTTAACAGGTCTTAGCTATTACAGCTACAGGCAGTGTACCATTTCACCAAAATAACTGAAAAGGTTGCCCTTCTGTATTTGCAAACCCTTCTGTGAACAGACACTACCTTTCTAGAAGTATTTTTCAAATTTCACTTAATGGGTTCTGATCTGTCAAAAGATTAAAAAAAAATCAGCAAGAGATAAAAAATAAATCCACAGGAATAAAAGCGTTATTCGAAACCAGGGAATCAAAAGACACATTAAGCAAAGTAATTCCTCCTTTGTTAAAGCCAGCTGCTGAGGAAATGGGTGATAGCCATGTCACGAAGAGTAAACTTCCACAGAAGCCAATCATACCGTCCAGAACTGGATGATTCTATAATAAAGTGTATCGTTTCTAAAAATTGTTCACAGGAGGGAATAAAAAACAAAACACTAAAATTGCACTGAGAGATTTCAGTTAGGAAATAGCTTCTTGACATTTCTTCCCACAGAAATGTAAAAATAGATCAAACATCTGTCCATTCTAGTCATCTTCGTATATATTTTGCCCAACCACAGATTTATGTGTTTAAAAAAAAAAAAAATCTTGCACTGAACCCAGCTGAGATCCATCACAGACCCGAGTGCAAAAGCTCATGGCAAAATCTCTAAAACCATATTTCAGGTAACATTTTCTACATATCTAATTCTACTTTATAAAGTATATTGAACAAAATTTTGCCTCTACATCGCCAGATGTAACAAAGAGCAGCTGAAGCCACAGCATCGGGTCGTCAGCAAGAATCAACAAGAATAGCTGGGACCCCTCGACTCCCCAGTCTGGGCCCCTTGCCACCTCCTACAATTTCCAAGCCAGAACCTGGACGTCTCATTTTCCAACAGATGCAAAAACCAGCCTAAGCAGAATGCTCCACAAACTTAAGTTTCACAGCTTTCCTGAGGGAATAGGAGGAAATTCAATGCCTTGATTCTAAAAATCAGAATACAAGTTCTGTCAATTTTATTGAAATAAGTAGTTAAGATAGTAACACTGCAAGAAAGTCAAATAATCATCAGATACCTATAGATAAGGCCCTATATGAGATGCTGTGGAGGATATAAAAATATTTTTAATATATAAAATTTATTTATTTATTTCTATGTAAAATATGAGCCCTTGCCTTCAAGGAATTTACAGTCTATTAACAAAATCACTATTGGATTCTCCACCATACTTCATTCTGCTCAAACTCCTTTCCTGTCCCAAAGATTTCCAGTCTTAGCAGACTCTTGGTAACTTATCTCTAAGTGAACAGAGAAACTAATGGTCCCCCACCACAGTTAGTAATTATTTTATTGACTGAATTCCCCCCTTGGTAGCTCAAAATTTCTTTGTACCTCAGATTCTCCCTAATCAGTTCACTATAGTTTCTACCTCCTCGTCAGTGAAAATGCCCTTCATTCCATACCTTCTCCTCAAGGAACATTTAAGTGCCAATTTCTCTCTCTGTGGCAGCCAGCCTCCACGAAGGCCCCCAAGGACCTTGGCTTCTGGTATTCAAGCTCTTGTCAGTGCTATCCCATAATGCATAAAGTTCTGTCTGTGCAACAAATAAAATAGGGCAAAAATAATATGTGACTTCCAAGGAGAGGTCATAAAAGGCACCATGGCTTCTTCCTTGCTCTCTGGGGGAAGGTCAGCTGCCACGCTGTGTAGACATTCGGGCAGCCCTACGGAGAGGCCCACATAACGAGATGAGGAACCACGGCTTCCTGTCAACAGAAACGTGAGTGAGCTTGGAAATATCCTACAGGCACATCAAGCCTGCAGGCCTACAGGCCTGCAGCCCTGGCTGGCAGGACTGAAACCTGGAGCCAGAACCACCAAGACACGCCCAAATTCCTGACCCATAGAAACTGAGATACAGCAACATGTATGTTTGGTGTTTGGAAACCACTGGGTTTGGGGTGACCTGCTACATGGCAACAGACACCTCACATGCTCTTCCTTCTCCAGCTCCATAAGACATCCATAAATAGCCTTTGATCTCTACTGGAAAAAAGCAAACAACAGACAAAAACATACTTGGTCTTATCCTCCAGAGCAGGGGGTCAGCAAATTTCTTCTGTCAGGGGCCAGATAGTAAATATTTTACGTTTTGTGAGCAAAAGAGTCTCTGCTGTGACTATTCTACTCTGCTGTTACAATAAAAAAGCAGCCTCAGACAACACGGAAAAATGGGCGTGGCTGTTTTACAATGAACTTGTATTGACGAAGCAGGTGGTGGGCCAGATCTGGCCAATGGGCCTCGTCTGCCTATCCCCTTCCTTAACAACCAATTCTATCAGCGGGTGATTTCAACACTCACTGACACCACCTTCTCCCCAGCCTCTTAAGCCCCCTGCCATCTGGCTTACATTCCACCCATCAACTCAGATTGCTTTCTCAAAGGTCACATATGGCCTCTGGAGAAACCAAACAGGCTTTTCCTTCAGTACCTGTTGCTTTTCAACTTCTTGGCCACACACGAATTCTTCCTTGGAAGTCTTTTCCCTTGGACTCTGTTGCAATGAACTACTGTGGCTCCCCTTACTCCTCTGATTATCCCATTACTAACTCGCAGTCCTTCAGAGTTCCATACTGGAAGACATTCCTACAGATTTGGGGGGAGGGGTTGCTTCTCTTTGATCTTCTTTAAAAAGTTTTCGTGATCTCACTCTTTCAACCCTAGCTGCCGTGGGGCAACTCCAATGTAACCCCCATAATAAATGGCAGCAACTGACATTTCTTTAATCAGTAAGTTTGTGTACACAACACATGCTAGGCACTGAACTCGTTTTGGGGACAAAGCAGTAAATTAAGCCTTGTCCTTGCCTTGACAACAGGATGGCGAACCATCCCAGTTTGCCTGGGATGGAGGGGTTTCCAGGATGTGAGACGTCTTGTGCTGAAACCGGGAAAGTCCCTGGCAAGCTGAGACAACTAGTCATCCTAGCTGACAAACACATCAAGTAAATGTTTTTCTTTTGTTCCTACCTTAACTTCTTTTTATTTCTTCCATTCTGCCTTCTGTCACCTTCCCTTTCTTTGACTTTATGGTTCTTTTCAGGCCACCTGCGTGTATGTTTGTACAAGCTCACTACCCAAGTGGTGGTGATCTTTCTCACATCTCAAATGAATTGATTCTGGCCCCATCATATTACTGGAAAACATTTTTTTTTTTTTAAGTAGGCTCCACACCCAGTGTGGGAGCCCAATGAGGGGCTTGAACTCATGACCCTGCGATCAAGACCCGAGCTGAGTCTGACTAGGGGCACCTGGGTGGCTTAGTCGGTTGAGCGTCTGCCTTCTGCTCAGGTCGTGATCCCGGGGTCCTGGGATTGAGCCCCGCATCAGGCTCCTTGCTCACCCCGTCCCCCGCTCATGCTCTCTCTCAAATAAATAAAATCTTCAAAAAGAAAAGAGTCCGATGCTTAATCGACTGAGCCACCCAGGCGCCCTTACTGGAAAACATTAACTGCCTTGTGATCTCTTCCTTTTAACAACGGTAGTTAACACCATAAGAGCTATGCTTCAGTTCCTTTTGGATTTTTCGCCAGACAAGATCTAATATTAACTTTAAAAAATTACAGAGAATCATGATCATTAACACGCTCCATTTTCTGACAGTGGAGATTTTGTTTAAGAGTTCAAACTTTGATTCCTCAATAATTAGGGCCAATTATTATACCAGAAATTATAAAATTGGCTGTATGTATGCATCTGTTACATTTGACATTACAAGAGCCCCTTCACAAATTAATACTTAATTCACAGAAACATGTTTTTCGGGCAAAAATTCTTTCCCACGCCAGCACCAGCTGTGTACAAGATCACAGCAATTAGCTGGGTGATGCAAACTGAACAAGAAGCTTTTTTCTTACAGAAGCCCACCTGCAAAGAATTCCATGTTTTAAGTAACATATTCCTGGCTCAGTTAACTAAAAAAAAAAAAAAGACAACCCACAAGGATCCTCACCTACATCAGATAACTGGGTTTAAGAAACAAAGCAACAAAGCCCCCCCGCTGCTACAAGGGGGGGGGGGGGGGGCGCCCTGCCCTGGCACAGAGCCAGAAGGAAACCATCTCCTTGGTCACACAGGAGATAATACTTAGCCATCATCCAAGGGCCTGACAGTTTTACTCAAATCCCTTTTTCCGAATGGAGCCTTAAAGAAATGGCTTAATAAATCATATGCAGGGTCCAATTCAAGACCTGTTAATGTGGACACTGTTAAAACTGAAATCGTTGGGTCCTAGAGTAAGTTATTTGCTGCTAATGAAAATGCGTACTCTGTCAGTCATCCTACAGAGAATTATTCCTAACTTTTTAAAAACATTTCTCCTTTTAACAGAAATGAAATGCAAAGCTTTAGTAGGTGGGAAACAGAGCCACTTAAGTAACAATTATATTTTAATTTTGTTTTCATCTTAAATAACGCTATCTGAGGTAACATAAGGTGACTTTGCAGAATTGCAAGACAACACCTAAAAGATCGGAACCCTGGCATAACTGGCCATTCATGATGCATGCGTTTCTGAAAGACTGAAAATGAAGATAATTCTTGTAAATGGAATGACTTTACACTGACATCATAAGACCAGATGCTTTCCCATGGGAAACAGTGACAATGAACAAAATAACCGGCTAAAACAATGGAGCATCCACACATTGCCTCCAAATCAACAGCCTCTTTATTACAGAATGCCCTGAACTACAGAGACTGAAATATTACACCTAAAAATGCTGTTATCTTTTAGAAACAATCCTTTGCTGCCAGAAAAATATGTTAGGCCCATAATATATAGAGTACTGAAATGAAAATGGACTTTCCAAAGCAAGTTAGCTTTAGAAAACAGGCTTTACAAGGGCTTAAGGGGAAATTAACATAAACAAGAACAAACATATATACCTAATTTAAGCCCATCTGTGGAGCTGAACCCAGAAACTTACACCAAGAACTGATGCACCTTCCAAGGGCAAAACCAGCCTCTCCTACAAGTTCCCCTGCAGTCTTTTTCACGCTGGGTGTTCCCTTTCCCAAAAAAGTTTCTATTATCATCAAGGAGATCAAAATTCCTTCTAGAGCAGGCTTGGCAGCATTCCTCCCACACAGTCCGGACTAAAAGGGAAAGGGAACAAGGAACGCTCTGTTTTGCTGGCTGAAAAGTCTTGCTTGGCAAGGAGAGGGCAAGGATCCATAGCTTAGCTGCATCCGTGGATTTATGTAATTTTAAGGTTCGTGGCTAATGAAAACCATCTGGTTTCTCCATTTAAACAGGCTTCTCACTGGCCTGAATAACTCGCCTCATACGGTGGAGTATTTGGTACTATTTAATCAGTGCACAATATCCCCAGGGCGGAGCCAGGTTCTTATATAGCATCTTTTTTAAAAGCACACAATGATACTATTTCTATCATACCCAAGATTTTCTCACATAAATATAGTTTTCCCTTAAACTGGGCATAACTCAACTGTACCCCACAAAAATGCTTTTAAACTTACTTTTAAAACATTCAGATTTTCCATTTTCAATGTAATTAACTGTTCTCTAGAATCACGATCTAGAAGATCTGAGAGTGAACCCCTTTCAAGGGAAAATGCAGTACATTAATGCTTAACATAAATTTTCTTTCTCCAAAGGAAAAGACTGACTGTAAGGTTTCCCTTGACATGCCTCCCTCCTACCCCCAAAATCATAAGCAGAACCGTAACATCTGTAATTGCCCATTTTGTGTCTAGAAGAGGGCAACAAATTAAAATTAGAATCCCAGAACTGGGAGAATCTGTAAAATCATCCATTCCAACTCTAAGAAGGAAAAAGCTCTGTTAAGGACTCATCCAAGGCCACAGTATTAAGAAGAGGCAGAGGTGGGAGTTGGACCCACTCCATTAATGGTTTTGTATATGTGACCAGGATGACTATCAAATTAAAACAGAAAATTTCAATTTTCCTAGGTTTTGCCCTTGGTGTGTGGGTTCATGTATTTACGGAGGGAAAGGATGGAGAGGCCAAAGCACACAGAAAAACGAGATGTGATTATAGAAACTGTACACAGTTTCAGCTTACCTGTGTGGAGAGTTGGTCTCGTTCATTACATCCGCTATTTGGGGCACAATAAAATTATTTCAGCTCTCGAGTTTCAGGCTAAACTGCCCCAAGATTTGCCACAAGAGTGAGTAAAGAGAAAAGATTCCTTTTGAGAACTAATCCATATATTTCACTCCTTGAAATCTGACTTCTTTTTGGGGCACGGTTGACCTGGCTTCAGATGACAAGTTAGCCCTCCATGGTCTCTGCTGGTATTGATAAAGTGAATTCTTGTATCGGGACCCAGAAAATGGGAGACCACCCCAGTGGCCGGGGCCCACAACACAAATCTAAACCTAAGTCAGCCTGCACTTACGGGAAACACTTGTCAAGAAATTTTAATGGTCACCAATCACAATGTGCCAACTGAGCTTTAGCTAGTTTACCTTACCCTAGAAAACAGGAGCTGCTAGTTTTGTAAGGAAATCTCCCACCTCCAGCCAATTATGCCCCGGCTTCTGCATTGCCTCTTCTAAAGCTCTTTAAAACTCTTTCTTGCCCCAGCTCCCTGGGGAACACTCACTACTCCACTGTTTGTGGGACACTGTGCTCCCCCAATTCATGGCTGTTTTCTCTTGAGTGACGGACATCAAACTCACAACTTAAATTTAGTTTTGTCATTTGACAATATCAAGTTTTTCTTTCTGCTTAGAAGACAGATATTCTAAAGCAGACCCGAAACTCCTTCCATTTCATAACAAGTCCAGTAAATAATTCTTGCTGCTGGTGGCCAGTAGGATATCAAGAGCTCTCTCAACAGAAACCTTTGTTACTCAACACCCATAAAATTAAATTACCAACGTTTACAGCATGGATTTTAGGCAGGCCTAAGAAAGAGTGATGTCCACTGCCCAGAACAGATATAAAATCTGAAACTGGAATTTAAAAAAATAAAGCCTCATAGATGGCAACCAAACTATATGCCTAAAAAAGATCTATCCAATAATGCCCATTTAGTCCTACACAGTAAATGTTTTCTATTTTATATGCAGTATATTTAAACTGAATGCATACATATAACATTATACATTGCATAATTTTGTCTAATGTGCTTACACTGGTAATAGTCAAATTCTGTTCAAGGTCATTGATGTAGAATTAGTTTATCCCTTTAATTGTAAGTTTTAGTTCTATGTTTCATAGAGTTGCCCAACAAAACATACAGTTATCATATCTTTGTACTATTTGACTCTCTCAGCATTGCTGGCTCATCAGCCTTGACCTTGTGCACAGGGAGACAGGAAAAGGAGTAAGGATAAAAATCAAAGCATCTACTTAGGCCTTTCCTTTCACGATCTCATTTGATTCTGAGAAAAACCAAGATAAGTCACTTCCCCATCTACTTAAATAATCAGAAAGGCTCAAAACCTGCCTACGAGTCTAATCACGGTGATTACTCTAAAAGCTATGCTTGCTTTTTTCTTATTGAGCCAGCCGGTAGGTATTCCTTCTACTAATTCTTAAGCTTTTTTTTCAATCTTGAATATTATTTTCAAATAACTTTTTCCCACTATGGTAAGTAATATTTTGCAGTTCTCTGTTTCTGGCTTTTTAAAAATATTATTTTTAGGGACGCCTGGGTGGCTCAGTCGGTTGAGCATCTGCCTTCGGCTTGGGTCATGATCCCAGGGTCCTGGGATCGAGTCCCACATCAGGCTCCTTGCTCAGCGGGGAGCCTGCTTCTTCCTCTCCCTCTGCCTGCCGCTCCCCCTGCTTTGCTTGTGCTTTCTCCTCTCTTTCTCTCTCTGACAAATAAATAAATTACAATCTTTAAAAAATAAAAAATAAAATTTTATTTTTAGACGAAGTAAAAGGGGAAGCAAATCTAGTTTTAAATGTTTAATCTGCATTTCTTAAGTTTAAATCATTAGATGTTCACTGGGTGTTATACACAACTAGTGAATCATTGAACATCACATCAAAAACTAATGATGTACTATGTGTTGGCTAACTGAATTTAAATTAAAAAAAAAAACTTAAAAAAAAAAAAGTCACTAGATGTTAACAACCTAGTAATATTTGGTGGCTTCCTCTTTAAGAAATCTCCCCTGAAATGCAAATGAAAACTTTCTCCTAATTTTGTTCTTGCCTTAAATCAGAAGTAGTGAATTGAATCTGCAGAGCAGGGGTCCAGAATCCCCAACATTCCAACTGTTAATGCATGTTCATCAACCCTTACCTTACTTAATCTGTATTTTCAGGGATATATGCATATCCCTGTATATATACATACTATACAGCTAGTTAGTAATAGTAATAAACATGCATGCACACACATGTGGTTTACTGGTAGAGATCAAGTAAATTTCAAACGAACGTGTTTTATTAAATCTCATTCTAGAGTTAATGAATTTAAGTCATGCTGCTAACAAGCTGGAGGCCCTAGAAATTGGCTTTCTCAGAGAGGCTGGTTTGAACGTCATTCATTGTGAAGAAATTTGATGATAACAAATGAACAATTTTCCTGTATAATTGCTGCTAGTTCTGACAGCTTGGGCAGATTCAGTACATAATGCAACCCAGAAAAATTCAAATTCTATTACTTCTCTCCATTTTAGACACAAGAACAATTCTATACATGTTCAGTTTCTGAAGTTTTACTATTTTCTATTGAATCTGGCCAACCTCAGCCAAGATCAGTGAACCTATAGGCCTGGGAGCTACCGTAAATGGTATTATTTTAAGCCACTGAATTTTGGGCTGGGTTGTGACGTTGTGGCGTTACCATAGCAACAGAAACTAATACAGGTATGTATTTGATAGGAATACTAAAGTACTAAGTAATAGAATCAGGGCTCAAAATTATTTCAGAAGGTAGAAAACTTTTTCAAATGGAATTTTTAAAAGTATATACAATATCCTGTATTTTGCTTGAAATAATTCTTTGAAGCAGTACAGGACAGAAAAGATAGCTGGGTAGCAGTTCCATAAGAAAAACTTCCAAAGGTTTTAAGAGATCAAAATAAAAGGGGAAAAAAAAAATAAAGCTAATGCACTCTTTATGTCTTACAAATATAGGACCACAGATGATCATGGGAAATCTTGCTGTGCCAAGTCACACCCACAAGGACGTATTCACATTTTTATTTTTTATTTTTTGAAGAGTTTTTCATTTTTAAGTTATCTCTACACCCACCCTTGGGCTCGAACTTACAACCCTGAGATCAGGAGCTGCATGTTCTACCGACTGAGCCAGGCAGGCGGTCCTGTCGTCACATTTCTAGATAAACACTAAAAAAATTAAAGAAAGATTACCTTGGAGGGAATGAAAACCAAATAATGGAAACCTCACTTAAAACGGAGTCAGAATGCCAGAAGGGGGAGCTCTAACACCCTACCACTACTCTTCAATTGCATTCTCAACAGGAAAAGCCTACTTTGCTACTCCAGCAGGAATTAAGAATTTCTCCTCGCCCAGCAACAAGCTCAGCCAATAGGAAAATTCCACAACTCAGCCAATGGAAAGCCATCACCACTCTAACTCTGGCTTTCCTTCAATGAACTTTTATTCAAAGCAGCCCCTCCCAACTTCCTCCTTTTCTCTATAAAGTAACGTTCCTTTGGTTTGCCAAAGCTTGTGTGTCCCAAGCTGCAAGTCCTCTGCTATTCCCAAAAAACCCAGATGTTGGTAAAATAACTGGCTGTTTTACTTTTAGGGTCGACAAAGGAGACAAAATTTTTATCAGGTAACTTTAATAAAAAGAAAAAATAAAGGTAGAAGACAACATCTGAAGGAAAATCAACAAGGAAAATTCTAAATGTGAAAACAGTGATGGAGAGTGGCTGAGGAAGAACATCATGGAGATGGTGAGCACCTTCTCAAGGAGCCACTTAAGTGGATGGATAATCATCTACCAGAGTTGCAGAGGAGGTTGCTCAATTGGATGGGAAGTTGGAAGAAGTCAAGTTTTCAAAAGTTTAAAGCAGGAGGATCTTGGGCTCAAATAAATTTTGTGTGAACCCCTCACAGCTGGGCACTTCCCCCTCAAAACCTGGATTTCAACCCCACACAGCTTGTGAAATACTGGTCTCTTCCAAAATTTGCCTTTCTACTGTCTTTTCTATTGTTAGCCTATGGGCCTACTACCCTCCACCTTCAAACACCTTTGCTCCCTTCTGTTACTGCATTATTTTATTTTATTCTATTTTTTTTTTTTTTTAAGATTTTATTTATTTATTTGGCAGAGAGACAGCGAGAAAGGGAACACAGGCAGGGGGAGTGGGAGAGGGAGAAGCAGGCTTCCCGCTGAGCAGGGAGCCCGATGCGGGGCTCGATCCCAGGACCCCGGGATCATGACCTGAGCTGAAGGTAGAGGCTTAATGACTAAGCCACCCAGGCGTCCCTGATTTTCATTTTTTAATTTAAATGTTATTTCTTTCTAAAAATAGGTAATATA
>NC_138369.1:177018128-177098990 GCF_054177405.1 Leptonychotes weddellii
AGTTGAGATTTTGATGACCTAGTATGAAAGATTATATTGTAAAATACCTCATTCATAATTTTCATATGTTGAATGATAAGTGGGTTAAACTTAAAATATACGATTAAAATTAATTCCAATTGTTTTACTTTTTAAAAATGTGGCTCCTAGAAAATTTTTAATTAAATATGTGACTTACAGTATATTTCTAGTAGACAGTGCTACCCTAAACATGTCAGACACAAGCCAGTACAGAATTTAAAATGCAGTAATAAATGTTCATGTCAACATATTAGCCATTTGTCTCTCATCAATCTCATTGCACTCATATCACTTCCTCTCAGTCTTTCTTATAATCTCTTGGAAGTGAGGACTTCAATTAGTTCAATTGGCACAGACCAGCACATTTATATCCAGAAACCTGATAAATATTTGATATAAGGCAGGGATCAGATAAAACAATGGCTTAACTGTGGCATATGAGCCATATTCTCTTGGTTTTACCTCCTAAAACTGAAAACAAAGATCTGTGCGCTAAATAAATAAGATGATGCTCCAAACACATGCCCTGAAGCTTTTAAGAAGATGGTAATCAATTGCTACTATATTTATATCTGACTGATTTTGTGGGCTTCTAAATTTTTCATTCTATTTCTTTAGATCTCTGTAAATGACAATTTGTTTAAATGGACAGGTTTTTAAAAATGAATTAAATGTATTTTGTTTTCACTCAATATGTTTTTAAAAGAAAATATTTTAATGAAAACAGTCTAATGCTATTAAATAGACAATGCTCCTGCCTCACATTTTCCACGTGGCTGTGCGAATGCAAAATCTTATTCTAATTACACTCCTCCCAGCAAAGAACATGCAAATTTCATCACTAAATACTCACATTAAGATCATACCCCACCGAGCAGCATGTGCTTGCTGAACACAAGGAGTGAGGAGACTGGCCACACACAGCCCGGCTCAGCCCTCTGTAGGAGGTGTGTGCAGAAGAGGGTAGGGTGAGAAAAGGGGATGCACAGAGTTCTGGAATGTTGGGACAAGTACCTCTGTCATTTGATACCTCATGTTGAGATCATACCAGATTTCTCCCACATGACAGCACCTGAAGTTAAAGCCTCCATATCAGCTGGGTTTAGCGCACAGACATAGCCAAGTAAATAGAATATTTATGAGCTCTAGATAGAATTTATTTCATTGATTTGGAACATACTGTCCCTACATAATTTGCAAGCTAAATTGTCAGGATTGTTCCTAGGATCATTTCTCTCTTTAATATGAGACTCTGATGTTGACCTAGTACTTGAGATATCTCACTCATCACCTGGCAGATGCACTTATCTTTACCTTTTATTCAATAGCATATTCATCACAGGGCGCCTGGGTGGCTCAGTCGGTTGGGCATCTGACTCTTGATTTTGGCTCAGGTCATGATCTCAGGGTTGTGGGATGGAGCTCCTCGCTGGGCTCTGAGCTCAATGTGGAGTCTGCTTGAGATTTTCTCGCTCTCCCACTGCCCCTCCCTCCCCTTGTGCTCTCTCCTTCAAAATAAAGAAAATCTTTAAAAAATATATATCATATTCATCACTATCTAAGGACACAACTCTAAAATGGACTTTATCAATAGCACTTTATCTGTAGCACTGCATATTCTAGAGCATAATAAGGCTTATACGCTGACATGCTTAAGGTACAAATAAGTGCATATTTAAAAGTCTAGTTCTTCCTTTTCTCTTTATTTTTCTTTTTACCACTGCAATACTGACCCACTCATAATGTCCAACACAGAAGAAAGAGTCCCAAGCGATCATTAGATGGGGAGAAGAGAAAGAACAAGAAGTCTTTGAACAAACCGTAGCTGGGGGCATAAAATGGAAAACAAACTTCCAAAAGAGGTAGTGGGTTTACAAATGGAGCCAGTTTATCACTTAATCAGACCATGAACAGGAGGGCCATACCCACACATCTGCATCCTAGAGTTACCCATATGACTTGGACTGGAAAGAAAAATGGGCATATTCCTCTACCATTTGTCAGCCCAGAAATTCATCCCTACTTTCCTTCATAGCTTCGACCAGGTTTTAGGTTCTAGACCACTATGAGCCGAACACAGGCAGAGAGACACACAGGGCTAACATGGGGAGAGATGGGTAATGGGATCCCTAGTCTTGGGCTGTCCTTAGTGACGGAGCCGTATATACATCTGGGCCTGGTACATTACAGAATATCCATATCCTTTAATATCTTTATAATTTTCAGTACTAAAATGGTAGGAAAATACTTACAAGGTTACAGACCCTTAGAAAAATGTGCATTTTGCCGGTAAGTTAAAATAGGATACTGTCCCTTCAATGTACATTAAAATCTCAGAGCACCTCTCAGGGGGGTGAGGGGTACACACATCAACCTTAGAGCACTGCTAACCTCTCTAGGAAGTCATTTCCATCTGATTTCCTACTAGCTCGAGGTGGAACAGTTCCAAACACTCTCAGTTGACCTGCCATTTAAGTGCCAAATTTAAGGAACTTGTATGTTTTAGCATGGGCCCATGAGCTTGTGTCTTATAAAATGGTACCAACTGGCCCTTGCCATTAGTAGATGGTTTTCTTTCTTTTTTTAAATTTTTTTAAAGATTTTATTTATTTATTTGAGAGAGAGAGAATGAGAGAGAACACATGAGAGGGGACAGGGTCAGAGGGCAAAGCAGACTTCCTGCTGAGCAGGGAGCCCGATGCGGGACTCAATCCAGGGACTCCAGGATCATGACCTGAGCCGAAGGCAGTCGCTTAACCAACTGAGCCACCCAGGCGCCCTAGTAGATGGTTTTCAATAAACAAGGAAGATCCTAAGTGGAAGAATGATAACAAATTTTATGAGAAGTTTTCTGAAAAATTTTGTTTGAAGCAAGTCACATTGAGAGGAGACCAGGCAAGCAGGAAGGGAAAGAGGGAATAAAAGAATTTACTCTGTGAAAGTTAATGGAGACAAAAGAATTCAGGTATTTACAATTTACTTCTGTTCATACCTCTTCAGACACCCATATGCATACACTTTCATATTTACGCATAGACAAGAAACCACCTACAGTCTGTTGGACCAAGAAAGATGATAAATAATCATGTTATATGGGATAAGAGTTCGAATATCCATATGTCAAGTGGCATCAAAGAATTCATGATCTTGAAATTCACCTTTCTATTTCTACTTTTAGAATATTTGTAGAACTATTTCAGGAGGAGAACATGAAGTACCTTATTTTTAATATGTAGACAGGGTATTTACATTATGTCCTTTGGTTTATTTCCTTTCAAAGTCGCATAATATTTACCTATCATCTACTTTTCCTGTCTGCTTAAAACTCTCATGCTATTGTCTTTTTATTACTAGGACTGTTGTTTTAGGAGAAAACTGCTTTGCAAGTGTAATAGAAATTCAGAAAGAGTATTATGTTGATGTGAGGAATCTACGGTAACATTCCAACAGCATTCCTGCTCATTTTTCAAATTGTATTCTGTTAACTTATCACTTTTAGTGTAAGCCAAGATTGTTTCTTTTCCTCCAGAGCTGTAACACTGAAGAGTACTCAAAGTTTAAGTTTCAAACTATTTGCCTGATAAGCAGAAGCAGATTATCCTTCTTCAATAAGGCACCAAGCCATTTCTCAAAGAAGCTTTCCCTTTCTGGAGCTCTGGACTCACAATAAGAATTGTTTGAATTGCCTTTCCTATCAGAATAAAGACTGTTATGAACTACGATACTAGGAGAAAAAAATTCTGAAGGGAGGTAACAGTGAAGACTATTTCTATTTTCTTGGCTACGTTTAAAAAAAATGTTGCAGAAACAATAGAAGACCAGGAGCAAAAGAATACACACACACACACACACACACACACACACACACACACATATATCTGAGGTCTTACATTTCCACTTACTTCCAATGTCAGTTTCAGTGACATAACATCTGAATCTTAGCTTCTTTATCTCTACGTGAGAACAGAACCAACTGGTTATTTAGGGGCAAAGATATGATCTAAATGAAGGCAATTAAGTATGTAGGGTGCTCTTACTACGAGGATGAGTTGATGGTACCACCTGAAGGTATTCATCTAAATTTTATCTGTTAGAGTAGAAGAAAACATAATGTCTACATACTTCAAGTGTGTGAACAAGGATTCCCAGTCTTTGCAAACAAGATGAGATACAGATCTTCTTTGACTTAACAATGGGCTTACATCCCGATAAACCCATTGTTAGCTGAAAATATCTTAAGTCAAAAATGCATTTAATACACCTAACCTACTGAACATCATAGCTTAGCCTAGCCTACCTTACACGTGCTAACACCTGTATTAGCCCACAGTTGGACAAAATCACCTAACAGAAGGCCCATTTTATAATAAAGTGCTGAATACCTCGTGTAATTCCTTGAACAAGGTACTGAAAGCAAAAAACAGAATGGTTGTCAGTGTGCTGGTTGTTTACCCTCGTGATCGCCTTGTTTACCCCGGGAGCTGCGGCTGGCTACGGTCGCCCAGCATCAGGAGAGAGGACTGTACCACAGATTACGAGCCCAGGAAAAGATCCAAATTCAAAAGTACCGTTTTTACTGAATGCATATCATTTTCGTTTCAGGCCATCCCAAAGTCGCAAAATCATAAAATGAACCATCCGTACTTCACTGTCTACCTGAGACTCTCTTTGCTCATTAGTACTTGCCTCTCTCTCTCCCACTACAAGCACTCAATAAACATTTATGGAAAGCATTAGGGAATGCCTGGCATGAAAAATACAACAATAATAACCAGCAGGTAGAAAATGCAATCATTGACAAAGGCGTGGAACAATACAAAATAAATTCCAGCTTAGATACCTGTGGAATTTTTTCTACTGTGGCACCAGGAGAGAAATCTCCTAACGTCAAGAAAAGAAAATACAGCACCCACACTCCTGTCTTTACCAACTCCCAAATGCCAGCAAGAGCCCGACTTGTTTGAGGACCTCAGGCTCCTCTTAGGAAAAACAAAACAACAACAGCAACAACAAAAACAACCCCAAAACCAAAAAACAAAAACATGGTGCAAAAATGCAAGGTGGCTTGTGATCTACATGACTCAGTAACCTTCATCGTTAATTTCCTGACTTTTGGTAACACATTCCTGAGAGGAGCACTATTTTGCAATTCAGGCAGCATTTAAAAAAAATCAGATTATCTCACTAGACTCCAAGATCTGCACAAACAGTATGGGCGGCCAGACTCCTTTAATAAAGAAAGCATCCAATCAACTATTTAAAACATTCCTGTAGCTGAAAGCCCTCAGCAGCACGAAAATGATTCTCAGAGATTTCTGTGTAACCTAACACCTAAAGTGAAGGCTAGTGTAAAAAAATACACCTGAAAATATTACAAGGAAGAGACAGAAACTATTTGTTGAACAGCTAAGCGAAACACCACATGCTGATGACTATCAAACATTTGTCCTTCTCACTTCTAACAGAGAAGGCTTCAGAGTTTGATTCCTGGGTTATGTTTCAGGAAAGTTCTGGCTTGATGCCTTATATGAAAATCAACATTTCCCAGGTACAGAATACATTCAAGCCTGGGGGCAGAGGGGTGACCCAAACATCCTGGACTTCAACGGACACACAATGGTGGGGACAAAAATGAGGAGGCCCCACTCACTAGTAAAAGGTACTAAAGTGACAAAGAAGTGGCTGGTTTGATTTGGAGGAGGCAGAGATGGGCGGGAGTTGGCACAGAATAGGCAGACCAAAGACTGGAGCAGAAAATGTACATGGCATGGGTGTGGGAACAGCGTGTGTGAAAGGTAAGAAAGGGTTAGGTATAAATGACCTTGAATTTGTAATAATGTCCATAGCCAAGGAGCGCTAAATGCCACCTTTCAGAGAGAGCAACAACCCATCTGTGTATGAGGGGAGCGCAGGGGCACATGATCTTCTTTTGTGGACCCCTTTCTCTCCAAAAAAATTAAAACTGGTATTTTAAGGCTATGGTGGTATAAAGGTGACTAATTCAGGCTAGATTCCTTAGCATATATTCATTACTACAGTCGTTTTTTCCTTCTGATTTTATTTTTTTCTTAAAGATTTAATTTATTTATTTGAGAGAGTGAGAGAGAGAGAGACAGAGCATGAGGGGGGTAGGGTCAAAGGGAGAAGCAGACTCCCCGCTGAGCAGGGAGCCCGATGCGGGGCTCGGTCCCAGCACCCTGGGAACATGACCCGAGCTGAAGGCAGACGCTCAACCGACTGAGCCACCCAGGCGCCCCCCTTCTGATTTTAAAAGAAATTAAAATCGAAACATTTTCATGGGCCCCTAAGAGCATCACAGGCCCAAGGCACTGTGCCTACCATACATAATGGAGAAGCTGAGCCTGGGGTGTAGGCAAAGGAGAGAAGTGCATGGCCAAGGACACAGCATGAGCTTAAGCAGCAGGAGAAAAATGGGCAGCAAAGGCAGAAAATGGAAGCAGAGGTGGAGAGAACTCTGAGGCTTGTGAATTTCAAGGATGGGACCCCGTGGGGTGCTGGTGGCGGGGAAGGAATGTGCAGGACCTGCCCAGCTGACAGCAACAAGTGTCAGAATACATCATGCGAGAGATTTCGAGTTCATCCCAATGGGATGGAAGAAGGAAAGGAATAGTCACTCTAGTCACCACTCCCCAGTCTGATCAGCACATGTCCCATTCTGCCATGACCTCCGTGTGCCCATCACACCAGGAGTTCTCTTATCAATATGGGTGATCAATCCATCTGCATTTCATTGCCTTGAGTGATGGGAAATTATTTTAATTTTCAAAACTAGCAGATGTTTAATGGAGCTGTGCAGGGTTGCTGTTATATGTCATGGCATACTGTGTCTATGTAACCTGGGGAAAGAATGGTCTGGAATCTTCCATCACTAACTCATTCCTGGGCCACAGGGAAATCTTTCTGACATTTGCACAGAGGGATAAGCCCTAAAATAGAGAAAAACCATGTAATACAGACCATAGCCTGCCCCTGAGGAAGAGAAGCATTACACTGTGTTGCGAAGATTTAAGTTCTACCAAGAACTCTACCCATGGGCTATTTATGTAAGCTGAACTTTTAAAACAAATCTGTTCAAATAAACCAAGAGAAGTACACAGCTGTGAACCGCCCCCCCTCCACATACACACACACATGCCCACAACAGCATGTAGAGTCAGGCTTCCTACATTATTGCAGCTGCTCATGGTACATAATTCTAAATAATAAGAATTCTAAGTAATTAGAATGGAGGTACCCTTTCAGATTTGCTAGAAGGTGTTTTACAGGCACGGCTTTTTTCTAAAGAGGGAATGACATGAGGGACACCTAACATGAAAATACTCTGGCCTAATGAAGGTAAACTCTCAAATAACCACATGCACTCTCTTTCTTTTGTAAGCACAGCCAATATTTAGGAAAGAGCTGCTTTAACTTGGCACCAGTCTTGCCAATGCTGTTAGGCTATGCAGTGGATCTCTACCAGGGAAAGCTTTTTAGCCCACATGGATCATGAGTCACCTTGCATTCTGAGCTCCATGAATTGTTTCTAGGTAGAGGCTCAAGGGTCTCAGGAAAGCTAAATGTCACAATTTTGGTGTTGCTTTTGTTTCTAAACATACCATCACGAACTGGGGTAGCCTCCCCCTGCCTCCCACAACTGAGAATTACCTGGCTCAAAATGTCAATAGCGCACCTAGGTTGAAAACCCTTACCTAGCCTCTTCCTCAGGGTGAAAGAGTCATGTCCCACTCATCTCTGTATTTCTAGGATAAAACTTACAACAATATTGGCGCTCAAATAGTTGAACCAAATAGATTTCCTACCAGAACACTGAAATAACTAATTCAACTGAAATAATGTAAAAAGCTCAACTTTGTAAGTTGTACAAAATATACCTTGCCTTCCACAGATACAAAAAAAGATATATGTTGATTTTTAAAAGATATGTGGAATATCAAGTCATTAACATTATAGATAATAAAATACCCCACTCAAGAGTGGCCCAGTATTATTTATTATGTAGACAATAATAAAAAAAAAAACGTATTAACTCTTTATGGGTCAATCTATAACAATAACCTAACAATTAAGAAGTCTTGAGCGTTGGGCGCCTGGGCGGCTCAGTCCTTAAGCGTCTGCCTTCGGCTCAGGTCATGATCCCAGGGTCCTGGGATGGAGCCCCGCATCGGGCTCCCTGCTCTGTGGGAAGCCTGATTCTCCCTCTCCCACTCCCCCTGCTTGTGTTCCCTCTCTCACTGTGTCTCTCTCTGTCAAATAAATAAATAAAATCTTAAAAAAAAAAAAAAAGTCTTGAGTGTTAATTATCCAACCTATGAACACACACAAAAGGGGTGGTAACGGCTTCTAAGCAACACTGACAAGAACACAGGATCATGCACTCATTACAAGGGGTCCAAGACCAAGAAATCCAACCAGATCTTCTGCCCACGGGTAATTCTGGCCTAACTCTAACCAATCATTTCATAAAGAAGGACTCAAGACAAAGCGAGAGAGGGCTAAACCACTGGAATCCCTTTGAATAGCTTATCAACTCTACAGGACTAACATGTGTATGCTCACAGGTTACATTAATCAAAAGTCCTATGAAAAGACAGGACTAAAAAAAAAATTGTTTCCAGAAACTTCCTCATATACTGTACCTGCACCTATAAACCTAGTCAAATCTAACACCGCCTCTACCTCTAGAGACCTCAGGGAGCTCACAGATGGTTCAGGGTCCCGGTAGAAGGACCTGGTTGAGGGAACCCACACCTGAAGGTACCAATATGAACCTTGAAATCAAAAGGGAGAGGTCGAATTGTCTAGTATTTACCAGCTGTTTGGAGGGAAAACTCTTTAACTCTTGATTTCCTTCATCTCTAAAATGGATATAATAACACCCCACCACATAGGTTATTATGAGATTAAAATTCATAAATGTCCATAACATGGATAGCAGGTCATTTGTTTTACAGAGAGCTAATCATATTGACTCAGCTGGGATTTAGCAGGAAGAAAGAAGGGATTCTAGTATGAGCGCTTCCTGAGACATCCAGAGAGACTGAACTAATGAAATACAGGACTTGAAATCTCCTGAGAGTTATCCCCACAAAGATGTCTGCTACTTATTCAGGAATCCTGAGAGGATTTTCTGTTCTAAAGAAAATGCTGACTATATAACCAGATACGACATACTGGTTTAAAGAATGTCTTATGCCACTTGAAATAGACAATCTTTCCTCAATTATCTGCAAAATGTCTGCCTGCCAAGTTGTTTCTAAGAGACAAACTAGTAACTACACAATGCCATCATACCCAGCCACAAACCTGCAAGCTCAATGTGGCAGATCTGACTCACCAAGCTGACACAGTATTTTTGAACCATCTGAGATATTTTATTTTATTTTTTTTTCTTTTCAAAGATTTTATTTATTTATCTGAGAGAGAGAGAATGAGAGAGAGCACATGAGAGGGGGGAGGGTCAGAGGGAGAAGCAGACTCCCCGCCGAGCAGGGAGCCCGATGCGGGACTCGATCCCGGGACTCCAGGACCATGACCCGAGCCGAAGGCAGTCGCTTAACCAACTGAGCCACCCAGGCGCCCCATCTGAGATATTTTAATTCATGCAGGTTTCAAGTGTCGATTATAAGGTTCACGAAGTCCACTCTGACAGTTTACTATCAGTGAATGTCAAGGATTCTAAACAGGGTGAAGGAACTATAGGAAATTTCAAGACGTTAAGAATTTTCGGTTTTGTTTAGCTACAATGTATTCAATGCATTTCTTTACAGAGAACTTCTCTCACATAAGAAATTTTTTGTTGCAAGCTCATACCAATGTTATTAATCACTAAGTAACATATATTCAAAGGGCCTGGTGGAGTTTAAGACATGTTTTTCAAAGTATTAAAAAATGTCTCATTTAATTTCTAAATCAGTGTTCTCAAAAACAGTTTCCAAGAGATGTTAACAGTTATTCCCTGGGGCAAGGGGGAGGGGGTGATTCTCTTGTCAAACACACACGGGAAATGGACCCTTCAAGATGAATCTGGGAGGCTATGCGAAAATCCTATAATAATGAAGCCAGTTTAACATTTTTTTTTTTTATATACCAAGTTTCCCAAATGTATTTGGCCATGGGAGTCTTCTAATATATTACAAATATAGCACATTTATCATATTTGGTACACAATTTGAAAAACATGCTAAGATACTTGAATAATGACCAAGCAAAATTTAACCAGGTCATTTTGAGTAAATCAAAATAAATAAAACCACAAAAAAGTCTTACGGGGAACAAGGGTGGGGAGCCTGGGTGGCTCAGTCGGTTAAGCATCTGACTCTTGATTTCCGCTCAGGTCATGATCTCAGGGTCATGGGATCGAGCCCCCCAATCGGGCTCCATGCTCAGCGTGGGGTCAGCTCAAGAGTCTCTTGCTCTCCCTCTGCCCCTCCCCCACATGCTCTCTCTCTCTCTCTCAAAATAATAAAATCTTTTATTAAAAAAAGGGGGGCGATGGGGTACCTGGGTGGCTCAGTCGTTAAGCCCCTGCCCTTGGCTCAGGTCATGATCCCAGGGTCCTGGGATCGAGCCCCGCATCGGACTCCCTGCTCAGCCAGGAGTCTGCTTCTCCCTCTCTCACTCCCCCTGCTTGTGTTCCCTCTCTAGCTGTCTCTTTCTCTCTCTGTCAAATAAATAAATAAAATCTTTAAAAAAAATTAATTAATTAATTAAAAAAGGGGGGCAGAACAGGGCAAGGAGTATCACCAAGTGCCCATAGAACTTATGATGATAAAGCATCAAATCTTTGCCTAGAGGGCAAAACAATTTACATGACATGTAGCATGCAGAGCAAGAAAACAGATGGTAAGAATAACTATGTGCTCCCCACCAGAATATTTCAAAAGTCATAGGCACTTAGAAACATGCAAAAAAATAAAAAATAAATAAATAAAATAAAAATAAAGAACTTCATAAGGTTCCAATATGATGCAAAATTCTAAGTCTTTTGCCTTTTAAACTATATAGGTAAACTGAATCAATGCGATTTATTACAAGTAAAGTTAGATTTTCATTTAGTGAAATAAATGTGAGAAGGCTGATGACAGGTGCAAACACTGAAATCACATCCCTGGATTCCAATATCATATTTGTAAAATTCAACAATGTGATACTAAGTAAAAATAATGAGTGGATAAGAACTAAGAAAAGACAGGAGTCCTCGATGTCATAACTCTGAACTAAAAGCATATAGCCAAGAGTAGAAAAAATTAATGCTTTTGTTTCCACAACACAAAGCATGAACTACTGCGGATTTCACAATGGAGAATACAAATTACTTCTGATTTTCCCATTTTCACACAAGTGAGAGAGAAGTCAGCCTGACTCCTAAATTAAATTTCCCTTTCTATAAAGGAAAGGCCTTCAGAAGACCTTTACAGATCTTTATACATGGCTTGTGATATTGGGGAGCTCGACTACGGTGATAAATAAAAAGCACCAGATAAGTAAAAGATAATTAACATAATACCCAGAACTTCACTATCTCTTAAATAATGCTTTCCCTTAATTAAATATTACATTGAACTGTTGTGCTCATTTTCACTGAAGAAGCTATAAAGTGTTCAAGGTCACATGAAAGCCAGACTGGCTACACTTCCCATTAGAAACTAACAGAGACTGTAATTCCCATGAAGGTTATATTCAGAATCAAAACGAGACACAGAGCATTATTTTGCTATGTTTAAAACACAGCAGAATTTTTTTTTTAATTGCTATAATTAGGTCATCTCGTTATTCACAGATTAGATTTAAAGTTTAAAACATCTATGAAAGAAAACCTTCTTGCTTTGAGTTTCTGTTTGAAGACTGGCAGTCTTGTTTTCTCTGGAGGTGGCCCTGCATCAACGTTTCAAGTAATGACACAACTTCTGTAGGAAAGAACAAAGATTCTCTTCGTAAGGAAACATGCTTGCCCATGACAAAGTGGCTTATAGCGCACCAAACTAACGAGATTCTCATTGAATTGTAGGTACCAGCTCTGCAAGTCCTACACTTCTCCATATTTTATAATACTCCAAATCCTCAAGAAAGCTGCTTTGGGTATTCAGAACATTCCACAGGGCATTCTCTAACCTTAAAATATTAGAGAATGACTAAACTGTTTGCCTAAGACTATGCTACAGGCAAATTCCCGTTTCTAAATGTGTCAGGTCTGGACAGCACAAATATGCAAGCTTTAACACCCAAACAAAAAGACTGGGCTTCTACTTAGCAATTCGTATTTTTAGTAGTCAGTGTTCCCTTCCTTCCTCCCTCACCACCGCAGAAAAGCAGGGGGGAGGGGGATCTACTTAAAACAGCCAAAACCATCTTTTAGATGGGAGTTCACTACTAAGATAAATTCTATTCTTTTCCTTTGAGGATACCTAATTCCTGGGTAATATAAATTTATGCTATGGTGAAAAAACCCATAAAGTAAAACACTTCATTATTTACCCAAGAAACACCAAGGTTTTCTAGCAAAACGTAACCACTTTATAGTTCACTGTGAGTCTATAAACTTTTTTTTTCCCCTTAAACACAACTGAGTCTAGAACAATATGTTCAACCAGTCACTCAAAATACTTGTTGGCTCCTTTTACTAAGACAAAACAAATTATGAAACTTTTGCAGAGACATCAACTGTGCAATGGATGTACATGCTTAAATAGTAAAGGAAATAAGAAAATGTTTACTACACTATGTAAAATTTAAGCACCGATGGACAATATTTTATAGCCAAAACAAGCTACTCAGTAATAACAGAAAAATACCCAATTATAACAAGCTCCTCTAAATTACAAAGCCTAACTTATTGACAACTGACTTGAATACCTAATTCAAACTATCTAAGAGATCCACCTAACTGATCAGTGAGATTATAGAATATGTTACATATAACATGATATGGTTGAAAGATAGCATAATCTGGCATCTCAAACCTTCAGAATTATCAATCATGAAACTCAAATTTGACACTCAATTTATTACAGAGGAGGTTCTACAATTACACAGGTTAGTGTGAATTAATTAGGTTTTTTTCACCTAAAACAAGGAAAAATACTAAAACAAACTCCTCACCATATTACACAACTACAAATAAACTGTCCATCTAATCTTTCAATGACAACTGATCAGTCGAGCTCTGCCACTAGATAAAGAATTAATCTTGTAAATAGGGTTCAAACAAACTCAAGGAAAAATTGCCTTGCCATGGTAAGAAGGCATGCTTTATATATGGCATGTGAGGCTCACTAGAAATGACTCCATCTAATGGGAAAAATTTTTTTAAATTAGTATTATATATGCCATATGCCTTAATTTTGATTTTACCTCAGCCTCATAATTAAATCTGCACCTTGCACCCATTACATAATTCAGCAAACTAAAACTGATTAAACTAAAATCTACAAGGGCCCCAGTGCACTGGATTAAGACTTTTAAAGTCCAGGATATAAAAGTCACTCCTCTTTAAGTAATTAATTTTAGTCCTCCCCCACATTAAAATAAAATTCTCTCTTACTCCTTACCTATGACAGAACTTTATATTTTCCATTATGCAGTATAAGCTATCTACTTATTACCGGGATACTGGTTTAGCATTCACAGCAAATATTTGTCTCTGTAAATCCTGAATCCACTGGCACGGTGCTTGCCCAAAGAACACACAAATACTTGGTTACTTCAACTTAGTTTTAAAAACCCAGGAAATTATGTTACCAAATATAGTATTTTTAGTTTTAAAGCCATTTTTTTTAAGTTTGCTTATTTTTAAGTAATCTCTACACCCAACATGGGGCTAGAACTCAAGACCTCAAGATCAAGAGTCTCATGCTTTTCCATCGGAGCCAACCAGGTGCCCGTAAAAGCCATTTCTAAGGAAAATAATCTGTGTTGACTCCCCAAAGAACCCTCCTTGAGTGCCTATATTAAAATCTAAGTGCAAAGACCCCAAAAGTAAAAATGCATTAAGAATGGGCTTTGATACAAGACAGTAAAGAAATGTGGAAGTGATTTCCAAGTTCACCTATTCTACACTAGAAGTTCACTATATACACTTCATTGCTAAAGCTCGATGTCAAAAAGATAAATCTGATAGCTACTGAGTAATCAGAAGGAAACAATACTGCATACGCAATTTTTATTAATACATTTGCCACAACATTTTGATTTCAGGACTCACCTAATATTTGTGTGATGCTAGATCCAGATTAAGTTTGAATGTCTTAATTATTCATTATAATTACTAGGGAGATGAATCATTAGACCATGCATTAGGTGTACAATCTTATTCCGTATCTTTTTGGCTATTAGAGCTGATTAACAATTAGAATAAAGGAAAATGCTCCCTTTTCAATATCAAACTATTAAGAACCAATACAAGAAAATCTTCCTGCATCAAGATAGAGATGTTATGGCTGCCTAGGATAATAAATCTCTTTGCCTGGCTCTGATCTAGAACTTTAATTGGTTAATGACTTTGATTTCAGACATCTACAAAATGACATTCAACCTTTTATACTAATTCTCTGACGACAGAATTCCTTTAAGAAGTATACCATTTAAAGGAAAAGCAATGTTTGCCTGTCTATGATTATTTATACATATTTGCTTCAATTTCTAGCAGAGCAACCCATTTGTTGCTTTCAGTTTCCACCCTTTTGTCCCAGAGCAGTGATAATCATACTAATTTCCCATGATTACATTGTAGTATCTATTGCGAATAAGTCAAAATTCAGAATGAGACTGTATGTCTTTAACATATGATTTAGAATGATTTCCCCAAAAAGCACGGCTGACCACTTTCTTGAAGTAAACTATCTGGTATTTCTTATAACCTAAATGTTTCTAAATATCTAAAGTGAGACTAAAAATTGTCACCACTCCACTCTCAATAAGATTCTCATTCAAAATCATCCACCATCCTAACATGTCCTCACATCTCTGCATATATACAACAGTGCCCAACCCCTTGTATTTTTTTAAAGACTTTTATTTATTTATTTGAGAGACAGAGAGAACTCACGAGTGGGAGGTCAGAGGGAGAGGGAGCATCTCAAGCAGACTCCACACTGAGCGTGGAGCCAGATGCTCAAAACCCTGTGACCACGACCTGAGCCTAAACGATACTTGACCAACTGTGCCACCCAAACGCCCCTCCCTGAGTATTTTTAAAGAGCCATGCACTCACACTATTGCTATGAATAGGCTGCAAGAGATATCATCCCTCATAACTATGTTCTGTGCATAATCAGATAGAAAGCCAAAGATAAAGCCAGGATTAGAATTACCTTCTTAAATTCTTAGCTTATCAAGAAGGTAAAGCTGGTGAATATTACTGCCTCTATAGCAACAGCACCAGACTCTCTCACCCAGGATTCAAGACCTCCCCAGTGTACCAGAGAGCTTACAGGGACTAAAGCAGCCACTGGGGACGCAAGACTTCCTGTCGCTAAAGGACATTCAAGTACGTATCAGTGGAAATCCTTTAATTTTGTATCACTTCCTAACTAGTCACCATACAACCATGAGAAAACATTCAAAATCCAGAAGTTTTCTCCTGAAATCATGCAAATTCAATCCAATCACTTCATACAGACCGCCTTCCGTTGTTACCACCCCAAATTTTCATTTCCAATTTCCACAGCCATATATCAAGAAAAACGCAAACTACTTAGAGAAGTCAACATGCTCGTTATTGTACAAACTCATTCTTAAGTATCTTCATTTGCCAAACGGGGAGTCCTCCATCAGATGTTGAGTGCACGCCTTTCCTGGAAGATTCTAGAGGTTTAAGAGCCCTTGCCTGCCTTTCCCTCCTTCTCATCCTAGACTTCCATCTTCCCAATTTCCCGAAACCAGGAGTGTTTTGTGTATACTTGGGAGGAAGCAACAGAGAAAACAAGAGGTAGGAATATCTGGAATTGTCTTTAAGAAACAGTTTTGTTGGGGCGCCTGGGTGGTGCAGCTTCAGCTAAGCGTCCTCTTGATTTCAGCTCAGGTCCTGATCTCAGGGTTGTAAGACCGAGCCCCGTGTCAGGCTCAGCCCTCAGCATCGAGTCTGCTTGAGATTCTCTTTCCTTCCTGCTTGTGCACATGCGTGCTCTCTCTCTCAAATACATAAATAAATCTTAAAAAAAAAAAGTTTTGTCACATGCACATCTGTGCTCCTCTCATCCTGCACCCCAATGCCTCTGAATGAGAACACACACATGCCCCCACATACCCAACACATACTCACATGCACCCAACTCACCACACCCCACGCCTGCACACACCCCACATACCACCTCCCACATCCCACACACAACTGCCCCACCCCACACAAACAACACACACACTAGTGATAGGCAATCACCAGAGAATCACAATCTTTAAAAAATAAATAGATAATCTAATGATTCTTCTCCACCCTGGTGCCATCAGGCTCTAAGGAATGCTATTTTTTAACGTGCACAAAATTGTTTAGGCTCTCAGTGAAGTTTCTGCAATGCTTGGCCCCCCTAAGAAAAACTGACATTTGAATTATAAGGCAGAAGTCTGAACTCTGTAATTCATCTTCAGCTTCTATAGCAATTTGACTTATAAATAATTTCAAAATGTGGATTTTTAATGAGCAGTTAATTTACCTCAGTCCACCTAATCTATTTTCAGCAGTTAATTTACCTCAGTCCACCTAATCTATGCTGTGGGAGGGCATCTGGGTGGTTCAGTCGATTAAGCATCTGCCTTCGGCTCAGGTCATGATCCCAGGGGGGTCCTGGGATCAAGCCAGGCATTGGGCTCCCTGCTCAGCGGGGAGTCTGCTTCTCCCTCTCCCTCTGCCCGCTCCCCACCCCTCCTGCTCTCTCTCACTCTCAAGTAAATAAAATCTCAAAAAAAAAAAATGCTATTGTAAAATTTTGTGATTACTTCCTTATATCTAAACTTTGAGCAACCTATAAGGTAGACAATGAACCCAGAACACAGGCTGGTTATTTTCTGAAAAAAAATAAAGCTTGTTTCTAACGTAGAATTAAGTCTTGGCCCTGACTCCAAGGCAAATCTGTCTCTCACTGCTAGATCTGTGAAGAGACTACAATGACCTTCCCCTTGACAAACCACAAACTGGCCCTTAGACCCCTGGTTTTCAAACTGTACTCTCTGGACTCCTGGGGTTCCTTAGAGGAGCTTCAGTATTTAAGAGGAAGCTAAATAAGGATATGGGTTTGTAAGGTTTCAATGAACACAAATAGCTTTTTAAAACCAATTTTATAGACTGAGGTCCTACCTAATCTATATTTTTGTTTGAAAAAAAAATTGGTTATACTGCCTGTTTTTTAAACCCCAGTGAAAACCCATGTCCTATATTATACTTGCACTAGTAATGTTATAATTAAAAGTAGAATTTTGTAACTATGTACGGTGATGGACGTTAACAAGACTTACTGTGGTGACCATTTTGCAATATATACAAATATGGAATCATTATGTTGTACACCTGAAACTAATGTTATATATCAATTATATTACCTAAAAGTTTTAGTAGAGATCACACTTGAAGAAGTCTCAAGTTGCTATAATTGTTAAGATAATTTTCACTGTCACAAAACAAGTAGATGGGAAGTGGGCTGAGGAGAGGAGGCTTGCCATCCTAACAAGGAAACACTCCCAGCAGGACCCCTTCCCTGCTGGGAATTACAGAACTGCAGAGGGTGAAAGAAGAAAACAAGACACCAGAACCAGACAAATTTTAGGAGCTATAATCTCTTACTTAGAAGCAAGATAATATATTCCTAAAATCTAAATAAGTCAGAGCTCTTAAAAAATTACTTAGCAATAATATAAAAATATTCTGGTCACCCATCCCAGGCATAAATAAAAAGACAAGGGAGATCCTATTTCTGTTCCTTCATTTAGTGGATATGAGTCATGGCTGTCCCTAGGATTTTACTGATGAAACAAAATACACATTTGTTCTGTAAACAAAGGGCTTACTAGGGAACTCATTTTCCTCTTAAATGAGAGATGGCAGTATTTTTTTGTGGCTCTAAAGAAAATTCTAGAAAATTTATAAGAACTTGAATACATTTTATAAAGATTCTCTAAATTAAGATCAAAACATGTACTAATATCTAGTCGCCTTTTTTTTTTTTTTTTAAGTCTATACTGCTCTAATTACGAAATCCTGCATCAAATCCATTTAGAAACCTATGGGGACCTTGGCTTCTCTCCTCAGACTCCTATTTTTTAAAGACTGTGAAATGTTTGTCTCCTCTGTTTTTTAAATGATCATGAAACCAAAAAGAGAGTGCTTGTTCAGGCTCCAACCTCGGCCTCCCCAGGACTCCTGGCCGAAATAGAGGGGGAGGGACCGAGGGTCCATTCCTGGGAGAGCCTGGAGCTCAGCACCCCAAGCATGAACTTTTGGGCCGGTGGGGTTGGCTTCCCTTGTGTGATGGACAGAGGCCTGGTGTCTGCACTAGAGGGGCGGGGGTAGTACACGCCAGGCAGATCCTCTGGACGTGTAACCCATGTTGGGACACTACATGATGAAGGAATCAAGGCCAATAATAAAGATGTTTCCTACCTAAAAAAAAAAAAAAAATCCTATGGGCAGAAGTACTTACAGGTAAAGGATATGATGCTTGAAACTTACTTTAAAATACTAAGGAAGACAAAAAAAAAATGTGTGTTTCTGTGTGTGTGCTGAAACAAGAACAGCAAAATGTGATCAACTGTTGAAGGTGGATAGACATGTTTGAAATTTTTCACAATAAAAAAAATTTTTAAATCCCTTTGGAAGGTTGTCAGATTATGTAAACTACACACAAACATTACGCAAGCTATAGGATCAAAATATAGGATTAAACCGAAGGATTTTTTTTTTTTTTAAAGATTTTATTTATTTATTTGACAGAGAAAGACACAGCGAGAGAGGGAACACAAACGGGGAGTGGGAGAGGGAGAAGCAGACTCCCTGCCGAGCAGGGAGCCCGATGCGGGACTCGATCCAGGGACTCCAGGATCATGACCTGAGCCGAAGGCAGTCGCCTAACCAACTGAGCCACCCAGGCGCCCCTAAACCGAAGGATTAAAAGAATTTATAAAACACCATTCTCCCAATTTCATAAATAATTTGTCAGTAGATAGTTTCCAATGGATACATCACAGTATCTCTTACTCAATATTTACCAACTGCAAACATAAAATGGAAGTCTAAATGACTCAAAAAGCAAACTGCTTTGGTTGCTTACTATCTAAGAAAATGAAAAAGGAAGACTTTCCTCAACATTCTTGTTTACTTTCTTGGCAAGCAATGAGGTGTTTGCAATGTTATGTAGACTGTGGGGAAAGATCATGACATTCTTATACAGTTAACCACTCAACAACGCAAGTCTGAATTGCATGGGTCCACTTATACAAAAATTTTTTTTTGATCAATACAATACAGTTTACATGTTATTTTCTCTTCCTTATGATTCTCTTAATAACATTTTCTCTAGCTTACCTTATTATAATACAGTATATATACAACGTACAAAATGTTTATATTATTGATAAAGCTTCTAGTCAACAGAAGGCTATCGGTAGTTAAGTTTTTAAGGAGTCAAAAATTATATGTGGATTTTCAACTACATGGTTGAGGGGTGTGGTGAGTGACCCTAACCCCCACTTTGTTCAATGTCAACTGTACTTTTGGGGGCATGTGGGTGGTTCAGTTGGTTGGGCGTCCGACTCCTGATTTCGGCTCAGGCCATGATCTCAGGGTTGTGGGACTGAGTCTCACATCAGGCTCCACACTGGGCATGGAGCCTGCTTGAGATTCTTTTCCTCGCCCTCTGCCTTTCCCCCTCCATGCTCTTTTTCTCTTAAAAAAAAAGTCAACTATATTTTATAGATGTCATATTACTTTGAACCATGATTTTAGATCAAGTCTGTACATTTTAATATGGTAGAAAAGGCTGATCAGTATCTTGAACGGCAAGGGCTACAAGAAACACCATGACACAATGTAAGTACCAGATCAGAAATAAGTAAGGGAAGAAGGTATGTTAATGCACAAAACCAAATAACTGGAAACGACAGAAGAGCTAACAGCGCATCCCTCTTGCCCTTGAGAAGAATGCATTCTATCATGTGGACACACCTTAAATTCAAAAGGAACTCATTATCAAGTGAGTGTGTATAAAACCACCCTGTAGGGCATCTGGGTGGCTCAGTCGGTTAAGCGTCTGCCTTCAGTTCAGGTCATGATCACAGGTCCTGGGATCGAGTCCCAAGTCAGGCTCCTTGTTCAGTGGGGAGTCTGCTTCTCCCTCTGCCTGCAGCTCCTCCTGCTTGTGCTCTCTCTCTCTCGTTCAAATAAATAAATAAAATCTTAAAAAAACAAACAAACCATCCTTTACCTTATGAAGGATGCAAAAAAGTTTGCTTCTTCTAAAAGCTCGGAATCTGGTCAACATTTGGATCTCTAGAAGGAAATTTACATTAGTGGTTCTCGAATTAAGCTTCCATCAGAATCCACTAGAGTGATTATTAAGTCATTGGCCTGCCCCCAGACCACACTTTAAGAACTATGGGCTTATTCCATGATTCATTCCTGCTAATTACCAGAATTTTTAAAAGGAGCTATAATTTTTAAAAACCCAATACCCAGTCTAAGAGAAGCATCTCATTAAACAGAATTTTCAGGAAGAGCAAGAGTGTTTTACAAAGAGTTATCACCCGGGTAAGAGAATTGCATTTTAAGGGCTAACAAATTAAACACGTACTGAATAATCTGTAAACTTCATCCCTACTTTGTAGTTAAAATTTTTATAATATTGCAATTACAAAAAAGATACTAGTGTCCGAGAACAGATTTTCACCTTACCCAAACACAGACTTCAAACAATGCCTCCTTCACAGAACTCACACAGCTAATAAAACTCCAGGCCAGGTCCTCTAATTGGTCCATTTGAATCTGGGGGAATGCCTGCTTCAGTCATCTTCAATTACATCAGCAACTATGGAATGCTCCCTAAGATCAACAAACTGTTGCTGCAGTGACCACAACAGACCCAACACACGTCAGAGCCTTCCATCCTTGGCAGTGTGAATCACCGGGTCATCAGAACTAACCCAGTTCCCACTGGGAACAGCAAGGCCGTGCTCTTCCGGTGTGGATCACAGACACTGGGACCAAGTTGAGAGGTGATGGAGAGCCAACAATGGACAACCACAGCCTGATAGAATAAATCAATTTCCTTTTGTAAATTTCCTAACCAAAATCCTAGTGTCAGCATGGGGCAGGAGGAACAGAATGCAAAAAAGCTGCTGGCTGACATTCCATCCAAGGTTTACCCCTGAGTTAATTCTCACTAACTGCTTCGTCCAAATCAGACCTCTAGAAAACAGCTGGAGTCAAAATGACAGTTCGGATTTCAACAAATTCCAAGTTTTATCTATGGCAAATGGACCAGAATAAGAATAATTTAAGTTAATCAAGATAGGAAACCTAATGGGATTAACACCTTTAAAAAAAAGTGGTTTATGAAAAAATAATAGTAATCTGGGGGGGTGGTGCTGGTATCAATTCACACTTTCAACTCAATTCAAACAAACTACTGAAAAAATGGCAACAAATACTACAAACATCATGTTGGGTGATTGGGTTAAGGTCAAGCTCCTTTCTAGCTTTAACACTATAAGAAAACAATTCATTTATGTAGACATTCTAGAGTAGAAAAAAGAAATTTGGAATCAGACTGCATACACTTAAATTCTAACCCCTAACTGTGATCATGGACAAAGGACCATGCTTTGGGCTCCTCATCTGTAAATTAGGGGATAAAATTGTAAGTACCTCATAGAACATTGTGGGAATTAAATGAGCATGAAAATTGCTTAGTAAGCAAAAACAGGGATGCTAATGACAACATGTAAACCTGAAATTGCAAATACCAACACCAAGAGTCTAATTACAACTTTCAGAAAATTACATGTCATTTGTCCACTCTATGAGCCTCAGAAGTTTGTAAAAACCACAAACCAACTTGAATGTTACTTAATGTTTTATGAATAGGCTGACAGTGTATTTTAAGATTTCCTAATTTTGCCTACATTTTGGGCAGAGCCACACTACAAGAGGAAAGAAAGCAACAAAACTCAATGAAAGGTAACAGACTGCTTTTAATTTTCTATTGAAAATCTGTATCCATAAGGCAGGGTTGTGGATGACTGAGTTCTACTCTGGGGACGGGGCAGGAGGGCTAAGGTTACATGCTGTCACTTATAAACATGGGTGTGTCCATGAGCTGAGCCACTAAAAATGTCTGGCAAATGTTATGAATCAATCACCAATGTTGGCTCACAGCAGTAGTAATAATAATAAACGTTTACTGTGTGTACACGATGTCCTCCAGGCTGTATTATTCCTTTTAATCCTCACAACACCCCTAGAAGTTAAGGTACTTTTCTAACGAGTCCCATTGTACAGATCAAGAAACTGAAAAGAGTAAGGTGAGTTTCAAAAACAAACAATATAAAGTTATTCTACGAAGAGTTTCACAAAGAAAGCTTTCAAGAATTCAGAAAGGCAATGAGCTGTTTTGCTGGACCTGGGGAGGGTCTCTGACGGGCACAGAAGGCCAACCTCTCAGAGATGAGCACACGTGTGAGACCAGGTCACACTATGTGACCTATGACACACTACATGGGGAAGGGTAAGAATAGTACACACGTTAGCTCCGGATGACAGGGTGCACAAAAGGAGTTCTTGCAACCATTAAGGTGATTATGCTGGCATTTCAGTGGAACACGTTCCAGAGGGGTGTAAGTGGCTTGATAAATACAAACAGGGGCTTCTTCAAAGCTAGCAGGATCCATTCTGAACAGGCAAACTACCTTGGCCACCAAGCCGGGCACATTGGGAAATTTAAGAAAGCTGCACCCCAGGCTTTTTTCCAAGCCCAATGCTTCTTCCTCTGGGCTTTGCTAAGAAAGCTGTGGCTGGTCTGTGGCAGTGACATGTCTCTGGGTGGATATATCCTGTGCTCATTTTCACCAAGCTTCATACTTAATTTTCTGCAGAACCATCTCAATCCTGTTAGATGGTCCCCTACTCAAAATTAAGGTATCTGAGAGCCCGGGTGGCTCAGTTGGTCGAGCGTCTGCCTTCGGCTCGGGTCATGATCTCAGGGTCCTGGGATGGAGCCCGGCATTGGGCTCCCTCCTTGGCGGGGAGTCTGCTTCTCTTTCTGCCTCTGTGATAGCTTTTGCTCTCTCTGAAATAAATAAATGAAATCTTTAAAAAATAAATAAATGAATAAAAATCTTTATTCAACATCAAAGACAGCTTTAGAAAATTTCAGTATTACTTTATTTGCCATAACCTCCAACTCTTATAACCAATGTGAAAGGGAATAGATTCTGATAAGGTTTTGATCCATAAAGTATATAGGGAAAATCAATTTTAAGACAGAAAAAAAAAGCTTATATGTGAAATATTTCACATTTAAGCCAAGAAATTTTAAAAGCTAAGTAACAAAGAGGTCTTCAAAAATAACAAAATTTTGAAAATCAAAAATTTTGGGGTTACTGTCCTTTTGTTTTACTTTATCATAGGAGCTACAGAGAGGCCCTGCGGTCAAGTTACTCCTACGCTAAATATCAGGAGCCTGAGTTCCAACCTCAGCTGTGTTGTTTACTATGATTTGGGGGCAAATTATTGCAGTCTCACTAAACCTAACTGTTGGTATTTTATTTTGAGATAGTATTTGCCCTGCCTTTGTCATGAAGGAAAAGTATGTTCTCCATATTTCATATTTAGTTTATATTATGCCCTGATACAATCTCAATTTACTGTTTTAATTTAGCATGATACTGCACAAATATTTTCCATCTTAAGCAATGCACGTTTTATTATAATCTCTCATACCCAAACAGTCATTAAAACATCTGCTACTGGGGCGCCTGGGTGGCTCAGATGGTTAAGCATCTGCCTTCGGCTCCGGTCATGATCCCAGGGTCCTGGGATGGAGCCCCACATCAGGCTCCTGGCTCAGAGGGGAGCCTGCTTCTCCCTCTCCCTCTCTCCCTGCTCATGCTCTTTCTCCCTCTCTGTATCTCTGTGTCTCAAGTGAATGAATAAAATCTTTAAAAAAAAAAAATCTGCTACTAATTTAGGAGGGTCCACATTCAACCTTTAATTAAAAAGTCCGTTATAATTTCCATTTATTAAGAAAATATAAAATAAGATTAAAAACAAGTTTTTATCATGGCGCCTGGGTGGCTCAGTCGGTTAAGCTTCTCAGTGTCAGCTCAGGTCATGATTTCAGGGTCTTGAGACTGGGCTCCATACTGAGCGCAAAGTCTCACTGAGCACAGTCTCCTTGTCCCTCTCTCTCCCTCCCTCCCCAATTCCCCGCGCCCCAGCTTGCATGTGCTCTAAAAAAATAAAATCTTCAAAAACAACAACAACAATAATAAAACAAGTATTTTATCATGGTCCATTCTTTTCAGTAACTTTCTGGGTTAAAATGCAGAAAATATAACAAATCCCAGTATAAAAAATTCAGTGGAAGACAGAACATTTCCATTCAATTGATGAGAATTCCATAGCTAGCATTAGGATCAACTTGAGAAATGATATTACAAGCACCAACACTAGAAATTTTGAGTTGAAGGAGTTCCTTCATGATGTTCAATATAGAGCAAATGAGCATGAAGTATTTACTTTCAAAAGCAGGTTTTGATATAAGAATCAGTTACCCATGAAAATAGATAAAATTCACTGAAATAAGCCAGTTTTATGATATACTAAAACTTGCTATTCTCAACTTTATAAAAGTAACGTTCCTTAGACAATTGGGAAGATTCTAGATATCACATCAAAATACATGTCTTCCTAAAATCAGACATGTTTTAAATGGAACAGGAGGGCTGGTCTGTGGAAAGAAGTTCCTGAGGACAACTGAGGTGGCTCCCACCTACCAGAAATGGCAGAACCAGGGAGTTACACAGCCATGATGAGGTGGGACATCGTAGCGGGGCACCTTTCTAAAGTGTCTGCTTAGTGACAATTCAAAAACACAGGTGATAACGTAAAAAGTAAACATGTACTGCCTTCTCCTCCATTCCACTGTCTCGTTATCCAGAAGCAAAGCTTGTTAGATATACTTGATTCTTTCAGAGATGGTCTGTGTAGCTACCATCCTTAATAGTATAGAAATGAGTATCTCCACCTGTCAAGATATGTTCTAGGCACATAAATTTTGTTCTATATATAAATTTTCCTCAATGGAATTTATTATGCTTGCCTTCTGCAAATTCCTCTTTTCACTTAACACTATTTTAAATGTATGGTGGAATTCTACTCCACTTTGGTGCAATAGTAAAAAATACATTTGTTTAGTTGATACAATTAATGCTCTAATAATGTCCTCTTCTTTTTTTCTCTTAAGATTTTATTCATTTATTAGAGAAAGAGCGAGTGAGCGAGAGAGAGCACGAGCAGAGAAGGGGAAGGGGAGAGGGAGAAGCAGACTCCCCACTGAGCAGGGAGCCCAACATGGGGCTCAATCCCAGGACCCCAAGATCATGACCTGAGCCGAAAGCAGAGGCTTAACAGACTGAGCCACCCAGGGGCTCCTAATAATGTCCTTTTCTGTGGGCACTCACATAATACACTATGCTACTAATTCAGAGAATTGCTAAACTGAGAGGTATGCACGTAAAGTTCTGAACAATTTGCTCTTAAAAATTTCTGTACCATTGACGGTCAAAGAAAATGTGTTTCTTCACATCCTTGACAGCTCTGGCAAGACTCTTCAGTTTCTGCCAATCAGATGGTCACAAAACGTTGTTTTAATTTGCATTTCCCAGATTATTAATGAGATTGAATGTAACTTCATAGGTTTACTGGCTAGTATATTTTTTCCCGAGCACTATCTATTAAATATTTTTTCCTTTGCTTATTTCCTTTCATTGCTTTCAAGAGGATCACAATGAAATATGTATGGCTAAAATTACATGATTGAATTTATTTCAAAAGAACCCAGTGAGGAAAAGGAGAAGCGAGGGAGTTGTTTGGCTAAAACAAGACAATAATAGATAATAAGGTTAGAAATAAGCTTATGATTTCTGAGGGTGGGTGACAGGTACCTGGGGATTCATCATACTATTCTCTTTTGTATATGTTTTAATCTTTTTCATGATAATAGTTTTTAAAGTGTTTCACTCATTTTTCTCTTAAGATACTCATACTTAGTATTTCTAATTGATTTGTAAGAGCAACGTGTGGAATAAAGAAATTTGCCCTTTGTTACAGAATCTCTAAATATTATAATCACCCAGCTTCTTTTTATGGACAGATATCCCAATACCCTTAATGAATAATCTATCCTTTATCCCTCTGATGTGGAAAACCACCTTTATCCTACACCAGTTTCATATGCCATACTAATTACATATGAATGTACTATTCATACAAGTTGATTTCTGCAATTCCATTTTGTCCCCCTGATTTGTCTTTGCCTGTGCTATGCAGGTTTAATTTCTGTCCTTTTACATTTTTCTTTAGATTTTTTTCTGGCTCCTCTTACCTCATGATTTTCCCATAGGACATTTTCAATAATTGTGTTAATTTTCTTAAGTGCCTGTTATAAACTTCCCTCCCTATACAACTGCCTCCCTCACAAAGGATACCTTGGTCTTCTCTTTTACATCCGTATATGTTCATGGTTCCACCTAGAGTCTCATCGGTTGCATTCAGGCTCTGAATTCACTTGACATATTGCTAGCACACAAATGTTAAATAATTCTCTACTCAGTGTAAAAAAAGATATATTTATTTGGCGACTGTGAAAGGTCAAACTGCCAAAACAGTCTAGTGTAACATTTGAACGCTATCATTTATATAAGCCTTATTTTTATGAATAAGCACTTGACTAGAAATTTAATAAAGGAGCATGTCATAACCAGTTTCAGGCAAAGGGTTTTTTTTTTTTTTTAAAGATTTTATTTATTTATTTGACAGAGAGAGACACAGCGAGAGAGGGAACACAAGCAGGGGGAGTGGGAGAGGGAGAAGCAGACCCCCCGCTGAGCAGGGAGCCCAATGCGGGGCTCGATCCCAGGACCCTGAGATCATGACCTGAGCCGAAGGCAGACGCTTAACAACTGAGCCACCCAGGCGCCCCCAGGCAAAGGGTTTTAAACATAATACACTAATTTTAGTCAGAAGCATTTCAGTTTTACTTTACCAGTCTACAGTTTCATAGGCAGATGTGACTTCTTAAAGGGGAAAAACATCTTTTATACGGCTTGATTAATTTATTAGAAATAAGCAGCCGAGAGCATCTGTTTTCACAGAGCAACTGTTACATTAATCCATATTAAGTAGGCCTCAAAGCACTTGGATGCAGCTACAGGATGTGGGTGTAACAGGATCTCAAACACTAACACCTGATAGGGCCTTACACATTCCAGGTCAGAAGGAAGATTGGGGGTTGAGGGGGGAGGGGAGTATATCCTTCTAGAATCAAAACATCAAAAACCCCAGCAGTCTCTTGGGTTTGTCTTGAAGAATCCCATCCCTCCCCCATCCAGAATAAGACCCCACCCTAAAATACAACCTCTCCAAACCAAATCACATACTGCTACATTCAACTCACATTTTGTGAATTAATGAAATTTACGAGTCACCTGAAACCACTAAAGGTCCACCGCGATTCTTCTCCTGAATCTAATGTCCGCGTGACAGGAGTACAGAAATACACTGATAAAATGTGAAGAGAAATGCACATTCCTAATACAAAGTAAATGCCACACATGAGCAGGTCCAGGAGATAGAAGGTCTGCCTATCCTACCATTTCTTCTGCAGGTGCTAGAAACCAATAGGTCCCTTCAGGAAGATCTCTCAATTATCTCCTTTCCTGTCCCCTGTGACATGTGGTAAACAATCCCTTTTGTTTTCAAAGGGGTTTGCGGAGATCTTTGAAAGATAGCGGTAAGGAATGCTGGGGCTGTCTCCAGCTGGTCTAAGCAGCTAAGGCTGTGGCTTGTGCAGGGTCACTGCGGAAAATGCCAAGGAGGGGCAGAACTAGGAGGGGCAGGAAAGGGGACAGGCAGGAGAGCCCCATCCCGGGAGAGCATTCTTTAGATTCCTTCCCGAGGGGCTTTTCTTCTGGGTTCACAGACATTTCAAACTCTAGCAACTTGACCACAAAGATTATGCCGAATTTTAAAGAAGTCATTCCTGTTTTCAGATGTCAAAAATGTTGTCAAGGGAATGTTGAGATGCTCTGGTCTCCCAGCTATTTAAGAGCCCTGAAAACGTGAAGCTAAGCAGAGCAGTACCACCTGAAACCGGACCTCTTCCCCAGCCTTTGCATTTATCGGAGTCATGTGTAGCTGACTTGAACAGCAGGGACAGTTCTGAAGGGTCAAAGAAGAGATGCTACAAAGAGGCTTGCAGTAAGAATCAGAGCCATTATTCATTTCAGAGCCTACTACTGGCCAGGCCCTGGACTTCCTACCTCCTTGTTAATTCAATTTTTCTCCTGACCAACCTATTTAGAGATACTTTGTAGATATGGAAATTTAGGTTTAGGGAAGTTAAGTCATTTCCCTGTGGTCATAGTTCTATTTAATAATTGACGGAGTTGTGGACTCAGGTGCAAGGTCTAAATGCCTCCAACATCTATAGTCTGGATTCTTCTATTTGGGGTGAGATAAAGGGAAGGAATAAGATTGGGAGGGAAGGAGTGGTTGCAGAAGAAGGGGAAGACACCATGTGGAGACATCAGGGCTCAGAAGTTCACAGAAGTGGGGCTGGAGGGAGGGGAGCAGCAGGACTGAAGGCGTAACAGGTCAGACCTTGTAATAGCTTGCTTCCTCGAGGAGCTAGCTGCCTTGTCCAAGAGGAAGGACAGGTCGAACTCCACCCTCATTCCACTTTGTTAGAGGCAAGAGACCTAAGTGGTTAAGAGGACAGACAGTGAAGACAAAGTTCGAACATGGTTTGTGAGCTTCTTCCCAGCTCATACTTTACCAGTTTGATATATGAAGTGGGGATAAAAGTAGATACTTCCCAGGATGCTATTGAGGATGACAGGAAAAGCATTTCCAACAGTGTCTGGGTCATAGAAAGAGCTATATTAAGTTTCTTCTTCTCATTATTCTTGTTATTCTAGCAAAAGCCAAGGAAGCATCTATTTTTACATATGCTAAAAATAGAGGTGTTTATCTCAGAACTTATAAATCCCAGCAATATGACATGATTGACCACCGAGTTTCTAATGCAAGTTCTTTTAGTTGGGACGAAAAAAAAAAAAACAAAACACAACCCCACACAACAAACCTAAAATAACTGTTAAGACAGTATTTTTCCTTGTCCTCCGTATTTAAAGATACAGAGGCAAAGATGAATTATTATGTACTATAAGAGCTCTTTTAAATGTTTAGAATACAGAATGTATTCCATAAATTCCTTTGACTGAAACATACATTCTTCTCCAAGACAGTAAATTCAGTATGGAAGACACTTACTGTTAGTTTTTACAAATGATTCATCAATGTGAACTGCTATTGATAAATTATGTATATAGAATTGGTGGGACATTTGTAACAGTTCACATACTTCCTCAGACAGCATGCCCCAGCACGGTCCCACCTCACAGTCTTTCCATTTATTGCTCCTTCCAGCTTGAATACTTAAAGGACAGGAAAAAAGTTTTTCCTCTACTCTCTTAGGTTCAGTAACTGGGGCCATGCAAATTAAACTAACAAGAGACAGATCAACCGGAAAAAAGCCATACAAATTTTATTTGATGTAAATATTTTTACATGGGATGGGGGGAGGGTAAGGGAAGCTTTACTTAAAAAAAAAGTGAAAGCCCCAAAGAAACAGTTAGTTCTGAGAGGTTATTTTCCATTTTAACAAAGAGCAATAGATTGTGGAGACATGACAAGACTAAGAAAAAGGTTTAGGCTTCTGAGGGTGGCATTTATTCACTATATATATGCAGTATTGTATTTATTTAAAATAAGTAAACAATAAATAAACAACATACTCTCTGCTCCACAAACCTATAATATGAAATACAAAACTGTTTACTGACCATGTAAACAACAGTTAATAATCAAAGATTATATGGGTCTGGCTAAATGGGCTCCATAATCTTACAAAAGGTTCTGTGGAGGAGGCATCTCATCACACATTACTAAATTTAAAGTTCCTTTTTTGTGGCTAAATATTCTTACCTTTGTGAACTTTATAAATGTTTCTGACATTTTTTAGCCACATAAGATCAGGATAGACTTTAAGAGCAGGGAAATGGAAAGGAGGGTGAGCTTTATTTACATCTGTGTAATCATATAACAAAATTAATGCCCCCACTGGATGGCTCTGGTAAAGTGAAATCACAATTTCAGTGATGTCTACATTGGAGACCCTGGCTATGTCTGCATGTCAAGTCTCACAACTTCTTAGAGTCAAACTTCTTCTTACACAAGTGATCATGGAATTATTAAATAAGAGGATTGCTTGATGGAATCACTAGGTCAGGTTTTCCTTGTTTCCTTGTTTTTTTTTTTTTTAAAGATTTTATTTATTTATTTGAGAGAGAGAGAATGAGAGACAGAGAGCACGAGAGGGAAGAGGGCAGAGGGGGAAGCAGACCCCCCGATGAGCAGGGAGCCCGATGTGGGACTTGATCCCGGGACTCCAGGACCATGACCTGAGCCGAAGGCAGTCGCTTAACCAACTGAGCCACCCAGGCGCCCACCTTATTTCCTTGTTAACCTCTAATGGTTTCTGTTCATCTCATTTTCTTTAAGTACTACATTATAGTTGAAGGACCACCATATTGAACACTGCTTGAGGGCAGCAATTTTTATCATTCGATAAACACTTAAAATAGTAACAGGTATTTGGCACATGATTCTTCCCTGTATCACTACTTCCAACCTAAATTTGGGTTGGAAATGCCAAATTAAAAGGCACACATCCCCCAATTACAGAGCTCAGGTTGCCCTAAACAGATTCATACGCCCATTAGACACTGTATTTACAAAAAGCTTATAGTAGCCTAAGATTTATTTTTTTTTTAACATTTTATTTATTTGAGAGAGAGAACAAGCAGGGGGAGAGGCAGAGGCAGGGGGAGAAGCAGGCTCCCCGCGGAGTAAAGAGCTCGATGTGGGACTGAATCCCAGGACCCTGGGATCATGACCCGAGCCAAAGGCAGATGGTTAACCAACTGAGCCACCCAGGTGTCCCGTAATAGCCTAAGATTTAATGTTATGGAATAAAATGCAGGATATAAGATGGACCGTAACAGTGTGATCTCAAAAATGCTTTAAAAAAATGACATAAAACAGACATTTGTGCATGGTAGGATTATGCATGCTTCCCTGTTTTCTCTAAGTTACCTACAATGTACTTGTAATACTTTTCTACTTAAAAAACTCTAACTAAAACATAATAATAAAAAAAGACTCCCTCAAACATTAACAAGCTCTAAACTTCTGTTTCTCTTGGTTATATTTACTATGCAAATGTAGGAAAAATTGCTAAAAAGTATGTGAATATTTTAAGTTTAAAGACAATTGCCACAGGAATCTCTGTACTTTTAAGTCATTCCTGCAAGACGTGAGTCTTCTCAGTATTGTCCCATACAACAGCATTTGCAAATTCAATGTGAAGAAAATACAGTGCCTGCTTAACTTAAAGATCAATAATGCCTTCCTGGGTAAAGGTGAGCCACGGATGAGGAGTCCTAAGGTTCAAACAGAACCTGGTTAAGTTTAACACTTCACCGAAAATCACTAAACCTAAGTCACATGAATAAACTTAAAACTTTTTTCAAAGCACTCTTCCACAATCTACAACATCCAGGCTGATGAATATTTTAGAAAAATAACCTTAAGTCTCAAAGTTCACCCATCATGCATTTTCGTATTGTAAAACAAATACTTCACAGCAATGATCCCAGGAGCACACCCATCTCCTGCCTTCGCCAACCCACCCTGCCATGCAGAAAGCTTTCCACGTTTATTACATTATGAAAATAACATGCCAGGAGTGAGCTGGGCTTAAGTTGTCAAGAAACAGCATACTTTTAAGTATAATTGGGTAAGAACTGTGGACACACATGGGCAGCCTTCCCAAGAATAAAAGAAGAAAAAGGAAGGCTTAACCCCATTGTTTCCAGGAACAGACGTCATATACACAACAAAACATTTATAATAATGCCTTGTCGATCTTTCCCTTCAGTGGGCAGCTGACATTTCAATCAGTGTTCAGAGTCACATGCCCTGAATCCGAAACGATCCCCCCAATTCCTAGTCCAACAGCGCGACACCAAAAAAGCTTCTAGATATACCTGGTAATTTTATTTACCCTGCCCAAAAACAGAGTTTTATCCAGATTGGAGCAAACCTTCTTGAGTGGGCAAGATTTTAAGGCTCCTGGCTCAATATTTAACTGGTAGCAACCACCTAACATTTGGGACACATACTGAAGTAGTCACAGCAACATGGAAGAGAAAAAGGAAGAATCAGAGTGATGAAGAAAGAGACCAAAAGTCAGAGGACAGGGATTGGGCTTCGATACCGAGCAACCCAAGGTTTCTAGACTCCAGTTTCTTCATCTGTAAAATGAGGGACCTTAGAAAGCGCTTCTCGATACTACCTGCTCCGAAACCTGATTCTTTTTCCGGACAGCAGCAGGTTGAGCGGGCCCTTCTAACATGGCTGCACTGTCCAATATGGTAGCCACTAGCCACATGGGACTATTGAGTACTTCAAATGTGGCAGGTCTGAGCTAAAATATGCTCTATGGATTAAATTCTGAAGACATTAAGTGAAAAAAAAATGTAATATATTTCATTAATAATTTTTATACCGACCATATGTTGAAATAATATTTTGGATTTTTTGGGTTCCGTGAAACATACTAAAACTAGTATCACCTGTTTCTTTTACTCTTTTATGTGGCTACTAGGAAATTTTGAATTACATCTGTGATCCCATTATACTTTCATTGGACAGCTTTGCTGTAGAGTTAGCCTTGAGCATTAAGTGAAGGCCAGGGGAACTGTGAGATGAAATGACACCAGGAGAGCATCAGAATGGAACATTACCATTCCCTGCTTCTTCACCATTAAGACTTGGGGCTTACTGTTTCCACAGGCACTTATAACCTGTTTTTGCCGTTTCCTTTGAATTAAATATATAAAGTGATGATTCAGTCTACTTCATAAAGATGATCACAATCTTTTTTTAAAACTTACACCTGCATTTATAGGAGCAACTAAAATGAACTTGCACAGAAGAACTACATTTTATTGTTATCCAACCAGAAACTTTCCCATTAATTTTTGTGATCTGTATCAATTTATTTAATGTATTTTAAATGATCAGAGTAGAGTCATTTCTAGAGAGCTTATTTACTAAGAGATACAACAGGCTATGAACAAACTTAGTAAAATATTTATACGATTCAGGTAAATTAAGAATCTCAATCAAGAAAACTCAAGTGTTGGGGCGCCTGGGGGGCTCAGTCATTAAGCGTCTGCCTTCGGCTCAGGTCATGATCCCAGGGTCCTGGGATCCAGCCCCACATCGGGCTCCCTGCTCTGTGGGAAGCCTGATTCTCCCTCTCCCACTCCCCCTGCTTGTGTTCCCTCTCTCGCTGTGTCTCTCTCTGTCAAATAAATAAATAAAATCTTAAAAAAAAAAAAAGAAAACTCAAGTGTTCTTCTCAGAACATATTCTTGGACTGCCCACTTCTTCAGTGAGGTGTTCTTAAACAAAGGCATATGTCTCACTGCCTGCAAATAAACTACCAACTATTTAAAGTCAATAAAACTAGCAATAGTCCCTAACTATAGTCCAGAGCCAACTAAAGGCAAACCCATTTCAGACTGGGCTTAAAGTATGGCCAGTTACTATGTCAAGTATTTTCAACTATATAAAAACAGAACAGAATCCAGCATAAAATGCATGTCCTTTGGTGAAATTACTTTTTCAAATTCTACCATCTATTTAGGACCATTATAAAATTATGCTGGAATTAAAGATCATGATTTTCTCATATTTTCAATTTCTATCCACCCTACCATAATTAAAAAAAATTTTCAAACTTATATAATTACCACCTCTTTTTAGGGGGAAAGAAAAAGTATCAATTTCAAAATATGACCATTAGAGAAATATCCATTCAAACACACAAAGGCTACTCTTTCTGAGTCTCATTATCAATCAATGACTATTCTGGACACATAACAAATTATTGTCTGTTTTTCTGAATACAGTCTCTAGAACTGAGAAGATAAAATATTTCCTTGTTAGATACTTCAAAATAAAAACAAAATCAATGTCCAGATTTAAGATGACCAATCTTAAATGATGCTTTTGACTACTCTTAAAGACAATCAAGGGGGAGCCTGGGTGGCTCAGTCATTAAGCGTCTGCCTTCAGCTTAGGTCATGGTCCCGGGGTCCTGGGATCGAGCCCTGCATCGGGCTCCCTGCTCTGCGGGAAGCCTGCTTCTCCCTCTCCCACTCCCCCTGCTCGTGTTCCCTCTCTCGCTGTGTCTTTCTCTGTCATATAAATAAAATCTTAAAAAAAAAAGACAATCAAGGGTTCAAAAAGAAAGAATGCAGAAAATAAAACCAAGAGTAGTTGTAGAGGAACCCTGGTATTTTAGACGTTTCCTTAAGATAGAACCAGGTACCATATATAAAACTCTTAGGACATATATATATTTTAAAGATTTTATTTATTTATTTGACAGAGAGAGAGACACAGCGAGAGAGGGAACACAAGCAAGGGGAGTGGGAGAGGGAGAAGCAGGCTTCCCGCTGAGCAGGGAGCCCGATGCCGGGCTGGATCCCAGGACCCTGGGACCATGACCTGAGCAGAAGGCAGACGCTTAACGACTGAGTCACCCAGGCGCCCTGTCTTAGGACATATATTAAATACATCTTTGGGTGCTCTTAAATACCTACTATAAAACCTCAAACACTCACTAATGTGAACAATTATATCTACTCTGCTCAGGACTCTAGGGTTTTCCCACATCTTTATTTCATTACATACTTTCTGATAAGTGTCTCCATTTGGCCACTTTTAGAGTACCTGAATAAAAAAACAGATAAGGAATTAAGACAAATTTTAAAATGGCAGTTCCATTTTTACTCATGTAAATATATTAAGGTTTATTTTTCTCTTTTCCACAGATTGTTCCATTTTGTTTTAATAACACAGTTGTTTATGAACATATCTGAAAGGCTTGTAGCTGTGAAAAAAAGCTGAACATGGTAGACAAATCTAGCTCAAAAGAGGTTCTCTGTATCATGCTCTTTTCTAAAAACCTCAAAGCTTGTTTTATCTGCTCTTCCTTTCAAAGAACAAGCGCCACAGGGTTGCTTTAGGGAAGTCTCTAGATCAAATGAAAGATAGTTTACCAACAGGGAGAGTAAACTGACTTGAGCACGCCCTGCTCAAGTGCCCTGCCATGACTTTCCAAAGAGCCACTGGAATTCTCCGTTTTTCCATCACCCTGATCGGAAGGGTTTTCCAGGAACACAAGTTTAAACCATCTTGGGTACAAATGGCCACAGCGAAGTCTCAGCCCTTGGATGTTCCTGCCATAAAAATAAAAAAGCATTCCCCATCTCCTCCTCCATTCTTAAAGATGTGCTTCCTGTGTGGTTAGCCAACAGATAAGAAGTGGGCAAATCCCAAAAACCTACTGTAATTGCTCACGGAGAATCTTCCCTTTGGTTTGATTCAGAATGTTTATTAATCTACCCATTTTCCTCTACATCCCTTGTACTGTATTCCCTGCACATTCCAGAATGGCAGCTGTTTTCCACCCAATATCCTCTCCCCTCCTTGTTCCATAAGAGAAGAATCTAGCATGTATTCCTGGTGGCGATATTCCAGCTAATACATTACATGTACCAGCCTCCCTTGCAGTTAGGTGCTACCACGTGGCTAATGGGATGAAGCAGATACTGATAAGGACTTCAGCAAAGGCTCCTAAACGTAGCTGAACCACTGTCATCAATGGCTTTCCCCATTTTAGGAACATCTAAAAATACCCCCATTGCCAAGAAAATGAAGTTCGAACTCATCAAAGCATCTAAAGCTGTTAATCTCCTACCATCCCCATACCATTTTTCCCACCCACATTCCTAAGGCTTCCTCTTTTAAACCTCTACACCTTCACTATTCCATCTGTCTGGAAATCCTTACCACGCCCCAGAGTTAACCCCCGCTCATCTTTGAAACCCAGTTTAAATACTGCCTGCCTCTGCTATGAAGACTTTGTACGTTCCTCTGCTGGAGCCTTCAGCATACGGGGCCTAATTCCTTCTGCATCTCTTTCTTCCCCTACCGGCCTGCAAAATCCTTCAAGGCACAAGCTCAGTTACTTCTTTGTTTACTCATAGCCCCACAAAGATTACAGTGCTCCTGTCACCACTGAAACACAGAAGGCAACCAGCCCGTAAAATGAATGATGTTTTCAAACTTTCAAGAGAAAAGGGGAGGAAAGTGCAGTACAATAAATTGATGATAATAAAAACGTGTAACTCCAAACTGGTATCAGTATCACAGAACTCAATTACAAACGCCCTGAGAAAATTTGGAATAGGGACAAAACACATGAACACTTAATTCAAATATCCAATTAAACATCCCGCATTAAACCTTCCCCTCATCTGCTAGAAGAATCAATCAATAGGCTTGGGTTTGTGTTCAGTGCTCCACTTCTGAGATGAATGAGCAAGCAAGCAATGAGGTTATGTGTCAGAATTTCTAAAAAGCATCAATAATTTAACAACGGTAATAAGCCCGTAGAATAATATTTTAACCAATGTCTTTTTTTTTTTCCCTCCGGGGGGGAAAATTATGCTAAAATTTCTTTCTAATCTCCTAATCAGCTATTTATAAAATCAATAAATACAACTAAAAACACATACACGTTAAGAAATACTCCCAAAAAACTGAATACTTCCCATTGGTGCCCTTACAACATGACAAAAATTTCACGATAAAAGTCACTGTGATAAAAATTTAATCTTTGAGTCCAGCTCACAAAGTGATGTGAAATATTCAAACTGCAAATACAAACAAGGAAAGAAATTGGCTGGAAACAAAGCGCTTCCTATCTTGCTCATTGAGGTATGTCCTCCCTGCCCCCCAATATTCATTATCTTTGTCCCAGCTATCTCGAATGTCCATGCTGATAAATTACTCAGTTCCTAGTTCCTGGGACTTGCACTGTCTTAAGAACATCTCTATCCAGCAGCCTCGCTCCTACTGTTCGGGCCTTCCAGCCACGTGGCCACCCTTTGAGGACTCCCTCCTCTCATACTTCACTGAACAAGTATGCTGTGACTTCAAAACTGCAATTTTGTCACAAATGTGCTCTTGCAAGTGGAGCCCTTCACATTCCTCAAGCTAACAGCAATATGTAAGCTGCCTTCACATTCCAACATCCCATCAGTTAGCCAAGAACGTTCCCCCACACAAAACAACTGGAGAATTTTAAAATATAGTTCACTGTTACTGGATTTAAATCTTCTGGACTCTGGGGTGTAAGAGGATTTAGCACTGGACATATAACATTAAAAATAAGCCTGAGAAAAAACACTAGCAAGATACAAGGCTAATCATAATGACCTCAATTAGCTTTTCAATGCCTGTCAAGTTAGTAACATATGGTGGCACTGCCTTCAAGCCCATGAACTTGAATAGTTTAATTCTTTTAAAGAATAGAAGTAACAGGGGCGCCTGGGTGGCTCAGCCGTTAAGCGTCTGCCTTCGGCTCAGGTCATGATCCCAGGGTCCTGGGATCGAGCCCTGCATCGGGTTCCCTGCTCAGCTGGGAGTCTGCTTCTCCCTCTCCCTCTCCCCCTGCTTGTGTTCCCTCTCTCGCTGTGTCTCTGTCAAATAAATAAATTAAAAAAAAAAAAAATTAAAAAAAAAAAGAACAGAAGTAACAGAACTCAATTTTTGTCTTAAAGGGCCAATTCCAATCCTGGCTCACACTAAAGTAAAAAGTAAATACTAGCTGTAAAAAAGCAAAAAAGCAGCAAACTGAGGAAAGACAATGATAATGAAATTTTCATTTTGATGGCCACTCAATTTAATTCCAATACACAAATCTTATTCAAACAAAATCATTTCTTGCCACCTTCAATTGAAACTGTCCCAATCAGTCTCAGGACTGACGAAGCATTTCAAGAATGAGATACTTTTTGCTTGGCCAACTGATTTCTGAAATAAAGAGTTGCAAATGACTGAACATTAAGTTATTGACAGCATTTATGAAAACTTTTCACAATAAAATGTTTCAGAAAAGGCTGAAAAAATAAATCTTATTTAAAAGACTTTAATTTTCCCTCAACACTTGTAGTGAAGGGTCATTCACAATTTTTTAGACGCAAGTTAATTCAAATGTCAAGAATTAAACACATTAATTCTTTATCACCACAATATAAAATTTCTGGAGTACTCTGAAAATATTTATTAAATATTTAGTAAATACTAAATGCAGTGGTAGTGATGAAACAGGTATAGTAGGGATGCCTGGGTGGCTCAGTCGGTTAAGCGTCTGCCTTTGGCCCAGGTCATGATCCCGAGCTCCTGGGATCAAGCCGCACATGGGGCTCCCTGCTCAGTGGGGAGCCTGCTTCTCCCTCTGCCTGCTGCTTCCCCTGCTTGTGCTCTCTCTCTCTGACAAATAAATAAATCTTTAAAAAAATAGGAATATGCTTTAAAAAAGAAAAAGAAACAGTTATAGTAAACTGTGATCACAATCAGTATTAATTTTTCTACCCGACCATTGTTTTTAATTATTTAGCCACTCTAAAGTAGATCCCCGTCCCCAGTTTTTCTTCCACATGATGGTGAATATATAGTTCTTTCCCCCAAATATCTAAGTTTACATTTGTATAGTGACAAGATCAGAGACCTTTCCTGATGTCACATAAAAGATTACCCCACAACTACTTCCACATAGCATTCCCTGATACCCCTTACCCAACTTAATTTTTTCCTAGTCCCCTACTGTGTGCTATTTATTTTGTCTATCCCTCACTATACTGTAAGCTCCCTTAAGGGCAGGAGACTCAGAAATATTTGTTAAATGAAAAAGTGCATTTTCCTTTGCTGGCTGTGCCCTTAAGAATCTGTCTCTCTGTGTATGTAAAAAAAAAAAAAAAAGCTATTAACTTTTCTATAAAAACTTTAATTTTAAATTGCGAATAAATTTAATATATAAGTATCTGTGAATAAATTACTCTTAGAATGATCAATCTGCAATACCTGCAAGTTTCTATGGGAGTTTCTTAAGAACTCATCGCTTATATTTTCAAATCAATATGCTGCACTGACAAAACTGTATTTGTTTAAACAAGCCATAATAAGCAATTAAGAGCATCAGTATGGGAAAGATTTGATCTCAAATATCAATTTTCATGATACATTTTAATGTTAGTGTCTGAAAAGTTTGCCAAGATTGCAAAAAATGTGTGTCAGTTTTAAAAGTTCAACCTTCAGGGCGCCTGGGTGGCTCAGTGGGTTAGGTGTCCAACTCCTGATTTCTGCTCAGGTCACGATCTCAGGGTCGTGAGACTGAGCTGCATCGGGCTCTGTGCTGCATGTGGAACCTGCTTAGGATTCTCTCTCCCTCTCCCTATGCCCCCCGCCGCTTGCGTGCTCCCTCTCTCTCTCAAAAAGTAAAAATCAAAAATAAATAAATAAATAAATAAATAAAGGTTCATCCTTCAAAGTAAATGAGGATACTTCTTTTCTGAAAGATAAAAAAAAATCAATAAATATGGTTAAGATAGCACATTGTCTATCTTTATCATGTGTGCCTATAAATTCCATTATAAAATAACTGAGTAGTGTTATGTATAAAAACAGTAATTATGCTTATGAAAATTCATCCAATAGTAAGGGCAGATATAAAAAGTTCCTTTTTGGACTTAATCAAGCCTTAATAGACAATACTACTTTATTTTTGATTAAAACTAAAACTTAAATTGCCTCATTAATTTTATAGTAATTAAGTACATGCAGACATGGAAACATTGAACAAAGGAGTTTGTGGTCACTGGGGGGTGAGGGGTCAGATCCAAGGTACACAAATATACCACAAGGGTGGGAATAAATCTCTTGTGTTTCTTCCTGCAAAGTTTCTCCACATGGTCAAAATATATTACAATCATTAAAGGTTTGAAATTTAACAAAGACACAAGAGTAATAATGCATTTCTTCATGTAACACAGATGACTTTTCTTGATATACCAGATCCCCCCCTCTTATTCTCGTTAAGTAGTCTTTAAGGCCAAAAAAGTCATTTATCAGTCTCTATCATCTTGGATGACTTCCTAATATTCTTCAAGGAAGACACGATGTGGGTTTTTATGGAAGCAAACTGAGAGAGCACAGGACAAATTGTTAGATTCTCTAAGAAAAAGAATTAGGCCAAGAACAATGTCGTATCAACAAAATTAATCCTCCCCCCCAGCCAAAAGAGTAACTTTTCTTGCTCCAACAAATTTCTCAGCTAAAAATCATTTGAACCCAGAAAGAAAAAGTAAAGAGAAAGACCATCTGGAAATTCAAAGATACAAACACTGTTTGGGGATCCATCAGTAATAAGACCTTAAGAATTCTAGAATTGGTTATCTACAAAACATGCTTATTGTTCTTTTCTCTTTTCTGAAATATTTATCTTGCTTATGCCTTGCCCTGCTCATTGACCCTATACCAGGATTAGGGTGCCATCTCATTCATTTCTCACTGGATCTACTCTGAGCAGGATGTTTATTCCAAACACGGCTACATAATTACATTCTCCTACTTGAACCCACTTTTTTTGATTGAGTAGGACAAAGATAAATACAAAGTTGGTATTAACAAAAACCCACACAGATTCCTTGGTACTTTGCTTATGAATTCTTCCATGTGTTAATCATTCGTCAACCTCAGTAACACCAATTTTGTGTACTCTCAAATATCCTTAGCCTAATTTTGAAATGGAGATTGAAAACCTCTTACTTTATAATAAACAAACTATGCTGATTTTTCAGAGTATGTTTTAATTAAGCAGATCACTATAAAGTTTTAAGGATGTGATAGCCATCATCTGATAATATAATTCATTTTATTTTAAGAACGATTTCTTCTAGAAATGCTGCATTCTCAAGCAGTCTGCTTTTTGGTTTTCTTATACTCTGGTGAAGATCATTTCACACCTCCATTTTAAGACCAAAAATCTTTTGCTGGCATTTGAAATCTTCCATTTTGGCCTTGATGGGCAAAACTTGTTTATTCATTTTTTTAGAAGAGATTTTGCTAAAAACTAAAACTAGCTTGTTCATAGGTCCTTGCCCATAGCTGATAATCAACTAATAGCACAGTTAATAATCAAGCCAGTATACAAACTTGCTCAATATCAGACAAATATGGCAAGCTGCCCATATGCATACATTCAAAATAGGTCTTTCCATTTGTATAAAAACTGCTTATGCTTTAATTTTTCAATGAACACAAATTATCTTAATGTCTTACAAAAAAAGCCAATTGAAATATAAAATATATATATTTAGTGAATGAAATTTTAAAATGTAGTCTAAAAATTTTATCTATAATATGTCATTTTTAAATTTAAATCAAATTCATTTGTTTTTTAGAGAACTGTCAATTTCCTGCAATAATCTTAGCTGGTCAGTTAAGTGCAGTAGTCAATAAGTAAAACATCACATATCTATATGATGTTTTTTACCTTTCAACCATGTGTGACTTAAATATATCCATTTTATATCATCATCACATACAGTAGTAACTAATAACACACGGTGCCTATAAGGTGCCATCATATTATATATATTAATTCATATACTGTTCCAAGCATTTTACATATATATATTTATACACACAGACACACACAAATGTATCCCCATTTTACAAAGAAAAAAACTGAGGTATGGAGCTAGCCCACAGACAACAGCTCAAAAGGGACAGAGCCAAGATTTAAGCCCAAGCAATCCTGCCCTCATCCAGGATCTTGATCAGTGTGAGATGCTACCTTCCCTGAACATGTGAGAATCTAAAAGATCACATGTTCCCTGCCTAACATCACACTGGTATCATAATGAATATTGTAAGTGTGGTAACAATTCCACTACTTTCCATAGGAGCTGGGTTTTTAAAAACCTCTCATCTTCCCCATTTCAAGCACTACCTTCTTTCATAAAATACTATAATCCTAGCAAAGTTCAAGCTAAATACTGTACTATAGGTTTCTTAAAAAATGTAGCCAAACTAAATGTAAGCTCCTTACTGCTGCTAAAATTTCATACATGTGAACCTGAGTCCTCTGTCTCCACCCACTTGCAACAGTCAGCTAACTAATCTATCAAGCATCACACATTTTCATAGAACTATTTATTGATGAACATGTCCGAGGATTTTTTTTTTAAATGAATTACAGCTGACCCTTGAACAAGGGTCTGAACTGTGTGCGTCCACTTATTAGACTTTTTCTGTCAAATACAGTACAGTACTGTAAATGTACTTTCTCTTCCTTATGATTTGCCTAATAATATCTTTTCTCTAGCTTCCTTTCTTGTAAGAATACAGTACATAATGCACATAACGTACAAACTATGTGTCAACCAACTATACTATTGGTAAGACTTCCACATTATAAGTACTTAGACCAACACAATCAGCGTTAGTACTGTACCTTATTTCTAGAGCAGTCATTCCAACCCTATTTCTGGTGGACTTCTCCTTCTAAAAAGGTACCAGTAATGCCTATCTATTAATCAGGATTACTCTGAAGAGGAAAAAACAATATTTTTTTCAAAGAAAAATACTAGTGTCCTCACGGAAATGGTTATTTCTTAAGCTATCCATATTACACTGAAGAAACAGTTACATAACATTTTCCCCTTCACTATGGTTTTCATTTGCAAATTCAATTTGAGGGCTTAGGTACTGCTGGCTTTATTTTTTTTAAGAATAACAATAACATATTAAGAAATAAACATTCTGATTAAACTTGCTACTCAGTCAGGGGGCATGCTTATTCCTTCACCTGAACTTCCTCTGCCTGCCACCCCTCCAGCTCCCCCCAGCCCCTCCTCATGACGGTGTCTCTGTATATTGGCTCTGAGACACATGGTGACAGCGTGTCCAAAGATTTGCAGGAGGCGGTATTTAGCATCAATCCCCACTCCATACATTTGTATCTGGGAGCCCACTGTGAGAAGGAAACCATTTTACAATAAAGTGGAACACAGAGACATAGAAACTACCAGCAAAAAACAAAACATAACATTTTATTTTCCCACCCTCCTCCCAGTGGCCCAGTGAATCACTTTTCTCCTCATGTACTCACTCCCTCAGTCAAGCTCCTACTGAGGGCACGGTAGCAGGTAGCAGAGCCCTTAGATCTTGCTTTCGGCCCCTTCCCCCTCAACTCCTTATTCTGAAGCCCCAACTCAGAGTGTACCCTGCCCCTCGCTTCCTGTCTCAGCTTCAGCTTCTGTCACAGTTCATGAACATAAACTTATAATGATTTGTTTCTTGTCTGTCTTCCCAATAGACTGGAAGCTTCATGAACGAAAAGACGGTCCTAGTATTTTCAGAGCTGTGGACAGGGTTTGGCCCAAAAAGAGAATCAGTAGAACTGTCCGAAATGAATAGATGGAGAGTTTAAGAAAATCAAACCCCACATTTGCTCCACGCATGCCCTCGGGGGGTGTGTGTGTGTGTGTGTGTGTGTGTGTGTGTGTCTGTGTGTGTGTGTGTGTGTCTGTGTCTGGGAGGGGAAAGGTTGGGAGAGGTCTGTAAATCCTGTAAATGCAAAGACTTACACTCCCTTCCCCAGACCTGGGGTACAACCCTGGCCGGAAATGAACTACCAGGAAATTCCCTAGGATTATCTCATCTCATTGTTCCTTTATTCCTTAAATATAGATGTCTACACTGTACAGCTTTTACTCAGTAAACCACTTAATCTGTACTTTCCTCTTGGTCTTTAACACTTTCTATTTCCTATTTAGTCTGCAAACTTCCTGTGAGCAGGGGAATGCAGTCAAATTAAACCTTCCAACCTGGAACTTTACGTTTAAAGTACATTCATAAGGTTTATTTTTGCGTTTTTAATTGACATAATTAAGCAGAGATTAAAGGAGGACTGTATTAAAGATGCTTTGTAAGTCTCTTAAGGTAATATATGTCCCCACCCAGATCCAATTTGCAGGAACGGAATGTACATTTCTACTGAATTTTATTGCACTTCTTCAGTGACAATTTAGTGACCACATGAAAGGCATATAATAGCTATGCTTATTTCTGGAATGACTGACAACCTTCATCTTCATACAAATATCTATACAGAAGTCTCCAGTATGCCATAAACAGTAACATAAAAATAAGGAGGGGCGCCTGGGTGGCTCAGTTGGTTGGGCAACTGCCTTCGGCTCAGGTCATGATCCTGGAGTCCCGGGATCGAGTCCCGCATCGGGCTCCCTCCTTGGCGGGGAGTCTGCTTCTCCCTCTGACCCTCCCCCATCTCATGTGCTCTCTCTCTCTCTCATTCTCTCTGTCTCAAATAAATAAAATCTTTAAAAAAAAAAAAAAATAAGGAGCCTCCAGCAACAAGGAGAAAGCCTTATCCACAGGACAACCTCTCTGTTTTCCTTCAAACCATTATTCAGTGGACCACATTATTTCTTTTGTATTGTTTTCAATCAGTCATTCCCAACTTAACCTTGTAATCTATTTAGTTGCGAGTTCCTTTTGCCTTCCCCAATCAGAACCAGGGGTCATTATTCAATCTGGAATACTTCTCTGCGGTACTAACAGCCTCCCAAGTGCCATCAGGCGTCTCTGCTGGTTAGGGTGACAAGAGAGAAGCTTTTGTGCCGTGTTGGTTGTCATGACTTCCCGTTGATTAGCAAGAAACAGTGACTCCTTAGAGATCACGATCAAATCTGGGCTCCACGATTCTGCGTACAAATGTCTACTTTTCGGGCAGTACTAGTCAGTATGAGTAGGTATCTATAACCTGTGAATTAGCACCATCATCAAAGCAAATCAATGTTTCTAGGTTAAACCCCCCTGTTTAGGTTAAACCCCTCAAAACAGTAAACTCAAATTTAAAGAAGTGTATATAAATGTTAGAGCCCTTTAATTTCATACTCTATCAAATCACCAGGCAAATTCATCAACTCAGGTAATAACCCCAAAAGTGGAGGCCCCATTATCACTGCCCTTATTCATTTTTTAGAGCCACCTGCAGTGGACCTATTCTCTAAGCCCTACAAAAGACACTCAACTCGTAATTACATCTTTTAGTGGACACAGACATAGCTGAATTAATCCCCCTCAAACCTCATTAGAGTGAATTGCTTATCCTTCCTTCCACCAATGCTTTGCAAAATGGACTAATGTGCATTTCACCTCCACTCTTTGAAGGAAGTGGCAATAACAAGTAAAAATGTCCAAAAGAATGGCAGAAAGCAAAGAAATGCACACAGGCCAAAAAATAAATCTGAGCCGTATTTGCCTACATGCTGCCTCTTTTTATACAGGGGAAAAAAAAAAACCAGTGATCAAAAAAGTTAAATATTTACATTTTTGCAAAAACTTCAAATATAAAGGTTATGATATGCTTTTAATTACTTTGTGTATTTCTTAGTGTGTAGGAAGACAATCAGGAAAATAAAGGAAATACTTGTAGGAATAAATTTAAGTAACTGGAGGATAAAAGAATCCCCTTAATTAAATGCATTTTTTAAAAATATGGAAAACTAAATGCTTTGCCTCTTGCATCAATCTGTCTTAACCAGTTTCAGGGTGATTTCTGAGCCGCTTACAGGTAAAAGAAGGGAAAAAAGTTCAATGACCTTGCAAATTAGGGACTAAAAAACTGCATAGCCTCGGTGTAATTACAGAAAAACACTGGTATGAGAATTGCTTTTTTGGAAAAGGAGGAAAAAAAATTGGAAAAACTGGGAGAGACTGCAAATGGGAAGATACCAATGGAAATCCAAAGGATGCGAAATACAAGCTCTTCTGCCCCAAGTGTCACGCAAACAACTTCTTAGCATCTTTAGGTAAAAAGAGTCGTTTTGTACAGGCGTTAGCTGAATGTTCGAGAGTTGGATGAATGGGGAAGACTTGTTATACACCTAGCGGTGGGTGGATTTCACCAGGCTGCAGCCTCCACACCGCTTTTCTTTGCTGCACTGCAGAGGCGCCATCTTCTCCGTCTTAATCTTCACTCAATTTAAGCCTTTTATCTGCACCCTAAAAAAAAAGATCCTGAGCACCCTCCCCAGCAGCTCGCGCCCCTAGGGGGGCCAAACCAGACGGCCCCGCGCTGCCAGGGAAGAGGCCGCGCCTTAATCAGACAAACGCCTCCTTTGATGCACAGGAAGGGAGAGCTCGTGCCTCCCCACCACCCGCCACTGCCCTTACCAGAAGCACACCCCACTGTCCGCATATTTCTCCCCAAGGACTTTCCAGCCCAGCACAGAATTTGCAAGCCTCGAAGGTGATGGGGGGTGGTTGTAGAGGGGCCCCAAGGCTCCGCCACAGCGGCCCCAGCAGCGCCCCAGCCCCCTCCGGGACAGACGCGCACCGCCGGGAAGGGAGTCGGGCGGGAGCCGCGGTGGCGCACAGACCAAGGCGGCTGGCTCAGCCACCGCGCCCCGGGCTGGCGAGGGCGGGGTGTCGCGGCTTTTGTTCCCGGGAACCTTCTCCCTCTCCGGAAGAAGCTAAAGGTGCGGAGCGAACGCTAGGGCCGTCCAGGCTTGGGGAAGGTGCGAGGTGGCCGTGGGTCTCCTACCCCTCCCATCTCTCTCAACTTACACAAAAGGGAGACGCAAAATGTACAAAGTTTGCCTGCGGAAGGTGGTGCGTGACCCCGATGGGGTCGCACTGAAGTGGCCGCAGCGAGCAGCCGCCAAAGGGAAGGAGCAGGAGGTCCGGGAGAGAACGGGTGGTGGGGTTGAGAAGGGAAGGTGAAACGGGGCGGAAAAGGCAAAGGGAAGGGGGGTGCTTCCCGAGCTGTTCCGACTCCTCCTCCCCAGGGCCCCAGAGAAGGAAGGGCAGCGACAGGATCCAGGGACGCTGCGTTTTCGGTTTTCCCCACGTGCTCCGTCCCCCTTCCCCCCCATCTGGAAGTCTCTCGCCTCTCCCGGCCCCCGCCCGCGAGGCAAGGGACTGAGTCAGGGTCCTAGCTCAGGATCGCCTCCACCCCTCCTCGGCCCCAACCGGCGCGGACCGGGGAGCCCGACGCCTCGCCAGCTCCCTCTCCGCCGGCCGGAGCGCGCGTCCCAGGGGCAGGGCTGGGCCGGAGGCGCTGATGCGCAGGGCGCCTGCAAGCGGGGGCGTGGGACGTGGAGGGAAGACGGGTTCCCTGGACTGCCCCGGGCTTCTTCGGATTAACGACTTGGGGGAATCGGGTTCCCACCGTATTCCGCCCCCCCCGCCCCCAATTCCGAGGCGCGGCACCCACCTCCAACGCCCGAGCCGTCCAGGAGGCCAGTAGGAGCAGTGCCAAAGCGGGCAGCATCGCGACCCTGCGCAGGGCGCCGAGTGCACTGCTGTGCGAGTGGGATCCGCCGCGCCCTTGCTCTGCCGGAGCCGCCGCCGCCGCCGCCGCCGCCGCCGTCTCCGGTGGCCCTCCGCTCGCGCCGCTCCGGCTGCTCTCTCCTGCCGCTGCCGAGGAAACTGACGGAGCAGGAGCGCGGCGGCTGAGCTCGGAGCCGGGAGAGTCAGCTGATCCAGCCCACCCCATTCGGCACCCGAGAGAGACCCCTAGCGGAGCCGCCGGGGAGCTGCGTGCGCTCGGGCCGGAAGGGGCCCGCGCCCCCGGCGCCCACAGGTGCGGCGTCCTCGCCTCCTCCGCGCCCCGCGGGCCGCTCCGGCCGCCGGCCCCCCGGGCTCCGCAAGCGAAAGGGAGAGTCTGGAGCCGGGAGCGGGACGGTGCAGGATCAGGGAAAGGTGAGTCGTAGGACGTTTGGGCTCCAGAAAAGTCGGGAGCTCTCCCCGCTCGTCCCCGTGAGCTTGACTCATCCTACCCCGCAGGCCTCTCTGGGATGTCGTGTAAAGGGCTGCTGCTGGGGTGCGTTTTTATCCGCATTTCGTTTTTTGCCTTGGTTTGGTGGGGGGAGGCGTTTCTGGAAGAGAATAGGAACAAGACAAGCTTAAAGGAAATAGAATTTCTTTGCTTGTTGAGAGAGTAAAAGCCTCATTTTTTTTTTTTTTTTCGTCAAAAACGTCCAGGAGCAACCTGGAATGTCTATCTTTAGAACGAACCAAAGGAGAAAGGCACCGGACCTGGCAGAGAAGGGGGCGACCTATTTACTTCTCCTTGAAGGAAGGGTTTAAAAAAAAAAAAAAAGTTTTGCTTATTTGTTGGGTGCTTTTGGTTTTTGTTTTGGGAAGGGGATGGTCAGCCAGGATTTTTTTTTTTTTTTTTTTTATCAGGCAGGGTTGTAACATCCATCTGAGATGAGGGTGAAGTGAAAGTTCAGAGGGAAAAGATTTGGAGAGATGATTCCTGTTCGACCTTCATAATTAAGAACTCCTGACCTCGAACTCTGTCCTTGTTCGTCATTGTGTCTGTCCTAAATTACAGAAATGAACCTGCTGGGAACCCACTTTCTCCTAGATTAAACACAACCCATCCAGTTCCCCGGCTAGTGTTTAGCTAGGCTAGAATGGTCTAGAACTGCCCAGCTGTATTCCCTGCTCTTAACCTGAAGGAACTTTAGTCACTAAGCTACCGTCCACTGTGGTGCTAGTGGGAGGGAATGAAACCACAGCCTCGGCCTATTGGGATCAAGGCTCAGCCAGGAGGATGCTGACTTCCCTCCTGAGAAGTCAACATTTGTCTGCCCCTCCCCTAAATGTTGTCTTCTGTCATTCCCCCTTCAAGGCATCCAATCCTGACCCTTGGGCTACTTTTCTCCTTGTTCTTTGAGTGTCATTAACAAATAATAGCAAATACTTGTTATAGGGTAGTATCTGTTTACATGCTTTATGTTCTATACTTCCTACAAAAACCAGTGAGGCCCCTTCCTATTATTCCTGATTGTAAGATAGGAAGCTGAAGCTAAGCAAATCCCAGCAGCAAATAACAACACACATTTATCCACCAAGCCAATTCCCTCCATCCTAGGTTTGTCTGAACAATTGAAGGCATCTGAATGCAAAAAGGAGTATAACTCCAAGATGGGGAGGGAGCAGGGCCAGGTACAAATTGTGCAGGGTCCACTGCAAAATGAAAAGGTGGCACCCTTTGTTCTAAAATTAAATATTTTATTTTTTAAAAGATTTATTTGACAGAAAGAGAGGAGAGAGAGAGAGAGAGAGAGCACAAGCAGGGGGATTGGGAGAGGAAGAAGCAGACTCCCTGCTGAACAGGGAGCCCTGTGCTGGGCTGGACCCACTGAGCCACCCAGGCACCCCCAAAATTAAATATTTTAAGGTGGCGACAGCAGAATGTTAAACCAATCATGGGACTCCTTCTGAGCACTGGGCCCTGTGTCATGCAGAATGCATGCCCAGGAAGCAATTTTTAAGAGTAAGGGACTTCTATTAAGCACAAATTAAAAAACAGGTGAAGTTATAATCTATAAAAATAAAAGTTCTTAGATTTAGCATTTTATCTTTACCCTGTTGAAATTCACAGCACTCACACATTCCTTGGACAAGATGTTCCCCAAGAAAAGATGATTAGCTCCTGACTGTGTCAGAATGATGGACATTCTTTACATTTTCTCCTGTTCTTTCATCACTCCGAGATGCTGATGGCTTTTACTTTTCTTTTTTTGTTATTTTTAAAGATTTTATTCATTTATTTGACAGAGAGAGAGATAGCGAGAGCAGGAACACAAGCAGGGGGGGTGGGAGAGGGAGAAGCAGGCTTCCACAGAGCAGGGAACCCGATGTGGGACTCCATCCCAGGACCCTGGGATCATGACCTGAGCCGAAGGCAGACGCCCAACTACTGAGCCACCCAGGCGCCCGGCTTTTACTTTTCAACCACTATCTCTGTTCTGCATTTAATGCCATTTCCTGCCCTGAGGTGTCTTCTGGGTCCCCTGAGCCAGAAATACAAGAACATCCCTAGCCAGAAGAACACTGCAGAACTGTGGATGGGAATGACCGCCCATTGGCAGGACACTCCACCCCAGCATTCCTAGTAGAGGCTTCAATGCCTCAGTTTGTGAGAGGTTCACTAGCTCTTCAGACAATGCATTCTGTCTTTGGGCTGTAGGATTACTAGAAAGTTCTTGCCCCATTGAAAGCCCATATTCCTTTCCTTTAACCTCCCGCTTAGGCGTACAAAAAGGACCAAGCAACTAGTCTTTTCCACACCAGAGAAATTTATTTTCTCACAATCCTGGAATCTAAAAGGCCACAATCAAGTTGTCGGTAGCGTTGGTTTTCCCTGTGATGGCACTGTGACATACCTGAGAGTTTCACATGCCTCTTAACCGTCTTCCTTTCTGGAACTTCATGCCTATTCCTCCTTGTAGACCAGAAGTAGATCTTGAGTTGTATTCTGTCTCATCTCTCTTGACCTTCTCAACGGCGAAAGGGCATTATTACTTCCTTGTCTTCACTGCAGCCTTCAATATCTACAGAACTCGAACCTGTAAATAGCATTCAAGCTTTTCATCATAAAGTATTTTCTCCCAATGATGAGTGCAGTTTTTCACATAGTAAGATATTTTTTTTTCTTTCTAACGAATAGACGTAAAGAATGAATAAATGAATAATTAGCACTTAACTTACCTGCACTTGACTACACCTGTGTAACAGACTTGCCTGTTGGTAGAGGATGAGACATTTCACCTGTCCTTTTTCTTCAGTTACTACTTCATTCATGGGCCTTTACTTCACTATGGCATCCACACAAATCATACTTAGGATTGTCCTTTCAGTTCACCTCTTTAAGGAGAGAGGAGTTCTAGAATCTTTGATAAGTAACTCAACGTTCAAAATCCTAGCGAAGACGATAGCCAGTTCATCTATCTTCAAACAATGCAGTACTTTTAAAATGAGTTCTTCTCTGCAATCACTTACACAAAACTACTTCAGAGGCAGGCGTCAGGTTCCAGTAAGTCATACTTTACAAATGGACTTGGTGTACTTCAGTAGTAACTCAGTGGGACAACAAAATCAAGTGTTTAACTGGGCACCATTATTGGCTCTGACTTGCATAACTTGTTTGAAGAATGGTGGTAATTCCGAATTTCCCACAAGGACTAATTTAACAGAATATTGCCTTATCTTACTGAATAAAAAGGGGAAAAAACAAGAAAGAATAGGCCGTGCATGCCAATCTGAGAGATAGGGAGTGTAGAAAGTCAATCCAGTAGCAGGAAGATTTAATGGAGACTGTACAAAAATAACACCGATTTGTTTCTTCAGAGAATTTTAATAGGGCAGCAATATGCAAGGGTGGAAAAGGGCTCAGACTTTGAGAAGTCTTGACGACTACCCATCAGTAATAGTTATGGGAGCCAGCAGAGCCTCCATCGCTGAACATCCTCCCTCATCAGGTGGTATAGTGCCCAACTCAGTGCCTAACACAGTGCCTGACTGACAATAGAAATCAGTTCTCTTTTCTTGAGAGAACAGGAATTCACATTAGCTGTCACTTAATGACCAGGATAGTCCTACTTTGACCTTGCATCGACCTTGCCAGGGGCTGTCAGTTAGCACAGTAGCTGTCAACCCAGTGTTACTTAGGTGGGTCCCTAAGTAATACGTTGCCAATAAAAGTCCCAAATTTGTGAATGATTTACTTTAAAAAAAAATGAATGAGAGCAGATTCAAGGTGACTTTTTTATCAGCCTACTCATTTGTATTCCAATATGCTTCTGGAGTGGGAGAGAAAGGGATGGAGCTGTAGAATTAAGTGATACGCAAAGAACTGGGCAAAACTTTGACCGCTCCCGAGGGCATGTCACAGGTATGTGAAAGATATGCATCCTGTTTGCAGATGGAAAGGACTGGAAAGGCTGCCTGCCAGAGGCGCTGAGAATCTTTCACAGGGCTGGTCCCTCCTGCAGAATGGAGGATCATGCCACGTGGTGAAGAGGAGTCACTCCCAGAGCAGTTGCCAGAAGCCCCAGCTTGCCATGGTCTGGGGCCATTGCCAACACTCTGCAGGGTGACAGACTTTGAGGCTGAGGGATGTTCTGCTGTAAGGTAATGAGGCCCTCTTTGTCTCCACACAAATCATACTTAGGATTGTCCTTTCAGTTCACCTCTTTAAGGAGAGAGGAGTTCTAGAGTCTTTGATAAGTAACTCAACTTTCAAAATCCTAGCAAAGACGATAGTTAGAGAAGTGTTACCTAACCCTAAAATGATTTGGAAGATTCCAGGCAGATATGCTTTAAGTATTCATGAACACCTTTTATAAATAAACAACATCCTGAATGACAAAGCACACAAACTGACTAACAAATAAATAAAAGCTTCATAGGCATTCAGTATATAACTTTTGTCCCTAAGCAAACACCTGACTTTGCTGTATCCACCAGATGTCCCATGTGATACTTATTCCCGTTAAAGTAAATAGAACTCCTGGGAATGAAAGTGTTTAGCATTGGTGGATCAATCAAATATTTGTACACTTCCGCTGTGGGAAGGATAAAAACCTGATACATTCACTCCCTTTAAAGAGCTTATGTTTATGGGAGAAAAATATCTGGGGAGGAGAAAGGCATAGTGAATGGTGACTATAGTTAGCAATACTGCATTGTATACTTGAAAGTTGCTAAGAGAGTAGATCTTAAAAGTTCTCATCACAAAGGGGCGCCTGGGTGGTTCAATTGGTTAAGCATTTGGCTCTTGATATCAGTTCAGGTGTTGGTCTCCGGGTCATGAGCTCACGCTGGGCATGGAGCCTACCTAAAAAAAAAAAAAATGTAATTATGGTGGTGATAGATGTTAACTGAACTTACTGTGGTAGTAAGTTTCATTTTGTGTGTGTGTATATATATATATATATATATAGTCTCATTGTATACCTAACACTAATACATTGTTGTATGTTAATTACATCTCAAATTAAAAAAAAAAACAAGCATAGTGGAAAACTTATATCAGTAAGTACAACTTTGTGTGAAGTATTCGTGTGTATGTATATGAATGCATCAAAAGAAAATTAGAATCATAAGCCTATAGCACTTGAAAGGGTTAATCAGGGACATCAGGAAGAAGGTATTTTTGCAGGGAATTTGATAATAACAATAAAAAGAAAAGAATAGGGAGCAAGAAGGAGGATATTCTAAGGAAGGACCATGTAAATACATCCAGAGTGTTCATGATGGGGCTGGTAATTGGGAGTTAGCTGTGGGGGGCACAGTAAATGTTTGAGGAGGTGAGGAATTTAGGTCAGATGGAATGGGCAGCAGTGGGCTAATACTGCTCACGGCAGGGTCCTAATCAATCTGACTTATTCTGACATTTCTAGAAAAAGTTCTGTCAGCGGGGAAGGTGTAGGGAAATTTGGAGGGTGAAAAAGTTGGAATTGATTGGGAAAAATAGGGAGAATTGCCAGAAGTGTCAGGTATGACCATGGATAGGATTTGTAAAAAGTTTGTGAAAAGACATGGTAGGACACTTCATTCCTGGTAAGACCGAAGGATTGCTGTGTGCCAGGCTGAGAAATTTACACGCAGGATCTCACTGAAGTCTGTGAGTTGTGTTGGGTTTACCTCCCATGTCACAAATGAGGGGGTGACCGGGGTTAATGGAACCAGAAAGGGGTGAAGGAGGAAGGATTTGTACCCTGTTCTGTCTCAACTGGACACCATTAATGACTTCTTCTTTTTTTTTTTTTTTAGTGAGGGAAATGATACATTTGATTTTTAGTTTGTTTGGAGGTAGGGATCAGAAGTATATACGAAAGGAAGGAACTTGAATATGGTCTGTGGAGACTGAAGGGTGGCGAGTGGGAGATAAATGTTGGCGATGTGATGGGACAGTTGTCGGTGATGACTGACGGCCTGTCCCCAGCAGAGGATCTGAGAACTATTCAGATGAAGTTACCATGATATCACAAAAAGCAGAGATGTCTCGTGTTTACTTGTAACAACCAACTCGTCACTTAGAGATGTGGTATCTGGGAGATGAACCATAAATACTCCTGTGGATACAGTGTGAGAAGGACTTGAGTTATATTTCTGTCTCAAGGTTATTTTCCAATACCTGAATGAGCTAGAATAAGGATTCTTGAAAAATGGGAAGAATAGCGTCTTTTAGCACAATTTCCGAACTGTGTACTGGGTCAACCTTGTACAGCAGTGTGTTACTAAGTGTTAAATACATATACAGAAATAGTTCTGTCATCAAAGAAGTTTGAGAAATATGCGGTTCAATAAAATTAAGCACATATCTTTATTTAGAATGCCTACCACCCTTTAAAATGCTGCTGTGTGGATTGAATTTTATAGCTCTTTGTACAGCATCCTTCTCTCTCCCCTATTTTTGTTTACTGCATCAACTCCTGGGGCTAGGGTTGCCCCGAGCAAGTTTTAGGGAACTCTGCTTTGAAGGCATTTTAATGGACTCTTGGACTTTTTTTTTTTTTAAGACCCTTGCAATAATGAAGGTTTAACGTGTACATTTTTGTCAAAGCAGATGGGTTCTTTCCACTGAAAGGTGTTTCCACACATGACCTTGAAGATAGATTAATAAAGGACAAAAGTAGAAATAATAGGCTGACAGACATTTTAAAGTAGGGCATAACAGATGCCATAAAAGGCATTCTGAAAGTTTAAAATAGGAGTTATAATGTGTGTTATATGGAAGAGACCGGTTTAGAGTCTTTGAATATCTATAATACACATATGTGAGTATAGGACTAGCATCTTCCCAGTTCCGGGGGGGAATTGGACAGAATTCAATTCACATTTGAGCCTGCTTCTCTTTAAATTTCCTCATGTAAAAAGGAGGAAATATTTGCAGTTTACAAAGATACGCCTCAGGATAAAACTTGAGTTCACTGCACTACATTTCATCTTCCCAGATAGGGGCCCTTAAGAAGTGGCCAGGACCTCTCCATCGTTAAGCGAAGACTTCCAGGAAAGAGAATTGAAGGAGACAGCTATTGGATTAATTTTAAGAAGCTTTTGCTGAAATTTCTCATAAAGAATACATAGAAAGTAAAGACATGAGAAATTATAACTCTGAGTCAAAAAAGAGAAAAAGAAAGAAAGAAAACCACCTCTAAATTCCCATAGTTTTTCTCTGTTAGTCTTTATTGAAAAATTCATTTACTGCAAATGGTATCAAGAGGCGCTGTCAGCCCTTGTTATTGTACCAAAAAGAAAAAGAAAAGGTTTAGGGAGCCCTATCTAAAAAGGAATGTTGTCATTTCTATTTTCCAATGATCGAGTGAAAACAGATTCTGTTACCTAAACTTCACAGAGCTAAGGGCCCAATAACCACCTTGTTCCGGTGAGTTTGTGAAGCCTGGTAAGAGATTTATACTGAATAGAAAAGGGAACAAGGCAGGCCATCGCCTTTTGGAGAGGAAGAATAAAATAAGATGGAAATCAACAGGGAAAATGGTGAAAACACGTCTTGGTTTTTAGATGATTCTAGAGCCCTATCATTAACCGTGGCTTAAGTCTTAGAAAATTTCAAATTCAGTACTAATTTTGGCCTATATAAGAAAACAAGTCATAGATTTGCTGAAACTCCATTGTAGCATTTTAGCCTCAACTCTTCGGGAGCTACTGGGAAATGTTTTTCTTTTTTTCCTCAGATTCTATCAACATTGTTTGGTGCTTTCCCACCAAAATCTCTAAACAACTCCAACAGGCATATGTGGGTGATATCTAGAAAAAGGTAGACCAAGATATTAGAAACAGTTGGAGTAACTCAAGTCTTTAATACTGTCAATATTAGTCTCAATAATTCAACACCTAGACAACATGCACAAGAGATATTTTTTCAGCCAAGACCAAGGAGCTCGAGCATGCACATGATGTGCCTTCCCTCATTAGGCATACTTCTTTTTGGAATTAGTCTTCAGGTTAATCATTCAGTGTAACCTTTAGTGTCCATGAACCAAAACACAGCACAACCTGGGGCTTTATCCATCCCTTGGGATTGAGAAGCAGTTCTGTGTGTAAGTAGCAATTTCATCCTGATTTTTCAAGCTTGGAGCTCTCACCTTCCACACACTTGATGAAGAGAAGATGTTGGATGGCTGGCCCTGAGGAACCTTATCTTTCATTTCTCTGGTGAGGGAGAATCTGATTTAACATGGTTTTCCTTTACTCCGAATATGCCAGGTGCTCCCCCACCCATCTTGTAATATCCTGTGACCGCCTCCACCCATTCATCTCCAGCTCTTTTCCAGTTCCTGTGAGTTGAAAAAGAACACAGAATTACAGTGTTTAGAACTGAAGCAGATGTCGTGCTCATGTAGGCCAAGCCTTTCTATGATGAGGACTCATTGGCAACCCAGAGAAGTGGGGTGACTTGCATCCAGTCCTCTGACTCTTTATGGGCAAAGCTTGGCCCTACTCCCCCTGATTCGCATGCTCATTTCATCTTGTCTGGACATATCACCAGACCTGAGTCATAAAAACAGTGGGGCACAGAGGCCAGCCATACTTTATGAAGTTGTGGTATTTTTCCTCATCTAAACTTGGCTTATCTTTCTAAAAACTTGGGAGTTGGAACCCAACTTGGAAATCACCTGTTTGATCCTCCCACGAATGCAGGTCTCTCACCTGCAATATTCTTGAGACAGTTATTTGGTGTCTGCTTTCTTATTTCCTGTTGTTAGGAGCTATCTTCCAGAAACATAAAAATTTCACTAGAATGTTTTTGTTGTTATATCGAGCTAAAAGTTACCTTTTCTGTGACAAAGGAGGCAAGAATCTACAATGGGGAAAAGACAGTTTCTTCAACAAATGGTACTGGGAAAACTAGAAGCTACATACGAAAGAATGAAACTGGACAACTTTCTTACAGCATGCACAAAAATAAACTCAGAGTGGATTAAAGACCTAAATGTGAGACTTGAAACCATATAAATCCTAGAAGAAAACATAGGCAATAATTTTTTTGACATTGGCAGTAGAAACATTTTTCTAGATCTGTCTCCTCAGGCAAGGGAAACAAAAGCAAAAATAAACTGTTGGGATTACACCAAAATAAAATGTGCACAGTGAAGGAAACCATCAACAAAATCACAAGGCAACCTACAGAATGAGAGAAGATATTGCAAATTATATATCCAATAAGGGATTAATATCCAAAATATATAAGGATCTTATACAGCTCAACACAAAAAGCACAAATAATCCAATTAAAAATGGGCAGAGAACCTGAATAGACATTTTTTCAAAGAAGACATACCGATGGCCGGTAGACACATGAAAAGATGCTCAACATCACTACTCATCAGGGAAATGCAGATCAAAACCACAATGAGATATCACCTTATACCTGTCAGAATAGCCAAAATGAAAAAGAGAAATAAGTGTTGACAAGGATATAGAGAAAAAGGAACCCTCGTGCACTGTTGGTGAGAATGTAAATTGGTGCAGTGTGGACAACAGTATGGAGGTTCCTCAAAAAACTAAAAATAGAACTACCCTACAATCCAAAAATCACACTACTGGGTATTTACCCAAAGGAAATGAAAACAGTAATTCAAAAAGCTATGTGCACCCTTATGTTTATGCAGCATTATTTGTAATAGCCAAAATATGAAAACCACCCAAGTGTCCATCTATAGATGAATGGATAAAGAAGTAGAGAAGACTCTCAAATACAGAGAACAAACTGATGGTTGCCAGAGGGGAGGTGTGTGAGGGATGGGTAAAAAAGATAAAGGGGATTAAGAGTACATTTATCGTGATGAGCACTGAGAAAGGTATAGAAATGTTAAACCTTTATGCTGTACACCTGAAACTAATAGAATGCTGTATGTTAATTATACATCAATAATAAATAAATAAATAAATTTAAAAAATAAAATTTACCTTCTCTTTACTTCTGGTTTTTACCCCTAATTCTGCCATGTAGAGTAAAGCTAAATGCAGAGAGTGACTCCACTTTCATCCACAGGACACCCCTTCAGAAGTTTTAAAACACCTATTCAGTGTTTCCTTAGGCCTCCTTTTTCTTCTCCAACCTAACATCTGATTTTCTGAACTGTGGCCTATAGGCTATAGTTGCCAGATCCCCTTGGTGGCTAGTGATCACGTTACTGGATAGCGCCAACAGAATATTTTGATCATCACAGAACGTTCTGTTGGACAGCCTGAGTTATAGTAATGGGGAAAGCGATAGCAATGGGGAAAGAATATATATGGACAGACAGGCAGGCAGGTGGGTAGATGCAATGGAGGGAATTTGTGGAAGGTTGTTACTAATTTCTTCCACATTTTCACTTAACTAGACAGCAATGTCATGGGCTGAGCATGAGGATGGAGGGGAAGAATATTTCTCTCAGGAGAGAAACGTAGTGCATGGACAAGGGAAAATGGTAGGATTGCCGGACAGCTTAAATCCACTTTAGGTCAGTCTTCATAGAGAGCAGTCAGCATGCTGTGTGTTTTTCGCCAGCCATGTTCACTAGCATGGATGTGGAGTTGGAGTAGGTGGGACATTGACACTGGCTTAATGGGTGGTTCTGAATCCCAACTGCACATTAGGATCACTTGGGTGAGCTACTGAAGCATTCAGAAGCTTTATCCCTACAGCAGAGATTCTGACGGTACATTCTGAAAATGAGGCCTGGGCATTGATTTATTTAAAATTCCCAACATGATTCTAATGCACAGACATGTTTTAGAACCACTGAGTTAGAGCAAATAGGGGAAGGAAATATGCAGAGAAGAGCTGAGGGATAGGGGAACTTGGCTAATGATGGGCCACAGGTTCCATGAGGTACGGTGAAAAAGATTCAGGATTCGTGGAAATTGGGGGATATTCAAGGCTGATGGATGATGAGGGATGAGCTAGGAATCTAGGGCTTTTTGGGTGACTAACACAAACCAGGAAAAGGGCACAATGAAATTTGCCATGCTGGTCTAAATTAGTCAGTAGAAATATAATGCAAACTACATAGATAATTGTAAACTCTTCTGTGGCCATATTAAAAAAAGGAAAAAGATACAAGTGAACTTAATTTTAATAATATATTTTCTGTTACTTGATTTATGCAAAATATTATCATTTCAACATGCAATCAGTATAAAAGGTATTAAGGAGATATTTGACATCCTGTTTTATATTTTGTCTTCGAAGTTTGGTGTGGATAGTGTACTTACCACATCTCAATTCAGAGCATACACATTTCAAGTGCTCAGGAGCCACAGGTAGCTGGTGGGTACCATTGTGGACAGTGTGGGTCTAGGTGGTGGTGATGAGAATGCAAATGTTGCATGATTTCTATGGGACATTTTTTTTGAGGAATACAAACAAACTGAAGTGTATTTTATCATTATATATATATATATATAACCATTTGTTAACTTGACATATAGAATATAACCAACTTAAGAATTATTTTGATAACATTATGTTACTATTATCCACTCTACTGAGATAATTTTAAAGTCATACTTCATGTGCAGTATTCTTTGCAGTCACCCCCAAATTTGATATGCTCGCCTTGGGCATCTTTTTTTTTTTTTTTCTTCAAGATTTTATTTATTTATTTGAGAGAGAGAATGAGATAGAGAGAGCATGAGAGGGGGGAGGGGTCAGAGGGAGAAGCAGACTCCCTGCTGAACAGGGAGCCCAATGCGGGACTCGATCCCGGGACTCCAGGATCATGACCTGAGCCGAAGGCAGTTGCTTAACCAGCTGAGCCACCCAGGCACCCTCGCCTTGGGCATCTTGATGTAAGTTTGTAAAGACAAAGCTACAAAGTACCCATAGTTATAATGTTTTTATTATGATTGTCCAGCCAGGTTTGATTATATCCAATTAGGTTCTTATCTACCCCAATAGAGTTTGTCCATAAAAGTGTCACATGAGTCTTAGTCATATGCTCTGTAAGAGTCCAAAAGTGCCATGCTGGCCACACTTATCTAATAGAGGTTAGTCTGGCATGCATTTCCTGGTGAATCTGTGCCAACTTCAGCTTCCAGAGATCCCTGCTTCATTTTCTGTGTGTCCTTATGTCAGTCTTTTAATATTCCAGTCTATGTGCTTACTCTGACTTGTGGAGGGAGTCTTTTCTTACATTCTGCGAGTTGGAAGTTCCTGACTTTGGAGTAGAAGGGAAGATGGGAAAGCGAACATCCCCCTGCCGTGTAGGTGGTAGCAAAGCTGGATTTGATTTATCAGACCTGAACTTAGTATTCTAGAAGAGTACAAGCAAGAAGGAGCTTGCATTTCATGAAGGATCCCATGACAAGAAATTGGCCCGTGTACTTTCAAGATTGCCAAAGAAGAGTGGATGGAGGACAAGGTCTCGGTAAAGGTGCACCAAGAAGAAGAGAGAGGAGTGTGACAGAGAAGCAACAGGAAAAAGGGCATCCTCACACATCCTCACATCAAAATAACAGGATGTGGATTAAGGAATGAAACTTAAGAGGTGCCTCTGACGTTTACATACCAATGTACATCATGTAAGACATAAGCAGTCTGATATTTTATTTACTTATTTATTTATTTTCCATGGGTAATATTTTTATGGCATTGTCAGCTGATTCAAATACATTGATACATTGTCAGCCAGTTTTTCACTTGGAAGTCAGCTCCCTGGATGTTCCAATCCTGCTTTAAGCACCTCTTGGTGTCTCACCCAAGAATGCCTGTCTCAGTTCCTCCTGGAAAGCCACCACAGGTATTTGCTGCTGCTGAGATTGCCGTGGATACCGATGACACTCTTGGTGGCTCAGTGAGTCTGTCCTACTGTGTTTGACTTGGACTCCCCCTCTGCTCTGTGCTGTTCTCTAGTCCGTCTCAGGGGTAAGTGGTCCGTGGCTCCATAGGGCTGCTGGCCACTGCTCAGAACAGACCATCAGGCATCTCCAGTGACCACTCCACTCTCGCAAGCTGGTATTTTAACATGAAGTTACTATGGCTTTAGAGATGCACCCAGTCTTGCTGGAATAGCACTGTCATCCAGAATTAGGAACGAGAGCATAGGTCTTCCACAAAAGGAACTGACTTGAGAGTATGCTGTTGCTTGCTCAGCTAGAACAAGATGTAAAAGCTCCCTCTTCAAATAGACAGCTCTTGAGGAGTCCCAGACCCAGAAGAACTCTTCGTCATTGTCCAGGCCATTCATTAGGGCAGGCTTTTACAACAGAATCCTCACATCACCATTTCACTCTGGAACACCAATCAGGTTATTTGTCTTTATCAGACATTCCATACTCTCCTTTATTACCTCTCTTGTACTGGTTTTATTTCTGTTCCATGCAAGACTTTGAGGACACAGATTGTGAATAGAGCACAGATACTGTGAATCACACACATTATCTTAAACCTGGGTCTGTCAGTTCCCACATAGTGATACCATGCTGCTCTCAGGTCTTCCTCCATAAAATGAATCAATGCAGCCTACTTCCTGGGGTTATAGTGAGCCTTAAAAATGACATATGCTGAGTGCTTGGTACGTAATGGGCATTCAGTAAATGCCAGTTTGGTATTGAAACTATGGATGTGGCTTGGACAAGGACTTTTTATCTGGTTCAGCTGGTTATTATACACACACACACACACACACACACACACACACACACACAAGAAAGAACACTTCACAATGTGATAGTTGGCTAAAACAGGTGTTACTAGACTGGGGTTGGGGCCTTGGAAATGGACAAGGTAGAAATGAGGGCACAGACTGGGCCATCTTCAGCAAATACCTGAAATGAATCTTGTTAACACACGGGAGGATTCTGATGGGCAGCCTTTAATCTGAGATGTTTTCAACCTTCTCTCTCTCTCTCTTTGTCATTTTTTAACAGCTTTATTGAGGTATAATTCACATATGATACAATTCACCAGTTAAAGTGTACAGTTCAGTGGTTATTAGAATAGTCATAGATAGGTGCAACCATTATCACAGTCTTCGCACATTTTCATCACCTCTAAAAGAAAACCTCATATCTTTTAGCTGTCACCCTCCACCCCCACCAGCCATAAGCAGCTGCTAATCTACTTTCTGTCTTTATAGATTTCCTTGTTCTGGAAATACCGTGTGAATGGAATCATATAATATGTGGTCTTTTGTAACTGGCTTCTTTCACTTAGCATAGTTTTCAAGGTTCACCCATGTGGTAGCAGGTATCAGTTCGTCATTCCTTTTTATGGCCAAATAATTTCATTGTATAGATGTACTACATTTTGTTTATCCATTTGTCAGTTGGTGGACATTTGGGTTGTCTTCATCCTTGTTGTCTTTATGAATAATGCTGCTGTAATCATTTGTGTACACGTTTTTGTGTAGATGTATTTTTTATTTCTGTTGGATATCTACCTTGGGGTGGAACTGCTGGATTGTAGCCTTCTTCTGTGCTCCTACTCCTGGGATGGTAAAGAGTTAGTGATTCTAATCTTATCTCCCTAAAATACTTTGTGTGATAAGCCTAAATCTTCTGGATGTTTGTATACTCCATTAATCATCAATGAGCAATTACTGCATATCAAGTACTGTTCCAGGTACTGGGCAGCTTTGGTGGGCACTTTGGGTTCCAGATTGTTCAGGATCTAGACAGAACCTGAGAGTAGGGTAACTACTTTTTTCTGCAGCAGACATAATTGTAGACTACATTATGCAGGAAAGCAAAAATAGCACTTAACCTGCATCTTTCTTAGTTATCTAAATAAGCTATCATCATTTCTTAGCTCCTCTTATAAACACTGTCTATAACCTTGCATAGAAGCTTTTTCTGTTCACTGCTCATATTTGTATTCATTAATGTGCTCATTCATTCATTCAATACAAATTTATTAAACACCTACACTCTTGTCAATCACTGTACTAGATTTAATGGATATAAAGATATTTAAGACATGCACTTCTTGTTGGAGGGAAATATACATAAATAGGTTGTTATCATACAGTATGATATTGATGAGATGTTCGTAACCCATCTTGGGGTTACTGCAGAAAGCTTCCTAAAAGGTAGAGATGTAGAACATGGATATAGAGATAGGTTGGGGAACTTTCCAGGAAGAGGGTATGGTGTAAACAGACTCAGAAGAAAGAAATACCATGGTACAAGTGGTTTAGTATTGCTGGATTATATAGTGCTTCTGGGATAAGCAGTCTTCAGAGGGAAAATATAATTGCTTAATATGTAGCCTGCCAGGAGGAATTAATCATTAAGAGAAGAAAAATTATGCAATGATTTACAACTCCCCACAAAATAGCTGTGTGACATCAGACAAGCCATTAACCTCTCTGTGCCTCATTTGTTATCAAATGTTGAGTGGGAAATAGACTTTTTCTAAAGTGACACATGAATTGCTAAAAAAAAAAAAAACCTAAGAACTTTCTAATATTGTCCCAAATATAGCCAAGGCTTGGCCAGATAAAACTATATAAAATGGAGGAGATATGTCATAAATTTGATTCCAGATTAGACAGATTGAAGTAGAGGACTCTGAAATAAGGAAGTGGATGAATTTCAAACCTGGCGTGGTGCCCTGGTGCTGCTGATGGCCTACAGAAGAAAATTTCCAAACCCAGTCTCAAGTCTGCACTTACCTTTCCCCAGCTCCACCCTTTGTGATTCATGAAGAGGGCACACCTTTTATCTGACCTCAAAACCTCCCCTAAGTGTTGTTTTGAAACACTTGATGCCTCTCTGCAGATTGTGGATTGTGGATTATGAGCCTATGTGGCTATCCCATAGGACTCATGTACTCATTTCTTCATAGGTAAAGTGGTGGCTATGTTCTCCTGTAAAATGTGGATATTTCCATGTCTTTAGGATCATATAGGAGGCTCTGTAGGCTCTTATTCTTAGATGTATGCTAGCATTGGTCAGTAGTTCCCCTCTCCCTTTTTGAAAGCTATACGGCTTTATTTTTTACCTTCATTTACTGCCTGTAGCTCAGGGCAGCTGTACACAAGCAAAGAAAATAGAAAGAGCCACAGCAGCCCTTTAAGTTTGGCATGTGCCTCCTTCCAGAGCCTTTGCTCTCATCCATCACCCCATATTGACAAAGCTACAAGGAAGACCAGGGGGTAGCCTTGATGCCCAAACCTAACTGTCCCCAAATGATGGGCTCAGTCCTAAATGTACCCAACAAGCACAAGAGGGAAAGATTTCTGATTCTCCCATCCACTCAATCCACCTGAGAGGTTGTCTTCCTTCTTTAATAGTTATCCCCATGAAAGAAGAACGAGCAATCTATGACATGGAAACATGAACAGGGAAGGATGCATGATGTAACCTGCAAGACACTAAATGTAAAGGGCATAGAAAGAACAAATGAAGGCACACTCTGACATTCGAGAACAGGTTTAAATGAAGTAACAAAAGCCTGTGTTCTCCAGTTGCTCTAGGATCATCTATCAGTAACCCCTCCTTCACTGTGCTTCTTCGGAAGAGCCACTGCTTAAGTGGGCCCTTTGCCGTTACAGGAGGGAGACCTTACCCTGGTGAAAGCGAAGCTCTCATCAGTGCTGATGAAGCTGCTGTTCACTTACGAGTCACAGACATTTCCTAAATAACCCCCATTTGTGACCTCAAAATTTGGAAGTTGCGTAACCTCCTGGAATTTGCTTAGTGGCCGTCATTCATGGAATGCTATTTCCAGAACTGAATTCCCAGGATGAGGCTGTGTTTGGAATTTAAGGTTTTCTTACAGGCACCACTTAAGCATTTTATTTTCACCTGCTTCATAGCTCTTTAGTTGTCCAGTGGTGGGTTACCAAATAGCTGCAGTTTTGTTGTTTCACATAAAACGCTTACATATGGAAAACATGATTTGTAGGTATATTACTAAGACAATAAAAGTAGACCATCAGTCCGTAGGAAGTTCTGTTTTTGTTTTGTAAAATTATGTATCGGAAAAGAAACCCTCTGGGCAGCCTCTGTACCCTCCTCCCTGCTGCTGTGTTAGCTGCTGATGGCTACTGCTGCCCAACTAGCTCCTTTGTGTCAAGGTGGGATCATTTTTGCAGTGTTACTCTTGTTGGAAAACTCCCTGTAGGACCAGGCTGAGCCTAGACTTCAGCAGTAACCACATCCTTGCTTTGCTTCATTCCCACCCTGTCCTGCTTCCTTCACATCAGTACAAGTTCCTTCTGAAACATACTCCCTCAGTAAATCACTTGTGTAAGGATCTTTATCTCAGGCCCACCTCAAGAGACCGTACATGATTAGCACCAAATGAGGGTAGATACAGAAAAATGTTAAAATAAAGCAATATTTTGGAAAAAGGTCCTTTGCAAAGTAACAAAGGATATCCATTTAAATATATAAAAATATGCATAGATACTTGGAAATTTTGACATATAGTGACAGAGTAATGGGAATATTGTATACAATTCTTGACATTCAAGTAATAGAAGCATAGAAAGTCAAAAGTTGGGCATAGATGACTCCCATCAAGAACAAATGTGTACATCCATGAACTTACATTTAATGATCATGACCCTGTCAGCTACATCTCGTTTGACATTTACGGAAAGATGTGTGGTAATGGATTGGTGAATTCATTAGCATTATGAATCATGTAAAAACAGAATCTTTAACACATTTTATTAAGTGTTGACTAAAAACTGTCGGTTTGGAGAGGACAAAGATTACAAATGTTTTAAATTAGGTTCTCTAAGGACAGTGAAATTGAAACAATCAAATTTTACCCTAAATGATCAAAGGATGGAATGCAGATCTCTCTGTCATATTGTCATATCTCTGGACTCCATCTGTCCAGAGGAGTTTATGTAAGTCCAGAAAAGCACAAAACTCAGGAATGAGCAGAAGGGGAAATGCCAAATGCTGAGTCAGACGCTGGATGAGAAGTTCTGTTCTGATTTTTCAAAAGAAAAAGACAACAGTTTGAGATTGAGGCTCATTCATTTATTGATTCAACTCATATTTAAAGAGCACCTCTTCTGTTCTGGGGGTTCCATGCTTGTTGCTGTGGTTACAGACATGAAAAGGCAGAAATGAGCTCCTAAGCCAAATTTGCTGTTGTAATCATTCCTGGTCTGACTTCCCTGCTTTTTGCAAATGGTTTCTGGAGTTTATAAGCTCTGTCTACATTTGTGTGGTTTCCTAGGGCTTTCAAATATTTAACAATGTCTAAACTTTTGCCAATTGCCTTAAACTCTTCAGTTAATTCATATTCCAGAATTGTCACAGGGAAAAAATGGATCTATTCCCTTTATCCCTCCCCTTAAGAGCTCTACAGTAATAGATAATTTAATGTATGAGCATTCATCATTAAATATTCTGTATCTTAATTATTTTTCCATGAAAAAATGAAAATTCTACTTAAATCTCTTGGAGTCTGATGCTAAATGTTGGCATCCAAGTTGTAAAGTTCTTCAAGACTTTCGGACACAAGAAATCCCATATTTGAGAGATTAGTCCATCTTGTGTCATTAGATTTTAGTGTCTTGATTTATTTATTCTGTTCAGTCCCTAACCCATCTGTATTACGACGACTGATATTTGTGAATATCTTTCATGACATCTGATTTGTCATAACTTTGAGAATTTTATCTTAGTAAATTCAGTATATTAATAGTGTATGTAGTTTTGCTGAGTATAGAAGTTAGGATTCAGATAAGTAACTAGAAGTTAACCTTCTAGAGAACAGGAGTTTGGTCTGGTGTGCTAATATAACTTGTGACATTCTGAAGAATATTTTGACTAAATTTTGAGATAAATTGATAGGAATAAATTTCTCAAGTACTTTAAAGAAAATTATTTATGATGGTTCTTTCATCTGTTAATGGAAGAGGGTTATTTTTCTCTTAATGATGTAAGGATTTTGTATCTTAATTTTTAAATAGAAGTATGTAAATGAAATTTGGACTTGGGGAACCACTTTGAATTTCCATAAGAGTCTTCCTTTTTATAAAACCACACTGTCTGAGAAGAAGTCTCACACTGTTGTGCCTTAATTTAGCATGTAAACAAATTCTTTATATAAATTAACTTCGTCACTAGACTGTTTCCAGTGTGTTTGTGCCTGTGTCAACGCTCTTGAGATTTATGGGTTGTTGGATTTTTAAAAATCCATTTGGATCAAGAGCGTTCTCTATGGAAGAGTAGATACCTACCTAATTGAAAAGAAAAGCACTATTTTATCTGTTACCAAGAATTCTTCATTTTCATCATTCAGTCTCTGAGAAAGTTAACTAATGAGGAAGAGATTATATTACTTAGCAACCTTCTATTCATTTTACCACATTGTTGAAAGCAGGTGTTCTGCAAATAATTCACATAATGAAACAATGGACATAAATTATATACCTTAAGAAACATTAAAAATTCAAATAGTTATAACCCCATTCATAGCTCATTTGTTAATTTCTAAGAAAATTAATTTTGAAGTAAATTATTAATGTCTTTTTTTTAAAGATTTCATTTATTTATTTGTCAGAGGGAGAGAGAGAGAGAGCACAAGCAGGGGGAGCGGCAGGCAGGGGGCAAAGCAGGCTCCTTGCTGAGCAAGGAGCCCCATGCGGGACCTGATCCCAGGATTCTGGGATCATCACTTGAGTCGAAGACACTTAACCAGCAAAGCCACCTAGGCATCCCAAATTACTAACTTCTAAGAAAAACCTTAATAAACAAAATAATTTAAGAGTATTTTGAAGTAGCAAAAATATGTTACATTTTATAGATTCTATTCACTGCTTCCACAGTAAATACATTTTGACTGTATTAACTGATTCGTTGGTATCCTCTAAATACCTTGAATTTTTAATATGACTGATATTATTGGGGTTGGTCCTCAGGTGTGCATATCAGAAGACAAACACAGAAATGGCCAAAAATTAGCAGGCTTTTATCACTCCCCGCAAAAAATACATTTTCTTAGCAGGTGCAAAATTGGAACTCTAAATTGAAACAACACTAAAATAACACATTTGCTTATAGTGGATAATTTCTGCACTTTTTTTTTTGAGAGAGAGGTCAAGAGCACGCAAGTGGGTGGGGGAGGGGCAGAGGGAGAAGGAGAGAGAGAAGCTTAAGCAGGTTCCATGCTGAGCGTGGAGCCTGATGCAGGGCTCCATCTCACAACCCTGAGATCGTGACCTGAGTCAAAACCAAGAGTCAGACGCTTAACCGACTGAGCCACCCAGGAGCTCCAGTTTCTGCACTATTTTGTAAAAAGTTTCTGCAAGTTTAAGACAAGATATCGATAATTTTATTAATATCAGAATTTGATAGTCTGAGGCCCTCTGATAAACAAACAAACAAAAAAAACCCACTGGCAAAACAAAAAAAACTACACGAGGTACTGTGAGAAAATGAAAAAGAAGTTAAAGTTGGTCATTTGCAATTTAATTAAGACAATATCTTGAACGCAAATGAAGAAGATATAAGACAAGTTCAGAGGAACATTAGAAATTTGTCTTTCTTGGTTCTTTAATTTTATAGAAGTTGAAATTGAAACGTACTAGGTTAGTGACTTGTCCAAAGTCATGGCTAAATTGTGGCAGAGCCGGCTCCTGACTTACCTATTCCCCCTTTCGTTGCGTGTCACCGCCTCCCATGATACAAAGACATGGACACATGCCAGTTAATTATAATTGCTTAAGAAAAATCAGTTGAAAAATGATGAACTGTAATCACATATGGGCCGAAATAACATTAGTGTATTCAAGACTATTTGGGAGAGGAAACTCCATTCTGGAACATCCATCTCGGACTTGCTGGCATAACAATCTGTGACTTTATTTTTAACAGTTATCAATCACTAGTATAATAAGGCAAATGCTACCGTGAAATTTAATTATAGGATCAAATTTTTAAAAATTATATATGTTTAAATCTTGTACAAAGGAAAGGGGTTGCATTTTTTTCAGCCCCAAAATTCTCTCCTTCTTCCTTTTGATTTGGTGTTGAGACTAGCTCGTTTCATAGTCAAGTCTGTATGAAAATAACCCAGAGAGGGAAAAACAAGGACTTTAACAGATCTCATTTGGCAATAGTGTGAAGCTAAATATCACTGTGTTCTATTGAATGATTTTTAACTTCTTTTTAGGTGTGGGTTGGGGAATAGGTAATAACTGAGTAAAATTTAATTGGTTTAATTCATCCCCATTCTCTTTACTATTTAAATCATACAGTCAATGAATCTGTTCTTGATTTGTTTTAATCAGCTTGTTTTAATCTAAACTTAGGATAAGACTTAGAAAAAGAACATCATTTAAGGTGTGGTGGTCTTTTGCAGGTTATACATGTTTGTTTTATTTTGTGGGAAATCAATTATTTTATGTATTTCATACCCTCATTAATATATACCAAATATTTATAACAACTCATTAGGCTTTAAACTTTTTTCGAAACAATCATGAGATTACGGGAAGTTGGAAGAATAGTACAAAGAATTTTTGACCCCCGAATACATTTGGAAACAAGTTGCCAACATGATACCCTAGGACCCCAGGATACCTCAATAGACAACAAACCAAGATGCCCTATGACAGAACCATCAAAATTAGGAGATTAACACTGATATATTACTATCATCCATTCCTCAGTCCCATGCAAGCTTTCCCCAGTTGTTCCAATAATGTCCTTCATAGTAGAAAGATCCAGTTTAGAATAATGCACTGCATTTTACTGCCCTGTCTCTTTAGCCTCTGCAGGTTTAGGAAAGTCTTCAGTCTTTCCTTGAATCTCGTAAACTGGACACTTTTACGTATGGACCAATTATTTTGTGGAATGTCCTTCAATTTGGATGTGTCTAATTTTACCTTGTGATAAAATGAATGCAGCTTTGGCAGGAATATCACTCACGTGATGCTGCTGTCTTCTGATTTCAGCTCGTCTGAGGTGCAGGATTTTGACCTGTGCGATTACTGATGATGAGCACTTTGATAACTAGGTTAAAGTGGTATCTGCCAGGTTTCTTCACAGTGCAGTTACCCTTTTTTCCTTTGTAAATGAGAAGTATTCATGGTGAGGTACTTTATTTTATTTTATTTTTTAGATTTTTGTATTTATTTTAGAGAGAGAGAGAGAGTGCACACGAGCGGGGGGAGGGGCAGAGAGAGAGAGAAAAGCAGACTCCCCACTGAGTGCAGAGTCTGCACAGGGCTCCGTCTCACAACCCTGAGATCATGTCCTGAACCAAATCCAAGAGTTGGACGCTTAACCGACTGAACCCCCCAGGCGCCCCTTAAGGTCCTTTAAGACAATGAAAACACCTCATTCCTCTTCAAATTTCAAGTTACTCACTTATTTGTTTATGTATTTATAGACTCATGGTCTACTATTTTATTTAATGGACTAAAATCCATTACTATCTTTATTTATTTTGATGCTAAAATTGTTGTGGGAGCCACTTTGATTGTCTTTATATTCTTTTGCTCCATTATTCTTTGAGCGTTTCTTTACTTTCCAGCACAATAAAACATTCTCATCTCAAACTTTCCCTGCCTCATCCTTGTATTGGTCATTATTCTAAGGAATCTTGTTCCTTCTAGTAAGAAGAGTATTTAGAAGCCAAGATTTGGATGCTCATTGTTATTGGGGTGTCACTTCCAGACACTCAGAGGGCAAAACTAAGGAATATATAATAATAAATACACATGCACATATATATTTATTTCTTACTTGATCTAGACAGTTTGAAATCCATACATTCATACCAATACCTTTGCTTTCAATCCATCACCATTGAGTTCTATTTTTTTTCCATTTCTATATTTGTATCTCCTCTAACAGTAAGGAACCCAGCTCCAATTATATGGAATATGTTTACTTATTTGATCACACCCCTGTATGTAGCCAAGCTTCCATCATCCATGCTACTCTCTGCCCAGCAGCATGCTCTCCTCACTCTTCTAGGCTCTGACCCACCACCCTGGATAGCTTTCCTACAGAGCTGTAGGAAGGAAACTTCCTTCAGTTCCTAGCACCCTGAGCTGGGCCATTCAGCTCCCCACACCCACACCCTGCTGGCCTATTTTCCTACTTTGCTGTGCCCTACTTACTGGGTTCGTGATCAAATTGTTCAGGAAGGGAAAAGGAACCACCACTCATTAGGTTTTAAAATTAAGTGCCAAACTTTTAAAATATTTAAATAACTTAATGTATTATTATTATTTTAATTTAGTATATTGTTAAAAGAGAGCAATGGGGTGAATTCCTGGAAAAGTGAGGTTTTTTTTTGTTTTTGTTTTCATTTTTTTTTTTGCTATTGGTTTATAAAAACAATGCTGGATGAAGAATAAGTTTTTCTTGCAAATTACTTGCAACACCATGGAAAAGAAAGCCTTGATCAATGGCTTAAAGGTGGTGGAGGTGAGCAACCAATACAATTTCAGCCAAAGTTTTAGGGCCAGTTTTCCCTCCTTCAGTCTTTTTGGTCATGATGCCTTTTTCATTATTTTGCTGCTGCTTCATTTTTTATGAGAGATAAGGATTTGCTTCCTCAAAATATAATTGCTAGTAAGACAGGAGCATAGCGAAGTTATCACATAGAAGCCAGTCATGGTGGAACTCCAGAGGGAACCGCAGGGGGCATTTGTCTAGGACTCCAGCATTAACACCCTATCAGATCATGTTATTGATCAGTAGTCACTTCCCTTCTGAGCTTCAGCATGCCTCTTAAGATTTGCACTAGCCTATTGGTTAAATGCAGAATGCCATTAATGTAATAAAGCTGAACAGGTCCCACCCAATTGTTATAGTCTATCTTGTCAAATTCTACTTTAGAGAGATTTTTGACTTGATGGATCATTGATTTGATAAATCAAAATGAGTCCCTTAAAGCTCTCATATTTTACCAGCTTGCTGCAATTGCCTTGCATGCTCAATGAAACCATCTTTCCTGGAGTCTGGAGGTGATCAGTGACTCTTCTTGATGAATTGGTATGGCTACTTGTTTCTGTTCACCATGAAGGAGAGACCACTTTTTGATTTTTTATTGAATACCCCTGCTAAAAACTGCTTCTATTTCACTCTGTGGAATGCTTGAGGTAATTTTTAAGGCATTCTTTAAGGAAATGTTAATCCTTAAAGGATGAAATGCATGATATTTGTCTTCTTCTGACTGACTTATTTCGCTTAGCATAATACTCTCTAGCTCCATCCATGTTGTTACAAATGGCAAGATTTCATTCTTTCTGATGGCTGAATAATATTCCATTGTGTATATATACCACATCTTCTTTATTCATTCATCAGTCTATGGATATCTGGGCTCTTTCCATAATTTGGCTATTGTTGATGGTGCTGCTATAAACATTGGGGTGCATGTGTCCCTTAGAATCAGTATTTTTGTATCCTTGGGTAGATCTCTAGTAGTGCCAATGGCTGGGCCATAGGGTAGTTCTGCGTTTAACTTTTTAACTTTTTTTTTTTTTTTAAGATTTTGTTTAGGGCGCCTGGGTGGCTCAGTTGGTTAAGCGACTGCCTTCGGCTCAGGTCATGATCCCGGAGTCCTGGGATCAAGTCCTGCGTCGGGCTCCCTGCTCGGCAGGGAGTCTGCTTCTCCCTCTGACCCTCCTCCCTCTCATGCTCTCTGTCTCTCATTCTCTCTCTCTCAAATAAATAAATAAAATCTTAAAAAAAAAAGATTTTATTTATTTGACAGAGAGAGATACACAGCGAGAGAGAGAACACAAGCAGGGGGAGTGGGAGAGGGAGAAGCAGGTTTCCCGCAGACCAGGGAGCCCGATGCGGGGCTTGATCCCAGGACTCTGGGATCATGACCTGAGCCGAAGGCAGACGCTTAATGACTGAGCCATCCAGGCGCCACCAACTTTTTAACTTTTTGAGAAACCTTCATACTGTTTTCCAAAGTGGCTGCACCAGTTTGCATTCCCACCATTGGAATAAGAGGGTTCCCTTTCTCTGCATCCTCACTGACACCTGTTGTTTCCTGTGTTGTTAATTTTAGCCATTCTGACCTGTGTGAGGTGGTATCTCACTGGAGTTTTGATTTGCATTTCCCTGATGATGAGTGATGTTGAGCATCTTTTCATGTGTCTGTTGGCCATCAGGAGGTCTTCTGTGGAAAAATGGGGAGACCTAGATTTGAAGATGGACATAGTTACTCACTAGCAGTGTGGCCTCAGTTTCCTCATTAAAATGGGGTATTATCATTATCTAACAAAGTTTTTTTCTGAGCTTCAGTTAAAAGAAATAAAGTCAAAGTCATTTTAATACTTGAAACTGTTGTGCAAATATAGGGCACTATTAGTATTTTGTAAAAAAAAAAATCATTTGTTTAAAGGTAAACTTCATTAAGAAAAAAATCAAATGAAAGTGAAGCAATAACAAATAAAATTATTTTAAGAACTGTTGACAGAATTTTGGTTTCACAAATGTAAATTTATTTTTGGATTTAATGAATACAAATATATTTACTCTTTTCATGTTTAGGTAGTTATTGTAAATTCCAAAAAGTTTCAAAAGTATTAATTCAAAAAGTCTTTGCCTTATTTTAAAAGCAAGTTTAACTTCAAGGACATATGCCTATTCATTCCCCAAATCATCTCTAAGCAATAAGTCTTAAGAGTCTATTAATGTAGGGCACCTGGGTGGCTCAGTCGGTTAAGTGTTGAACTCTTGATTTAGGCTCAGGTCATGATCTCAGGGTTGTGAATTGAACCCTACATGGGACTCTACTCTAGACATGGAGGCTGCTTGAGATTCTCTGTCTCCCTCTGCCCCTCCCCCCCATCCCCTCTCAAAAAAAGAAAAGGAGTGTTAATGTAAGGAGAGGTGTTAATACTTACTCAAAATTAATTGAACAGCTGATTCTGAGTCAGTTATGGGAGGTTACACAATAAACGTAATAAACAAGAGTTAGGGTTGTTATGCAGATTTAAATTCCATGCCTTCTTTATTGATAACAGTTTCTAGAGATTTAGAGTCATCCTCTTTTTTCCTGGTACAATGAGGGAGATACCCCTACAAGTAGATTTCCCTTATAAATATAAATGTCTCTCAGAAAAGGATAACTTCTTTTGGTTTTCAGAGCTTCTCTTAAGTTTTTTAAAAATAGCCAGCCTACTATAATCCTTATGCCAAAGAGGCATATTTTGGGGTGATACATTCTGCTTCCCTACACTGGTCGCTTGCACAGAATTGTCCTTCATAGCCGTGTTGAAACCCGGTGGGCCGAGGGATGTGTCCAAGGCACTATGAATGCCTGCTAGAAGGAAGAGAAAACAAATACTGTAACAGAAATCATTATCTAGTTATTTATAATAGAGGTGAGGCAATGTCGTAGTTGTAGACTCATGAGGCTACATGGAAAAGGAGCATCAAAGGCATTTTTCTAGAATTCATCAGAAGAGAGAATACTGTGACTCTCGTGATTGATGTTGAGTATCTACATTGATATATTTCTATAATGGCTGAAGTCTAACAAGCTATTCTAGTTTGAAAGAAGAGGTTTTCAAAAACACAATGTCATATGTTCTGATACTAAATTCATTAAGTCATGTCTGATCTGTAATTTGCTATTCCAGATGGACCTACCCTCAGGAAAGGAGTGTGTAAATGGCCAGTTTTCAGATAAAGCTACCAATATGTGATATTGGTATCACAGCATATTAGAGCTTTGGTTGGAGGCAGTCTCTTGGAGGCTTATTATCATGTTTCAAATTCTTATCATCCCAGAGAAAACCAAACAGTTGTAAATTGAAGGGTCACTAGAGTAATCAGTATTTCACTCAATCTGAGATTTTTGAATGACCATCAACACTCATCTAATCTGTCCCTTATTTCATTTTATTTTAAGATTTTTTTATTTATTTGACAGAGAGAGACACAGCAAGAGAGGGAACACAAGCAGGGGGAGTGGGAGAGGGAGAAGCAGGCTTCCCGCGGAGCAGGGAGCTCGATGTGGGGCTCGATCCCAGGACCCTGGGACCATGACCTGAGCCGAAGGCAGACGCTTAATGACTGAGCCACCTGGGCGCCCCTCTGTGCCTTATTTTATAGAGGTTCATGAGACTGTGATACTTAGTATCAAATAGTTTGTGAGTGGACAGGCTGGGACTAGAACCTATCCTTCTGGAATTCAATTCAATATTTTGCAACAGCATAGTAGATAACATGTACTTGTCAATTTGCATAATCAATGTTTCTTTCACTTTTGTACTATTGCAGGGTCATTGTTTAAGTATGCGGTAGTACACTTCCTGACCTTTAGAATTTTAAATCCCTGGGTTTAGTGAAATTCCCCAGATACCTTTAAAGACTTGTAGAAAGGCCTATGAATGCAGGTATTTATAATATTTTGAATGCCAGAAGCCAAAACTGCAGAAGTAAATAACAAGAGTTTTAAAAGAATGCCTTAACAACTGGCTGAATAAATCAACTAAAGTTGAAATGTTCATTTTACTTGTCTGTGGAATTTTTTGTCCTCCAAGTAAGGGACTGACTCCTTAAGGGGAGAGAGGCTAACAGGTAAGGGCATACACCTCTTGCCACCTCTGGAGACAGAATGTGCTGCATATTTATTTATTTATTTTTAAATATTTATTTATTTATTTATTTGAGAGAGAGAGAGAGCGAGCATGTTTGTAAGTGGGGAGAAGGGCAGAGGAGAGAATCCCAAGCAGACTCCCCGCTGAGCACAGAGCCCTATGTAGTGCTTGATCCCATGACCCTGAGATCATGACCTGAGCCGAAACCAAGAGTCAGATGCTCAACTGACTGAGCCAGCCAGGTGCCCGCTGCATATTTATTAATATGCATTATATGCAACATAAAACCAAATTTTTTAATCCATGAAGGCCATGGTGTGGAGTCAAAGTGCTCTGGTTGTCCATATCTGGACAGGCCTAGAGCATTACTGTCCGAGAAATTTCTGCAACAAAATAATGTTCCAGCCTCTGAAGCTGAATTTCGTGAAGGTGCTTCATGACTTTGACTTATATTTTTATTGCTGGGGAATGGAATTTTCACTGTTTTTCTTCTTCTTTGGCACCAGCCCCGACACCCCCTAATGTCTTCCTGTGGCTAGCCAAGGGCTGTTCCTGCTCTGTTTGGGAAGGCGGTAGAACCTCATTTTTCTTTATACATCTCTTATAAAAATCACTCGGAGTCCTTGGATTCATCCTGCTTGGGTTTTACAAGTGAAGAACGAATCCAAACTCAGGGGGGACGATACAGATGCTTTTCAGATGCTCTGGATCACCCAAGTCCAAGGATGGGTGTCTGTGGCAGTGGGCATTGCCCAGGGGTGAAGGAGGCCCTGCTGCTGTCTGCAGAGCAGCGGCAAACAGCCCTGAGTCTGATCTGGCCTCTGCCTGAGGGGAAAAACATCAACAGGTAACAGCACCCCTTGGACTCGTTCCTTCTGCCAGGGATGCCCTTTGCTGGCCATAAGCGCTTGAAGGAAATGAGTAATGAGAAAACCGAGGGACAACAAAGGCAGTGAAGATTGATGTGGGCTGTTTCCTAGAAAGATTAACAGAAACGGCAGGGCAGAAGTTACTAAAACAATCAGAGCAAAAATGCTTGAATAGGGTACTCTTATGTTTTAATTTCAATTATTGTTTTTATATTTAATGCTCATATCTATATTTATTGAAGGAAGACAATGCACACAGTTAGATAAGCACTAGAACTCATGGTGGGTAAGAAACTTAAAAAACAACCCTTTCATAATGGGAAATTTCAAATGTATTCAGAGGGAGAGAGAATAGTGTAATGAAGCCCATGTTCCCATCACTCTGCTCCAACAATTATACAGTTATCAGTTCACAGCCAATTTTATTTGACCTATACCCATGCTCCATCCCTCCTCAAATTGTTTTGAAGCAAATTCCAGACATAATATTTGACCTGTACCCACTCTCATCCCTCCTCAAATGGTTTTGAAACAAATCTCTGTTGGGTTTATCTTTGTTTTGATCTTTTTTTAAAAAAAAAAAAAACCCTAATTTTAATAAAATTGCTACATATATAAAATAAAACTTAACTCCTTAGCGTTATATAATGTTCCATCTGTGTTCAGAGTTTATTAGTTTCTCCATAGTTAATGTGCTTGAATGAAGATCCGTATGAGAATCACCCATTGCATTAGGCTGATATGGCCCGTAAAGTCTCTTTTAGCTGTGATGGTTCTCAGTCTCTCTCTCTTTTCTCTGGACTTTCTGTCATTGTGTTGTTATTAAAAAACAGTTTAGGGGTACCTGGGTGGCTCAGTTGGTTGAACATCCGACTCTTGATTTTGGCTCAGGTTGTGATCTCATGGTCGTGGGGTTGAGCCCTACATAAGCCTCAGTGCTTAGCATGGAGCCTGTTTGGGATTCTCTCTCTACCTCTGCCGTTCCCCACCCTGTGCCCCCCACCAATTTCTAAAATAAATAAATCTTTTAAAAATAGTTTCATTTTAAAGCAAAATATTGTCATTTAAGTTCATACATCAACGTCCCATGATTGGTTTATTTGACACATGATTTTGTGCGGAATCCATCCTGTACCTTTCCTCCACCCCATGCTCCTGGAGGGCAGTGTTTGTTTTACTCTGTGGGTATCCCTGGCTTATGCTTGATTGTGAAAATCTTTTCATCTGACTCTGCATTATAATATTCTAATTGTTTTGGCTTATAGGTGATTAAACTTCGTAATAACACATCATTTTGTGAATGGGCAAAAGCAATACATCGAAGCAGGTTGCCATAGTGGTATAGTATACATGAGGGCTTTGGGCAAGGCTGGGACCTGAGTTTGGAACCTGGGAGCACTGGCTGGCTGCGTCTATTTGGGCAAGGGCTTCACTGCACTTAACTCTTGGTTCCTTCCACCCTTAAGTGCATGTGACGATACTGATATCAGCTACTTCGAACAGTGTTGTCAGGCTAAATGAAGTATTTGAATTCTTAGTTTGGTGCTCCCCACACAGTGAGCATCAGTAAGTATGAAGGTCATGTGTGCTCCATTCCCAGTCACTTTTATTTTTTTTTGGTATATATATATATTTTTTTGGGGGGGGTATATTTTCATTTTTTAGGTTTTTAAGTTTTAAAATTTTTAAAGTTTTAGATTTACAGAATAATTGAGCAGATAGCACATAGAGTTCCATATACCCACTCCATGCCCACCCTCCCATTTCGTTTATTATTTCCTAAGTTAACATCTTGCTTTAATGTGGTTCCTTTGTTACAATTAATGAGCCAATATTGACACATTATTAACAATATTCCATAGTTTCCATTAGGGCTCACTCTTAGTTTTGTATAGTTCTCTGGGTTTTGACAAATGCACAGTATCATGTATCCACTGTTATGGTTTCCAACAGAACAATCTCACCACCCTAAAAATCCCCTGACCTCCATCTATTCATCATTAACACTCCTGCCCAACCAGCCCTGGCAGCCACAAGTCACTTTTCTATCTCCATAGTTTTTCCTTTTGCAAAATGTCATATACTTGGAATCATAGAATATGTAGCATTTTTAGACTGGCTTCTTCCATTGAGCAATATGTTTTAAAGTTCCATTTTTTTAAATGTATATGACACACAGTTAACGCAAAGCATTACGCAGTGCCTGTTCTGTGTGAAGACAAGGGGAGCCGCTTTTGATATTCGTCCACTTCAAGGACAATTCGTCCCTTCGTTGGAGGGCTTTTCCTTTCTGCGTTGAGCAGACAGTAGGAAGTGAAAATACGAGGCCTCTGGATGCTCTATTTATAAGCACATTGGGGTTATAGCTGATGCATATGTATGTGTAGTGCAGCGGTTCTGTGCTAGTCCACAAACAGGCTGCACTTTGAAAATACAGATTCTTTTGGCCCTGGGAATGTCTAATTCTACGGGGTCAAAACAAGGCCTTGGAAATCTGTATTTTCTGGGCTCCCCAGATAATGCTTACGTAGGGCCATTTCTTTGGTAGTAAAATGACACCCTAGCTTTGGTATCAGAGTATTTGACTTTGAGTCTTCACTCTTCATTAAAGCACCAGATATATATTTGGGTCCTTCCGTATGCCAGACCCTGGGCTAGGCTCTGGGTTGATACAAAGGTGAGTTCAACAGTCACACTTTCTACCCTAATGAGCTTATACTCCAGAGGAGGCAGACATTAATCAAAGAATCACACAAATCAATGTTATTCATCAATTATGCTAGGTGCTAAGAAAGAAAATACCAAATGCTAGGAGAGAGTGTAACAGAAGGGTCCGACTTAGTCTGGAATGGGGCCAGTGGTTTGCTTTTCTCTGAGAAAAGGACCTTAACCGAGGTATTACACATGAAGTGAGGGCAGGACATCTGCCATCAGCACACACAAGGTCGATATCGTTTGGAACACCGGGAACAGTTGGGGAATTAATCCCTCAGTATCTGTCCTTCTGCAGATAAACAGCTGGGACACTGGCTCTCCAGCTATCCTCCTACTCAACTGCAGAAAAATTTCTTACAAGTCTCTAAAACATGTTTAATAGTTCTGCCAATTATATTTATCAGAAGCTCAATCAGGTTGTAAATAGGCCTCCCTTAAAGAGCGTTAGAATTCTGCCTTCGGCTCAGGTCATGATCCTAGAGTCCCAGGATCGAGTCCCACATCGGGCTCCCTGCTCGGCGGGAAGCCTGCTTCTCCCTCTGACCCTCCCCCCTCTCATGTACTCTCTCTCATTCTCGCTCTCTCAAATAAATAAAAAAAAAAAAGAGCGTTAGAATTTGGGTTGTTTGTGATTCTAAAGGCTTCTCTATGGGGCACCTCGGTGGCTCAGTCAGTTGGGTGTCTGTCTTCAGCTCAGGTCATGACCCCAGGGTCCTGGGATCGAGCCCCACATCGGGCTCCCTGCTCAGTGGGGAGCCTGCTTCTCCCTCTCCTGATCCCTTTGCTTGTGCTCTCTCTCTCTCTGTGTCAAATAAATAAATAAAATATTTTTTTAAAAAAGGCTTCTCTATATTTGGGTAGGGCCAGTTCATTTACTGAAAGATACCCAGAAAAGAGAAAAACATCCGACTTTGGATCACAACTACATAAGAATTGTGGGGTGCTTGTGCATTTCTCACATGTTGTTACTGGCAGTCTCATTTCAGCTTCACCACGGCCTTAGAGATATGCATTATTACGACCATTGCACACGTGTGAAAGCAAAGGCTGAGAGAAGTGCAGAGCGACACCTTAGGCGTGACACGCACAGAAGCAAGTGCAGTGGTTTGCTGTGAGGAAAGAGTCAGTGGCAGCCAGGACCATTATTACTCTCACTGTGTCCATTTGGAGCCCCCACTCTGTGCCCACATCTAGAAGATATTCGAGCCTGACATACCAACTTCCCAGGAGCTCACTTCTTCTGGAAGTGAGGTTCTGCAGGGGACTCCCTGTGTTTCTTCTCCCTCTCTCCAAAGCCAACCAAGGTCTCCTCAGAAGTCTACAGCTCAACCCAAAGAAGAGACTTCCAAGGCAAAGCAAAATGAATTGTCTTAAAGGTATTTCTGATATTAAGAATTCTGCCCATTTGAGCTGGAATTATGTTTTATCTCTTGATGGATATTTTTTTCAATATGAACCATATATTTTTTTTGAAATGGATCAGTTATTTAATTACGTTCTTTGTAAGAAATTTAGAACACCAATTTGTGAGGGTAAACTCCGTTTGTGAGAGAAAACACAGAGTGGAGGTAGCCCTGAAGCTGAGGAACTGCTTTGA
>NC_138369.1:177099090-177119123 GCF_054177405.1 Leptonychotes weddellii
GGCGCCCAGTGAGGATGATCAAAATGGTCCCCGGAGTGATACTAGCTCGCAGCTTTCTCACGTGCTGACTGAAAGGGTTTTTGCCGTGGATCAACAGCTTTCGAGGCACATCTTCAGTAGGGTAATACCTAGGCTTTTTGCGAAGTTTAACCACTCGGGTACCACCGTTCTTGTCAGCACCAACTGGTTTTGTGACCGTAGCAAGAACTTTCTCCTTCTTTTTCTTTTCAACCCTGGATTTAGCTGCCTCTTGTACATGGCCTTTCTGGAATACATAGCCGATCGGGAATATCTGCCAATTCCTCTGACAAGTACAGGGTTTTGGCTGCAGTGGGGCTTCCCCTTCTTTGGCGTTTTAGCCTTCTTAGCCTTGCCACTGGCATCATCCTTCTTAGCTTCAGGTTTCTTCTCCTTAGTATCCGGCTTCTCAGCTTTTTCGCCCGCCATCTTGCAAGATGGGAAAGCAATATGAACCATATTTTTGCTCTCCACCTTATTTTACGCTCTCTGCCTGAAATTGTGCCACATGGTAAGTCCTATAATAAAGCAAAATTTCTGTTTTTGTTTTCCCATATATTGGGGGCAATAGGTGAAAATGTAGAATTATTTTAGAGGTTACAAGACCTCTTACTTCACTCCCTGAAATCTTTCCTTCTATTTTATTATAGTGCCCAAAGTTTCTATCTCTAAGAGTCATTCCTTGGAATTTATAAGGTCTTGTACATAAACAGCCCCTGTTAAAAAACATGCAACCTAAAAAAAGTAACCCATTAGTATTTATTAAGGCTTAAGTGTTAATTATAATCATGACGTTTGAAAGTTATGGCTAAATGATTTATTACTAAGAAGCCAAAAGCTTCTAGATATGTCTGGATCCAAGGACAGAGGCAAAGTTTGAAAGATTCTAATGATGTAAAAACAAAAAAACAAAACAAATTATGGGATCTTTCCCGCCTACCCTTTATCTCATCCAAAACCACATTATTTCGTGATATATTTAAGTGTTAATTATGCTGGATACTGTGAGGTCATCAAAGATGGCCTAAAATATAGTAACTCAGCTTCCTTTTTAGAGCTTTATGGGGGAATTGGTTTTCTTCTTTGCTCTCTCTTGAGAATTTTGCTTGGCTGTTGTGTCTGTCCTAATGTTACAGTAGTTGGCTTCAGTTTGGAACTGTGGTTTTGTATATTGCCATGGAACCTCATGTTTAACCAAGCAGTTTTTTGTATACATCCTTATCTTTGATTTTGATTATATTTTGTATTCTAAGAAATTATCCTGAATTTCCCTTTAAGAAATTAAAATATATTTACAGTCCAGGTTTTGTCATATTGAATTCCAAGTCCTGTTAGTTGGCCGAGTCTTTCCGTGACCTTGTTGAATTGTTAACAAAGGTAGTGCATTACTGATGAATTAAGTAGGTATTTATTGTCTCCAGCAGGAAAGTGGAGGAAGGAATGTCTTTGCATTTACACATCACCTGACACCATTATTCTAACTTTATTTATGTTATGTGTGAGACCCATGATGAAATCTGCCTCTCTTCACTCTAGTTTGGCTCCCAAATAAAATATTAGTCTGTTAGTTCATTTTAATGTGTCATATGAAAGTCTTGTCACTGTTCTGATGCTAGGATCCTGACCAAATGGGGAATGGATGAAATACGTGTTGGTGGAGGAAATAGAAATCCAGAACATGGTAAGAAGGACCAGACTGCTTCGGTGGGATGATCCTAAGTAGCTAAGAAGCTTTAGTTTCCAACATGTGGTTTGGATGTTGAAGTTAGAAGTGGTGAAGGCATAGGAAATAAGATATAAAGACCAAATTCTTCTGGTTCACAGCTTTATTTTTAGAACAGCCTAGAGTAGGAAGGAAAGCAAATAAAAGGAAGCAACTTCTTATCTGAACAGAACTTCAACAGTCCAGCCTGTAAAGGCCAGTCTCCTACTAGGTGTGTCCTTGGGATTTATCACATAGTGACTTGTTTCAGCTTAAGAAATATCCCCGCAATTTCAGAAGTGGGGGAAAATCTCAGTTGGAAAGCCTTATGGCAGCCCTACTGTAAGTCTAAGCAAGACTTTGAGGAACTCATTCCAATCTAGAGGGAAGGATCCTCCAGTCTAGTAATCTTCAGTCCATAGGCATTAAACCACCTGTATCAGAAACTGATATATGCTGAAATACAGATCCCTGGGCCCTACCTGAGGCCTATTAGAGCAGAAGTTCTATGGGGTAAGGTCTAAGAATCTGCATTTTTTTTTTTTTAAAGATTTTATTTATTTATTTGACAGAGACACAGTGAGAGAGGGAACACAACAAGTAGGGGGTGCGGAGAGGGAGAAGCAGGCCTCCCGCGGAACAGGGAGCCCGATGCGGGGCTTGATCCCAGGACGCTGGGATCGTGACCTAAGCCGAAGGCAGACGCTTAATGACTGAGCCACCCAGGCGCCCCAAGAATCTGCATATTCACAAACATAGGTTCTTAGTTCTTATTCACAGCTAAGATAGATGCTTATCCTTGGAGACCTGTCAAACCCATCACTTGGGAATGAAGGTAGAACTTTGAACTTGCAGCTCAGATGGGCTGGGTTATTTTCAGTAGAGCTTCCTATTATAGATAAAATAATAGTCACATCAGTAGCAAAGGGCTTCATAAAATATTCCAACCTCCACAGGTGGCATAATTTCCTATTGTTCTTAAATCCTGATATGTTCTGGAGAAGTTGCATTTTTTTCATCAAGTTCTCTCAGATGAATAAATGTGTTGAGGTTCTGAGTGTGCTTGTAATACTTACATTGGAATGTAATCTAATAGAATAAAATGTCATGCAACTCTTTAGATAATATCTGGATAATATAGAAGGACAAATAGATTGTGTCTGTGTATTTATATACTGTATATTTAAATTTCATATATTATTTCTGTGTTGCATTATTTAATAAACATGGGCTATGCACTGTACTAGTGCTTTTATTATAATCTAATGTAATATTAAGTCATACTTATTTAATTTTGATAGCAAAGTAGAATTGAAGTAGCAATGATGTACATAGTGATCTGATATCGAAGACATTTTTGCCCATCTGCTTTGCAGTGGTAATTGGTGCATAAACTTTGGATTCAGACAGACATTGGCCCCAGCTTTTCCCCTTGCTGGTTGTATGACCTTGAACATTATTTAACTTCTCTGAATCTCTGCCTTCTATAAAAAGAGGACAATAGTATATTACTTCCATAATATAGAACACCTTAGTCCAATGTCTGGAACATACCAGATGCTCAAGAAATATGATGCCCTTTATTGCACTAGAGGAAAGAGTCAGGTGGCATTTTGTAGCTTCTGTATGCTCAGCTATAGTCCCTTATTGAGCTGGGAATATTTCACACTTCATCTTTTCTTTCTTATCCTTATAATTGTTCTTTATTCATAATGCAGCCATCTCCTTCCACAGGAACAATGAAGCATGGTACCAACCACGCTCTGTTATTAATTTTGCACAAAGCCTGCTGACAGTGACCCTTCCAAGAAGTAGCACTCACTCCTTTGCCTTAAAAAAATGTCTCACAAAGGTTCTCCAGCAGGCGTGAGCATTATTCTTAGTCCTTCCACTGCTTCAGTGTGGCATCGTCATCAGTAACATGTACATTTGCAGTTTGGCTCGGGTCTGTTTCTCTGCTTTGTTCAAAAGGTACCACTGACCTTTCTAATTAGCTGGGTTGCAGATGACTGAGCTTGCACATATGAGGGCCAGTCAGAAAATAAATCTTCCCTATTTCTGTCCAGACAGTCACAAGGAGTCAGGAAAAATGCCACTGAAAGTCTATAAATCTTCTATCTTCCCTCCTGAAGGGATGTGAGAGAACAGCTCTCCTGTCTTTATATATGACAGCGTTCCTGAATGTGTGGGGAGGGTTTTTGATGTCAGATTTTTCTGCCGAGATCGCAGGTGGCAAGAGTTAGCATCCTGCAGTTAGGAGCGAAATTAGATTTGGACTGGTAAAGGAAGCACTGATATGTTCTGGCGTGTGTAAATCACCTAAGCTCTTTAAATGAGCTGTGGATAGGTTGCATGTCTCAGACTGAACACCTACAATGAGCAGGAGGATCAAAGCCAGCCGGGGAACGAGCTCTGGACTACCATCTAAGCCATAAGAGGAGAGAGAGAAATTAACATCATGGAGTCCATCATCTTATTCCACCTAAAATGGCCATTTCATCATTTCCAAAAAGCACAGAGAAAGCAGGTGAGCTTCTCCAAGTGGTGAAACCTGCTGTTAGTAGAGAAAGCACATGTTTTGGGAAGCTGCGCTAGCTGGGCGATGAGGGCACACATGCAGTCCCCAGGACTGTAGAGATCTCTAGATGAGTGAGAGAGAGGTTGGCAGAGATTGGGAGAGGCTGTTCTCATCTGAGAATCAGCATTCCAGGACTCCCTAGAAGGCCGAAATACAGCAACCCAGAGCAAAGTTCCCAAAGCCTGGGAAAAGACTGGCAACCTGGATCCTAAAATTCTGCCAGATCTAATGCACCAGCAGGCCTATGTGAAATGGCTGCTGGTTTCACTGGGGAGCTGAAGCAGTCATCTGTGAATTGCTTCTCAGGTCCAACGTGAGTAATTGAGAGTGAACATCAAGAGAGCTTGATAGCAACTTGACATTTCATGACATCCAAGTGTGGACCCAGTGGGCTTATATTGTGTATGTCTTGGACTTTCAAGATTATCTTTTTGTTTTTATTTTTAAATACAAATTGCAGGGAAGATTGGCCCTTCCTCACAGATTGTTTCTATGCCCACTGATGTTTTCTTTTCTCCCTTATATCCATCCTCACTATTCAAATCCTTACACAGAAAGGCTCACAGCTCACAACTTTTAGGTCTCAGGTTCTTCCCCCCTCAGGGCACATCTCCAACTCTGTACCCAATTCCAAGTTGTATGTATATGTGGGTTTTCCCAAACCACCAAGCAAATCTCCCACACCAGCTGGGTGTCCTGTAGTTTCATTCAACTCTGACACTGTCTACCTCGAGATCGTGTCAGATTCCACAGGTGGAGGGCTCAGTCCTGCAAGACTCTTCCCCCTTCCCCACTTCAGATGCCAACTGAAAGTCCAGTTTATCACCTGTGGTCCTAACCAAATAGCTACAGCTTGGAAGCTCCAGTGACTCCCTCCTTGGGTTTGATTCTGCTGCAGTGGCTCACAGAACTCAGAGAAACATTTTACCTACTAGATTACTAGTTTATTATAAAAGTATATAACTCAGGAACAGCCAGGTGGAGGAGATGCATAGAGCAAGGTATGGGGTAGGGGCATAGAGCATCCATGGTTTCTCCAGGTCCACCATTCTCCCCGAGCCTCCATGCGTCCACCAACCCAGAAGTTCTCCCAGCCTTGTCCTTTTGGAGTTTTATGGAGGCTCATTACATAGGCATGATTGATTACATCATGTCCATTGGCAATAAGTCAATCTTCAGGCTCCTCCCCTCCCCAGAGGTCAGAGGGGTGGGATTGCAAATTCCAACCCTGAATTCACTGGGTTGGTTCCCAGTTGACATCCAGCCCTTGTCCTCAGGTGCTTTCCAAAAGTCACCTCATTGACATAACAGTGGGCACAGTTGGGGCACCTGGCTGGCTCAGTCAGTAGAGCCTGCGACTCAGTCAGTAGAGCCTGCGACTCTTGATTTCAGGGTTGTAAGTTCGAACCCCATGTTGGGTGTAGAGATTACTTAATAAAAATATTTTTTAAAAAAGACCCCTTTAGGGGGCACCTGGGTGGCTCAGTTGGTTAAGCGTCTGCCTTCAGCTCAGGTCATGATCCCAGGGTCCTGGGATCCAGTCCCATATCTGGCTCCCTGCTGAGCAGGGAGCCTCCTTCTCCCTCTGCCTGCCACTCCCCCTGCTTGTGCGCGCTCTCTCTCTCTCTGACAAATAAATAAAATCTTTAAAAAAAAAAAAAAAAAGACCCCTTTAGGAAATTCTGAGAGTTTTAGGAGATCTGTGCCAGAAATGGGACCGTCTAAATATATATTTCTTCCTAAAAATCACAACATCACCTATAGGACTGTTGAGTGCTGACTTGACAGCAAAACATTTCTTTTGAAATTTTCAAGAATATGACCCTTAATAAACAACGAGAAAAAAATTTTTAAAAAGTTCATATGACTAAAAAAATATGACAGAAGTAGTAGCAGAGCCGGCTGAAAAACTGGGTTCTCCTGAGGAGGTTAGTGAGATGATCTCTGACAGAGAAAATGATTTTGCAAGCAGTTCCTTGATGGCTGTTTAGTCATTCAGATGGCTATGTTGAGTTACGTCAAGATCTGTGAAGAAGATGCAGGCAGTAACTTCAACAGCTTATCATTGTAAGCTATATGGTTAAAAAAAAAAAAGATTGGACTAATAACAATTGTTATGTAACATTTTAGCCACTTTCTGGAAAATGACCCAAATGTACATTTTTCAGTCAGAACTGTAAGCCACGTGGCGATAGGTATATGAAGTGGACCGATTTTTGTACAATTACTGATTTCTTTGTGGCATTTAACCTGGCCAGCCTGGGGTTGCACAGCCCTCATTGACCAAGTTCCCACCCTTTGCTTGAGTCTTTAAATGACTCAGGAAGCAGTATTGAGAGGAATGAGGAGTTTGTCCCAGCTGGACGTGGGTCGCCATGTTTACCAAGCTATCAATGTCTTGACACATTCAAGAAAATTTTTCTCCATACAGGAATGATTTCCCATTGTGCCTCAAACTTTTCCCCATCCCGCTAGTGAAGATGAATGCTCCCTTCCTCTGAGGTAGTAGAGGACGGTTCTGTCCCTGCCAAAAGACAGCTTTTCACACTCTCTCCTTTCTCGAGAGAATGTAAAACTAATTGGTGTGCAGCTTGAGAGCGCTGACGTTTGGCGGAATTGGCAGGTGTGAATATACTTTCTTCACACCTCACAGTCATCTAGGGGGAAGTGACAGAGATGTCCTGATCTGAGCTCTTTCCCTTTGCACAGTGCTGGCCACTGCAGAACACTCTATACCAACAGAGAAGATGTGCGCTACTGTGGGAAGAACCGACATGTGATTTGATTCTGGCAACGGATCCTCACGACATCATGCTGGGCAGTAACTCATTAGCTGTGATCTTGTACGAATTTGGGCATTCTGAGATAAAGTGGTTTGATCACTATCATGTCACATGAAGAGGGACTTTTTAAAGGACCTGTAGATCAATATGAAAATGAGATGAAATGTTTTGGTTTATTTTTTTTAAGATTTTATTTATTTGAGAGAGAGAGAGAGAATGAACCGTGGGGAAGGGCAGAGGGATAGAGAGGGAGAAGCAGACTGACTCCTTACTGAGCAAGAAGCCCTATGTGGGGCTCGATCCCACAACCCAGAGATCATGACCTGAGCCAAAGGCAAATGCTTAACCCACTGAGCCACCCAGGTACCCCGAAGTATTTCAATTTAATGAAAAAATTCCGTTCCGAGGAGAATATATTCAACCATTTAAAGTGTGTATATGTGCGTGCATGCACGCATATGTGTGCATGTGTGTTGTAGGGAAAGAGAAAATCCACTTAGGAGAACGTGTATAGAATCTATTAAAAACTGTATAGCTGGGGCATAACCCTTAATTTTGTAAATTAAAAAAAAAAAGGCAAGTAAGCATCCGTGTGAGTGAGAAATGAGAGCCAGAAAATATCAGTGTGAGTTATGACATCCATAGACCAATGAATTGCCAATGACACAGAGGTGCTTTATGAGCCTTGGCAGGCGATTAGGTAAAAGTTTCTCCTGGCATAGCAATTTGAAGTGGTTATTAACCATGTATACTGAAATTTGATGGGCTAAAAAAAAAAGTTCTTAAAAAATAACTTTCGCATCGAATTGTTCCCTCCACGATGCTTTAAGAACAAAAACAAAAACAAAAAAATCCCCAGAAAACAAACTCATGATGAGCTGAAGTAAGAGATTTTTATACTGAACAAAGGTGACTAAACTGCAAGCATGAAACCTTCTATTTTTAGTGGATCCTGACATTCTTTACTGCTGGCATTCCCAGTTTCCAGTTAATACATTCTCCGGTTGGCTGGTTATTGTTCTGTAAATCACATTTCACTATGTCAGCAAACAATGGCATGAACTTAAAGAGTAAAACAAAATAAACTTGGAAAAAAACTAACATAAAAACACTGAAGTCCAGAAGGAGTCTAATCCCTTAGAAAATGAGGGGCAATAAAAGAGGAGTTAAAATTAAAAGATGACACTGCAGGTTGATTCTTGGTTTTCTAAGTGCAGAGTCTTGTTTGTATTTGTATCTACTGGATTGTGAAAACAAATGACCAATCAGTGAATTAACTGGAAACAAAGAAGGCATCAGCTTTTTGCTTGATATAGGCATATATAAATTTTATATTGAGATATATGTATATATAATATATATTTAATTCAGCATATAATGTCCATCTGTATATATACAGAAATATATTTTGAACTTTCCAAAGGTTTCCAATTATATTCTCAAATACTATTTAATATGCATTAAATGTAAATATCTATTATTCAATAATATATAAATACATATTATATACTAAATATAAATACATTAGATATTATATGTTAAGTATTTTTTTATTTATTTATTTTTTTTATTCTTATGTTAATCCCCATACATTACATCATTAGTTTTAGATGAAGTGTTCCATGATTCATTGTTTGTGCATAACACCCAGTGCTCCATGCAGAATGTGCCCTCCTCAATACCCACCACAGGCTAACCCATCCTTCCACCCCCCTCCCCTCTAGAACCCTGTTTGTTTTTCAGAGTCCATCGTCTCTCATGGTTCGTCTACCCCTCCGATTTCCCCCGCTTCATCCTCCGATTTCCCCTGCTTCATCCTCCGATTTCCCACGCTTCATAAGTATTTTTTTTTAAGTCTGACCATTACTTTCATTAATCAAAGAGTGGAGCAGAATTCTGTATTGCAATGTAAATAAATGTGGCACAGACTTTGACATTTTGTGTACCTTCCTTATTTTTTAAGTGTCCTTGTCTTAAATTGTCTGCTACTGTGACACTAGATTGGCCAATATCAAAATACATGAAGTATTTTTTTTTTTAATCTTTTAGAGCAATCCATTCTATTGTCCTAGAATATACATGAGGATCAAAAAACACATTAATAGTTTTTGAACTAGGTTTTATCCTTTGAAATATCTTCTCTACTTGAAACATTAATTCGTATAAAATTTCTGAGCATTCCCAATCATAGAAGTATTTTTTAAAATTAAATTATGTTAAAACAATTAAATTCCAAGGGAAGGAAAACATACATGGAAAATGACTGGAAAAAAAAAGTGTGCGTTTCCTTCCCATTTGTGATTCTTTTCACTCTTCCTTGCTGAATCACACTTACAATACCATTACATTTATGATTAATTTAAAAATAAAATTACATGTCTGGTTTTGTAATATTAGAGACTGGAGGCCAGAGGGAAGCAGTCTCCTCTCGATCAATAGGAAAGGTGGAATCTTCGTCAATGCTATGTGGTAACATTTATGTCTCATCACTAGCAATTTCTCACTGTCATCCTAAGATTTTGCCAATGGATATAAATCCGCTCCCTTGCTTTCGTTGTCAATCAAAAATAGCATCCTGGCATTTCATTTCATATTTCACAGGCTAGAAATTTTTAGCAACCTGAGGACATGTGACTTGAAAACATGAGCAGCGCTGAGAATTATAGTCTCTCCCAGTCTTCATGGCTAAAGGGAGTTAGACTTGAACAATTCCCAGGGCAACGTAGACAGCCGAAAAATATTAAATTCACAGACTGAGGTTTTGCCACTGAAAACTGACTTTGGAGTTTTTTTGGAGTGTGAGGAGGAAGGGCATTGACAAATCTAGGAGTTTGGAGTCAGGAGAAATTGTTCTATATTCCCCTCACTGAGATTTTTCTAAGTAAAGTAGTTAATTAAAATCTTAGGTTTGAGTAGATAAACTCTAAGTAAGGTCTTTAAAAAATTTCGTCCTTGCATGACACTCTCCATCATTACACAGATGTGTAATATAATCCTACAGAATCTACAAATTTCCCCAAATATGATATTTGTGAGCTCTTTTGAAGGCTGTGGCATTTTTTGTGACTTTGTCATTTCCGGGTCTCTGTGACCTCTGACCTTTTACTGCTGCATTCTGAAGGAGGACTTTGGCTGAGCAGAGATGTCCAAGTGCAATTCTTATGACCCAAGGAGGCTCAGGATTCCTCACAGGGACATTTGAGGGACCTTGAAGAATTTATGTTTCTGTTGATAAAATTCTCCGCATGGCCTCCCTGGGAGCAATGAACAAAATGTATATTCAGACAGCTCCAACTTCACAACTCCAGCCATAGGTGTCTGCAGCTCAGAAAGCACGAAGGGCATGGTCATAGCTTCCTATTACTGGTCATGTACATGCCATCAGTACTCTTCAGAGGGCACTTAAGGAGTAGCACTTTGGAGGCAGAGAGAACTAGGTTCAAATTCTAGTTGCAAAAGCTGACTGTGTAACCCTGAGGAAGCTGACCTCCCTTCTTTGTAAATGGGTGTGATGGGTTTTATGAGATTATGTTTGTTTGTTTGTTTTTAAGATTTTATTTACCTGATAGAGACCTAGCACAAGCAGGGAGAGTGGCCGGCAGAGGGAGAGGGAGAAGCAGGCGTCCCACGGAGCAGGGAGCCAGGACCCTGGGATCATGACCTGAGCTGAAGGCAGATGCTTAACCGACTGAGTCACCCCGGCGCCCCTGTGAGATTATATTCGGAAAGCACCTGTTTCGGCACTGAGAAATCAAGGAGTATTCTCTTCGTGTCACCCTTCCATGGTGTGTTTACTCTGTTACAAATAAAATTAATTCAACCTGTTAGGCTGTCCGCACCTTCAGAACCGACTGGCCTCTTTTGGCTTGAGACATACCATCTGCAGTATTTTGCACCAACTTTAAGAACATAATGTACTTACAAAATTACTTGTCAATGTAGACTACAAATGAATCTTTACATTATTAAAAAGAAAAACAAACAAAACCGAGCAAAGAAGATGAGCAAGTCATTTACAACAGAATAAACACAAATGTTCAATGAATATGAAAAAAATGGTCTAACTCATCATCATCAGAAAAATACACAATTACAAAAATAACAGCTTTCTTGGTTTCTTGAGATATAATCCACATACCATACAATTTACCTATTTATATTATATATTTTGATGTTTTTTAGTACATTTAGTACAGAATTGTACAACCATCACCATGATTAGTTTAGAATATTTTCACCCCACCCATAAAAACCCCATATCCTGTAGTAGTTACTCTTCTCTTCACCCCTCCTTCCCCACTGCCCCCCACCCCCTCCTCTAGCCCTGGGCAACTACTAATCTACTTCCTGTCTGTATAGATTTGCCAAACAGAAACTGTAATCATTCTGCAGTTAAGTCCCCATTCCCCCTCTCCTGAACCTTTCTAATCTCCTTTCTGTTTCTATGGATTTGCCCATTCTAGATATTTCATATCAGTGGAATCCTCCAAAACTTGCCCTTTTGTGTTTGGCTTGTTTCACTTATCATAATGTTTTCAAGGGTCCTCTGGCTTGCAGCATGTATCAGAACGTTTCCTTTTTTATGATTGAAGAACATTCCTTTGAATGGATGGACCACATTTTGTTTATCCAGTCACCTGTTGATGATTACTTGGGTTGTTTCTCCTTTTGGGCTATTGTGAATTATGCTGCAACAAATATTGGCATGCAAGTATTTGTTTTGAGTCCCTGATTTCCATTCTTTTGGGTACATACCTAGGAGTGGAATTGCTGGGGTCTGAGATGACTCTGTTTGAGGAACTGCCAGATTGCTTTCCAAAGTGGCTGCACAAATTCACATCCCCGCCAGTAATGTCCGAGGGGTGCAGCTTCTTCATGGTCTCAGCAATGCTTGTTATTGTCTGTCGTTTTGATGACAGCCACATAGTGAGCATGAGGTGATATCTCATTGCGGTTTTGATTTGTATTTCCCTGATGGCTAATGATGTTGAATATCTTTTCATATGCTTCTTGGTCATTTGTGTATTCTTAGGCTGTTAGTGGAAGTGTAAATTGACTTAAAAAAAAAAAAACTCTGGAGGACAGTTTGGCAAGTAGTTCTTTTTAAGCCAACAAACTCACTTGTAAGAGTTTACCTTAAGGAGATAATTACAGAAGTATGAGATGATACGTGCTCAAGTAATTCCAGCTTTTTTTTTTTTTTTTTACAGTAAAGAAAGATTGGAAATACACTCAGCAATCACCCAGGTGCCCCTCAGCAATAAAAGTTTTTAAAATTAATTATTATATACATAAGATGGTATGCTATGTAGCTATTAAAAATGATGATATGGAAATAAGTATTTTGACATATAGAGTTCCCATGATAGGCAGTAGTCCCCCTTTATCCACAGGTACGTCCAAGACCCCCAGTGGGTGCCTGAAACCACAGATGGTACTGGACCCTATGTATACTATGTTTTCCCCATACATACATGCGTATGATAAAAATTTGATTCTAAATTAGGCACAGTAAAAGATTAACAACAATAACTAATAATAGAACAATTAGACCAATATAATAAAAGTTATGTGAATGTGGTCTCTCAAAATATCTTAATTGTACTGTACCCACTGTTATTCTGCTTGTGTTGATGTGAAATGATAAAATGCCTACGAGATGAGATGAAGTGAGGTGAGTGACGTAGGCACTGTGACATAGTGTTCGTCTACTGTCAACCTTCTAACGATAAGTCAGGAGGATCATCTGCTTCCCTATCTTGGTTGACCACAGGTCACCGAAACCACGGAAAGCAAAACCGCACCTAAGGAGGGACTACTGTATCACTGAGTGAGCAAAGCAGATCACAGAGTAAATTGCCATTTTACCATGAGTGTGAAAATGTTAACCTTTTTCTCTTTGTCTTCATATACATAGGGAGATGTCCAGTAGGATGACCGGTAAAAGTGAACAGTGCTTACCTCTAAATGGTGGGATCTGGGATCACTTTTTGTTTCTCCCTTGAGATTTTCTTTACTGTTAGAACTTTCAGAAAATCAGCATGTATCATAAGAACAGTAATAAGGCTCATTTCAAAGGAAAAATCATTCTGCTCTGTAACTGTGCCTGCCTCTTACTCTCTCGCCTTGCTATTGGGGAGCATACCTCTTTGACCCTGAATTCCTAACTTTGAGCCCCAGGAGAATCCCAATAAACCGGAGCAACATGGAGCACTGGTGTAAAAGAAATATCTGAGCCTGTTAATTGAATTTTCTTGCAATAATTACACAAATTTAATTACAGCAAATAAATTAAAGTCGATACACTGGAATCAATATACACAAAACAAAATGGGCTTGTTTTATAGGTCCTAATAGGATCCCAAATAGAAACTATTTACTGGCATATACTGCTAGCGCATCTGTCTTTGAATGGAAATTTGTGGGGGACAATGAGAGAGAAATCTAGAACATTTCCCCATTCTGGCACTCTTCATCAGCCAAGAAGGTTCAGTTTGTCCAGGCTTATTCAAAATTGTTTGTGCTCTGTCATGCCTTTGGACTTGTTCCATTTTTGGCCAGAGGGTCACTCTCCATCTCAAATTCCTAGAAAAGTCCTACTGTAGTACCAAGACTGGCTTCGATTCACGTGTGTGTATCCCAAGACTGTAACTGCTTGGAGGTCAGTTTCTTGTTTATCTGTCTTTGTAGTTTCTGGAACACAGTGCTTTGGCTCTTGAAGCAAGTCTGTCATAAAATATTGACACTGACCAGTATTCGATTTGTCTGGAAGTACTATCTACAAGTACTTGCTTTCACTGTCCCCACCACTAATTCTTTCACATACTGTCCCCCCTAAGTGGAAAGGTCCTCTCTGTCTGTTAAAATGCATTGGGTAATCTCTATATTTCATTCTTTTCCTTGAAGATATCCATCTTGGCGCACTCCACTTTCTGGCTCCAGCGTGGACTGGTGATTGTCCGGACTTGCACAACTCCTATCCTGGGGTTTCTCTTCACCATCATCCTGGGAATTCTCTCTTCCCTCTTCTGAATTGGATCCAAGGCCAGTTTCCTATGGTCTGCGTCCTGTGCAATCACACTTAGAAAGGCTCTGCATTTGGTTTAGTGCTCTGCTCCCACCGAAACTTGAAATTCTTCCTAAGTTTTGAACAAGGGGCCCTGTGTTTTCATTTTGTGCTGGGCCCTGCAAATTAAGTTGCTGGTCCAATACGGATTGTGAGGTTTCTGGGTTTTGTGGTCTTGGTAAATTCTCTCATCTGGGGGAGACCCTACTCTGGTAGGTGCGCACCTGCTCTGGCTTCCTGAGTAAAGCTATATTGGAAATAAACGTTCTTTGAAATTTTACATGTCTGGAAAAATCTTCATTTTACTTTCATATTCTAATAAGAGTGTAGCTTAATATAGAGTTCCCAGTTGGAAGTCGTTTTCCCCCAGGGTTTTGGAGGCATTACTTTATTGTATTCTGGTGTCCAGTGCTTCTGTTAGGAAGGCATATGTCCTTCAGATTCCTGACCTGCAGTTACCAAGCTATTTCTCTCTCTCTCAGTTACAGCTTTGCTGTCTGCTTTTTGGCATCTGAACTCGATGACTGTTGCCTTTCCTCTTATTTTTGCAGGTGAATTTTTTTTTTTAAGTCATCATTGTAGCAGTATTTTGAGAGAGAACAGAAGATGTAAACACATGTTTTCAATCTGAGCCACTTTTCAAGGACCGTGTCCCTATTCAAGTCTGCCCTTCCTCTTTGGATGCAGGATTAGGTGGTAGTGGTGAAGGATAATTTGCATAAGAAAAACCCCAGTGCCTTCTGGAAGAGACGCTAGTCTTTCTTTTCAAAATTCAATGTTAGGAAACCTTTGCTACGATCAAGGGCTGCAGATGAGAAAGGACACCAAGAACTCCAGAAAGACATTCACCTCGAGGAGAGAGCAGACTGTACTGGGGACCCAGGGTTGTACCTGTGCTGCTGGAATCCGGGTTGGCTGCACGAGGCTGAACAAAGGAACTGTCCCCTTGGTGCCCGAGGAGATGTACTGAACCAGTGCTCTATTGTTGAGTATCACTGCATGTGGTTTTTAGCCATTATGAGTAAAGTCATCAATATTCTTGTACATACATTGTTGCCCGCATTACTCATTCTTTTTCCACGCCCGTTTCCCATGTCTCATTGTGTCAGAGTGACTTCAGAAAAGTTGTTGCCTCCTTGGACTTAGTGGGATTTTATTTGAAGAAAAGGATTTGCTTATAAAGACCTAATACATTTTTCTGATCCCATAAATGGAAGAAATATTAAGGCCATTACGGGAGCCTCTCTTTTTATTGGAGTATGAATGTTTGTTAAGGTTTAGTTTCTATCTTTGAGAGAATTTGAATGCATTTACCATATGGTTATAGTATCTGATTATTAATATTAAAGAAAGAATAATGTATTTTTTATGACCTCTGGGATTTCACCTTTGCCCGGGTCTGTATTCATTTATAGGTATATGTTTTACAGACATTTTCCTAGGAAATTCGACCATGTGGAAGTAGTCTGATGATAAAATTAAAGAAGCCTTTGTTTCCACTTTGTGCTTTTCGAAAACTAATGGAAATGTGAAGTGTGGGTGGGCAGCTGCTGGTTTGCACCCTCGGGAGTTTCCCATGTAAAATTGAAACTGGCCTCCCTAGACAGAGGGTGAGGAAAGACAGAAGAAAGAGGCAGGCCACTCTGGGTTGGTGGGTGGCAGGTTAATATGCAAGGGAACTTACCGATGCAGCTTGTTCTGGGCATCTCCAAGATGAGTAGATCTCTGCACCTGCCTGGCAAAATCTTAAAAAGTTTATATGGAGGCCTTAACGCGGTTCAGTCACCTATACCGTCCAGATGGTCTCAATAACACATTACTCTCTCAAGGCTATGTCCTTGAAATGGCTCTCACCGTGGGAACAATGGGCAGAATGAACTTTCCAAGGACAGGGAAGGGGGTGAGGAGCCTCTGATTGCCTGGTCCAGCTTGTGGGTCAACCAGGGGTCACATCCCCTCAGTGACCTTCCCCAGCAGCAGAGCCCTAGAAAGAAAGTAACAATAACAGGAGTTCCCCCCCCCAGTTTTATTGAGACATAATTGACATATAACATAAGTTTAAGGTGTACAACATAAGGATTCAGTGTATGTATACATTGTGAGGTGATCACCACAGTAACTTGTTAATGTCCACCACCATACATAATTATATATTTTTTTTCCTTGTGATCAGAACTTTTAGGATCTACTATCTTAGTAACTTTTAAATATAGGATATAGTATTGTTCATTACCGTCATCATGTTGGTCCCCAGACCTTATTTATAACTAGAAGTTTGTACCTCTTGACCCCCTTCACTCAATACCCATCTCCCTGCCTGTAAATCGAATCTCTGTTTCTATGAGTTTGGTTTTTTTTATTTTTTAAATTTTTTAAAAAATATTTTATTTATTTATTTGAGAGAGAGAAAGAGAGAGCATGAGTGGGGGGAGGGTTAAAGGGAGAGGGGGAAGCAGACTCCCAGCTGAGCAGGGAGCCTGAAGTGGGGCTCCATCCCAGGACCCCGGGATCATGACCTGAGCCAAAGGCAGATGCTTCACCAACTGAGCCACCCAGGCACCTCAGTGAGTTTGTTTTTTTAGATTCCAAATGTGAGACCATATGATATTTGTCTTTCTCTGTCTGACTTACTTCGCTGAGGTATAATAACACCGGGTTTATCGCCATTCAGATGGTATGCTTTTGTCCACATTCCAATATATTTAGACTGAGGGATAATTTCAGTATCCAGACTGTCAAAAGGTACTGACTTCAGTGAACATGAAAAGATTGGGCTCCAGAGGCATGTGATCTTCTGTGCTCTCCACCATGGCTTGGCGTAGCTGCCGTCCTCCCAGAGAGGCTGGGGGGTTGCAGTGCATGTGGGGTAGTGGGACGCTGCACCCGAGATGTGCGCGCTCAGCTTGCAGTGCGCTGGGCAAGCCCTCTTGAAGGTGACTGTTGATTTCATGTCAAACGCAAGGACCGGACACTTACTAAGCCACAGCATTTTTGCCAAATTATCTTTAATTAAAAATGTATCATGGGGAGCCTGGGTGGCTCATTTGGTTAAGCGTCGGACTCTGGTCATGATCTTGGGTTGCAGGATCAAAACCAACGTCTGGCTCCGCCATGGAGCTTAAGATTCTCCCTCTCCCTCTCCCCCCTCCCCACCACTCATGCGTGCTCTTTCTCACGCTCTCTCTCTCTAAAAATAAATAAATAAATAAAAGTATCACAAGTTGCACCACAGTCTTAAAGAATTTTTAAGGAATGTCTATTTTTCTAAAAGTCTGAAAGTCATCTTCACCTTGACTCATCCCTCACTTTCCTCACTGTCCAGTTAGTCACCTGGCCTAGCAATTCAGCCTCCAGAATTATCTTGTAGGTCAGTTATCTCCTCTCTACCCTGAGCTACCATTGTCTTCATGCATGTTCTAGCATGAACTCACAATCCCAGCAGCTTTCTAATTAGGACCCCTGCTTCTAGGGTCTTCCTCAGTAACTCCCCACTCTAAACTCATGTGGTCACTCTCCTGCTGAAAAGACTTAATGGAGAAATTATTTACAAAGGGTTAAGATAATACAAAGAAGGTGAAGCTCTCTGGGGCTAGAATGGCAGCCTACTATCCCCTGAGGAAGCAAGTAAGGGAACAGTGACCCAGAATGACTTGTGACTTTAGGATAGGACTGCTGGCCTTTGATAGAAGAATATAGTTGTTGCCAAACTGTAACTGGGTAGGGAAGGAGATAGCAGGGGCATCTTGAGTATCTTTAGTTGTTGCCAAACTGTAACTGGGTAGGGAAGGAGATAGCAGGGGCATCTTGAGTATCTTCAATGGAGACAGTGGCTAAAACGAAATCTCACTCTCCCTGCTGCATTCCATGGGTGGTGGTATCTTTTGACAACTTCAAGTCAGCTTGAGTCAAGGGTTGAAGGAATGCAGAAGGCAGAGATGGGCTTGCTTAATTAGAGGAAATCATGAACGTAAAGGCATTCTGTCAGATATGATGCTATTCAAATATTACAAGCATCATTTTCATTATTGTGGAGTACAAATAAGGAGGAATAAAGAGAACCAACAGACAGCAGTCAATAGGGAAATGATTAAGTCTCTCCTCACATGAGAAGTTTAAAACAGACAAACAAAGGTGCTTATTCAGCCAGGACCATTGACCAGATCAGTGTCATGGAGAACAATTTTCTGTTCCAATTCTGACTCATTTTGTAATATTTGGTAAATCACTTAACTTTTCTGTAGTACAGTTTTTCCAATCCATTTTATGACTATTTACAGTACCTTCTGCCTGTTGATGTGCAAGAATGTTTGGGTGATTCATTTAATAATTGGCTGTGAAGAGCTTTGAGCTCCATAGAGGAAGCCAGGGACAAAGATTTAAGTGCTATTATTAGTTAGAAAGTCTTATTGCATTGCTCGAGTCTCTGATTCCCCGTATTTTTTTTTTAGTTCAACTGCTTTTCTGTGGATCTCTCAAATTCTACCCTAGTTCCCTTTACACAATTGAAGAGTGCAATGATATCATGTATCCCAAATGACAGTGCTATAATCACATTAGCACCTTGGTTGAATGTAAAAAAATAGGAAAGTTAGAGGATTTTGAGCCTGTCTTAAGGCAACTAAAGAAAACACTTAACATGGCTTGAGTAGAGAAAGATAATTAGTGAGTGACCAAAATCAGTCAGGAACATACCAAAATGTTATGTCCAGTGGCACTTGACATATGACCTATAACACACGACATTCTTGGCCTGCTAAGGAAAAAGGACAGCTGGTTCCAGGATGAAAGAAACTTCTTAGTTCATATTGTTTGATACAAAAAATTTTGGGTCTGTTTTGATGCCATTGGTCCACTTTTATAGAATTTACCACCAAATGATAAAACTTTATGGAGATTGTCAGCACCTCTTCATGGAGTAACTAAGGGACTGAAATAGGGCCTCTCCATAGGACTTTGGGGGCAATGAGAAAATGTGTGATTCATTGGAATTCTAAGTCTTATTTTATTATTTCAGGTTGAGAAATAATGTAGGATATTTGCTCCCTTTTGGATCTTCAGATTTTTTTAATCCCGAACATATAAATATTTACGTCATGGTTTAAGCTTTCATGACTCTAAAGAGAAGTTTAAGATTGGATTGTACCTCTAGCCCTGCTCTCTCTCTCCCGAGAGCTGGCCTTATACCTTAGAGCAGTAGGTTTGCATATTGAAATGCCAGCTTAACCTAGCTGCCTGAAAGTCTCGAATGTCAAGCCCACAACAGAATTAATTTCTTTTACAAGTTGGTAATTTCCTGTTACGCTCCTAAGTAATGCTAATTTCAGGTACACCCTTGCCACGAGATGATTTTAGGTCCTCTGTATTTTAGCATATCCTGGCATATATATTATCATCATCATATAATGGTGTCATATACTGTCATTGTTGTCCCATGCCCGGAACTCACAGAAATGGTGGCCACCTGAAGGAGGCAGGGGTCATACCAACTCAGCTAATGGTTACTGAAGCAACTATTGAGTCAATAGAGAAATTGCAGATACTTAATATAAACCTTTACTTTCAATCATGTAATGATGGTACATTTTCCTCCAGACATTGGAGAGTAAATTAAAATGAGGGCAAAGGACAGGGCATGACAGCAATACAGGACTACTGTCTCCCTATCTGCGATATGTGCCTTATCTGTTTCCTGTCTTATTTTATTTTATTATGTTATGTTAATCACCATACATTATATCATTAGTTTTTGATGTAGTGTTCCATGATTCATTGTTTGCATATAACACCCAGTGCTCCATGCAGTATATGCCCTCTTTAATACCCATCGCCAGGGTAACCCATCCTCCCACCCCCCTCCCCTCTAGAACCCTCAGTTTGTTTCTCAGA
>NC_138369.1:177119623-177141936 GCF_054177405.1 Leptonychotes weddellii
TCTGTTCATGTCTTCTGCCCATTTTTTTACTTGATTATTTTTTTGGGGGGTGTTGAGTTTGAGAAGTTCTTTATAGATCTTGGATATGAGCCCTTTATCTGTAGTGTCATTTGCAGATATCTTCTCCCATTCTGTGGGTTGCCTCTTTGTTTTGTTGACTGTTTCCTTTGCTGTGCAGAAGCTTTTTATCTTGATGAAGTCCCAAAAGTTCATTTTTGCTTTTGTTTCACTAGGTTTTGGAGATGTATCCTGAAAGAAGTTGCTGTGGCTGATATGGAAGAGGTTAGGAATCCTAGAGGAGAACATAGGCAGTAACCTCTTTGACATCGGCCACAGCAAATTTTTGGTTGTTAATGAAAAAAGTGATTGTGAACATTCAAAGGCATGTCTTTGGGCATATGTTACCATTTCTCTTGGGTAAATACTTAGGAGTGAGATTGCTGAGTTGTATGGTAAGAGTGCATTTCTACTCAATAAGAAACTGCTAAACTGTTTCTCATGTGGTTGTACCATTTTGTATTTCTACCCACAGCATATGAGTGAACTAGTTGTTCCACATTCTCACCAGCATTTGGTATTGTAAATTTTTTTTTTTTTTTAATTCTTATGCCTGTTTGTGGTTTTAGTATGCATTTCCCTAGTGACTAATGATATTGAGCATCTTTGTATATGCTCACTTATCTATTTTGTTTGATGAAGTGTCTTTTCAAAAAATTTTTCCAATTTTTTAATTGGATTGTTGGTCTTACTGAGTCCTAAGTGTCCTTTATATATTCTCCCAACAAATACTTTATCAGCTATATGTTTTGCAAATATTTTTCCCAGTCTATGACTCGCCTTTTTATTTTTTTAACAGTATCTTTTGAAGAACAAGCTTTTTAATTTTTGAAGTCCAATTTACCACTTTTTTTTTGCTTTTATGGTTTATGTTCTTATAGAAATCTAGTGTAACTAGAGGTAAAAAAATTTTTTCTCCTGTGTTTTCTTCTACAAGTTAAAAAAAAAATTAACCCTTACATTTAGTCTATCCTTTTTGAGCTAAGTTTTGGATATGGTGTGAAGAGGAGGTTAACATTCCCTCTTTTGTTTTTGTGTGGGAATATCCAACTTTTTGGCACTATTTGTTGAAAAGAATATCCTTTTCACCCTGAAACACATTGGTACCTTTCTTGGTAATCAATGAGCTATATATGTGTAGGTCCATTTCTGGACTCACTATTTTGTTCCATAGATTTTTATGTCAATACCAGACTCACTTGATTACTGTAGGTTCATACTGAGTCTAAGTGTACACACAGTACTAAGCAGAAGTTTAATTTAAGGATGCCTGGTGGTGCAGTTGTTTAAGCATCCAACTCTTGGTTTTGGCTCGGGTCCTGAGACCGAGCCTGATGTCGGGGTCTGTGCTCAGCGTGGAGTCTGCTTGAGATTCTCTCGCCTTCTCCCTCTGCCTCTCACGCTTGTACTCTCTCTCTCTCTAAAATAAGTACAGTTAAATCTTAAAAAAAAAAAAAGACTTCCAATTTTGTTTTTCTTTTTTGAAAGACTTCCAACTTTTTCTTTTCTTTGGCTTTTCTAGGTGTTTTGCATTTCTATATAAATTTTAGAATCTGCTTGTAATTTATAAAAAAAACATATTTTGGAATCATGTCACATCTATAAATCAATTTGAGGAGAACTGGTATCTTATTTTAACACTGTTGCATTTTTTGATTGATGAACACAGTATATTTCTCCATTGCTCTAGTCTTTAAAAATTCCTAATTAGTAGTTTTCTGTCTCTAGGGTTTATATGGATGGCCTTTTATTAGATTGAGGAGGTTCTGTTTTATTTCCATTTTGCCATATTTCTATCACAATTGGGTGTTGAAGTTTATTAAATACTTTTCCCCTGCATCTGTTGAGATGATCATGTCATTGTTCATTTTTGGTCTATTAGTATATGATGGCTCACATTTTTTTTTCTACTGTTAAACAAACCTTAAATTACTGTGAAAGAATTGCTAAAGGAACCTCTTCAGACAGAAGGGAAGTATCAGAAGGAAACTTGGAATATCAGGAATAAATAATATCTTTTAACTCCTGATATGAAAGATTAGGAAATTAACATATTTGTACTTTTCTCCAGATCCCCTTTCCCTGTCCTTGCCCATTTTGCCTTAGATCTATGCTTGCTTATACATTTCAATGTTTATGCATTTGCATAATTTTCAGCCTTCTATATTCTAATCAGTTCAGTGCAAATTACAAATACTTTTATGCCATTAATTCTTTCTTTCTCAGTTCTTTTGATTATAGCACTTGTTTGATGAGAATTTATCATCAAGTAGTTTTCTCCGAGAAGGGCTATTTATAAACTTCTTGGCTCAAATTTTTTTTTTTTTTGGTCCTGGTGTGGCTGTGAAGAAATCTGAGGCCATTGTGATTTTTCTCCTTGGTAGGTGAATTGCTTTTTCTGACTGAATGCTCCTAAAATTCTATTTTTATTCTTAAAGGTAAGCAGCCTTACAAGGATGTATCATGTTGATGACTGCAACAAATTGTTTTTCCCTGGAATATGGTATGCCCCTTTGAGCCCCAGATTCCAGTCTCCCTTTATTTCAGAAATGTGTTTTATTTAATATTTGAACATTATTTTCAGATCCATTTGTCTGACTTCCTTCATTGTTCAAGCTTGAGTTTTGGCTCTGTTTCATCTCTCTTCCATATCTATCTTTCTAATTTTTCTCTGTCCTTTGCCATTTAGATTTCTGGATTTTTATAAGTCTTTCTTTCATTGAGAAATTGAGAAATACTTTTCAAAAAATAATTATTTATTACATTGTTTTATGTTTCTATGTATTTTTTTATTTCTATGGTATTTGTATTGTTCACTTTGATTTCTTTTGTGGACTCTGCCAGCTCATATTCACCACCTTTCTTATTTCCTCTTTAATTTCATATCCCTCCTCACAAAATCTTTGCATATAATTTCTGCCCCCTCTTTAATCTCTCTGAGAGGGTAGAGAATTATTTAAGTTTTTCTTCTGTTTCTTGTGGTAATTTTTCTGATGTATATATATTTAAATGTTTCCCCCCTTTGTTCAAAAGAATTATACAAGGAGTAAACTTTATTTATTTATTTATTTATTTATTTACTTATTGAGAGAGAGGGCTCACATGCACAAGTGGGGAGGGGCAGAGGGGGAGAAAGAGAGAGAGAGAATCTTTAGCAGGCTCCAGGCTCAGCATTGAGCAGGTTGGGGGTCTTGATCTCAGGACCCTGAGATTATGACCTCAGAAGAAATCAAGAGTCAGATGCTTAACGGATTGAGCCACCCAGGCGCCCCGCCAAGTGGTCAACTTTACATGCTGGAGTATACTGTTGCCAGTTCTCTTACTTGGAAAGTCTTTATGTGATATTGAGAGCAATCCCTGGATGGGAGAGCTAGAAATCTGACATGGATAAGAGGAAGATTGGATCTAGATGGTGGGAGAGACACAGGGCTGTGCATCATTGTGGAAGGTGGGGGATGGTGCTAGCATGTGACTCCTCCCCGGACTGGCAGGAGAAAGTACCTAAGTGTGAAGAGAGCGACAAGACCCCTAGTAGCTTACCCGAATGAGGTCCATGCATGCAAGCAAAGCTCTAGGGAAATACGTTCACAGTACCATCAAGTACACCTTTGCTTTAAGTGGCCACATTATTTTACCTCGGTTAAGTAAACACTTGTCACCACGGTAAGAACTTATCTGAGTGTATCATTTCTGCTGGTCTCGACATATGCTCATTTCAAAAAAAAATCAAACAATAAAAATATAGGTAGTAAAATTGAAAGTTCCTTTTTACTTTCTCCCAGTGCTTTACCCCCTTCCTAAGAAGTAATCACTGTTTAATGCATTGATATATTCACTTGACCTTTTCCTGTGTATGCTTACACTTAAGAATTTTCTTTTTTTACTAATATATCTTGGTAATCTTTTTATGCCAGTACCTATTTTTCTACTACAAAAATGACTTTCATGGCATTATACACTATGGCTGTACTATTGTTTATCTAACCATTTACTATTCTTGTCCATACATCTACCCTAAAATGCTACAATGAACAGTCTTCTATGTGGATACTGAGTGTGTCTATTGCACATAATCCTAAAAGTAGATTTTGTAGGTATAAGAAAATGCACAAGTAGAGGTTTGATAAGTACTGAAAAATTATACTTCAAAAAGTCTGTTCCAATTTTTCTCACTAATGAGAGTCTGTTTCCCTACATACACTCTTGTCAGAATACAATGTTATCCTGCTTTTTCATTTTTGCCCATTAGATAAGTTTTTTAACTCATTATTTTAAAAATTTGCATATTCCAAATTATAGTGGAAGTTCAGCATATTTAAAAAATATTCATTAGACACGTATTTCTTCTCTGAATTTCTTTGTTTTTGTTAGGCTTTTTTTTCAGTCTTTATTGATTTCTAGGGACACTTTTTTCTTTTTCTTTCATTTTTTTTATATATATAGAGAGAGACAGAGAGCATGTGTGGGCAGTGGGGAGGAGGGGGGGAGGGGGAAGGGAGGGACAGAGGGAGAGGGAGAATCTTAAGCAGGCTCCATGCTCAGTGTGGAGCCTAACTCGGAACTCGATCTCACAACCCTGAGATCATGAGCTGAGCTGAAATCAAGAGCCCGATGCTTAACCAACTGAGCCACCCAGGTGCCCCATCTAGGGGCATTTTATACTGGTTATTAATATCTATCTGTCATAGATGTCAGAAATATTTTCTCCTGGTCAGTGTCTCATCTTTGAATTTTATTTATAATCTTTATAGTATTTAAAATATTTGAATTTTTGGGGTGCCTGGGTGGCTCAGTCGTTAAGCGTCTGCCTTCGGCTCAGGTCATGATCCCAGGGTCCTGGGATGGAGCCCCGCATCGGGCTCCCTGCTCGGCGGGAAGCCTGCTTCTCCCTCTCCCACTCCCCCTGCTTGTGTTCCCTCTCTCGCTGTGTTTCTCTCTGTCAAATAAATAAATAAAATCTTTAAAAAAATAAAATAAAATAAAATATTTGAATTTTTAAAATCTTTTCATTTTATGGCTTTTGTGTCTTACGAAAGTATTCCCTACTTAAAGATTAAGACATAACGTTCTCCTGTATTTTTCCTAATATTTATATAATTTTTAATACCTTTAATGTTTTATTGAGCTTAGTTTTTAATCTGTCTGTAAATAGCTAACCTGTTATTCCAACATCATTTATTGAATTGTTGGTCTTTTCTCTCCTGATTTGAAATATCACATGCTTTATTTTTTCATATTGGTCTATTTATCGGTTCTTGGAACTATGTCACACTATTCTTCAAATTTAGAGTGGTCCAGAAAGTCCCTCCTCATTATTCTTTTTAAAATTGTACTATCTATTTCATTTCATTTTATTGCATTTTATTTCATTTCATTTAAACATCCTTTTATGATTTTGATTGAAAATTGTATCAAATTTATATATAAATTTACAGAGATCTGATATCTTTCAATATTGGATCTTCCCATCTAGAAACATAGTTTGCCCTTCTATTACTTTAGAACTTCTTTTACTTTCTTCAGTAAAATTTTACAGCATTCTTCATAAATGTGCATCTCTTATTAAACTTAATTATGAATATGTTATTTGCTATTATGGGATATTTGAGTATATGCTATTTAGTTATTTCAGGTCTAGAAAAATAACCATTAATTCTTATATGTTGATCTTGTATCCATCTAACTAAATTCTGTTTGTTCAAAAAGTTTATTAGTAGATTGTCTTGTGTGTCCTAGATGGGCATTCCCATTGTTAGATAGTAATAGTTTTGTCTTTTTCTTTCCAATATTGGTACTATTTTTTCTTCTAATATTTTAAAGTTTTTTCAGTTAAAATTTTTCACCCTGGGCGCCTGGGTGGCTCAGTCGTTGAGAGTCTGCCTTCGGCTCGGGTCATGATCCTGGAGTCCCAGGATCGAGTCCTGCATCGGGCTCCCTGCTCGGCGGGGAGTCTGCTTCTCCCTCTGACCCTCTTCCCTCTCGTGCTCTCTATCTCTCATTCTCTCTCTCTCAAATAAAAAAAAAAAAATTAAAAAAAATTTTTCCCCCTGTTAATAGGTATTTATTGAGTTCAGAATGTCTCTTTTATAGTGTTTAATTCCTTAAATACTTAAGTGTTTCTTGTTTGCTCTTACATGTGGTTGAGATTCTAGATTGAACAGTTTGTTGCTACTAAGTGTATTTTCTCAAGCTAAATGAGGATCCCTGTTTGTCTGGCAGTTGATGCAAACTAATCAGCTTTGGTGAGTCCACAGGAGAAGAGGACCAACACGTGGCCAAGAAGGTGTAAAGGAGGCTTGACTTTTGGGAATGAGGCTCCCAGTATCTCTTGGCAGACAGAGACTCTTTCTTTCTTTTGCTCAGTAGCCACTCTGGTAGTCTCCCATGCCAGAGTTGTTAGAAAGGGGTACTCATAACTCTCATTGGGGGACAAATGTGAAGGAATGAGGAATGGGCAGAGGAATGGGGGCTGGGATTGGCTGTCTTATCTGTGCCACTCTTCAGTTAATTATCGAAAACACTGTCACATGCTTCTTGCCTCCATTGCCTCTGACTATGGTATTATTCTGGAGTTCCCTTGGGAAAAACCACCTTTTGGGATGTTTTGTCTATTGAGAGGGGTTCCTCAGCTCTTTTGGGATCTGTACCCCATCTATTTGCCATTGCTCTATCACTTCTAGAAGTCTACACTTTTCTGGTCAGCTGGTAAACCTTGTTTCCAGTGTTGTTATAAATTTACTAATTTACTTTCTTTTTGAAGCGGGTGTTGGACTCTATTTTTGCACACACTTCATGTTAGATCATTTTTGATGAATTCTTATTCATAATTAGGTATAGTGTCATCCAGGCCTGCTAATTTGCTCAAGAACTGAGTGGAGGGGGGCAGAGAGTGACAGCGAGCAGCACTTTACTCACTATTTTAAAAAAGGGTTTTTTTTCTTGCTTTAATGAGGCTCATTATATAACATGTTGAAAATACAGAAAAATAGAAGGAAGAAAAGAATCATTCATAATTCTATTATGACAATTACTGTTAATATTTAGCTACATTAACTTTTAGTCTTCTACTTAAACATATTTTACCATTCTTGTGATTACATTCTCTCTAGCGTTTTGTATTTATTTTTCAATTAACATCTTACTACATGTTTCTTATACTATTAGAAGCAATCATGATTAAATCCATACTTTAATAATGTCATAAGATATAATCAAATGGATCCTCCAAGGATAGTATTTCCCTGTGTAGGGTCTTTTGGGTCAATTGGTATTTGGCTCTTTTATTTTTAAAAAAGAAGGAAAGGAAATTTTATTTTTATACATTTATTATTTACTTTTTGAGATAAAAGTTATAGCAAAATGTACAGATCCTAAGTGAATAATTTAATCAGTTTAGGTAAATACATACATCCAAGTAACCGTGATCCCAACCAGATATAGAATACTTACTTGACTCATTTTAATAATGCAATGATAAATACCTATAAGAAGCTTCCCCCATTTGGATTATTTAGGATTATTTACTTAGGCCATGTTCCTAGAAGTGAAATGATGTTACCTCATCTTACGAGGTGGACTTTTTACCAAAATGTTTTTCAAGGGGTTGGATCAATTATCTGTTCCCACCAGGCAGTGGAGTGTGCCAGCAATATTCAGTTGTTTCTCTGTGATCTCCTTGATACTCTGATCAGCCCCACCAAAGGAAAGCTCCACTATTTCTTCTTGAAAGCAAATTGTGACTTTGTCATGTCAATACCTACCTCCACCCAACAGTGATTCTGTGTTTAAGTGTATGTGTATTTATGTGTAAGAAATTGCCATTTCTGCTTTTAGTGGCTCCAACAAATTTTAATTTCTTGAGGAACCTCCAGCCTGTTTTCCAGGGTAGCTGTACCAATTTACATTCCCACCAACAGTGCAAGAGGCTTTTCTTTGCTGTACATCCTCACCAACACTTGTTAACTCTTGTCTTTTTGATAATAGAAATTCTAGTAGGTGTGGGGTGATATCTTATTGTGGTCTTGATGTACATTTCCCTGGTGATGCAGGTTGATTAGAAGCTGGACCCTCAGGCAGTGGCTGGAACAGTGTGCAGTCAGTCTCCTTCCTGGGAGAAACTGGGAATTGGGCACTTGTCTGCTGTCTCTGTGCTGGGCCCAGGAGTAGGGCTACAGGGAGATGGGGGTGCTCCTACATGGTTTAAAAACTCCTTCTTTGTTTTTTATGGTCCTGTGGGATTCAATGCCAGTCCCGTTGGCTCTCCAAGCCAGGTTAGGTGACTGCTGTAAAAGTCAGAGCACTAGATGTGTGGACTAGATCCTTCCAGGGAGAAACTGGAGACTTAGTTTTATTGTCGGGAGTGCTCCAGGGTGGGGAGAAGGGGAAGTGCTCACCAGCTCACTCAGGCTTTGGGGAGGATCTGGTCATCGTCACCTTGATGTGCAGTGGTTAGGAGCTAGACTCTTCTTCAGGAGCTTTTGAATTATGCAGTCAAACTCTTGAAAGGAAAGACTGGGAGATGAGCGTTTTTGCCTGCTCTCCGCACTGAGCCCTGAGCAGGTAGCCATGCTATTTTGTTGGCCAAGGTCCATTGGGACCCCTGAGTGAAAACCCCGCTGACTCTCAGAGCCAAGTGATTTGGTGCCTTCTGTCTGGTGGAAGTCTTCAAAGTTGGGGAGCTAAATGTGGGGCCCAAGCTCCTTTCTCCTCAGGGAGAAGCTGGGAGTTGGGGGTTCCTTCCCTCCCAACTGTATGTCATTATGCTGGGTGTGGGATTTATGGTAAGGTTTTCAGCCTTTCCTACCTGTTTTGATATGGGTATTTTTTCAGTAGTCCCATATGTAGGAGTCACTCAGTTTCTGAATTTCTCTCAGAGGGAATTGTTCCATGTATAGCTGTACATTTGGTGCATGTGTAGGAGGAGGGAAATTCAGGAGCCTCCTATGTCACCATCTTGTTGTGGAATAGTAAATAAATGTTTTTTGACTAAGTAAGCTATACTGGTAACAGGAATTGAGATCTGGACTGGAAGATATATCTTACTTCAATTTATTGGGAAAACACAGCAATCTAGCATTTGTCTTTTTAAGAAAGGAGTTAGCATTGGAGACAAATAGCAAGCTGCTGAGGAAGTTCAAAAACTGATACATTTCTGTAGGATATTCTTGTCCAACTTCCAAATCACCCTGGGTCAGGACAGTAGAGATGGTTTAAAGTAGAAACACATAGGTCAGTGGAGAGGTATATTATTGCTGCAAATGTGTGGGAAGATGGGATTAGCATCTCCCTGTAGTACTTCAGCCATGCCTAAGGCAAACTTCCTGTTGCTTTAACCTCTTGATTTTGTGTAGCCATATTAAGTAAATATTTATTAAAATATCCCAGACCTGTATCTCTTCATCTGCTAAAATGGTAGATTTTGAGGACAGGGTTCATCCCCCTCCCCCGCTTTTAAAATTTTTTTATATAGAGAGAGACAGTGCATGCGTGCAAGTGTGGAGGGAGGGACAGAGGGAGAGAGAATCTCTAGCAGGTTCCATGCCCAGCATGGATCCCACTCAGGGCTCAATCTCAGGACCCAGAGATCATGACCCTGAGCCGAAATCAAGAGTCATCGCTCAGCAGACTGAGCCTCCCAGGTGCCCCACAGGGTCCCTTTTTTTGTGTGGCAGTCTAATATCTGCTAACCTTAGTTGTGTGTGTGTGTGTGTGTGTGCACTTCACATCTTATATAATCATCTCGGCAACACATGTAGTTTTTGTTTATTTATTTTCCAGCTTCCTTTTTATTCCCTTCCACTATCACAATTTAGATACACAAAACTCTCAGTGTGCGAGATTTGGTCATTATGTTTGCTAGCTCTTCTATGATGTTTATAAAATATGTCAACACCCTATAGTGCATTGGCATTGTTTTGTTATCCTACTTGCTATCAAAGAAATAAAACAAACGCCCCCAAGCAAATTATCTAACTCATTACCTTTCAGTAGCATTTCAGAGCTGGAAAATTTATAAATGGTAAGAGCGGAGCATAAGGGGAGGAAATGCTATCTTGCCCCATAGTCTGGGACTCATGCTGGGTGACAGTGGAGGTGGCACTGGCCCCCCATCTTCTGCACACCCCTTCACTCTCCACCTGCACCGTTCACCTGAATACATTAGTCTCGCGGAGAGGGAGATGAAAGCAGAGTGTGCACCTGCAGTGTAGTGTGACTGCCGCAGCTTGATGAGAGGTTGCCAGGGAAGCAATTTAAAAAAAAAACACAAAAAATGGGAGGAGAATTGTCAAGGCTTGGCTCCTTGTGAAATTTGCCTGTCAGAACAGATGATGCATTTGGGCATAACACTCTCCCAGTTTCTTCTTCTGGCAGTTTTCTCCCTCATTTTCAAGGCTTTTGGAGTTTTGCTGCAACTTATCCATTTAAGGGGCTTTCCCCTTCACATATTTCTCTGTTGAACGTTAGTCCTGAGAGGTGAGAGATGGTGTTTAAAAATCCACTCAGGACTGCTCTGCTTAGAATCAGGCCAGCCAGAGGGCAAGTCTCTCCAGCATCTGCCCTCGCTCCCCTCCCGCAATTTGAGGGCAGTTTGTCTGAAACTGGAAGAGGGTTTGATATTATTCAACACACTTGGGTCAGACTAGCTCAGAGGGCAGTTGGCTTTTTCTGGGAATGGCCTGTGGAATGACGTGAATTTTGAGGGTGCAGAGCGGGCAGGAAAACGTAATATGGAAATGATTCTGATATACTGTCCTTGGAACTACCTGGTCTCCTAGAATCTTGGGGACTTTTCTGTTTGGAATAGGGGGTGAGTATTTAAGACTAGCAAATGAAATATTCACCCAGGAGAGTTCATTTGCAAAGGTCATCATACTGACTTACATTGTGTAGTTCTTCTGCCATTTTAATCCTTACCCCTTTTTTTTGAGGAAGTAAATACTATTATCCTTATTTTATAGATGAGGCCACTGAAGCTCAGAAAAGTCACATGTGTGATAAGTGACGGCATCTGAATGAAATCTGGAGCTCTCACTCTGTTCTATAGATTTTTCTAGTATCTAATCTCCCAAGCAGGAAAAAAAAATTCCATCTCTAAAGTACATGGCCTTGCTGTCTATGAAATAGTGGATAGCAAGGAGGCGGGGTGGGGGTGGGAGGCAGCATTATTTATATATACAGAGGGAGAGAGTGCCTCTTTAAATTTGGAGCCTCTGGTGTAAATAGAGCTGCTTCTTTGATTTTATTTCATAGTTAAATGCTGCTAGTGAGTGAAATAAAGGCCCCATTCCAGGAGCTCATCTCTAATTCCCTGCCATAAGCTTTAAAACAAAGGGGACTTATCATTTGCCTTTAATAGACTGTGCTATGTATGTACCCAGAGACAGCAAAATTCCAATTAAAAGAGTATCGATTGCTCATAAATTAATGCCAACGTTTCAAAATCAATAGTCATTGAACTTCACTCAATGATTTTTACTCTGAGCCCTCTTGGCTCTAGAATTTTACTTATTAAATGTTCCTCTGTAATCGTATGCCCAATTAACATGGATGATTCTTTCGCTATTAACATACAGTTTTCAATTTTAGTCTAGTTAGCACAACTAATCATTGCAGATGAAAGTCAGTGGAATCTTACAAACTCCAATGCCTTCTTCCCTCACCTGCTCCCAGAGATAATTTATATGCCTCCATTCCTTGGAGCCCAAAGCAGGTAAACATCTTCAGTTAAGCTGAACAGAAAAATAAAAATTCTGTGGAATAGAGAAAAAAAAAAAACCCAGAAAAATAAAGCAGAGAACATGAATTATGTCATAGGGAAGTTATGACTGGATCAACAGGGGATATAATTTCATTGCCCATGAGGCAAAATCGTGATCAAAATGTGCTCGGGACACGGGCCACTGTGCCTCTGTGAGGGACTCCCTTAGAGTGCCATGCTAATTAAATCTGAAAGGGAGACATATTGGGAAACTACCAGGGGTCAGGCTGGAGTCTGGTGGTAGAGTGAGAGGAGTTGGGTATGTTCAAGGAACACATTTCGGAAGACAGATGTGATCACTGTGTGAGGCTGAGGTGAAATTGATCTTACAGTACCATGGCTGGCCTGGGACTGTGAAGTAACCTGTGGCCAATCAAGATGTCTTTGTGACTCATGTTAACTCTTCTGATTCCAAGGCTTTCACATCATTTAGTCCCATTGGTGTCATAGTCAAGGTCCATTAAAGATAAACAAGTGTGTAGATTCTGCCTTCTTTGGCACTTCTGTTCTGAAGAGAATTGCTCATTTATTTAACTAATGTCGGCTTTCTGCATTAAGGGCTCTTCGAGGGCCTGGCGGGTGTGGGAGAGAGGGCAGAATTCTAGCTGCAAAGTATATCAACTGGAAACGTGCCTTAGGGACCAGGAGGCTCAGGTTCTAATCCCGGCTCTGTCACAAATTGGTTGCAAGTCCTTTAATTTCTGTGTTTGTTTGCTTCTCTATAAAGAAAGTTGTACCAAGTAATGGTATCCCTTCCAGATCTAAAATGTGTTCTACTCTAGGATCTAGAATAGTATCCTCCAACTGTTTTGTTCATGTACTCCCTAAAAGAATTTTAAAAAGGTATGTGCCCCCACATTTTTAAGTCCACATGTCATAAGTTTAATTAGTTACAAAGGATGTAATTTTCACCATATTGTATATTGCATAAGAGTTTTTAATATATTTTTATCAAAACTGAAGCTGTGGATTTAGCTCATTCAGTGTATGGTACATGTTGCAATAACATCTCATTAACAAAGCCAGTTCTTATTGTCAAGTCACTCAGTCGGATTACTTGTTTTCCATCAGAAGAGAGTCTGGCTTCATTTTTTCATTCATATAAATTTGTTATCATGCATCCTGGTGACAACCTCATTTTGGAATACTAATTCTGGGATGATTAACTAATTAGATACTCAGAAAACGAGTTGGCTAGGTAGCTTCAGTAGGGGAGCTTTGCCATGAGTATTTCTTAATTTGTACTTAAAGGACTGGCCCTCAAGAACAATGTGTTCTCTAGTGCGTTCTTTTGTTTGGTGCCAGGGAGGCTAGTCAGCTATGGGGCAAGGTACCACAGTAGGTCTTATCATGAGTGAGAAGAATGCCTTTTTTTTTGTAAAGTGGGAGAACAGTGATTAAGAGGTGAGTGGTGGTAAAGAACGAGAAGCCTGCAGGCATGTCATCAGGCAAAGTTATTTTTGAAAGGATGCATATGGAAGTTGAGGGTCTGGAAGTGGATTCACTTAAAACCACCATGTTGCATATCTGCTGGGAAGTCTTCATGTACCCCTATTAAGGAGTATACAACCCAGATGCACAGAGGAGGGGCAGAGGGTATGACACTTTCCATTGTTACTTTATGCCACCATATCAATAGGTCCAATATCGCAAGGACTATCTTTTGTAAAGGTCAGTGACCCCCAAACATGGCACATACTCTCCTTTGAGGTGAATTTCCCATTACATTTCTATGATCAAATTCCTAGGCTCTCTCATTAGCGTATTGTTACCTTATCATCTACCACATACTGAGACTCTAATTTATACATTCTTCTCGGAATAGAAAATATAATTTATGCAACTACGCACATTCCACTTTTCCAGAAATCAGAATGCCTAGAGGCAGTATAAAATATTGATTAAAAGGAATGATTTTGGAATTATTTGCTATGGGTTTGAATTCTGCCTCTGCAATTTTACTTGTATAAGCAGGCTCAGCTTCAGTTGTTTCATCTGTTAAATTAGGAAAAGATACTTCTAAGTGTGTATTCTGTTTTCTCCATTTGTCCTCTTGCCCCCCTTCCATATCCATTGTTTCATCTCTGCTCTGATTGCTTCTTTGGAGGCAGATCCCTACAGGTTACATCACCAGGGCTCCCTTTCCAGTTAGTTGGCTTCCAGTTGTTGCCAAAGAGAGACACTGGTGGAGATCAGAGGGTGAAGGAAGAAGAGAGTTCTTCTAGGCTGTCTTTTGCTCTGGGCCATGTTTCATGCAATGATTGGGTCCCTCAACTATAGCTTAATATTTCCAAATCTAATTCTCTAATGCCATCCTCCCCTTTTGTGCCTTTAAGCCTATGGGTAGTAAAGTCTTCACACTATTTCTGGTCTCTGACCAGAGAGATGAGAAAGAATTTTTAGCCAGTTGAATTAGATTCTGATTCCTGGCAGGACCTGGGATGATAAAGCGTTGTTGTTCTTTCATTCTTCAACAAATATTTATTGAGGCTACTAAAGTTCAGTAAGTTCTATTGTGTTTACTGCTATATTCCTAGTACCCGCACAGGACTTGGTATGTATTATGGGAGCAATCAATATTCGTTGATGGAATACCTACCAGATAAACACTGTACTCGGCCCTGGTGATTAAATGGTGAATAAGACAGACCAACTTTCTGGCCTCATGAAGCTCTTAGTCTAGCCATGAGGATTGAGTGAGATCATACAGAACAGCATAAATCCTGGCACTACCTACTGAGTTGACCCATCTAAGAAACAAGCTTGGTCTTTTTCCTCCCCTGTCAACTGGTCCTCAAGACCCCTCCATGTGGCCAAAGGTGTGAGTTGAGAGAGAGGTGGATTACATGAGAGTCCAGGGGACCTGATTAAGCAGTTTACTTGTGTTTTCTCGCTAATTTTGTATCCAACCCAGGATTTACCATTTCCATTTTATAGGTGGACAGCAGTATGCTGGATCTGCCTAACCTGGTAACATAGTAGACCTGACAGCTCTTCATGGCCTAGCTACATGATCACTGGGGGTCCCACAGTCAGAATGCTGCAAGGGCCCAATAGCATGCTGGAAGCTGCTTTTTGAATGGTTTATAGTTGGTTACTATAGACTGCATGGACTTGCTTTGATTGTGATAGGGGCCCACGTTGTGATTCTTCTGTTGGGGCTTGGCATAAACTCCACATGGTATCTCTTCCCACCACATATACCACTAGGACCATAGGGTCTGCCAAGTATGGCCTAAGAGACAAGACTATGTGAACCACAGACTGGACCTGCTCTTGGTTTCTCTCAAAGCCACCAACCTACCTTGGCGTCTGCCAAATGAGTCAAAGTAGTATTCCCAAGTGGGGAAATGTACTGCCTCTAGAACCCAAAAGTCTTGTTAAAGCAACATGCTTCTGTCTGAGGACATTCACTATGCAATAATTTGCCCTTAATTTTAGGGATGTTCTGGCAGAGCCCAGGCTATTGGACTACTGGACTTCAAACATCATTGAGGTGGTGGCCTCCTGAGACTCCATAGCATCTATGTCCCATGTTCTGGTACACACATGTCTTACTAAGGGCTCGATTGTATGTACCACTTTCTGTTCATCTGGTTTGATTAATATAATGTCATTAATATAGTAGATCAATGTGATATTGTAAAAAGGTGGTCCAGGTCACTTCAAGCCATATTATGACAAGAGTGAGAGAGTTAGTATAGCCCTGGAGTAAAAGTGTAGATGTATACTATTTTCTGTTCTAGGTAAATGCAAAATGCTTCTGATTCTCTTTATGATAGGGATAGAAAACAATGCAGAATTGCCAGATTAATGTTATCATATCATATCACCTTATGCTAGAAGCTGTGTAAACCTGTTATAGCAAAACTACCATATCTAGCACAGCAACTGTAATTGGGCTAATGCTTCATTAACTTGGTGGCAGTTCATTGTCCTCCACTATGTTCTGTTTTGTTTTTGAAGGAACTGACTGGTGATCAGATTGAGAAGTCATGGAGACTGCTATCCCTGCTTTCCTTTCTGAAGGTGGCACTGCCTTCCCCTCCCTCCGAGCATGTATTTTTGTTTTGGTTTGCTATTTTGGTCAAGGAGGAACTTGGCTTTCTTCATTAGGTAGCTCTTATACTACCATATTAAGGAACCAATGTTAGCACTTTTTTTCAACTACCAAGTATGTCTATTCCAATGATGTATTTGGAGTCTGGAAGAAATGACCATTGGGTGGGTTCGTGAGTCCAATGGATGAACTGTGACATGGACATAATTTATTACTGTGACATAGTACTCCATTTATTACTGGTTTCTATATGGCCCAACATGGGGGACCATGGTGATGCTTTGGGTGCCTAGGTATCAGTGCCAATTTAGACTCTTTCAATTCTTGAAAGGTCTGGGCATTCCCTTGTCCTCAGCACATGGTTACTTGAGTAAATGGTATTAGGCCCCTTTGAGGAAGGACTTGGGAACTTACTACTGAACATATCTACTGTGGTGTTTCAGAATCTTTCTTCAAAGGATCTGATCTCTTCTTTAGTTAGTGGGTTCTGGGTCTGAGGATAGGCTTATATAGAAATTGGGCAAGGGATACTCAATTTTTAATGAGGTGGCTGCTATCAGCTTCCTGATCATCTTGATTATTTAAATTAAGGACTACTCTAATATACTGCCCATCTATTTTGTCTCTCAAAACACTATCTTCTATTGACCATTTCCAAAGCTCTGTGAGAGTCAGGCCTCCCTGGCTGCTATTCCAAACCTTGCTTCTTATTGTGATACTTGTACTCACTTGCTTCTGGGGGCAAGTGCTGCCTCTTGGTCCACTTTTTCAAGATCCCCTCATCTTCATCATCATGAGGGAGCCCAGTTCTTTAACAAGTTTTACCATTAACCCTACTCATGACTGGCTTCATGGACATGCATCCTGTGCATTTGCACAGAGCCCTGCACTTAGAAGGGCCCCATATTTTGTTTAGTGCTCTGCTGTTGCAGTCCTGAAATTCTTTTTAACAAGGGACTCCACGTTTTCATTTTGCACTGGGCCTTGAAAATTATGCTATGCTGCCAATCCTGGTCCTGCTCTTCAGAGGACAGCCACTGCTGAGCTTCTCAGTGGGACTGGAACTCTCCTCACCAGTGCATTCTTATTGCATCAGCAAAGGGAGTGTTTGTGTACTTTTTTGCAGAAAACAGTAGACTTTATGAAGTATATCCACTTAACCATGCCTACAATTCAGAGCTTTTTGATTCCTCATCCTATCCTCTATTATATTGGTTCTGGCATTTCTACTTCACTTGGTTTGGGCTACTGTTTTCTATAAGCTTCCAAGAGCCATCCTAGCAGTGTATAAGCATCATTCTCCAAGGTCCTTGCCTGAGTGTTAAATTTGTATTCTGAGAATGTGCTCATGTTAATAAACTCTCTCTCTTCCAACTTCACATTCCTCTCTTTTCCCCCTGGATCTCACATTCTTTTAGAATCCATACTCATAGGCAGCCTTTCCAGGTTCCCGGCAATATATGTCAGCCAGACCCTGCAGCAACATAGGTTCTTTCACTTTTGCCTTGAATGGGTCAGTCTTTTTTCATGAATCACTGACCCTTAGCAACCACTAAATTCCATTCTTATGCTTGTCTTTTGCCTCCTAGCTCTTAAACACAAGGTACATTGCATTAGCTAGTGTCCCTTTCCGCTGCTATGAGTTCATCGTACCACTAGTGAAAGTTTGAACAGGTGCGCTGCTCTAGAAGGCGGGATACTCTCCATACCCCACCTTCCATTAGTGGTGGCTTCCTCATTGCCAGGTAGCTGGTAAATGATCCAGTTCCTAAATCCCAATTCAGTGTTTTCTTCCTGGAACCACTCCCAGCATCAGTTCGCTTAGATTAGGTTCCTTGCGAAGAGATTCTGAGATAAAGAGTTGCAAGCAGAAGAAGAAGGTTTTGGGGGGAGAGGATTTGGGAGGTTCATTGGTTAGGAAGTCAGGGTGGTAAGATTGAGAACACCGAGAAGCTGACCTCCAATACAGTTACAAGCAAGGCTTCAGCTGATCCTGAGGGAGGTTCTAGAGTTGGGATGGTGATCGGTTCTCCCAAATTGAAGGAAGGGGGGTGGCCTTTATATCTCCATAGCAGCCAGTCACTAGTTGTGAGACCACCTTCCCCAGAAGTGTAACCTGGGGGAAGACAGTTCTCTGTGGCAGAGGCAATCCCCAGTGTGAGATGCAGCTGTGAGCCTTCAGCAGCTGGGATGGGGGCATTCACCCTCAAAAAAGGATCTGAACAGAGCACCACAGCACTATAGCCAAATTGCAGTGTAAATAATAATGTCTTATTGAGAAGGTATATGATTAACTAGAATAGACACATCCGAACACTGGAATTTGAACATATTTTCTTTTCCTGAATGTCAGTTTTCAGTTCACAGACTAGGTATTTCCAATGTGACAACAAAGGCATTCCAACAGTGGTCACAGCAATGGTAAAATTGGGCATTTAAGTAAATACTGAAAGTTTTGACAGTTTTAGCTACATTTAGTTTCACATTTTTTAATGTTTATTATTTGGCATAGCTCTTGTTGTTCCTGATCGTATTTCAGAATATGCTTATTTAATTTTCTTTCTGTGCCATTTTTGCTTCATTTGTTCTACCACATTTACTTTTCTACAGTTAGCTGACAATATAAATAGAAGCAGAAGAGCTCAGAAATCTACCCCAAATGCTACCCCACGCATGGGTTTGTGATTTCAAATACCATGACTTCTGCATTACATTTTCTCTCTTATATTCCTAATGAGGCTTACCTGCTTGGGTTCTCAGGAAAGAGGCTAGGTGGAAAATTGCAGCAATTCTTGCCCTAGAGTCTTGAACAGAAGCTAATATCTAACATCAAGCACATAGAAAGTCTAATAAATAAGACAGAGAAGCTGTTAAGCTTTGCCCCAAATGAAAGCTTTAATTGAGCTGGCTTGGAATCCGCTCTGCAGGTTGGTAATGCAGTTCATTATTTTATTATTTTTTCCTTCCTTCAAAATTAAACTAAGGTCATGGTCTCTTATGAACTTTTACTTTTAATTTTTTAAAAAATGAATCCAAGAACACTATTGCTTGAAATACTTTTCTCATTGGATTGAGATTTTAAATGGCTGATGGAAATAATTGCCTAAAATGGAAGAACATTCTTTTGCCACTCAAAGCTGATAAGCCTGATACTGTTTATGATACAGGCAATTGTTAAATACTATTATTGGCTGGTGTCCTATGAGTTCCTATTTGTCTCCCTTGTCTCCTTTGGGAAGGTACAGGGTGCTCTTTTTGCTTGGGGCTTTGCTCTGCTCAGCTGCACATACTCTGCATCCCGAATGCTTCACTGACAGGTCCCCTATTATATAGGGCAGGTAGGTGAGAGTCGTTGACATCTATGTGAATGATGAGTTCTGTTTTATCATAAATCACCTGAATATTCATGTCCTAGACTATTGGAGATTCTAGAAACTTCCTGTTTACAGAGGCAATAAGAATAACACATATACCTATTTTGTTGTAGTGGAATATAACCTCAAATCTCACTCTTGGTATTCTAGTTACAAAAAAAAAAAAAAAAAAGATTTCCAATGTTGGATCATTCCACCATAGGTAAAGAGTTCTCTGAACTTCTAAACAGCATAAAATAATTTTCAAACATTCCACATAGCAAATGAAGCAAGGAGTGTGGGTGATTCAATCAGTCTGGAAAGATGCCCTTAAATTCGTCTACAGAGCATTGGGTAATATCGAGAAGGAAGACAAATTCTCCTCATTCTCCTTTTTAAATCCTAGAGGAGAATATTTGCACACATGAGCTTTAAAATCACAGACAGTGGCCAGCACATGTTTCCTGGGAGTGCGTATACTCTCTCTACAGGAAACCCTGCTTTGTAAAGAGAGCTATGTGGACGCTGGGCCACAGCTACATCACTCCCATTAAGCTAGAACTCTCACAGCCAGGTAATATAAACAGCCCTGAAATGCAAGAGGGAGTGAGGATGAGCAATATATCGGAAGCTGTTCTCAAAACACATCATTATCTGGCTTTTCTGTTTCAATAATTTGTAAGCAGACTGCCTCCTCTATAAACAGACCAGCAGGAAAGCAGAAATCCATATGAGTTATTGCTTCTCTACTGCCTGGGACTCAGGAGACAACATCAATTTTAATGTATTGAAATGTGGAACTGTCTTTGAGGGACTCTCATTTGGAATATGACCGTTGGAAAAGCCTGGGCTCCTTTAAGGAATGTGGAGAGATACTCATTTCATGACAATTACTTGCCTGGTATCTCTGTAAGTGGACATCATAGTTAACAAATGTTAGCTAGTAGTTCTTAGCTAATGTTTTCTAGCTAGATCTGGGAATAGAAATATGAACAGAAGCTCATTAGAATTACTTATTGCTCTGTCCTGCTATGAGCATTACTTATATCATACACAGTTATAGTAAAGGTGCCAGGCTGAGTCTAGGCCTTGCTCATCTTTGAATTCCTATATATTTGGGTATGTCCTGAGTCCTGAAAAAGCCCTTTGAGAAGGTATTGGGGGTCCTGAATGTAGCATGTGTCTATCACTTGCACTTTGGATGGGCCATTAAGTATTATTCCAGACCCTATGAAGAGGGATTACAATAAAAGATAGAATAGGTATAAAAGAGTTGTTTGTCTAAGACCTCTGGAAGATAATGATTGCATGAAAGCATAGCGTTGTGGCTTTTATTGCAGAGGATAGCCATAGAGGAGGGAGAAGAGTCCTTGCCTGTGGAGGGTCAGTAGGCACATGCACTCTGTATGGGACAAAACGAGATGATGGATCCTCAGGCCAGACCCACCTGGAACTGGCTCTGAAGGGAAACTGGAGAGGCCACCAGCCACACTGTGTGGACACTGACGCCCTTGATATCAACACAGACAGCACTGAGGCTTGATGGCCGCCTGGAAGCTTTTCTTTTCCTTTTCCCCTTCCCCCTTCCCTTCCCTTCCCTTCTCTTCTCTTTTTCTTTTCCCCTCCCTCCCTCCCTTCCTTCAATTTTTAAGAGTGTAACTGACACACGATGTTACATTAGTCCCAGGGGTACAACACAGTGATTCAACTCTCTATTTGTTATGCTCCGCTCGCTACCAGTAGAGCTACCTTCTGGCTTCATCCAACACTATTATTACAATACCGTTGACGGTATTCCTCGTGCTGTGCCATTTATTCCCATGACTTATTCATTCCATGAGTGAAGCCTGCATCTCCCACTTCTCTTCATGCATTTTGTCCACCCCCCTCACCCTCCTTCCGTCTGGTAACCGTCAGTTTGTTTTCTGTATTTATAGGTTTGATTCTCCTTTTTAGGTTGTTTATTTATTTGTTTTGTTTCTTTTTTGATTCCACGTATGAGTGAAATAATATGATACTTGACCTTCTCAGTTTGACTTATTTTACCCTCTAGATCCACCCATGTTGTTGCAGATTACAAGATCTCCTCCTTTTTGTGTCTGTGTAATATTCCATTATATATTATTCCATTTATATATGTATACCACATCTTCCTTATCCATTTCTCTATTGATGGACACTTATGTTGTTTCCATAACTTGGCTATTATAAATAATGCTGCAATAAACATAGGGGTGCATATATCTTTTTGAATTAGTATTTTCATTTCTTTTGGGTAAATACCCAGTAGTGGAATCATTGGATCATAGGGTATTTTTATTTTTAATTTTTTGAGGAAGCTCCACACTGTTTTCCACAGTGGCTATACCAATTTACATTCCCACCAGCAGGGCATGAGGGTTCCTTTTTCTCCACATTCTCACCAATTTTCACTATTTCTTTATTTTTTATTTTAGCCATTCTGACAGATATAAGGTGATATCTCACTGTGGTTTTGATCTGCAATTTCCTGATGATGAGTGATGTTGAGCATCTTTTCATGTGTCTGTTGGACATCTGTATGTCTTCTCTGGAAAAATGTCTATTCAGGTCCTCTGCCCGCTTTTTAATCAGATTGTTCATTTTTAGTGTTGAGTTGTATAAGTTCTTTATATATTTTAGTTGTTAACCCCTTTTTGGATATATCGCATGCAAATATTTTCTCCCACACAGTAGGTTGCCTTTTTATTTTATTGATGGTTCTCTTTGCTGTGCAAAAGCTTTTCATTTGCTGTAGTCCAAATAGTTTATTTTTGCTTTTGTTTCCTCTACCTTTGGAGACATCTAGAAGTATGTTGCTAGGCTGCCAGCTTTTCTGATGGCTGCCTGGCAGCTGGTCTGTGTTTTCTCTATGGCCCATAGTTCTCAACTACTGGCAATTTTTCCAGCCAGAGGGTATCTGGCTCTGTCCAGAGACATTTTTAGTGATTACAATTCAGTGGGCTATGTGTGGTAGGGAGGGATAGGGAGATGTTATTACTGCCATATGATGAGAGGAAGCCAGAGATGTTGCTATATCCCAATGTGCTCAGAACAGCCCCCCCCC
>NC_138369.1:177142436-177152994 GCF_054177405.1 Leptonychotes weddellii
AGGGTCCAACAGTTATCGAAGAAAGGGTGACATGGGCACTATAGCTTGATGGAAGGGATGTGAAGATCACGAAAAACAAATAGGATGAGCGCTATGCTGCAGCCATATTTGGAAAATATAGTCAGCTGTAAGTGAAACAAGAGTAAATCCCTACAAATTTCTGTTTGAATCACTTTTCTTTTTGAACTCTCTAGGTGATTGACATGATCTCCAGCTTCAGAAGTGGACTCTAATTGGTGGAGCCTGTAGTGCAAGCCCACCTTCCTGGTCATAGTAATTGCTTCAGGAGTTTCACCTGACATGAGTTCTTTCCAGTCAGAGTGGTGGCCATAGCAGTTACTCAGAGCTTGGGAGGGGAAACATCATCTCTCCTTCCAGACGGTGTGGTGTCTTGATGTGAGATCTAGAACTGCTACAAATACTTTGTTATCAGGAGGAAAGCCAGTCTGAGGACCAAACTGATGTATCAGGGTGGGCAGAGGTCAGTGAATTACAGAGAAACAGACTGGAGTCCTTATCAAGCCATATCAGAAACTTTAATGTCCTCTAGACTGCATGAGCCAGTGCATTACTTTTTAAGTGAGTTTGTGTTGGATCCTCTATTACTTGCAAATGAAATCATCCAAAGAGATCCCACGACCCAACAGCACCAAGGCTAAGGACTCTTACTGGTCTTCAGTCTACTGTCCCCTGCCCTGCCCTTCCCTGCCCCCAACATTCATATGAGACTCCTTTTCTCTTCTAAAGCTGTTTCTAAGTTTTGGTTTGATATATAAAGAGGATTAAGTGTAAGAGAAGGTCTCCATACTTTCCTATTTTAGCTCTAGAAGCCTTCAAATACTTGGATGCACCAAAGTTTAAGTCTTTATTCTGAAATGATTACACTTATCAGAAGTTGCAAAAGTAGACCTAGAATCCCTTGAACCCATCATCCAGATTCCCATAGTGAATGGTATCTTATATAACTGTAGTACAATATCAAAACAAGAAAATTGACATAATTTAGTAGGACAGTAAGCATTGTTTAATTAGCCCTTGATTTTGTCATCTGTAAAGTGACAATATAATAATATGTTCCTTTCAAATTGAAACAAGAAAATGAATACAAAACAGCCCAATGCCTAGTACTTAATACCTGGAATTCTTATCAGGAACACTTACATATACATTAATGTGTATGTATGTACATGTATATGCATACATACATATTGCATGTATATATATGTATATGTATGCAAATACACACATGCAGATACAAATATATCCATTTTGTAGGGCTCAGGGTATTATTGTTAATAGTTGAAGCTTTGTTTTTTGACATTTTGCTAAGCACATCTGTAACTTGTGGTTACATCCTTGGAGGAAATACAATTTGTGATTATATTTTTCTTGTGAAAAAAACTTGATCCATTTTTTGTGAAAGTTGTGGGAGAGGCCTATATCAGAGTAACACTCTTAATATATTGCATACAAAAATCAAATCTCTAGCAATCAGCCATTGCATTACTCAAATACTGGTCATGATGTCTGTATCCTCATAGGCCAATCTATGAATACCTTCTAGATTACAATAACTGAAGTTCTTCAGACAGATCTTATGTTCTACCAATTTCCAGGCTGATTGAGTCATTTTTTGGAGAGACTCTCAACTAACTAAAGGAGTTCTCATTTTTAAAATTTTATGTACCTCCAGTGCAGTGCTTTTCAAAGAGCGGTCAGTGGAACACCCACATTGATATCATGTGGTAAATTTTCAAGGACCTAATTTAGATCTCCTAAATGACTTCTGATGGGGAACAGTAAGAAATCTTTTTTTGACACACATCAGATTCCCATGGGCATAAAAGTTGAAGAATGTAGCCCAGGTGCCATACATCTGCTTTCCTCAAAATATAAGGATAGAGTTCTAAAGTAATTCAAGAATGAATGATGCAAAAGTACTAATAGCAGGAAAAAGCAAAGAGGCAAAAGAGATGGTTTATGATAAAATTGGAAAAGAAATGTATAGGAAGATAAAAGATATAAAAATAATTATTCAAAGAAGCATCTCAAAATAAAATCATCTTAAAATGGGTTCACCCAAACATACTGCTTTTTCTAAGAATTAACTTTAAAAAATTGAAAATTTTAAATTCACACACAGTAAAATCGACTATTTTTGGTGTACAGTTCTATACATTTTAACACATGAATGAATTTGTATGATCAGGATAAAGAACTCCTTCTTTGTTTCCCTTTGTACAAAGTCATACCCTTCCCTCCTCCCAATCCTTAGCAAATACTGATCTGCTTTCTGGCACTATAGTTTTGTCTCTTAAAGAATGTCATATAAATAGAACCATACAGTATGTAAACTTGAGACTGACTGCTTTCACTACGCATAATGCCTTTGAGATTCATCCAAGTTGTTTGATGTATAAATAGTTCATTCCTTTTTATTGCTGAGTAGTACCGCATTCTATGGATATATCACAGTGTGTTCTTCATTTACCTTTTGAAGAACATTTGGATTGTTTCCAGTTTTGGGTGATTACCAACAGAACTGCTATAAATATTCATGTACAGATTTTTGTGTGAACATACGTTTTTATTTCTCTAGGAGTAAATTCTCAGGACTGGGGTTATTTGGTCATATGAGGATATAGTAAGTACATGTAACTTTATTAGAAACTATCAAGCTATTTTTCAGAGTGGCTTTACCATTTTGCATTCTTACCAACAATATACAAGAATTATAGATATTCTGTGTCCTTGGTAGCACTTGGTATTGTCAGTATTGTTTATTTTAGCCATTCTGATAAGTATATTATGATATCTTCTAGTGGTTTAAATTTACATTTCCCTAATGGCTAATCAGTATTGTTGAACATCTTTTGATGTGCTTACTAGCCATCTGTATATCCTCTTTGATGAAATGTCCATTCACATCTTTTGACTATTTTTTTGAAGATTTATTTATTTATTTGAAAGAGAGAGAGAATGAGAGAGGAAGGGGCAGAGGGAGAAAATATCTAAGCAGACTCCCACTGAGCGTGGAGCCCACTATGGGCTCACTTTCGTGACCCATGAGATCAGGACCTGAGCCGAAACTGAGAGCCGATGCTTAACCTACTGAACCACCCAGGTGCCCCTCTTTTGACTGTTTCTAAATTGGAATGTTTGTTTTCTTATTGGTGAGTTTAGAGGGTTCTTTATATATTCTAAATACAAATTCTTGTCAGATATGTGATTTGCAAATAACTTCTTCTGGTCTATAGCTTATGTTTTTATTCTCTTAACAGTGTCTTTCACAGAAGGAACATTTTTAATTTTAATTTTTTTTTATTATTTTTTTTTAAAGAGAGAGCAGGGGCAGGGCAGAAGGAGAGAGAGAATCTTAAGCAGGCTCCAAGCATTGTGCCAAGCCCAATGTGGGACTTGATCTCACAACCATGTGATCATGACCTGAGCCAAAATCAAGAGTCAGGCACTTGACTGACTGAGCTACCCAGGCACCCCCCAAATTTTTAATTTTGATAAAGTCTAGTTTGCAATTTATTTTGTAGGGATCAGGCTTTTGACATAATATCTAAGAATTCTTTGCCTAATTGAAGTAATGAAGATTTTCTTCTATTTTTTTGAAAAGTTATGTAGTTTTACATTTATATACAGATCTGTGATTAATTTTGAGTTAATTTTTGTAAGAGGTTATATATATAATTTTTTGGTGTTTATTTTTTTGTTTTTTTTTGTTTTTTGTATGTCCTATTTGCTTTGTCCTAACCATTTGTGGAAAATACTGTATTTTATCTATTTAATTATCTTTGCAGTTTTGTAAAAACCAACTGGCTCAAGGGAATGAGAAAGCAAGCCGTAGTCTGGGAGAAAATGTTTGCAAAAGCTATATCTGATAAAGAACTGTTATGCAAAATATACATAGAACTCTTAAAACTAGCAATTAAATAATGAACAATCCAATTTAAAAAAGTGGTTAAAAGACATGTACAGACACTTACCAAAGAAGATACATAAATGCCCAATAAGCATATGAAAAGATGTTTAACATCATATGTCATTAGGGAATTGCAAATTGACAACAATGTGATACAGAACACACCAAAATCCAAAACACTGTAAACAACCTTGGTAAGGATGTTGAGCAACAAGAACTATCATTCATGGCTGGTGAGGATGGAAAATAATACACTTTGGAAGACAGTTTGGCAGTTTCTTACAAAACCAAACATATTCTTACCATACAGTCTAGCAGCTATGTTCCTTGGTATTTACCTAAGTGAGTTGAAAACTTATGTCCATATAAATACATGTATACAGATTTTTTTTTAAATTTTTATTTTTTAAAGATTTTATTTATTTATTTGAGAGAGGAAAAGAGAGCACAAGTAGGCGGAGGGGCAGAGGGAGGGGGAAAAACAGACTCCCTGCTGATCAGGGAGCCCTACATGGGGCTGGATCCCAGGAACCTGGGATCATGACCTGAGCCAAAGGCAGACACTTAACCAACTGAGCCGCCCAGGTGCCCCTATACAGATGTTTATAGCAGCTTTATTCATAATTGCTGAAACATGGAAACAACTAGGATGTCCTTCAGTAGGTGAATGAATACATAAACTGTTGTACATCTGAAAAATGGAAAATTAGTCAGTGCTAAAAAGAAATGAGCTATGAAAAGCCATGAAAAAATATGGATGAACTTTAAATGCACATTACTAAATGAAAGTAGCCAATCTGAAAAGGGTATCTACTGTAGGAATCCAATTATATGACATTCTTAAAAAAAAGCAAAACTGTAGAGACAATAAAAATATCAGTGGTTGCTAGGGGTTATGAGGAAGAAGGGATGAATAGGTAGAACACAGAAGATTTTTTGAGAAAAAAAGATAATCAATTGGTCATACATATGGAGGTCTATTTCTAAACTCCATTCTGTTTCATTGATCTGTATGTATATTTATCTGTCTACCAACACCTCACTATAATTTTATAGTTGACCTAAAAATTGTGATTTTTACATTTGTTAATTCTTTTTCAAAATGCTTTGGTTTTGCTTGTCTATTGAATTTTGGAATCTAGTCTATATCTACAAAAAAAAAAAATCCTGCTGGGGATTTGATTGTGACTGAGTTATCTGTAGATTCATTGGGGCAGAGCTGGCAGCTTTACTATGTTGGGTCTTACAATCCATGAATATAGATTTTAATTTTTTTTCAGTGATTGTAAATGTATATGTTTAAAAATTGTTTTTTATTGCTTATCATTTATTGTTAGTAGATGGGAATATATGATTGGGTTTTGTATGTTACCTTTTTTTTGTAGATTCCTTGAGATTGTCTGCATAGAAAATCACATTGCCTGTGAGTAGAGACAGTTTTATTTTTTTCCTTATAATCTATTTGACCCCCACCATCCCTTATTGTTCTGATTAGGACTTACAGTATATTAAATAGGAATGTTTCAGAGTGGACAGCCTTGCCTTGTTCCTGTTCTTAGGATGAAAGCATTCAGTCTTGCACCATTGAGTACAATACAGGTGTAGGTTTTTCATCAATGCCGTTTATTATATTGTAAAAATTTCATTCTCTTCCTAGTTTCCTGAGGTTTTTCTTTTTTATCATGAATTAATATTGAATTTGGTCAGATTTTTTTTTGCATCAATTGATATGATCATGTGCTTTTTTTACTTTAGGCTGTTAATAATAGACTGCACTGATTGATTTTTGAATATTGAACTAGCCTTGCTTTCCTGGGAGAAATTCCATTTTTTTGTTTTATATATGACTGGATTTGATTTGCTAACATTTTGGGGGGGATATTTTTGTGTCTACTTCATGAGGGATATTCGTTTGTAGTTTTCTTTTCCTACTGTCTTTGGTTTTGGTATCAGGGTAATATTGGCCTCCCAAAATGAGTCAGCAGTTGTTGAAATTAGTAGTGAAGTTATCTCTGCTTGTATATTTCATTTTCAAAAGTGTTTTATCTAGAAATTAAATTTAAGGGGCCCCAGGGTGGCTCAGTCAGTTAAGTGTCCAACTCTTGATTTCGGCTCAAGTCATGATCTCAGGGTCGTAGGATCAAGTCCTGCACAGGGCTCTGTACTTAGTGGGGAGTCTGCTTGAGATTCTGTCTCTCCCTCTTATTCTGCCCTTCCCCCATCCCTATCTATCATCTATCTATCTATCATCTATTTATCATCTATCTATCATCTATCATCTATCTATCATCTATCTCTAAAACAAATAAATCTTTAAAAAAAGAAAATTAAGAGGTATAGGACTATTAAGGTGTCTTTCATCGTGCATAAATTTTTGAGGAATTGCTTTATTTATTTTTTTTAAAAAAAGATTTTATTTATTTATTTGACAGAGAGAGAGAGAGGAAGAGAGAGAGAGAGAACAAGCAGGGTGAGTGGCAGAGGGAGAGGGAGAAGAAGGCTCCCCACTGAGCAGAGAACCTGATGTGGGGCTCAATTCCAGGGCCCTGGGATCATGACCTGAGCGAAGACAGATGCTTAACTGACTGAGTCACTCAGGTAAACTAGGAATTGCTTTATTTTATTTAAGTTGTCTTATTTATGTGCACAGAGTTGTTTTCAGTATAATCTTAGGATTCTTTTAATGTCTACAGTGTCTATAGTAATATATTGTCCTTCATTCCTTATACTCGTAATTTTTATCTCATTTCTTTTTTACTTTGTCAGACTTAATAGAGGTTTATCAATTTTATTGATTTTTTTTAAAAGAAATCAGCTTTGGCTTCATTGTTTTTTCTATTTCTTTTTTTTTGTTTCATTAATTTCTGCCCTCATTTTTATTATTTATTTCCTGTGCTTGCTTTGGTTTTGTTTTGCTTTGCTTTTTTTTCTAATTTAAGGTAAGAGCTTGTATTATTGAATTATGACTTTCCTTTTATCCTTTCTTTGCCTGGTAGTTCTGGACTATAAAAACTGACCATGTAAGGTCAAACTATTCAAAATAATCTTAATAATCAATGGGAAAAATTTTTATTTTTCCATGACTGTTTATATTTTTTATAAATACATCGAACACTTTCTTACTGTGGATTATAAGTGGTTGACAAATGAAAAAAAGGTGAAATTAATACTTATTTAATAGATTGTAATTTAAGACATTATGAATTTTGAGAACTGAAGTGTTTTGTTTATAAAAATGCAAAAAAAGTACTTTGAACTTCTCATTATATAAATTACAGTGAGAGCAAGCATCTTGTCCATTTTCTTTTTTTAAAGATTTATTTGTTTTAGAGATAGATGATAGATAGATAGATGATAGATGATAGATAGATGATAAATAGATGATAGATAGATAGATAGATGATAGATAGGGATGGGGGAAGGGCAGAATAAGAGGGAGAGACAGAATCTCAAGCAGACTCCCCACTAAGTACAGAGCCCTGTCTTACTGTCTTACTGCTTTCTAAGTTTGTTTCTAACAATTTATCCTTTGTACCTCAAATATTGTGAAATATTTCCAAATGTTCCTTTAATGTGAAATTTTATCATTGTCACTTTTGGGACATCTACAACCTTTTATCACTACCGCTTTCCTCATTTCTGTTAATACATTCACCTTTACTGAGTTCCTCTGGCTGCATATTTAGGGCCTTTTGAATGGCAGCACTGTCAGCCTCTCAATGGTCAGCTATTTTTTCTGTAACTCCATTTATGTTGGATTCAAATTTTACTTTATTTTTTTGCTGCACCTTCATCTTTGTTGGTCAGTTTTCTCTTTTGATTGTACATTTTTAAAAAATGTCAGATGGGTTTATCATTGGGAGACAAAGAGACAACACAATTATGCTCTCTGCTATATGTGCATGAACTGAATAATAGATGTACAGTGACCAATCACTGACAGACTTTGAAAGAAGTAGTTGATTGGTCACTGGTCGTGATGCACATCTGTTATTTATGTAGTGATTTGTGGACTGAAGAACTAGAAGTGAAGTTTTTATTTCATGCAGTTACTCATAGTAAATATATTGTAGTAATTAAAATTTGAACAGTGTTAGTGGGGGACTGATATTATTTAATTAAGTTATGGTAATTGAAATCATGTATATTGTGACTGTTTAAAGCTAAGCCTATCTGCATAAGCATTTATTTCTATAACTTTCCTTCTGAGCACAACTTTAGATGCACGCCATAGATGTTGATGTATGAATTTTCATTTTTGTTCACCTTAAATTATTTTATAATTTTCCTTTAGATTTCTTCTTTGACCAATGGTTTATTTGGAGGTTTGTTGTTTAATTTCTAAATATGTGGAGTTTCTCCTGTTGTATTTCTGATATTTATTTCTAGTTTAATTCTTTTACTTCCAGAGAACATACTTTGGGTGATTTAAATTCTTTAAATTCATTAAGGTTTATTTTCTAAGTCAGAATATAGTCTATTTTTATCTGTTCAAATTGCACTTGAAAGACTGTCTATTCTGCTGTTGTTCAGTGGAATGTTTTATAAATGTCACTTAATTATAGTTGTTTGATGTCATCAGGCAATTCTTTTATGACCTTGCTGACTTTCTGTCAACTATTTCTTTTGCTTGCTAAGAAGATGTTTTTTTCCCCCAGCTTTATTAAGATATAATTGATATATAACATTGTGTGAATTTATTTATTTATTTATTTTTAAGATTTTTATTTATTTATTTGACAGAGAGAGAGACAGTGAGAGAGGGAACACAAACAGGGGGGTAGCGGGAGAGGGAGAAGCAGGATTCCTGCTGAGCAGGGAGCCCGATGTGGGGCTCGATCCCACGACCCTGGGATCATGACCTGAGCCGAAGGCAGAAATTTAATGACTGAGCCACCCACGGGCCCCTATTGTGTGAATTTAAAGTATACAGTGTGATGATTTGACACACTTATATATTGGGAAATGATTGCCACAAATAGGGTTAGTTAATACCACCATCATTTTACATAATTAACATTTTTTTGTGTGTTGTGAGAACATTTAAGATTTACTGTCTTAGCAACCTTAACTATATAATACAGTGTTGTTAACTATAGCCAGTAAGTATACTGTTTATTAAAGCCCCAGAACTTACTCATCTTATAAGTTTGTATCTTTTGACCAATCCCTCCCACCCCCCATTACCAGCCTCTGGAAACCAACATTCTATTTAAGAGGGAAGTTTTAAAGTCTCCATTATAGCTGTGGATTTGTCTTTTTTTTTTTTTCTTTCAGTTTTGTCATTTTTTTGCTTTATGTATTTACAAGCTCTGTTCTTAGGTGCATACACATTTGTAATTATTTAGTCTTCTTGCTAAATTGGCCCTTTTATCATTATGCAACCTGCCTCTTTATCTCTGATTATTATTATTTTGCTCTATTGTCTACTTTGTCTGGTATGAAGTTCACCATTCCAGCTTCATTTTGATTAGTGTTTACATGTTATAGCTTTATCCTTTTTACTTACATGCTGCATAGTTTATTACATATGAATGAGTTTCCTATAGATAGCATATAGTTGAGTAATTAAAAAAAGCCATTCTGATAATTTGTGTCTTTTAATTGGTGCATTCAGACCATTTATATTGAATGTAATTACTAATATATTTGGGTTTAGCTCTCCTATTTATTATTTTTAAAAATTTGTTTCTTCTCTTTTTTACTCCTTTGTTTCCCTTTCCTGCCTTCTTTTATTTTAATATTTTTAATATTTCATTTTAGTTTGTTCTATTTTTTTACTATATTTCTTTTTAAATTGAGATATAATTTATATATAACATTGTGTGAGTTGAAGGTGTGCAATATGTTGATTTGATACATTTATATATTGCAGTGTGATTGCCATCATAGTTTTAACTAACTCTCTAGCACACCAGATATTTATAATTTCTTTTTTTGTGGCAAGAGTATTTAAAATCTAGTCTCTTAGCAATTTTGAAGTATATGATACAGTATTGTTGACTATAATCACCATGTTGTGCATTAGATCTTCCAAACTTGTTTATCTTCTACTTTCAAGTTTGCACAACATCGCCCCAATTCCCCCATCCTCCTGCCCCTGATAACCAACATTCTACTCTCTGTTTCTATGAGTTTGGCTTTTTAGATCCCACAAATAAGTGATATCATATAATATTTTACTTTGTCTGGTTTATCTCACCAAGCATATTGCCTCAGATTCCATCTCTGTTGTCACAAATGACAGGATTTCCTTCTTCCTCATGGCTGAATAATATTCCACTATATATATACCACTTCTCCATTATTGTTGACAGGCACTTAGGTTTTTCCATATTTTGGCTATTGTGAATTATGCTGGGAATACAGATATCTTTTTGATATCCTGTTTTCATTTCCTTTGGATATATACACAGATGTGGGGTTGCTGGATCATATGGTAGTTGTATTTTAACTTTTTGAGGAACTTCCATATTGTTTTCCAAAGTGGTTGTACTAATTTACATTCCCACCAACAGTGCACAAATGTTCTCTTTTCTCTGTATCTTCATTAACACTTGTTATCTCTTATCTTCTTGATGGTAGCCATTCTAATAGATGTGAGGTGATGTCTTACTGTGGTATTGA
>NC_138369.1:177153094-177162521 GCF_054177405.1 Leptonychotes weddellii
CCTTATGTTTTCTTCTAAGAGTGTTATGGTATCATGCCTTATGTTTAAGCTTTTAATCCATTTTGATCTAATTTTTCTGAAAAGTGTAAGATAGAGGTCCAATTTAATTTTGCTGCATGCAATTATGCAGTTTTCCCAACACCCTTTGTTGAAGAGACTATCCTTTTCCCATTGAATGTTCTTGGCTCTCTTGTCAAATATTAGTTGACTGTATATGTTGGGATTCATTTCTGGGTTTTCTATTCTGTTGCATTGGTCTATGTGTCTATTTTTATGTTAGTATCCTACGGTTTTAATTGCTATAGTCTTATAATATTGTTTGAAATTAGGAAGTGTTATTTCTCTAGCTTTGTTCTTCTTTCTAAAAATTATTTTGACTACTTGGGGTCTTTTGTGATTCCATACAAACTTTATGATTTTTTTCTATTTCTGTAAATAATGCCATTGGAATTTTGGTAGGGATTGCATTGAATCTATAGATGGCTTTGGGTAGTATGGATATTTTAACAATATTAATTCTTTCAATCCATGAACATGAGATATCTTTCCATTTGTTTGTGCCTTTTTAAATTTCTTTCATCAAAGTCTTATAGTTTTCACTCTATATATCTTCCACTTCCTCCTGGGTATTTTGTTTCAGATGCTATTGTAAATGGGCTATTTGTCTTTATTTCTTTTTCAGATTTTTTTTGTTAATGTATGAAAATGCAATTGATTTCTCTATGTTGACTTTATATCATGGAACTTTACTGAATTCATTGATTATTTCTAACAATTTTTTGGTTGAATTTTTAGGATTTTCTATGTGTAAGATTATAGCATCTGCAAATAATGACAATTTTACTTTTTCCTTTCCAATTTAGATATCTTTTATTTCTTTGTCTTACTTAATTGCTGTAGCTAGGACTTCCAGTACTATGTTGAATAAGAGTGGTGAGAACAAACATGCTTGTCTTGTTTTTGACTTCAAGGAAAAACTTTGAATCTTTCATCATTGAGTGTGATGTTAGCTATGGGTTTGTCATATGTGATCTTTATTATGTTTAGGTATATATCTTCTTTACCCAGTTTGTTGAAGGTTTTCATTATGAAAGGATGTGGAATATTTTCAAATGCTTTTTTGCATCTACTTAGATGATTATATGATTTTTATCTTTTCATTCTATGAATGTGGTGCGACACATTTATTGATTTGAAATATGTTGAAGCATTCTTACATCCCAGGGATAAATCCCATGTGATCGTGGTGTATGATCTTTTTAATGTACTGCTAAATTCAGTTTGCTAATATTTTGTTGAGAATTTTTGCATCTATATTTATCAAAGATATTCATCTTTAGTTTTCTTAGAGTGTACTTGTCTGGCTTTGGCATCAGGGCTATGCTCACCTCATAAAATTAGTTGGAAATGTTCCCTCCTCTTTAGTTTTTTGGAAGAGTTTGAGAAGAATTTACATTAATTCTACTTTAGATGTTTGGTAGAGTTTATTTGTGAAGCCATCTGGTCCTGAGCTTTTCTATTTTGGGAGGTATTTGATTACTGATTCAAATTCTTTGATCATTATTGGTCTGATCAGATTTTTATTTCTTCATGATTCACTTTTGGTATGTCGTATGTTTCTAGGAATTTATCCATTTCTTCTAGGTTATCCAATTCGTTGACTTATAATTATTCATAATAAGTACTCTCTTATGATGCTATGTATTTCTTTCTTTTTTTAAAAGATTATTTATTTATTTGAGAAAGAGAGAGAGAGTGCGAGCAGTGTGAGCAGGAGAGAACCAGAGTGGGGGTAGGGGCAGAGGTTAGAGGGAGAAGCAGGCTCCCCGCTGACCAGGGAGCTTGATGCAGGACTCAATCCCAGGACCCTGGGATCATGACCTGAGGGGAAGGCAGACGTCTACCAACAGAGCCACACAGGTGCCCCTATTTTACTTTATTTCTTTCTTTCTTTAGAGAGGGAGAGGCAGGTGGAGGGGCAGAGGGAGAATCTTAAGCAGGCTCCACCCCCAGTGGGGAGCCCAACCTGGGGCTCAGTCTCACAGCCCTGAGATCATGACCTGAGCCAAAATCAAGAGTCAGACTCTTAACTTACTGAGCCACCCAGGCACCCCTGATGCTATGGATTTCTGTGGTGTCAGTTTTATTGTCTCCTCTTTCATTTTTTTTTCCCCTTTTGAGTCCTCTCAGTCTAGCTAAAAGTTTGTCAGTTTTGTTTATCTTTTCAAAAAACACTAGCTCTTAGTTTTGTAGATTTTTTCTATTGTTTTTCTGATCTTTCTTTCATTTATTTATGTTCTAATCTTTATTTCCTTCCTTCTGCTAACTTTGGTCTGAGTTTTTTTTTCCCCCTGAGTTCCTTGAGATGTAAAATTATGTTATTTGAGATCTTTCTATTTTCCTAATTATGCATTTATCAGTATAAACTTTCAGAACTGCTTTTGTGGCATACTATTAGTTTAGGTGTGCTGTGTTTATATTTTCATTTGTTTTGAGATATTTTTTGATTTCCATTTGAATTTCTTCTTTGACTCGTTGGTTGTTCAGGATTGTGTTGGTTTAGTTTGTACATGCTTATAAATTTTTCAGCTTTCTGCCTGTTGATTTCTAGTTTCAATTATATTTATTTATATAGTTTATGTAGTGGTTTCTAGAGCTTGCAATATGTATACTTAACTTTTCACAGTCTACTTGGAACCTATGCTTTTTACTTCAAATGGAATTTAGATAATTTATCACCATATCCTAAAATGATTGATTAAAAATAAAAAACTAGAGTATTGATTAACTATGTAATCCAGATCCATCCTATAACTCTTCCTATGTCTTAGGAAGACATTGCCCAGCATACAAATAACTGATAAGTTATAAAGGAAAGATAACATATTTTATTCTAAAATTTAATCATTTATAATGTAACTACTTTAGAAATAAATTATATTTTAAAATAATTTGATTGATGTGTGAATAGTAGAAAGTTATTAATATTGAACACATTTAAATTTTATTTGCCAGGATTTTTTCCCCTCCAATACCTAATTAAATGAATTTGCCAACATTGAACATAAGAAATAAGTAACAAATCAAAGCTTGCTCATAGAAAACCTGTCATTTATGATACTACTTATAACTAGTATCTGGAAAAAGAAAATAACACTGGGGTGCCTGGGTGGCTCCGTCATTTAAGCAACCAGCTCTTGATTTTGGATCAGGCAATGATCTCAGGGTCATGGGATTGAGCCCCACATTGGGCTCTGTGCTCAGTGGGGAGTCTGCTTGAGGATTCTCTCTCTCCCTCTCCTTATGCCTCTACCCCTGCTTGTTTATTCTTTCTCTCAAATAAGCAAATAAATCTTAAAAAAAGAAAAGAACCAAACTGTGGCCTTTTTATATTATTAATGAAAATTTTGTCTACTTTTAAATTTCTAACAGTAGTTCAGAGTAGGAATTAAGGGGTTACTTATACTACAGCAATGTTCATATTTATGGGCTACTTTTTTCATATTTCAAGGGCTATTTCTTAACAATTATGTGGGTAGAGAATATCCTCATTTTACATATGAGAAAACTGAGAAATAGAGAAGTAAATTTCCCAAGTTCATACATGTTGAATAGAAGAGGCATGGTTTAAACTTGAGTATTTTGGCGTCAGAATCCACACTCTGAACTATCTTATTATCTAGTCTCTAGAAGAGAGGGCAGTAGCATTGTAGTATTACCATCTTGAGAAACTTCAGAATATAAAACAATTTTTTATTTTTTAAAATTAAAAAAAATTTTAAAGATTTTATTTTTAAGTAATCTCTACACACATTGTGGGACTTGAACTCATGACCCTTGAGATTAAGAGTCACATGCTCTACTGACTGAGCCAGCTGGTGCCCCTAGAATATAAAACAATTTTTAAAAACAAGAGTGGTATGTTATTATGTGTGTGTATGTATGTGTCAGTGTGTGTATGTATATGCACATATCTGTATAATTTTTGCTCAAAGTAACTCTCTAATTTGGTTACAGATATTGTGTAAATTCCATAATGGAAAAAAGATCCTGTTAGGCATCAATGTATTCTTATGCTTTGCTATTTGTTTTCAGGTTTCACTTTCATGTCTTTACACATTGATGTATGTACAAATAACATGAAACAACCATCAGGTTTTGAATTCTGCTTCTGAGAAAGGCCACAAGATTATAGTCTTAAAACTTTAATGAGTAGGATCCAATTTGGTAACATTCTGCATGTCATTATGACCTCTCTCTAAAGTAGATTTTTCTTATGCCATTTAGCATTTTTTTTGAGAGTTTAAGAACTACTACACACTAGTGGTAAAAAGTGTTACTTTATTCTTTCATGCCTTATTTCTTTACCACTCTTCTCAAATATTGTTTCCTGTAAAAACTGATCTAAAAGACAGTTAGGCTAATCAAATTAGTGAATATTGCAATGTTTTTTGGTTTATTCTTTCTTGTTTTAGTTTTTTCACTTTATGTGGTTATTTATTTTAAATTTTTTATTTTTAACAAATTTTAATTTAAATTCCAGTTAACATACAGTGTAATGTTAGTTTCAGGTGTACAATATCAACACTTCCATACATCACCTGGTGCTCATCACACGTGCCCTCCTTAATTCCCCATTACCTATTTAACCCATCTCCCTGCCCACATTCCCTCTGGTAACCATCGGTTTGTTCTCTAGTTAAGTTTGTTTCTTGGTTTGCCTCTCTCTGTCTCTTGCACCTTTGTTTTGTTTCTTAAATTCCACATGAGTGAAATCCTATGGTATTTGTCTTTCTCTGACTGACTTACTTCGCTTAGCATAATACTGTCTAGCTCCATATATGTCATTGCAAAAGGCAAGATTTCATTCTTTTTTTATGGCTGAGCAATGTTCTGAAAATCAAAATCAGCCCTGCTGGTATTCCAGTAGAGAAAATATACTTTTCTTATTCTGCAGTGGAAAAACTGAAATATATAAGCTGTTTCATTCTTCAAATAATTTGAAAATCTTATTCTTTCAATACATGATGTGGGATGTATTAATGAGGAATCAAAATTTTGAATGGGTAAGTCTTTTGGAGAAAACATGTCCACAAGATGTTAGTTTTCTTTCTTCCATCCTTTATAGAATTTCTGTCCCTTTTTAGAGAACAAAAAAATAGCTGATTCCTGTGCAGCATTTACAATGCTTTGAAGTTTTACTTTCTTCTTAAATAATAATGAGTTAGTAAGATTTCTGAGACAGAATTTTTTCCATCATCCAAACTTTAGTTTTTACTTCCTGCCTATTATTCTTCTAACTCTACCTTAAATTATTTCATTCTAGTATTTGTTGGAATTTTAAAGATTGATTTTAATTTAAGGATGTACACAGTGTCACAGTAGGAGAGTTTTCAAAGGTTGGTGGAGTCAAGCAACCTCTTCTTCTTCTTCCTTTTTAAGATTTTATTCTTTTATTTGAGAGAGAGTGAGCACGAGCGGGGGTGGGGGAGAAGGGAAGGGCAGAGAGAGAGAGAGAGAGAGAGAAGGAGGCTCCTTGCTGAGGGCCTCAATCCCAGGAACCTGAGATCATGACCTGAGCTGAAGGCAGAAGCTTAACCAAATGAGTTGCCCAGGTGCCCCAAATTATTCTTTTAATAGACATTTAGAAAAAGAAATCTTTAGTTCACATTCATATGTACTCAAAATAGAAGTTCTAATATTTTCTGTGTTCAGTAAATATGATGATGCTGGAAAATACAGAGCAATGGTAGTCCTACTTAGTGTGACCTTTCATTATAACTATACCTGCTGCAGAGAGAGTCTGCCTGGCCTCAGAGAGCCTCACTTACTAAGCCACTGCTAAACCCTGAGCCCCAGTGTTCCCACCAGTGTCACTATAATCCAATTAAATTGAAGATGAAGGTATGGCCATAAAAGAATCACTTCTCTCTATATTAATAGATCTGACTATAGCAAAAAGAGCTGGATTTTATGCAATTTTCTGTTTGTACTGGAGAGACAAAAATTTCATTTTGAACAAAGGTGGAAATGTAATTTATGTTAGGAGATTGACAGAGACAGCTAATCTGACATATGAGTTTGCTTTGATATAAATCATAGATTGCTAATAATAGATGCATCATTTCTTGATGTAAATTTATCCTTTTTAATGTTTTCATCAGGTCTTTCAGCAAACATGCTCTTCTTCGCTTGATTTCTCAGTATACTCCTGGTTCAGTGAATTAATCAAATAATATGAATTATTTAAATTAGTAAGAATTATTAAGGAGTAAGCAATTTTGATATTTTCCCTTAGTTCTAAGAAGAATGCACATAATTTCTCCTCTGTCTTAAAGAGAAGTTAGAAGATGTAGATATTCAATTGCACAATTCATCCAGATAATATGACATGACAGCCAGTCAACAAGGATTTTTTTAATTAAATACATAGCAGTATAAATTCTATAATTTTCTTTGACCATTATTTAAGTCTTCCAAGAATTAGCTGATAGTATTTTTATTAATTGTAACTTATTTTTAGCAATAGTTGGCAAAATCAGACCAAAGCAGAAACATATAATTCAGATTTAAACAATTAACCAAGTTCAGACACCTTTGAGTGCTCATAGAGGTCAGAATATGCTAGCATGATGCTCTATACTAGGAATACAAAAATGGATACGAAATGATTGCTGTTCCAGAGGAGTTGGGGAGTTGGGAGATGGGGAGACAGACATGTGAACAATTAATGTGATAACTTGATATATCAAGTTGTATGGGAACACAGAGGAATTAATTGTTTATCTAGGCTGGAGAGTTGGGAATTATAAAGAGGAAACATGATGCAGAAAAGCACAGAAGTCTGAATGTTTGTGCCAGTGATCCAAGGATGAGGAATAATCCATTGTGCCTAGAAAATACAGTGTGGGAGTGAGGGGCGAGGAGCCAGTCTGTTCTATGAAGACCCTGGATGTCAGGCTGAGGAGCTTTTGCTTTGTTGAAAAGGATGAGATGTAGCCAGAAGGGTGATTGAGAAACTTTATTACTGATGGTCTCTTTCTCACTGGTGTGTAGACTTATAAACTGGTTTTGATAAAAATACAGAATTTGATTGACGAAATATATTGATAAAAATACCTACTTGATTTGGAATCTTTATTGACCAAGTCTTGTGAAATCTTATTTTACGTTAGATTACAGGGCTTTTCATCTCCCTACCCCTGTAAATAATTTGCTTTTTACTTTTAAGCAGATAATGGTTTATATAAAAATACTCACAAGGGACAAGGGGCGCCTGGGTGGTTCAGTCAGTTAAGTGTCTGCCTTCAGCTCAGGTCATGATCTCAGAGTCCTGGGATCGAGCCCTGAGTTGGGCTCCCTGCTCAGCGGGGAATCTGCTTCTTGCTCTTCCTCTCCCTTTGCCCCTTTCCCCCCACTTGTGTTCTCTCTCTCTGTCTCAAATAAATAAATAAATAAAATCTTTAAAAACAATAACAAAATAAAAATACTCACAAATTTACTTCTCCTGACTAACCAACTTGTGAAATTTGCATACAAAAATAAAAATAAAATAAAATAAATGAAATAAAATATTTTTTGGCCATAACAAAATATGTTTTCCACATTAGCTTTTGACAGAAAATTGAAATGGGCTATTCCACAACTATATACAAAATTGAAGCAGCAAGATATTTTCATGGGAAAAAAATGTTCTCTTTATCAAGAAATGTTATATTCTTAAGGGAAATGAACATATGTTCCAAAGCCATAACTTGGTCCTAAAGAGAATTTGAAGAATGTCAGCTTCCCATGATGACGTTATCTAGAGGTTTAATTATGTCATTAAAATTAGATTTGCCATTGTTAGGAAGCATCAAAGCATTTATAACAAGATAAATTAAAGTTTCCAAAAAGAAAAAAAAGGTAGTGCACCCCTCTAGATTTTCAAAGGCTCCTCTGTGCGCATGCAGAGCTTTACAGGCAAAATTTTTTCAAATACTTCATGTGGAAAGTAATCCTAACATGTGGATATGTTTCATTTCTAAAAACATTTTTACTTTTCTGGAAGTTTAGAACAAGATTAAATAAATTTTAAGATTTACAGACATTTCTGATGGAACAACCAAATCCTCTCCCTTCCCCCTGCCAAAAAAAAAAAAAAGTTGGATATATCAGAACAAAATAAAACAAGGGTCACAAGGAATTATGTGTCTAAAAGGAAAATCTCCAGCATTCTTTTGCAGCTGTTTACTGCTTGGCTGGTAAGCAGTTCTAACGTGAATTTGGACCTCAGCCGATGGGTTTGCCATGGTTCACTCTGTAGAGACACTTGCCCAGATAGGCTAATAAGATTTATGCTCTTCTATCAAATGTCACACCTCACAGGCCTAATAAGTAAGTGCAAACCTAGCACATAAGCAAAACATTCACACTGAGAAACTACTAGCTGGATATCTTGTATTTCTTAGTTTGTGTCCTGGGCAGATAGTTCCAACACAGAACTCTGCTGTCAACCCAGACCTGGTAATCATCCTTTCAACAAAAATCTGATGGCTTCTGTGTTCTAGATATTAAGGAGGAAGCTGTAAATAGCATTTGCAAGGCTCCTGCTCTCAGATAATTTATGAGACAGACATTAATAAAAAAGTACAGAAAGAAAGAAGATAAATACAGATTGTGACCTTGACACCTAAGAGATTGATTGGGACAGAGACTTTCTTTAGAGAAAAGAAATATCAATAGGAAGTTACAGTTGAGTCAAAGACCTAGGGATAAGATAGTGCTAGACATCCAAAAAGCTGTGGGAAAAGAATTCCAGGGGAAGGGCAAAGCCCCTGACTGGGGAAAGGGACCTTTCTTTTATTCAACAAGTAACACTGAACATTCCCTCAACACCAAGATCAGTTTCATATGTAAACATCATTTCCTTGATGTAACAGGGAAGGCATTTTGGAGAAGTAGAGAGACACATATGTAAATGCTGTTACTTATGTGCAAGTGAGTCACTGGTGAGTTAAAGGGGGTGACATTTGGATTGGGAGATTCAAGAAAATGATAAATTATATTTGATTTGATGGGAGAGGGGAGACAAAGGAAAGGCAGCTGATGAGGAAGGAGTTAAAAATATTGGTGTGCTACCAGGTGATGCTGTTTGAGCCAGCTAGCAAGTAGGCAGGTTGAGTGATTGTTTTGTGTAGCTCCCTTGTAAACAGGAAGATGTAACGTAAGGACCCTTCCTACATTCAAATTACCTAAAGTATCCTTAGCAACAAGTACCAATCAGCTTGCCCTGGGTTCACTATTTCTGGGAGACTTTTGCTTGGATACATGTTGGTAGAGCTTCTGGTCCCAGAAGACCCAAGTGAAATGACAGGGAGCAAAGAAACTCAAGACCTGATAGCTTTTATTCAGTAGCTTTCATAGGAAATACCTGATCCAATGGGAA
>NC_138369.1:177163021-177177666 GCF_054177405.1 Leptonychotes weddellii
TCTCTGTGGATAGGTCTGATGTTATTCTGATGTTCCTCCCTCTGTACGTAAGGAATCTCTTCCCCCTAACTGCTCTTAAGATGGTTTCCTTGGTTCTAAGGTTTACGAGTTTTGGCATGTTTTCCTTGATCTTGGGAGGGGTCCTCTCTGCCTCTAGGATACGAGTGTTTGTTTCATTCCCCAGATTAGGGAAGTTCTCAGCTATGATTTGCTCAAATATATCTTCTAGTCCTCTCTCTCTCTCCACCCCCTCAGGGATCCCAATAATTCTGACATTGGAACGTTTCATGGTGTCACTTATTTCTCTGATTCTATTTTCATGGATTTTGAGTTGTTTTTCCCTGGCCTCCTCTTTTCCCTTCTTGTCTATTAATTGGTCTTCTAGATCACTAATGCGTTCTTCTGCCTCGCTTACCCTAGCTGTTAGATTATCTAGATTAGATTGGATCTCACTGATAGCATTTTTAAGTTCTGCCAATTCAGCTTTCATTTCTGTCCTTAGAGACTCTATGTTGCCATTAATTGATTTCTCCATTCTAGCTATTGTCTTCACAATTGTTACCCTGAATTCCATCTCTGAACATGTTGGTTATAACTGAATCCATTTGTAAATCTGTGGTATAAGTCATAGTCTCTGAGTTTTTCCTATTTTGGGAGTTCCTCCTCCTAGTCATTCTGTTGAGGGGTGGTTGAGGGAATGTATAGAGTCCAAATTATTGACCAGAACCCAAGCAAGATGCACCTGTTTTCTTGGGACCTTAGGGTTGCTGGCCTCTTGTTTTCCCAGCCTGTCTTCTGCAGGAGGGGCCTGCTGCGCTGTTACTCAGGCAACCCTGTTTGGGCAGAGTTGCCCTGCCCCCTGTGGTGGGAAATGGGCTCAGTGAAAACCGGCTTTTTGGGGCTTTTGTTCTCTGACGGCTTTCCCTGGAGGCTTTCTGTGTCTCTTTCGAGAGTCAGAGCAGAAGAGATCGTTTCCAACCCTCTGCCTCAGAGCAGAGAGATCACCGTCTCTTTGTCAGTGAGCTCTCCAGGCCACACTCTCTCTGTTTCTGTCTGTGCTGCTATAAACTGCAGCGTCCTGGGTTGTGCGCCCCTCAGCAGTGCTCCCAGTCCTCGCCTCCAGGTCGGGGCATGTCTCTGCCCTTTGAGCTTCCAAAACTGCCAGCCACCCCCAGTTTGCATGTGTCACCCCGCTGCTCTGGGTTACAGTCCGAGGGGCTGCCCTAAAGTCCTTTCCCTGCCCCTACGGGTCTGCGAGTCTATGCCCCGGCCCCAGCTCAGGAGGCTATCTCGCACTGGGGTGTAGGATCCCCATGGCCAGGCTCCCTCCCGCTGCCATTTATCCTGATATCTGCCCGCGGAATCATGGCTCCCCCTTCATACCTCAAAACCAACCTCCTGCAATATTCTGTTTGTAGAGATCCAGATCTACTTACATCTCAGGCTGATTTCATGGGTGTTCAGAGTGATCTGGTAGTTATCCAGCTCAATTCTGGGAACCGGTTGGAATAGGGCCCCCTACTCCTTAACCATCTTTTCCAGGTTCCTGCTTAACTATTCTTATAGTTAACTAGCATTTACTCCATTGATCAGGGCTTTGCACTGCCAGTCAGAATGGGTGGCTGTTTGTATGTGTGACTCAAAAGGCTTGCCTGCACCAGAGTATTTCCACCACTGGTCAGACAGCAGTATCTGCAGTTCTCATGGCTATAGCCCTACTTCTGACTTACCTCATGACCTCTGGAAGGCCCTTGTTAATCTGAGTCTGCTGCCTGAAGAAGGAAGCCTTATAACCAGTTTTCTTTCTTTCTTTCTTTTTTAATATCTTATTTATTTGAGAGAGAGAGGGAGAGGGAGAAGGAGATAGAGAAGGAGAAGCAGACTCCCCACTGAGCAGGGACCCTGATGTGGGGTTCGATCCCAGGACCCTGAGGTCATGACCTGAGCCTAAGGCAGATGCTTAACCCATTGAGCCACCCAGGTGCCCCCTATAACCAGTTTTCATACCCAGTCAGCCATTAACATATTTTTAAAGGGCAGAATGACTCTCCAGAATGGTTGGAGATTGAGGATAGACAAGGGGAGGAGTGACAGAAGTCACATGGCTCGAGCTACTATTGGGAAGGCAGCATGATCTATGATGGGTCAATCCTGATACCTGGGGTGAGAGTGACAGTGTGCCCAGCTACGGGACGTGGGGGAGGTTTGGAGGCACAGATGGAAGGAGGAGCTCTAAAGAAGGATAGGTTTATGCACATATGTGTGGCATACACAGTGTAGAAGACAAAATTTTTGGCTTCCCAATTTTGCTTTAGGCTGGGTCCTATCCTATAGCCCAGACAGATTCAGTGACCCTGTCTGACCTTAGAGGAATTTTGCAGACAGACTCCCTTGTGATCTTGCCTAAGTGAAGTAGCTTGGATAACTATATGATAGCTAGAGGCAAGAATCTGTACCAAATATAAAGTTTGCTGCCTTGCTTTTCATTTGCTCTTAAGAATTTTCACAATCGGGGCGCCTGGGTGGCTCAGTCGTTAAGTGTCTGCCTTCGGCTCAGGTCATGATCCCAAGGTCCTGGGATCGAGTCCCACATCGGGCTCCTTACTCAGCGGGGAGCCTGCTTCTCCCTCTGCCACCCCCTGCCACTCTGCCTACTTGTGATTCCTCTCTCTCTCTCTGTGTCAAATAAATAAATTAAATTAAAAAAAAAAAGAATTTTCACAATCAATATAATCTATAGCTTTTTTCCCCAAAAGAACTCAATAGATCACTTTACCTCCTTAATATTGATTTACTTAAAATTCTAGTTTTAGCAGAGGAAGCTAGTCTTTAGTCTTTACAAATACAGCAAAAACAGTTTATTAAAAATGTAAGGGGTCCAAATTAAAGGAATATGAATTATTTAGTATTTTATTTATCATTGAAACATTTAGCAATCCTCTTTATTTTAATTTTTTAATAAAGATTTTATTTATTCATTTCAGAGAGAGAGAGAGAGAGCACCTGAGTGCAAGCATGAGCAGGGGAAGGGACCGAGGGAGAAGCAGACTTCCCGCTGAGCAGAGAGCCCAACTCGACTCGGGACTCCATCCCAGTACCCTGGGATCAAGACCTGAGCCAAAGTCAGACTCCCAACCAACTGAGCCACCCAGGCTCCTGCAATCCTTTCTTTGAACAAAGAACCCATGAATCATTGAGATTAAGGTGTAATAGTTTATGTATAAATTTGTGATACCAATTTTTTGGATTTTTTTAAAAGATTTTATTTATTTATTTTTAAAGAGTGAGAGAGAGCGTGAGTGGAGGGAGAGGCAGAAGCAAAGGGAGAGAGAGAATCTCAAGCAGACTCCCGCTGAGCATGGAGCCGGGTGCGGGGCTTGATCTCACCACCCTGAGATCATGACCTGAGCCTAAATCAAGAGTCAGATGCCCAACTGACTGCGCCACCCAGGTGGCCCTCACTTTTTGGACTTTTAAAGTTATGGTAGTTCTATTCAGTTTTCCCCTTACATTATACATTGGGGAAATCTGGTACTGATTTTCCTATATAGTAAAAATATCATTTCTCAATTTATGTCTGAAAATTTAAAAACTGATCAGTATAAAACAAAATAAAAAGTACTTTGAATTATTGACTACTCAGATAACTACTCTAACTACTCCGAATTATTCACTGTTAATATTTTGTTTTACTTCCTTTTCGTGTTTTTTCTATTCAGATATATTAGCAAATATATAAATATACAGAGTACCATACATGTGTTGGTACAGGTGTATATGTGTATATGTTTATACCTAAACCAAATTTATAGTATGCTGGATAAATAGTTTTAAATGATGCTTTGTTACCTAACAATTTGTCATTGAGTATTCTTCAAAAACATAAATTTTAAACCATCCAGAGGATTTTATTTTACTATCCCATGTTGGACATTTCATTTGTTTCCAATTATTTATTATTAAAAATAACAGACTACACTGAGTATTTTTATATATGAATATTCTACTTACCTTTGGGGGAATCACTGGGTCAAGGGTCATGAATGACTATTTTTAAATGATGTTTGGTGCATTATTTTCAAATTCTCCTCTGGAAGAGATGTGTGAGTTTCTCCCTTCTTCATATATATACAAAGGTACCATGTCATTGTATTCTCATCGACACTGGGGAATATAAGGCTAACAATGACTTTGCTAATTTGCTGGACAAAACTGTCTCTGATTGTTTTGCTTTAAATTTTTATCATTTTATCTCTGATTGCTACATTGGTAGCTTTATAAGAAATATTATTTTTCCTTTCCCTTTTTTAGCCTTGAAAAGTAACAATCATAGTTGTTTCATGGGGAAATTGGGAAACACAAATATGTGTGAAGGTGCTATATGAATATTAGGAAGCATTATTGTTGTGAAGCCATCATGGCAAGAATGAGACATCTTTATTCAGTGACAGCCAGCTACAAATATTAGCATTCCTGATGCTTGTCCTCTTCTGAAACAGCGGCCCTTGGTGCCCAGGTTGCATTTATTCAGTTCTCTTCTGATCTCAACCCCAGCTGGGGTAGACAGGTCGTGAAAGTTCAGACTCTTCTCTCCCTACCAGGCCCTTGCTATAAGCACTTGCAGCTGTCTCTCTGCATTCTGCCCCTGAGCCTTCTCCAACATAGGAGTCTCCTAGCTGGCTGGCATTGGGCAGCCCAAAGGTGCCTGCATGGGGGAGGGATTCACATCAGGGGGAACCCTGAACCAAAGGGAGATGGGAGTGTTCCAGTTGCCCATCTTTTGGTTGATCAGTTCTGGGAGGCATTCCATTTATGCTTCTCAGGATTTCTGGCAGAATCCCACTTTGCTGCCAATAGCAGAGACCTTAATAATGCACCATGTAATGGCCTTCCTCCTTTGGTGTTCTGACTTTCTTTGCTCCCTGACTTCTGTTTCTTAGGATCGGCTTCAAAATAAACCAACTATAATCAAGTCCTTAGTCTAGACTTTCCTCTAGGGAAGCCCTAAACTAAGATACCATCCTTTCCCTTCTCCTCCAGTAGTTCTGAGCTCTTCTCCTTCCCCTGTAGAACATTCACTTAACTAACTCAGCCATTACATACTGAGTGCTGACCAGGTGCCAGGCAGCATTATTGTGGGAGACAGGGATACAGACTCAAATTCTGGCCATCAGGGAGCTACAAGCTAATGCAGCAGGCAAAAAATGAGCACAATAAATAGGTAAACTAAAGTTCATAAGTACCAAGGAGCAAAAAGTAAGGGAGATAGGAAATGTCTGGGGTTGTAATTTCACACAATATGGACAGGGGAGACCTTACTGAGAAGATTGCATTTGAATAAAGATCTGAAGATGGTAAAGGAGTGAGCCATGTCTCTATCTATAGGAAAAATACTCCATCTGAGAAGAAAGCGAATACATGGGCCCTAAGATGGCAGCATTTCTGGAGCATGTAGAAGTATGGGGAAGGCCAATGTGGTTCAGCAAGGTGACAGAGGAGGAGAATGGTTAGGGAGCTAAATGGATGTTAGATCACATAGGAACTTGAAGGTCTTTGCTGTTTACTCTGCCATTTGGTGGGAAATTCCTGGAGAGTTTTGAGCATAAGAATCTCATGGTCAAAAAAAAAATTATTCTGTCCACTGTACTAAATGTAGTCTTTAGGATGACGAGGGCAGAAGCAGAGACCAGGTAGGAGGTTATGGCAGAAATCCAGGAGAAAGATGATTGTGGCTTGGACTTGAGTCTTAGCATGGAGGTGATGAGAAGTGTTTGATTCTGGATATATTCCCAGGCTGGATTTGATAGAATTTACTGATGGATGGATAGGATTTGGGGTGTGACAGAGGTAAAGAATCATGGGCTGGAAGAATTGTGTTTGCCATTTACCGGGTTGGCGAAATGAGTGAGAGAAGGGAAGGTTCGAGGAGGTCTATCAGGAGCCAAACTTTCCACATATTAAATATTAATATTAAATAAACCACATATTAAATAAACCTGTTTATTACTCCCCATGGGAAATGTCAAGGAAAGTAGGTGGTTGCATATATGAGTCTGGATTTAAGAAAGGTCAGAGCTGGAGGTATAAATTAGGGAGTTGCTAGTATATAGATGACATTTTGAAACTTCTTGGATGAGATTTCCAAGGGAGTATGTGTGGATAGAAAAGAGAAGAGATCCAAATGTGGTATATTAGTCTGCCAGGGCTGCCATAACAAAATACCACAGACTGGGTGGCTTCAACAGATTTTTATTTTTCATAGCTGTGGAGGCTGGAGGTCCAAGGTCAAGGTGCCCACGGTAGTGGTTTCTCCTGAGGCTTCTGTCTTTGATGTGCAGATAGCACCTTTTCTCTGTGTGCTCACGTGACCTTTTCTCAGTGTGTTTGCGTCTCTGGTGTCTCCTTCCTTATGACCTCATTTACCTTAATTACCTCTTAAAAGACCCTAACCTCCCCTAAGCATACACATTCTAAGGTATTGGGGGTTAGGGCTTCTATCAACACACAAATTTTAGGGGGATACAGTTCAGCCCCACAGGTAGCTGTCAGGGACATTCTGAAGTTAGGATGATGGAGAGATAAGAAGGGATAGTCAAAAAATACTGAGATGGTGAGGAAAGAATGGTAAGAGAAAAAACTAAAAGATACCATACAAAATAAAGAGAATAGGAAGAGACAGAAAGAGGAGAAAGTGATCAGTTGTGTAGAAAGACTGTCGATAGGCCAGGTACCATGAGGACTGAGGATGAATATTGAATTTAGAAATGTGGAGATCATTGGTTACCTCTGTACGATTAGTAGTGGTAGAGTGATGAGGTTGGGCACCTTACTGTAGTGGGTTCAAGAAGAATTAAAGAAAGGGAAATCAGAGGGAGGGAATAAAGATAACTCTTTGAAGAATTTTTTAAAAATATCATGTTGTGGGGGCCTGGGTGGCTCAGTCGTTAAGTGTCTGCTTTCAGCTCAGGTCATGGTCCCAGGATCCTGGGATCGAGCCCCGCATTGGTCTCTCTGCTTGGTGGGAAGCCTCCTTTTCCCTCTCCCACTCCCCCTGCTTGTGTTCCCTCTCTCACTGTCTCTCTCTGTGTCAAATAAATAAATAAAATCTTTAAAAAAATATCATGTTGTGGTCTTAACCTCAAGCCTTATGAATGGAGATGAGCATAATATTGATGGATTCATTGATGTATTGGAATTTGGAGTCAACCTCACAAAATTAGCTAAAATTTAGACTTCCCATCTAAGATGATGTGGTAGGCAGAATAATGTCCTCCCCCAAATGTTCATGTCCTAATCCCCCAAACCTGTGACTTAGTTACCTTTCGTGGTAAAAAGGACTGCAGATGTGATGACATTAAGGATCATGAAATGAGACCATCCTGGTTTATTAGGGCATTTATATTTAAATGTAATCACAAGTGTGCTTATGAGAGAGAGGCAGGAGTGACAGAGTCAGAGAGAGATTTGAAGATCCTACATTGTTGGTTTGGAAGTTGGAGGAAGGAGCTATGAGCCAAAGAAGCTGACACCTCTTAGAAGCTGAAAAAGACAAGGAAATGATTCTCCCCTATAGCTTCCAGAAGGAGCACAGCCCTGCTGACACCTTGATTTTAGCACTATCAGACCTAATTTTAGACGTCTGACATTTAAAAATGTAACATAATGAATTTGTGTTGTTTTGTGGCAATTTGTTACAGTAGCTATAGGAAACTAATGAAGATGGCATAAGGGAGAAACCATTGCGGACCTTGCAGTATAGAGGATTAGTGTTGACCTTAGATCCAGTCAAGAGGATCCCTAACCTAGGTCCCATTCTTTAAAGGGCACACTCTGGAAGACCTCCCACCATAGGATGAAGGGTCCATGGAATGAAGGGAATGTTGCCCATCTGAGCCCATGCTCTGCCTTTTTTGGACCACAGCATCCTAGAATTCCTGCTCAAACAGCACTGAACCTGTTTCCAGTGTCTCTATGGATGCTCAGATTAGATTCTCCAGGAAGCTGACTCTGAAGAGTTTAGCATTTAACATGTATAGAAAGGAATGGCTTTGAGATGGACATCAAGGGAAGCTCATGGAAGGAAGCAAGATTGGGCAGAGGGAGAAGTTGAGCTGTGTCACAGGTCCTGTGAATGGCATGGGAGCTCTGGAGCTAGAATGACCTTTCTCAGTTGGTGCAAGCTGGCCCAGGGTGGGCAGGCCTTATAGTCTCACATGCATCAGTCACTGAATGTGGGTTGTCCCTAGAATGAGCATGACCTTGGTGATGAGGCTTTCTGCAGTTGAAGCAACCCTAAAGGGGCTAATAAACTAAAAACTGTCTATCTGCCTACTTTACTCCCCCAAAATGGGGTAGCATGTCTTTCATTGAGGGGAAATCTTGGTGTCACAACACAGGGCTCACTTTGGCAGACCCCTTCCTAGGGACTGTCATCTTAAGTTAAGGAGACAACTACTCTGGCGCATATACCCCTGTTCCCAAGTATGTTCAATGGAAGGCTGATTGTAGGGTGTGGGGAGGGTGAGCTTATATTTGTGAGCTGGAATTTCTACAGGTGTGTTCATGAAGGCCTTTCAGGTGTGGATGGCTTGCGTAGGAAGAAAATTGGAGCAGGCCTGAGGCCAAAGGCTGGGGGCTGGCTCTCCCTACACTCTGTATTCTGTCCCAGGACACCAAATGGCCAGAGAATTCTAAATTTGAACCTGATTTCTCAGGTTGTTATGCAGAATTATTTCTCAAGGTAGAAGAGTAGAACCTATTTGATTTCACAGCTTAGTTTAAATCTTTTTATAACTTTAGACAGATGGAATATAATCCTCTATTTATACTCTTGCCCTGAGCCCTGCAAATGTTGTAGGGGGTTTAGCTGATCACCTACCCCTATTGGATCACTTCCAGATAAATTCTGCCTTAGAAATTTGCCTGACACAAGGGGCAATTTAGCACACTGCATGAAGTACAATTTTTTTCCAACTGAAGTCCTGAAATTTAAATTTTTCATATTATACTTCGGTCTACCTTGTTTAGTAAAAGAAAATGGGGTATACAGAATTTCTACTTAGGAATTATGGTCAGATTCATTTCTACCCATCCCCAGTCAGTCATATGGTCCCCATTGCCTTTGTTCTTAGATCTATAAGCATTGGAGTAGCTGTTTTTACTGGATTGTTTTCCAGTACTCTGTGGGCCAGTGGGAGTCATGCTGGGAAGCAATCACAAGTTCATGGCAAGGACACTTCCCAGCTGCTAAGCTCCTTTAGGGCAATAAAGGACCAGCCCTCGCCTAGATGGAGAGACCTTTCTGGAGACATATGTCTCTTGATACAAACAGACCATTTCCCTTCTCAACTGGGGGCCAATCCAAAGTAGGTAGATTATTCCACTTTACAGTCTCATACAAACTAGAACATTTGCACTTGTTCTTTTTGTTTCTAGAAGACATTTATTGCTCTTGCCTGTCCTGGAACACTTCCCCCTTAGGTTATGAATGAATATTCCTCCTACTCATTCCATGGATCTGGTGTAGCTGTTGTTAAACAATAAAATTCAAACAATTCAGATTGACCATGAAAAGATTACATTCCTGGGATAGGTTGAAACTGTAATTAAGAATTGGCTTGCTGTCATGGGGGGAAAATGACTCCAATCCCCCTTCCATTTTTAACACTGTCAGTCACATTGTCCAGCTCCCCTTCCTCTGCTTGCTAAGGGGGGGAGGGAGCGTGTATAACCTGAGCCCATTTGGATAGTCTTTGCCAGGTTTTTGACTCTGAGCAGGGTAACAACTTAAGCTAAAGGTGGTTAGAACTGACCTGTTTAGAGGAAGCATCCAAAAGAGACATATTAGTGTTACTAAGTTCTTGAAGAGTACCCTTTTCCTATCATTATTTAAGCTTGCTGTGTTATCTTTTTTTTTTTTTTTCATTCTGTGACTTACCCAGAGTCTTTCCAATATGTTTTTTTGTTTACCTCAGTTGGCCATAGTTGCTAGCATGGCAAGAGCCCTAAGTGTCACTTACATTTGAAATACCTTCCCCCAATCCCACCCTACTTTCAGGTTCACTCCCTACATCTAGTTTACTTTACTCTCCTGACTTTACTCTTCTGAATTTTTCTTTGTTGATTGCCTGAACCGCAAATCGGAAATTGCTCTACTTTACCCTAGTAAACTTTACTGTCAGAACTATAGTTGGATTTTTCTCTGCTAATATCTCTTTTAGCTCAAGGTAATGGTTAAATCTTGGGAATTAGAACTCACAGTGCTCAATGCTGATATAGATAGCTATCTTTAACCTTTAAAAAGTCCATAAATTGGACAAAAAGCTAAAGCAAAATTAATGTTAAATTATTCTGTTTCAAGGTGGTGAGTATAACAGAAATTGATTGTCATAATAATTCTCCCTAATATTGTTACAGTCTCAGTGGGATTGAACAGCAAGTGCTTATTTAGCTTCTAAGTCAGTAGGTTCAGCCGATCAGTCCTGGATTGGACTTACCTCATGAGCTTACTCTCAGATATAGGTTGGGTAGGTGGCTCTGCTGACTTGGCTAGGCTCTCTTACAAGTGTGGGTGGCTTTTAGGATGGCCTTGACTAAGATAACTGGGGTAACTCAGCTCTGGTCCTTGTGTCTCTCTTCCTTCTGGCACAGATGGCTAGCCTGGGAATGTCCTACTTATGGCAGTGGCAGAGAGTCTGAACAAGTAAATTCAATCATGTTTTTGGCTCAGGTCATGATCTCAGGGTTGTGAGATCGAGCCCGACATCGGGCTCTGTGCTCAGCACAGAGTCTGCTTGAGATTCTCTCTCTCCTTCTCCCTCTGCCCATCCCTCCTGCTCATGTGCACATTCTCTCTCTCTCTCAATAAGTAAATAAATAAATAAAATCCTAGGAAAAAAATAAATTCAATCATGCAAGTGACTTTCATGCCTTTGCTTCTGTCACACTTGTCATAATCTCACTGGCCTTAGGCAAGTCAAATGACCTAGCACAGAATGAGAGAGCACTTATCGGCATAGGGAGGAGTGACAAGCTGGGGCTTGATCTACCACTGGGGTAATTTTTTTTCTTACCCTCCCCCCTTTTTTTTTGCTTTTCTGCATTTTATGATTTTTCTACAATAAACACCTATAGCTTGTTTAATAAAGGAAAATTTCCAAACTAGAACAGATTAAAAATCATTAGAAGCTTAGAAATCACTTTATATAATAAATACATTTGGCTATACCATTGGCTAAAGTATGTAATACTTTATAAAAACTTACTAAAGCAGTTAACCTGCTTGAGACCCAGGTTATTCTCATACTGGGTAAGAACATCTTTCCCTTTTTCTATTCACTGTGACTGGAGCTGATAATTGAATGCTGAAATTTATTTCTCTTGTAGACTGGAATGTGCAAGTAGTGCTCTGGCTGGGATTAAGTGCCAAGCACCGAACCCAATGAACTGTGTATTTCTGTAAGCTATTTACAGTGAGTTTGGAATTTCATAAAACTAAAACGCAATGCACCAGAGTCTACTCATTTATCTTCTTTTTACATGAACTTTTTAGTGACCAAGGGATCTTCGTGCTTTTAGAGGGATATGAAGCATGCAACTGTGGTTCGGTTGAAGAAGTTTGTCATTTTTGCACTGTACCTTGTAGCTAAAATGTTCAGATTCTGACCATGGAGCAGACTTTAGCATGATTATGGTCCAATTGTCAAGCTTGAAAGAAATGCCACCTCATCAGAGAGGTCTTTCTAGACTATCCGATGAAATAGTTACTCTCCACTCTTATTCCCTAGCTCACTCTCTTCTTAGTTTCTTTCGCACAGCTACCATTGTTCCTAGTTATTTAATTAATTGACTGTTTGCGTGCTTATTTATTTTCCTCTCTACTTCACCCAGATGTAAGCTCCTAACAGCAGGGACCATACCTGTCTTGTTCATAGTGGCCCTCCTAATGCCCAGCACAATGCCTGGAATGACATGTGTATTAGATGAAGGAAGAACCATCATAATTTAAAATTTACGTTTGAAAATCATATGTGCTAATTACCCAATTCCTCATTTTTTAAAATCTTTTGGTTATAAGATAAAAGGAACAAGCAGCACTTTTTGCTTTCCTCCTAGTGGTAGACAGTTGCATTTCTGCGAGAGGAGGTAGACAGTTTGTTGCATTTCTGCAAGAGGCCCTGTGCAAAAGTGTCTTCAATAGACACCTGGTTAATTACAATGAACGTCAACTTTTTGGTAGTGATGGGGGTTATAGAGTTAGAATCCCAAGTATAGATGAGTCTAAAACATTCGTGGTAGAACCACTGTCTGGGACTCATGGTCATTGATGTTCAGGCCCAGTAAACTCCTGATTCTGAGGAAAATCTGTAACTTGAAATCTACTCAATAAAATATTGCTTCGTTGTATGGGCTAACTGGTGAAGAGGTGTTTGTGTGGGGGTATTTGCATCATCAAGATTAGGTGAAGACAGATGAAAAGGTCACAACAAGAAAACTATAGAAAAATCCAGTCATCCTTTTTTCTCAAAGGAAAAAAAATAAATAAAAAATACCTTGCCATTTTTCACAGCTAATTTATTTAGATCTTAGTGTCTCTTATTTAGGAAGGCAGATAAGTGTCAAGAAGCAGTTTTTTCTTAGTCTTAATTTTATGGGGATTGCTGAAATTTTCTGGTTAAATAATACCAGTGCCCAAATAATACCAGTTGTTTGGTGAGGACTCAAAGACACCCCACAGGAGCATCGGGAAGAAGCCTGCCCAACAGTGTTGGCATATTGAAACTGTTGTTCCGCCCATTTTTTCCCTTGAATTTCCACTTTTTGAATGAATTTGTCTCTTTTGATCCTAATTTTTATTTCTGTCCAGAACTCATGAACTTAATACATTGACTTCCCTCCAGAAACACTTCCATTTTCTCTGCCTATCAGAACCTCCTGAGCCCATGAAGGCCTGCTTTAGTTTGCTAGGGCTGCCAAAAAAAAAAAAGGGGGGGTGCACCACAAGCTGGGTAGCTTAAACAGAGAAATTACTTTCTCACAGTTCTGGAGACTAGATGTTTGATCACGGTTGTCTGCAAGTTTGGCTTGCAGGGCTATGAGGGAAGGTTCTGTTCCATGAGGGGTGTGCAATTCAACCCATAGCAACCTGTCTCCAGCAGAGTCTGTTCCTCTTGATATTGTGTAACCAAGTCCTAAACAAGCCGTGATAGAATAAGGTCCATGGCTCCATCAGCATGAGGGGTTTTCCTAAGCTCTTGGGTCTGGGCTGAGACTCTAAGACTCACATGTCCATAGAGATGGGATCTCTCAAATTCCTGTTGAATTTCCCAAATCTGCATATTTGGTCTTTTCCATTGGCTTCTGAATGTATGTTCCAGCTTCCCTGTACCTTATTCTTCATGGTGGTAACTGGATATTCTGCTTAGCTCTTAACAAACTTCTCTCCTTGTGATAGAAGCTCTCACCTTAGGTTAAGCACCAGAATCATAGAACTACTTCAGACAAGTGAAAAAGATGTATTTTTATTAAATTTTAATACACATCTCTCATTAAATACCAATGTCTCTACTCTCAGGTCTCACACCAAGAAGAGTGACCAGCCCTACCACTGATGTGGTAACAAACGGCACCACCTTCCAAAAACTGCTGTTTGTACAACAGTGTTGCTGCTCAGATGCTAATTAAATACTAACAACTAATGGGGTCTTACTCCATCAACTCTCTGTGCAATAATAAAATAATAATAATGGTAATACCATTTATTCAGTATTCACTAAATGTCAGTCATAACTCTGTAAGGTAGACACCACTGCTGACCCTGTTTTTCAGATAAGAAAACTAAGCCTTAAGATGTCAGGGTGGGTCATTTACTAGTTATACAACTAGTAAATGGTTGACATAGTATTTGAATTTGGGTGCGCCTAGAATTTTTTTTTTTTTTTTAAAGATTTTATTTATTTATTGGAGACAGAATGAGAGAGAGAGAGAGAGCACACGAGAGGGGGGAGGGTCAGAGGGAGAAGCAGGCTCCCCGCTGAGCAGGGAGCCCGATGCGGGACTCGATCCAGGGACTCCAGGATCATGACCTGAGCCGAAGGCAGTCGCTCAACCAAGGGTGCGCCTAGAATTTAAGCACACTTTGCTATACTGGTAGCTATTCTCCCCTACCTTGCATTTACTACCAAGTGGTCTCTCCTAACTCAGGTAGGCTAGTTTTTGGCATCTTTCCTGATCTTGCCAGACCATTTGGAATCCCAGCATGTCTTGAGGAAACTGCCTCCATGATAGGACACGGCTACCAGCTCCTAACCTTCAGCTTCTGCTTATTCTCTTTTATGTTCTTGAATCTGTTTTGCTACATCTTGTCCTACTTCCTGTGCTTTCCATGTTAAAGGCCATCTTCCAAAACACCTACAGAATTATCAAGGGGACTAAAATTTTTTTTTAATTTTTTTTATTTTTTAAAGATTTTATTTATTTATTTGAGAGAGAGAGAATGAGAGACAGAGAGCATGAGAGGGAGGAGGGTCAGAGGGAGAAGCAGACTCCCTGCCGAGCAGGGAGCCCGATGCGGGACTCGATCCCGGGACTCCAGGATCATGACCTGAGCCGAAGGCAGTCGCTTAACCAACTGAGCCACCCAGGCG
>NC_138369.1:177177766-177196292 GCF_054177405.1 Leptonychotes weddellii
CTAAAATTTTCATTTGCAAAATAATCTGAGTATTTTGTGCCATAGTCTAAAATGCTTCCAATAGTCAACTGTTAGGAAAATCTGCCTCTGAATGCAGACACGGTATAAGCAGCAGACCGCTGCCCAGTTTCAGGATTGGTCGTAGAAAAGTCTTTTTAAGTTTACACCTCATAATATGCTATTGCAGGAAAATGCTTCTTAGCAGTTTTCATAGAATCTTGTCTTTTACACAACAATAAAAGGCAATTCTCCATTTCTGTGCAGCTGTTTAGCAAATTAAAATTCTCTTCTCAAGTTTGAGAGGACAAAAGAGTAGTTAAGGATATTTGATTTGAGATAATCACTTACACTATGGGTGAAAGCCAAAGTTGTTCCTTATAATGCAATAACCACTGAATTTTAAATAAGTAACACAGATGAGTCTCATTCTATGCATAGATAAATAGTTGTATGAAAATCAAAAATTTTTAAATGGAATTACATTTTAAATATATAATATCCATGAATTACTTATAGGATTTTTTATAGTAGAATGTTTGTTTTGTATAAATAATCACTCAGTATTCACTAATATGAATTCAGTTACTTAATTATGATAGTGAATTTGTTTTTAAAAAGAACATATGTAGTATACACACAAAGTACATATAAAGTACACATATTTATAACAGTTTCAGAAAGAAAAGAAATAATGCATGTTTGTAAAGGACATTGATATTTCTTTTTTTTTTTTCAGTGTTTATTTTTTTTAAAAGATTTTATTTATTTATTTGACAGAGAGAGACACAGCGAGAGAGGGAATACAAGCAGGGGGAGTGGGAGAGGGAGAAGTAGACTCCCCGCTGAGCAGGGAGCCCGATGTGGGGCTCGATCCCAGGACCCTGGGATCATGACCTGAGCCAAAGGCAGACGCTTAACGGCTGAGCCACCCAGGCGCCCCTCAAGTCAGTGTTTTACTTGGTAAACATGTCTGAGACCATGCATCCCTGGCTGCTAAGCACCATGGCGGACAGGGCTAGAAAGGTAACAGCTTTATTTTGAGCAGGAGGACATTGATATTTCTAAAATTGTAAATATAATGTTTGATATTTGAAAAATAACTGTATTAAATTATAGGAAATACTATATCATTCTGGCTTAAGGTGGGCAAAAGTTAGCAACCATAAAAGAAGAAAGCAGAAAACACAGATTTTTAGTTTTAGCTAAGGACCAATTTATACTTTTAGTATAGCATTTCTGTTTGTTCAACTTTTTTTTTTTTTTAAGATTTTACTTATTTGAGAGAGAGAGAATGCACAAGCAGTGGGAGGGGAAGAGGGAGAGAGAGAGAATCTTCAAGTAGACTCCCTGCTGAATGTAGAGCCCGACATGGGGCACGATCCCAGGACCCTGAGATCATGACCTGAGGTGAAGTTGGAGGCTTAACTGACTGAGCCACCCAGGTGCCCCATTGTTCAACTTGTTTCTTAGGAAGTTTTACCTAAAGAATTTTGTCTTCTGTCACATGCTGTCCTATATTCCATAGGTGTTACTGTTGAAGTAATTTCAGACCCTTTCCTTAGTGAGCTAAAAGTTGTGTCATACTCCCCTTTAAAATGGACTCAAACCAGTTTTCTCTTATGAACTAAAACTAAAACTTTGAATACTATATCCTGCTAGTAGGGTTCTCACTGGTTAAATAAATGAAAAGATGATGAATAAACATATTCTGGTTACCATAATAAATCTCTTTTTAAATTATTATATGGAGTCTGATTATAAAGGTCAAATCAGATAAAAAAAATTAAAATTTTGGGCGCCTGGGTGGCTCAGTTGGTTAAGCGACTGCCTTCGGCTCAGATCATGATCCTGGAGTCCCTGGATCGAGTCCCGCATCGGGCTCCCTGCTCAGCAGGGAGTCTGCTTCTCCCTCTGACCCTAACCCCTCTCATGCTCTCTCTCTCATTCTTTCTCTCAAATAAATAAATAAAATCTTTAAAAAAAAATTAAAATTTCTACATCTGGAAAACACAAAGCAAATACACAGTTTTATTGTTTTTAACTGGCTGGCGGTTACACATTATATTACTTTTATTATAATGGGGAGGTGCATTCATTTTAATCCATACCTAATATAATGGAATGGTGGTCTTCCAAAAGATATGTCCATATCCTAATATCCAGAACCTGTGAATATGACCTTATTTGGAAAAAGGGGTCTTTGCAGATATAATTGAGTTAAAGGTCTTTAGGTAAGATCTTTCTGAATTATCTGGGTGAGCCTAAATGCAATGACAAGTGTCCTTGTAGCAGAAGAAAAAACAGAGAGACACAGAGAAGGACATATGAAGACAGAGGTAGAGATAGGAGTGATGCAGGCCACAAGTCAAGGACCATTTGCATCCACTAGAAGCTGGAGGAGACAAGGAAGAATTCTCCCCTGGAGAGTTCTGAGAGACTACAGCCCTACTGACATTGTGATTTTGGACTCCTGATCTCCAGAAATGTGAGAGAATAAATTTCTGTTGTTTTAAGCCATCAGGTTTGCGGTAATTTATTATGATAACCTCAAGAAACTAATACATACATCATACAGGCAGGGAACAATATGCTAAAGAAAACAAATGACCCATTGTTGTTGGTTCTTCATGCTGGGCAAGAAGGAAGAAAACAAGCCATTAGGAATGTTCATCTTGTGCTCTCCACTGAAAGAAGAGCTTTGATAAATCAGTCTTTCACCTACTTCTACTAACAAGATGTAAAATCTTTAGTTATTAATTTTTTTTTAGAGAGAGAGAATATGTGCCCCCATGTGAGGGGGAAGGGGTAAAAAAAGAGGGAGAGAGAATCTTAAGCAGGCTCCATACCCAGTGGGGAGCCTGATATAGTGCTCGATCTCATGACCCTTAGATCATGACCTGAGCTGAAATCAAGAGTCAGATGCTTAACTGACTGAGCCACTCAGGGACCTCTTTAGTTATTCATTTTTTATTGATGTATAGCACACACCTTATAAAGTATGCAAGTCTCAAGTGATCAATTTTTTTACATGTATGTTTATGTGTTAATATGTTTTGAGTTTCTACACACACACACATACACACACACACACAAATTGTGTAACTATAACCACTACTCAGATGAGGATACAGAATATTTCCAGCATACTAGAAGGCTCCTTTTTGCCTCTATCCTATCAAAACCCACCTATCTACAATTCCCTCCTGAAACAAGTATTCTGACTGATTACTTTTAGGAGTTATTACATTTTATAGAAAGGTTTTATTATAAAAAGTTTTATAAAAAACACAGACTGTCTTTTTGTGTGTGTGTCATTTTGCTCATGATTATGTTCTTAAAAATCATTCATGTTAATTGTATTAAGCAGTGGTCCCATTTCTTTTTAACTCCTAGGCAAGTGAATAGTCCACAAAATACTGATTTATTCTACCGTTAATGGACCTTTGGGTTGTTAGTTTTTGGTGATTGTGAAGAAAGTTGTTAAGAATTCTTGACTTGTTTTTAGTGGACGTATTCATTCATTCCACTTAGGTATATATGTAAGAGTGGAATTATTGGTCATAGTAGTCATATATTTAGTTTTAATAGTTACTATCAAGTACTATTCCAAAGTTATTGTATCAATTTACACCCCCACCAACAATGTATGAAAGTTTCACTTGCTCTACATCCTTGCCAATGCTTAGAATTGTTAGTCTTTTTAGTTTTAACCATTTAGGTAGGTGGTAAGTGGTATCATATTTTGGGTTTTAATTTGCACTTCCCTATCGAGTAATGATGTTGAACATCTTTTCATGTGCTTATGGGCTATTTTGATAGCCTCTTTCATAAAATGCCTTTTTAAGTCTTTTGCTCATTAATTTATTTTTCCTTTTTTAATTGAAAATACTTTTCTGTTTTTACTTGGGCAAATCAGGAGCCGAAATAGTTACTCCTTTGTGGTCAAAATTTAATTCTCCTGTGCATTGATTTATTCTCAGAGAGCTTTAAACCTTGATGCATTTTGTGTTCATCTTTATATACATTGTAGATTTGACCCTGGTTCTCAGTTTTTCTATCTTAATTGTAGTCCCCCAAATAATTTTTGAATATAAAGCTATTGTTATATTGTGTGCTATCAGAATGCACAATCTTTTGGTATACATATATAAATTAGATATCCCTATAGATATCCCAATTATTTATTAAATATCAATTAACATTAATATAATTACTATATTAGTAATATTATAGTAGTATCAATACTAATATATTAATATATAATATTAATTAATATGTATAGTAATAATATTCATAATAGTGACCAATGAGAGAATAAGTGATTTATATGAAGTTGGACACCCAAGATTAGTGTTAGAGTTCCCCAACTATTCAGATTCAAATTTTTTCATCCAGCTGTATTTTGTGATATTTATAGAGACTGTTCCATATTTTTCTCTCAAGTTCTTGATTTATTTTCTTAACACATCATAAATGCTATTACAGAATAAAACCATTGTAAGTAATAAGAGAATAAGCTGTTCTTTGGTTGTTAGAATATCCTGGTGTGTATTTATGCCCTGGGCCTAGAGACCTATCTACTATGTAAAATAATGTGTTTAGAACATTTAGTGTTATAAATTATGAAAAATAAATTCCCAGGGAATAAATAATTTGCTTTTAATATTAAAATACTTTATCTTTCTAATTAAAAAGGTTGATTCTAAAAACCTAAAGCTAAGATTTGTTTAGCTTCTGGATTTTTTGGGTTGTTTTGTTGTTTTAATGGGGAGAAAAAGAGAAATTGCCTAATGTTGGCTTAAGCATATGGCCTTATCTTGGGAACAGTCATAAGGTTTTAATAGAAAGTATAGAACATTAAAAATAGGATTTTAGGTGCTACTTTCTTGGGCTTGGTTAGAGGACAGAACAATTTCACAGTGGTTTTATGAGCACTCCTGATGTGTAATATTTATTTTTATTTGCTCTTCATTTATATTTAGTGCGTGTTGTAAAACTGCATAAGGCTATCAAGTAATGTTAGAAGTTATAATGGGAGACAGCCCTTAATGAGGATTTTTTTTAAATATTCACTTTGAAGTATATTAAAGACATATTCAGCTGAATAAAGCAGCTTCTGTGCATCATAGATTTAATTCATACACATAAAACCTTTCCATGTACTTGCAGAAATAACACAAAGATCAATAACCTGAAAGGATGGAGGAATGAAAATACATGGTGGATGAGGCTCCTTTTGTATGAGACAGGAGAAGGAATATTTAAAGCTTAGCATCAGATTAATATGGTCTGTTTTACATTTTGCCTGCTACATTACCAGCAAGTTGCATCTATTTCCAGAATTTTAATCAAAGCCACTGAAGGAGAAAGTAGGCAGTCAGAAAAATGAACCTGGTGGAGGACTAAGGACTTTCCTTCAGCAGAACAGTATATCCTCAATGGCCTGTTATCTCCTTATTGTATAAGGACCTCATCTTTGAGTTTTGTTGGACAACTACATACATAGCCTGTGAAGTTATGATAAATAATGATAACATCATAATACCAAGAAAATTGCCCCAATTTTTGCCTTTAAAAATGTTAGAACATAAAACAACAGAATAACTTGTTCTCGATATGTTTGGCATTTTAAGAATACATAGTGGAGATCACTCTAGGTATTCAAAAATTACATAGTGATCTCATGACTATTTGCACATGAAACATGAGAACAGGATGATCTTAAATGCAGTAGTTGTTGCCACTGATATTATGGGCTGAAGACAGTTGGTCTGGCTTACTCTGCTCTCCCTTCCTCACAGCTCCATGTGTCCTTTCCAGAGCTTTGCAGGAGATACTAGAAGTATCAAGGGCTTTGAGAGGATAAAGCAGGATCTTTCCTCGGTCAAGGCTAAACAGCAGGGGCAGACTCACATGCCCACAGGGACTGGGCAGGCTGAGTTTAACAACTCAAATGGAGTGACAGAGAACAAATAACAGACCTCAGAGTTAAGAAGTACTTGTGACTATGGAAAACCAGAAAGTGCATGCTTGGTTAAAGGGGCAACTATTACCTAACACCAGTCAATTGCATGAAGGTCTGCTGTCGCAGTTTGATCATTGTCCCTATAGACAAAATTAGGAATGAATTCATGAAACCCTGGGGGCGGGTTGTTCTTGTTAAAAATGTTATTGCTTAATCAATCACTCATATGGGTAAAATAGCCACAGTTTTCAGTGCAGTAAACCTACTGTCAAACTTGAGATCATAAAGCCAAGGTTTTTCATCGATGTCACAGCCTCGGTTTGAATGTATTCCTTTGGAAAACACTAATCGAAGGAGTACCTGCAATGAGTCACGTAACTGGAAGAGTTATAAAGAAGGATGATATGCATTATGCATCTTCATAGTCTAGCAGAGGCACTGGTTGATACAATTTAAATGCAGTCACAAAATAAAGGTTATGTAATATAACATGTTTCATACAATGATACATTATTTTTTACTTTGAACAAACTATTTCAGTATTTCTCTTGACTTCTAACTATGTAACAATTCGAAACAACAGAGTATTTTCTCTTAATTTTAACCCTTGAATTTCTAATTTCTTATGGACTGTCAATGTGAAATTACAATACTGACTCCATTTATGCACAGAGCTCGAGTGCTTACGTATTGAAAAGCAGTTAGATTAGAAGGAGATTGTGTTAGTACTTTCATGGGAAGTATTAGAAGCCCCTGATTCTAATCTAATTTTTTTGTTTGGCATTTTAAGAATACATAGTGGAAATCTTTCAGGGGCTAAAATTTACTCATTCTTCATATTTTTTTCAGTCATTGCCTTTGCCTGACTCTGAAGTGAATAGCAACAAACATCTCTTACTTCTGGTCTCTTTTTTTGTTTAAGATTTCTTTCTTTATTTATTTGAGAGAGAGAGCATGAGTGGGGTGAGGGGCAGAGGGAGATGCAGCCTCCCCACTGAGTAGGGAGCCCGACATGGGGTTCGATCCTGGGACTCCAGGATCATGACCTGAGCTGAAGGCAGATGCTTAACTGCCTGAGCCACCCAGGTGCCCTACTCTTACTTCTGGTCTTGACACCGGTTCTGACAAGGGTGGGGAGTAAATTGGCAGTTTGGGTTCCACTTGGGTGATGTAGTGTGATATAGTTAATACAGATGTTATCCTGGTAATTTTTGTGCTTGGATAACCTGCGCATCCCTCTTTTGTTACTTCTACAACAGAGTTGAGTATCCAGTAGTCTCAAATGTGGACTTTTCCTCTACTCCTGTCCAGGTAATGGTGAGGTCCTAGTGTTTTGTGGTGGAGCCTGAGATTCAGCAGTATTTGTGTAACCAGTCTGGAGTTTTGTTTTTTTTTTAAGATTTTATTTATTTATTTGAGAGAGAGAATGAGATAGAGAGAGAGAGCATGAGAAGGGGGAGGGTCAGAGGGAGAAGCAGACTCCCCGCCGAGCAGGGAGCCCGATGCGGGACTCGATCCCGGGACTCCAGGATCATGACCTGAGCTGAAGGCAGTGGCTTAACCAACTGAGCCACCCAGGCGCCCCAGTCTGGAGTTTTTAAAGTTCTTTAGTATCAGAATTTGAATCCCAGAACTACTAGTCAGGTGTCCCTTCCAGAACATCCTACAGTCTCACTTCCGCAGGACTGTATTAGAGAAATGAGCAGTATTACAAGGTCAAAATTATTTGGCAAGGCATTTTTTTTCCTTTGCTTATATCAAAATGGTCTCTAGCCATGGGATATGCTCCTATAGAATTAATTTCAGATTTTTAAAAGTGACATCTATGAGTTCTGGTTTTAACTGCGTCCTTGGCAATAAAATGTTTCTATTGGGAAAATCTGAAGTCATGCACAGTTGCTACAGGTATCATTGTTTTAGAGCTTGTCAACAGTTTGCACGCTGGTGTCATTACAGTAGGACTCACATTTCTTACTTCTTTTTTGTTTCTTCTCAAACAACTTTAGGTCTCATAAGAAGATGGTTGTTAAAGACTTTGAAGCATGAACAGTAAGACTGAGTTAGAAAGTGAGCTCTTCTCTGGCATGCAGGGGGAGTGAGGGGAATGATTAACTAGAGGCATTTCCCTTGGATTTTATTCTTGGCTCCAGCACTGATTTTATTGGATTTTCATCCTAAGCCACCATCAACTGTGTTATGAACATACATCAACTCTCTGTAGCTACGCAGCTGTGAAATGCAGCAGAGTATCTACTCTGCTAAGGAAAAAAAAAATTTTTTTTCAAACCTCTTATTTTACATTCTTACGAATTTTGGACAAAAACATTCTACACTCCCTGGAAGTTATAGTTTCTCAGTTTCAGTTTCAGTCTTGGGTGATCTTCCTACACACACAATTCTGTTCTATGTTCTCAAGATTATTGAGTGTACTGCCCATTGGTCTTTAATATACATTCTTCAAATCCCATTTTTGCTTGAATAGTGTCATCTCTGTCTTCAGCATATATCAATGACTGGAATAATAAAAGATATTTGCCTTAAAGATAAGTTATATTTGAAAGGTGCTTGATGCTGTGCATATGATACGAGCTGGTGTTTAAAAAATGTGCATACACTTATATGCACCTAAGTGAAAATTTGTGAAACTAGATTTGTTAGTAAGGCTAGGATGGATTATGCTGCAGTAACAAATTAGTCCTGAAATCCAGTTCAAGACATGCAACACAGGTTAAAGATGAAAAGGGATTTATGTAATAATTACACAAAGACCGTTAAGGCTCAGGCAGCTCTCCAGGATAGCTCCTTTCTATGTGATGACTCAGAAAGCCAGGCCGTTTGCTTCTTGTAGGACTTCCATTTCAACACACGACTTCCATGATTGCTTCTTAAAGATTTTTAAAAATGTTTTATTTGTCAGGGAGAGAGAGAGCGAGCACAAGCAGGGGGAGAGGCAGAGGGAGAAGAAGGCTCACTGCTGAGCAAGGAGCCCGATGCGGGACTCAATCCTAGGACCCTGGGATCATGACCTGAGCCCAAGGCAGCCGCTTAACCGACTGAGCTACCCAGGCATCCCTCATGTTTTCTTCTTAAAGGGAAGATAGGATCTCGAAGGCCACAGTTTGGAAGTGATCTGCATTACTTCCACTTAAATTTCACTGCTTCGAACAGGGTTTCTGACCTTTGACCATTGGCATTTGGGGCCAAACAGTTCTCTGTTGGGGATGGACTGTCCTGGGCTTGGTAGGATGGGTAGCAGCATCCCTCTTCACACTAGATGCCAGTAGCACCGCCTGCAACTGTGATAGCCAAAGATGTCTCCAGACATTACTAGATGTTTCCTGGTGGTTGGGGGAGGTGGGGAGAAATTGCTCTTGGTTGAAAACCACTGAACTGGAACTAGTAATTTAGCTGTGACTGTAAGACTATTGGGGGAAAAAGTCTTCTTGTGTTTAGAGGAAGGGGGAAAACCAGATATGGGTATGTGCTGGTAGAGTGTAATACATTTGCTAATGGAAACAGAGAAATTTCATCCTTTTACTATATACCTAAACATATATGAAAATGTTGATGTGTTTTAACATAAAACAAAAAATATTGCATGTCCAAAGTAAATTTAACAATTCTTAAGAGCTAATAAAGTTTACTAACCTGGAAAAAGAAGAATTTATAGTGAAAATACATTGAAAGAATTATTAAAGGAAGTGGAAATTGTAAGTATTATATTTGATGATGAGAGACTTAAAATAAACATTAGCTATAATGTAAATATGAGTGTTAGAGCCAATTAATGTGGCTGTGAAAACTTACCTAGCATCTATGAGCAGATGTTTAGTGTTGAAAATAATTTTTATTAGACACTGAAATAATCATTTCTGGGATAGACTAGTTCACGGTACACCTGTTCACACATGTTGACTTTGGTAATTTGCTGTATAAATGTGTTACTAAATTATGCGTATTAGTCATGGAATAAAGAATATTAGTCATGGGGTAATTAGAATGCTTCTAGTCACAGAGCTAGAAACCTGGTGGAACCATCTTCTGGGGGAGATAGAGATAGAGACAGGAGAGAGAGAGAGAGAGAGATTTATTAGAGGGAGGTTTTGTTGTACAATAGCCAAGGTTTGTTTGTTGTTCACGTTGCATTCTGGTATAGCTGTGCTCCACATACTTCTCATTCTGGGACCTGGGCTGAAGACGCAGCCCCTCTCTCAGTATCGTGTAAGAAGAAATAAATAATCATACAGCCTGCTGGTGGTTCTTAAAGTTTCTGTGTTCATGTATCATAAATTACTTCTGCTTGTATTCTATCAGTTAAAGCAAGCCACATGGCCAATCCTCCCACAAGGAGATACTGCATGTGACATGACCACAGCGGGCACATAGAGTCTTGTTACAGAGGGGGCAAGAGATCACTGTGAACAATAGTAGAATCTACCCTAGATGCTGAGATGGATTCCTGAAGGTGGGGACCGACAGAAATGGCGGCCCAACTGTGACCATCTCTGCTTCTCTCTGTTCTAGCTGCATTCTTTCCAACTATGGAAAGTAGGAGGAAGTCAGCAGTGGTCCTAGACATACGTTCCCCTAATTAGCAACAAAAAGAAGAAGGACTTCTCTCCAGGGCTTAGTTCTGAACATCCCTGATGGGCCAATTTGTGAGAAGGAGTTTTTGCTTTATGGTAAGTTGACTGATTGGCTATGCCCATGTGTCCACTCTATGTGGTTGAAAGAAAACCACTGAGATTTCAACCCATCTATAATCATATCATGACGTGAAGAGTGTTTCCCTAAAGGAGGGCAGGGGATGCTGTTGCCAGAAGCAGGTAAAGGTGCTGGAAAGACTGGAAAATATGTCCACTGTGTATAGAGATGATGTCATTGACAGGTAGTCCAGAGTATAAAGAAGACAATATAAAAAATGAATTTTCCATCTTTATTCAAGTTTTTGGTCCCCTTATTTCATAGTTACACAAAATTTTTACCCTAATCTGGGGGTAAAGGTTGCAGAAGAGCTCAAACATCGGTTGGGGGGAAAATAATTCCCCAAATCCTCCTTATAAACCTTCGAGTAGGGATCCAGAACAATAAAACCTTATTACTCCATTAAAATAATATTGTTAACTGACAAAGAAGATAAACCTGCTTTACTCTTGTTCCCAATTATTGATTTTTTCAGAAACTCTTTTGATGTCCTGAGATGCCTTAATGTAAAGAGTTGAAAACAGGTCAGTGAACCAAGTTATATATTATAGCCATTTCTAGACACGTCCGAGATAAAGAGGAGCTCAGGTTATAGTCATTGACTTTGAAGTGTTAGCAGGTTAGATGTGGAGAGGGAAGCATTCACATGTTGAGATAATAGCACAAAGTTCTCTCTGACAAACACCAAAAGGATAGAGACAATGAGCCTTTCACAGCCAGAGCCGTTTCAGTCCTTGGCCGAAGAAGTGTAGGAAAATGAGAACCCTGAGATCACAGGGGCAAAGTGGGCAGTTGGGGCTAGTTTAGTATAGTGCTCATTGTGATACAGGCTGCATTTCTAGGCAACGTGTCTGTCTAGGCAGGCAGGTGGACTGTGGTGTCAGAAGGATTTGGCAGCAGGTTCTGGAAAGTCAACTTTTCCTATTAGGGCATTGGTTCTTAACCCAGAGAACATTTGAGGATGTCTGGAGATAATTTTGGTTGTTACACCAAAATGGGCGGTGATGCTACTGGTACCTAGGGGGTAGACAGCGTGGATACACATCCTACCATGCACTGGACAGCCCTTCACACAAAGAAAGAGCCAGCCCAAAATATCAGTAGTGTCAAGGTTGGAAAACCTTGCATTAGGAAGTTCTGTGGAGATGACAGATCTGGACTAGGGTAAAATGTAAATAGAAGAAATGTATGTCAGAGTCGTTGTAAAGAATGAACCCATGGGAGTATGTGCTTGATTGGGTAGACCCACAAAAAGCTTGTCCTGGATTTCCTCATCTTAATTTCTTGCATTTCAGTTTGGGGCCATAATTGGCCATCCTTCCTTTGACGGAATCCTAACAAGTCAATTAGAGTTGGAAGGAACCTTAGAGGTAATCTAGCTCCCAGGTCAGGGAAACTCTGATGTCTTCAGTGGCCGGACTATGTCACACAGGTCAGGAGTAAAGTCCAAGAGGGGCCCCGTCAGCTGACAGGACCTAAGAGAAGCAACACCCTCGTAGCAATGAGCATACTTACCACCCAGATCTTGGTTTCTAATTCTGTTCTCCAATAAAGGGAACGAGGGCACTTGGAGAAATGGGTGATTCTAAGAGTGGGGCAGGAGTTATAAAACATGAGTCATGAGCATTTTATAGTATCAGAAAGTAAGAAAGTGCTAAAAAAAATTCCAAAAGCTGTGTTGAGGGTGGTATGTCAAAGGAGAAAAGGATTCAATTGAAAAAGCTTCAACTAGCAAACACGAGAAAAATTTGAGCAATAAAATAAATAAAGTAGTATTGGATTATAACCCAAATTATAAAATAAATATGCATGAGTCCATATTGATATAAATAAGTGACTGAATAAATTTGAAAGGTGGAGAAGAGACAAATATCCCATGCAGAAGAATTCCAAATAATTCATGTAGATATTCCACTTTGAGGACCAGGAATGTTACTACCCACTCCTTAAGTGTGGGCTGCACACAGTTGCTTCCCTATAGTGTATTCAGCATAGAAAGGAGGATAAAGTAACTTTACAGTGGAAAAGCCTAACAAACACTACTTCAGCCAGGTGATCAGGTCATTATCAGCAGTCATAAATCAGGCCGATAGTATGTACCCTCAATATGATTTGAAGAAAATGTCACTTTATTCTGTGATCTTCCTCCCCAAAACCCATAACCTGAGTCTATTTATGAGAAAAATAACAGACAGATTCAAATAGATAAGCATCCTGCAAAATACCTGACCTGTACTCCTCAAAACTGTCAAAGTCATCAAGAACAAATAAAAGTCTTTCAGGCAACAAGTAAGGAAATTCAAATAAGCTAAGGATTTTAGTTCATAATGGTCTGCCAATATTGGTTCATTACTTGTAACAAATTACCATGACTAATATAAAATGGTAATAACAGGGGAAGCTGGATACAGGGGATATATGAAAACTCCGTACTATCTGGTCAATTTTTCTGTAAATCTAAAACTATTTAAAAAATGAAGTATACTGGGGCGCCTGGGTGGCTCAGTCGGTTAAGCATCTGCCTTTGGCTCAGGTCATGCTCCCAGGGTCCTGGGATCGAGCCCCACGTCGGGCTCCCTGCTCAGTGGGGAGTCTGTTCCTCTTTCTCCTTCTGTCCCCCTCCACTCATGCTCTCTCTCTCAAAAACACAATGAATTTGGCTTCCAGTGAAACCCGGTCCATAGATACCCAATTTGTAACCCTTAGTCTGGTCAACCATCCTTTATTTTGCAGATAATACGCTCTACCACACAACTATCAATTTCAGAGTCACTTCCGGGGTAATGTTGTTTTCTCTCTAAGCAGCCTCTGCCCTGGGCACAATGCTGGACTGGTGAAAGCAGAAGCAGTAATGACCACAACAGTTCATCTTTACTCATCATTTTTAGATATATGCGACTAGACCAACGCTGGAACTTATTACATAAGAAAAACAAAAATAAGGAAACCGAATTCTAAACATAGCTAAGTTATTAGAAGAGCAATTCTAACATTTGCCAAACGTTTTTTAAGAAATAAAGGAATAACCTAGTTCTTTAGCTTGTCATGAAGTTCACAGCAACTAAAATTGGTGAATAAAGTAGCCTTGTGGGTCTTTTTTTTTTTTTTAACACTGGTAATGGAGATAGAATGAATGAAAAATCTGGGGATTTATAAAAATCTGAAATTGTTTGAATGATACAGGATGAAATATTTAAGTAGGAATCAAAATCAGGCTAATTCCTAACTTAGCCAAGCTGTAATTTTCATGACTAGGGACATGACAGAACCTGATGATGAAATTAGAAAAATATTGCTATGGTTGAATACTTTGATGTTATTAATGCACTTTAGATGAATTGATATTCTTGTAAATGAGCAATGAGCATAGCATATGAACATAAAATAGATTCTTTAGAAGTGTTATTAATCTTTTAACATGGGAATACTCTGCATTCATCATCAATTTGAAAATTGACTATTTTTATTTTGAAAAATGGGTTATAATCTTACAGACTTTCAGAAGTCAATTATTGATTTTAAAAAGGCATACTTACTGAGGGCTCTGGGGGGGTGAAGGGATAGCCTGGCGATGGGTATTAAAGAGGGCACATATTGAATGGAGCACTGGGTGTAATATGCAAACAATGAATCATGGAACACTACATCAAAAACTAATGATGTAATGTATGGTGATTAACATAACATAATAAAATTAATTTTTTTTTAAAAAGGCATACTTAATGGAAAGGAAATGTGGTTTTTCTTTCATCATCAAATCAGACCCTTGGAATTTGACAAACCAGTCCCAGTTCCCATCTTCTTTCTCATGTGTTAAAAATTGGTAATATTTTTGAGCACTTGCTCTGGATTATCTGATTTGATCCAGGATATAATCCTCAGAGGAGGAATTACTGTTTTACTACTTGAAAGATGTGGACTCTGAAGGTGACATAGCTACTAAGAGGCAAAACTGGGGTTTATCATGTATTTACCCTCTATGTTCTACTGGCATACATTAGTTTATAAAAATAAAAACTGATCATGTCTTATCTACTTGAAAGCCTGCATTGGCTTCCCATTCCTATTAAGAGCAAGACTCAGGGAAGTCTTCTTCTATTATCTGTCTGCCACCCATCACCATCATCCAGAAGAGATAAGATGGCCTTGTTATATGTTCCCATACAACAGATATCCCTATATAATCTTGTTATTTTTATTTTATAGCACTTATCACAAATTCAGTTGTATATTTGTTTGATTATCTGTTCAACAGTTTTTAACCCATAGTTTGTAAGCAACCTCAGAACAGAGACAATACAATTCATTGGTGCCTCCCCAGCATCTAGACCAGTCTCTGGGATATAGTAGACTCTGAAGGATATTTATTGAAGGAATGGATGGTAAAGGGAAATTTATTTTAAAAGAACAGCCTGGGGGGCTCAGTCAGTTAAGCGTCTGCCTTCGGCTCAGGTTATGATCCCGGGGTCCTGGGATTGAGCCCCACATCAGGCTCCCTGCTCAGTAGGAGTCTTCTTCTCCCTCTCCCCTGCTCATGCTCTCTCTCTCACTAGCTCTCTTTCTCTCAAGTAAATAAATAATCTTAAAAAAAGAGAACAGCATAACATTTAAATAGAGTGCCTTAGACTCTTACTCCACGTGGCAGAGTATCTTATAGTAAGACTTTTTGTTGTTCTTCAAAATTAAATGTCCTAAAGCACTAGATGGAATTGTTCTGACTGAAGTCTATTTTTCATTCAATGAAATGAAAGTGGGGCATAAATATATCAAAGTTTTGTATACAAATTATGTATTTACTCTTTTCTTCTGGCATTACTACACTAAGAAATATCTACTACTACTATCTACTAATCTTTGGCCTTATTATTTTCTGGTTTTTTTTTTTTTTTGGTTGTTTACTTTTTTATTACGGGAATTTTATATACATAGATAAACATTTAAAAATGTTTATAAAAATTTTCATAATAAATAAATTCTCCTAAAAATAACTTTTATTATGGGGAAGTTCAAATAAATAAATAAATAAATAATTTAATATACACAGCTACATAGATTTGAAAATATACATATATATGTATTATACATTATATATATAGTATATACACTATATATTATATACAATGTACATTATATTTGTGTATATTATGGGGACTTTGAAATATACATATGCATTGAAAATATATACATAAATATTTAAAAATTCCCATAATAAAAAAGTAAAAGTATAGTTATGTATACATATCTATGTATCTACACACCCACACACAGAGAGTAAATTAAACCCTATATGCTAATTATTGAGTTTCTGCACTTACTAATATATGGTCATTCTTGTTTTATCAGTCCCGCATCCATTACCACTTCTAGATTGTTTGGAAGCAATTCCCAGACATATCTTCTCATTGTAAATATTTCAGTATGTATTTCTATAAGAAAAGGACTCTTAAATATGATGTAACCATACCATTATCACAAAAACATATTTCATTAACATCAAATATCTTGCCACTGTTCACATTTTCCCAGTTGTCTTATAGGATTTGAAAATTATTTTTCAATTTATTTGAATTGGGTTCTAAATAAGATCCATATGTTGAAATGGTTGGTATCTCTCTTAAACTATAGGATTCCTTTCTATCTCTTTTATTTTCTTGAGTATTACCTAGAGTCAAGTAAATCATCCTCATCTCAGAAAAAAATAGTTCATCCAATAATATTTAACCCAAAGGTAATTCTATGTATGTATTGGCCCTGAAGAATTGTTGGTCCTGTTAAGTAACTATTATTCCTAGTTGTTACTCATGGCATCTTAATGATTTAGAAATCAGATAAGATGATCCTTGTCAAAATCCATATGGCCTGGCATCAGGCACTCCTAGCAAGGATGGAGGGAACAGAATTTTGTGAAGAAAAGAAAAGGTTCCCTTCCAATAAATTGAGTAAATCTTTTCAACCAGCTTATTGTTTTGGTATTCCATGGCTGATAGGAAGGACTGAAGAAAAACATGGATAACCCAAAGGGAGCATCATGACTGTCTCTTAGAGTGTCAGAATTTTAATGTTTCCTCTACTACTGGCTGAGAGTGTGAATGGGTGATGAAGTAACATACAAAATACAGGAATAAATCCATCCAGCCCAAGAAGCTCACTGAAGGGTAAGATATAATCATTCTGAAAATTTTCTCCTCTGAGAACTGCATGAGGAGTTTATTGATTGAGGGAAGGCAGAGTAAAACAAATATTTTCAAGAATATTTTCAAAAGATTTCACGTTATGGTGATTTTGGATATTGTGTATTTGCTTTGTCTGGATAGCTGACATCTCCCACTTTTCAAAATCTGTGTATGGCTTGGTTTGTGCTAACAAATTCCCTTGTCACACCCATCCATTTGTCATGTACAAGACTCCTTATCTTCAGGTTTTCCAAGGGTTGCCTTTACTCATTCTGGTTCCACAATGCACTGCCCTTAATAAACAGAGAATCTGCTACTGACCTACTAAGAGTAGCTTTTCCAGTAGCAAGCAGTAAAAGGATGATGCACAGTGAGTTCTAGTCAATTGTTCTTATTCTTCCTAATCTTCCATTATGTCCTAAGTCAGTGGTTCTCAAATGTGGCTGCAAATTACAACTATTTGTTAAACTTACAACAAGATAAAGCAGTGATGCTTGAGTGTCATGCACCAAAGAGTCTGATTAATTGTTCTGGATTGGGCCTGGACATCTATCTCTGTTTCCAATATAGAGCCAGATTTGAGCATGTTTGTTCTAGATGCCATATACAATGGCATACCATGCAGATGATGACCTTGTTCACAGGAAACCTACATTCTGGTGTGAAAAAGGAGAACTACCATAAACAGATGGATAAGATGAATTCATACGGTGCAAAGTTCAACAAAAAGGATAGAAATAGAAGAAAAAGGTAAAGGGTTTGTGAGGGGGAGCTACTCTAGAAAAAGTGGTCAGGGAAGCCCTCTTGGAGGAGGTGAGAATTGAACAGAAACTTGAATGAGTTTATTATGCTCAAGAGAAGAGAAGCAGAGAAGGAAGATATTTCTTTAAATATAGATCATAATATGCAAGATTCATCCATTTTCTTAGGACCTTTATCGTTCTTAGAAAGTTAAGTCCCAGGACTAGAAATTTCAATAGCTTAATTTTCTTGGATGCTTACCTAATGGCAAACACTGGGGATACAAAGATGAGTAAGCCACAAGAAACTGAATCCAGTGCTGCACAAATTAACATATTTGATATAATATGGAAAGTGTTAACCCAGAGGTAATGATAGGAAGGAGCTCTTGATCCATCAGTGGGTTTCAGGCTCCCTTTAGCATACTCCAGGAACTACTCATTCAGTTCGTTTTCTGTGTAGCACTACTTTTCACCTTAATTTTGACTTCTGTCTTTCACATTTAGAAAGGTAGTTTTATTTATTTATTTTTTAATTTTTAATTTTTTTAATTTGAGTTTTATTTTTTTTTTAAATTTTATTATGTTATGTTAGTCACCATACAATACATCATTGGTTTTTGATGTGGTGATCCACGATCCATTGTTTTCGTATAATACCCAGTGCTCCATGCAGTATGTGCCCTCCTTAATACCCATCACCGGGCTAACCAATACCCTCTCCCCCTTCCCTCTGAAACCCTGTTTGTTTCTCAGAGTCCATAGTCTCTCATGGTTCATCTCTCCCTCCAATTCCCCCCCCCCATTTTTCCCTTCCTTCTCCTAATGTTCTCCATGTTATTCCTTATGTTCCACAAATAAGTGAAACCATATGATAATTGTCTTTCTCTGCTTGACTTATTTCACTTAGCATAATCTCCTCCAATCCCATCCATGTTGATGTA
>NC_138369.1:177196792-177230896 GCF_054177405.1 Leptonychotes weddellii
GCTTGCATTCCCACCAACAGTGTAGGAGGGTTCCCCTTTCTCCGCATCCCCGCCAACATCTGTCGTTTCCTGACTTGTAAATTCTAGCCATTCTGATTGGTGTGAGGTGGTATCTCATTGAGGTTTTGATTTGGATTTCCCTGATGCTGAGCGATATTGAGCACTTTTTCATGTGTCTGTTGGCCATTTGGATGTCTTCAATTTTACTTCTTTTCTTGACATGAATAACTTTTATTTCTTTTTCTTGTCTAATTGCTCTGGCTAGAACTTCCAAAATTATGTTGAATAGAAATGATGAGAATGGGCATCCTTATCTTGTACCAAATGTTAGAGAAAAAGCTTTCAGTTTTTCTCCCTTGATTATATTAGCTGTGGGCTTTTGATATGTGGCTTTTATTGTGTTGAGTAAAGTTCCATCTGTACCTATTTTGTTGAGAGATTTAATCATGAATGGATGTTAAATGTGGTCAAATGCTTTTTCTGCATCTACTGGGATGATCATGTGGTTTTTATCTTTCATTTTGTTAATGTGGTGTATCGCATTGACTGATTTGCATATGTTGAACCATCCTTGCATCCTAGGGATATATCCCACTTGGTCATGGTGTATTATCCTGTTAATGAAATGTTGAGTTTGATTTGATAGTATTTTATTGAAGATTTTTGCATCTATTTTCATTAGGGATGTTGGCCTGTCATTTTCTTGTGGTTTCTTTGGCTTTGGTAACAGGGTGATGATGGCTTCATAAAACAAATTTGGAAGTGTTCCTTCTTCTCTTTTTTGGAAGCATTTAAGAATGATTGGTATTCTTTGGTATAATTCACTGGTAAAGATATCTGATCCTGGGTTTTTCTTTGTTGAGAGGTTTTTGATTACTGATTCAGTCTCCTTATTTGTTATTGGTCTGTTCATGCTTTCTATTTTTTCTTACTTCTGTTTTGGTAGGTTCTATGTTTCTAGGAATATATCCATTTCTACTAGGTTATCCATTTTGTTGGCATATAATTATTCGTAATAGTCTCGTGTTCCTTTTTATTTCTGAGGCATCTGTTGTAATGTCTCCTCTTTCATTTTTGGTCTCATTTATTTAAGTCTTCTCTCTTTTTCTTAGTGTAGCTAATGGTTTGCCAATTTTATATTTTCAAAAATCCAATTCTTAGTTTTGTTGGTTTTTGTCTATTCTCATTTGATTTCTTTATACTCTAATATGCATTATTTGTTTTCTTTAGATAATTTTGAGCTTAGCTTATTCTTCTTTTTCTGGTTCCTTAACATGTGAAATTAGGCTTTTGAGATCTTTCTTCTTTTTAAATGTAGGTTGTCACTATAAACTTCCATCATAGGTCTGCTTTTGTTGCATCTTACAAGTTTTTTTGTTTGTTTTTGGTTTTGTTTTAGAGAGAGAGAAAATGGGGTGGGAGGCACAGAGGGAGAGGAAGAGAATCTTAAGCAGGCTCCATGCCCAGCACGGAGCCTGACACTGGGCTCCATCTCATGACCCTGAGATCATGACCTATGCTGAAATAAAGAGTCAGATGCTTAACTAACTGAGCCACCCAGGCAACCCTGTCCTGGTACTCTTTTAAACTTTCCTTCCTCCCTTCTTTAAATATCCTTCTATTCTTCCTTCCATTTATGAGATTCCTTTCCCTTCCATTGTGCCTTGGGCTTAATCTTCTATATCTCCCTGAATTTGCTCTTTCATAGTTTTCTCTCTTCTTTGCAGTGGTAATCTCCCTCTTTTCTTTGGATTCCTTTATGAAACTACAACCTCCTCCATTTTAGTTCACTTGCTCCATACGTTTACCCCAGCCTCACTGTGACTTGCAATGGATAGGTACCAGTGCTCTCATTTCTCATTAGTACCTCCTGTCCATCTCTAATGCCATTTTTGTTCCTCATCTATTTTGATAATCACTACCTTGCAAACATCCTCAACTTCCATCCCTCTTTTCCTGTTCTTTGGTTCCCTACTCTGTAAGATGGGGATAATAGAAGTGCCTATTTTATGGGATTGTGATGAGGATTAAATGAATTTGTAGGAAATGCTTAAAAGAGTGCCTGGCATATAGTCAGCCCCCTACATGTACTGCTGCTGCTGCTGCTGATGATGATGATGACTGCTACTACTCAGAAGTTTCAATACCTCCCAGTGCCTACAGTGATAAAACTCTAGCTCTTCATCTTGGTATTCATAGTCTCAACAAATCCTCTTTCTTTCGTAGCCTCATCTTCTAACCTGCCACTCCACATACCCCTACTATCGCATTTTGAGTCTCTCATCATTTCCTAAGTATATCGTGTTGTTTTGCATCTCTGTGCCTTTGCGTGTTCTGTTTCTTATTTTTAAAAGATTTTATTTATTTATTTGTGTGAGAGAGAGAGTGCACAAGCGGGGAGAGGGGCAGAGGGAGAAGAAGGCTCACTGCTGAGCAGGGAGCCTGGTGAGGGGCTCAATCCCAGGACCCTGGGATCATGACCTGAGCCCAAGGCAGATGCTTAACCAACTGAGCTACCCAGGCACCACTCTCTTTCCTATTCTTGAAATGAATTTTACCACTCCTCTATCTAGCTCTTTCCAGTTGATCCATTAAGACCTGTGTTAGTTATCTATTGCTTCATAACAGATTAACCCCTAAATTAATGACATAAAATGATGATAAACATCTATCTCACACATAGTTCAAGAATTTGGAATTGGCTTAGCTGAGTAACTCTAACTTGGGGTCTCTTATGCAATTTTAGCCAAGATGTACTCAATTTGAAGGCTTGGAGCTGGAGGTTCTGCTTTGAGGATTGCTTGCTTACATGGTTAACAAATTGGTGTTGGCTTTTGGTGGGGGGCCTTAGTTACTGAGCTTGTAGACTACTCCTTAGGGCTGCTTGAGTATTCTTACAACACAGAAGTTGACTTCCTCCAGAGTAAGTGATTCAAGAGAGAGAAAGGCAGAAATGGAAATATCTTTTATGATATAGTCTTGGACCCCACACGCTGTCACTTCCTCAGTAGTCTGTTGGTCACGAAGGCTAGCCATCAGTCAGTGTGGGAGGGAACTATGCAAAAGCTAGAATGCCAGGGATCCAGATTGTTGGGGCTATCAACTTTTTTATGACCCTTTCCCTTGTCCTCAAGGCATATTAATTTATATTTATCTTTTTGATGCCTCCATGAAAGCCCTTACAGCATTCTGCAGTTTGTTTGTTTTTTATACCTGCCTTCCTTCCTCACAAAATTATAAATAATGTAAAGGCAGAGGTCATGCAGTTTCATGTTTGTTTCCCCTGGGCCTGCAACAATTTCTACCCATAAAGTGGGAATGCAATAGATGCAGATTGCATGGAATTGAATCATTACATAGCCCTGTTCAGCATTCAGAATCTACCTTCTAAGACAATAGTTTCCTAAAATGGAAAACATTATGTAGTTGGTGTTGTTTTCTTGAGAACTAAATCATATTATGTACTCACAATTTCTCTTTCTTATTTTTTAGCAAGAAAAATTTCCATCTTGTTTAGATTATTACTTGAGCCCAAGCCTGTAAGTTTCTTTTCCTGTGAAAAAGAGTGAATCTCTGTCTAGTACTTTATACTGTCTACCTTCATTTTCTACAGCTCAAGTGAGATCAGTTGGGTGAGGTCCCTCCCGCAAAAAATGCTGTTTTGTTGAGTGCATTGCAAAAGTTCAACATTACTTTTTTACTTGATATATTATAAAGTTACTGCTTCATTTATTTTAAAGGAATTTAAAAGTAAAGTGAGGAGTGATGCAAGCAATGTGACCATCTATTTTCTAGAAATGTTTCATCAAGGAGTAAAACAAAGGAATATTGTGTTTCTCTCTAGACTTCAAATGCTAACACTAATGGCTTATGTAAGAGTAGGTTTTAGATTTAATTCTAGTGATCAGTATTGAAAGCATGCTATCAAGCTTTTACCTTTCACCATAAAGAGCTGAACTCAAGGAATTCACTTTCAAACATGAACAACATAACAAAAACTTAAATAAGTAATTGATATTTGCAAAAGAAGAAACAAGACTATGACCATTCAGTTGCTCAGTAAATATTTATCAAGAACATAATATGTACTCATATGGGCTTGCTGGAGATTTCCTGACTTTGAATATTACTTGGGTCTATTTTAATTTATAAGGTTTTACAATGTCAAAGAGAAAAACAACACTCACCCTGTAGAATTTTCATTGTGTGCTTCTGTCTTCATTTACCTTCTCTCACTATATTCTAGACTTATTTTTGAGGACTTGTTTCAATCTTTCCTCTTCTAGAAAGACCTTGCAGTCTAACATTCTGTGGGAGATGCTATGGGTTGATTCATTCAGCCATACCTACTTCCATTGCCTTTCTGTACTATAAAGGCCTCAGAGGGGACTATTTGGATAACCAGTTTCCCTTGCAGCTAGAAATGGCCATTGAGAGTGAGGACTGATGAGATACAGAAGTCCCACTAGGAGAACCTGTTTGCTTTCTCTTCCCCCTCTTTCTTCCTACCTGGAATGAGCAAATGATACTAGTAGGCTGGGAAGCCACTTTGTGACCCTGAGAACAAGAGCCACACACTAAAGATAGCAGAGCTGACATATAGAAGGAGCCTTGTTCCTTAATAATATTTACACAAGTACACCAGCCCTGGACCATCTCCTTCTGGATTTTTTCTGTGAGGTAAAAATAAATTATTTGCACAACTGTATTTTTTGCTATTCCCAGTCTAATACATTTAGTGGATAGGCTCTTCAACCCATCACTTCCAGACTGTGTTGAATTAAGAGTTCAACTTTCTCTAAGTTTAGGATGTTGGAAAAAGCCTAGTGGGTTCCATAGGCTTAGGTAGGCTATCCCTCCCTCCCTCTCTCCCTCCCTCCCTCCTTTCCTCTCTTCCTTCCTCCCCCCTCTATCCTCCCTTTCTCCCTCTCTTCCTTCCTTCTACTTCAAATTTTACTGTTAGTACTATGATTAAGACTTAATGTAATAAATTATCTGAATTTCTTCTCTTGAATATATGTTATATATTTTAAAAGATGTCTATAAGTGTGTATAATAATATTTTCATAAAGCCTTATGTAATCCTCAAAAAAGTATGCTTATTATATGTATGGCTTGATGGTTGATTTTATGTCATATTGGAAAAAATGAATGTCCAAGACCTTAGTTAAAAGTCTCATAGAAGAAATATGAGTAAATATATGAACATGTATATTTTCAAAATGCTTTGTGTGCACAGCAACTGCATTGTCTCTTGTTTTCTCTGGAGATGACAGGTTAATATTTGTCCAAATAACAATGATCTTGGTGATATAGAATAGACATTTCAGGAACCATGGCTCCAGATTCAAGTTTTATTTTAGTGAGAACTTGAGTGAACTTGGGAGATTTAAGCTTCTGATTTATAAATAGAAATAGAAATATTTGACTTAGTCTCTTCAGTACGTTGTTGTGAGAATAAACTGAAACAATTGATTGGAATAATACAATGTACTACATAAATGCAAACTATAATGTTATTAACTATTAATAAAAATTCCAAAGGATGAATGTTTCAAATCAAGGGTGTCTGGTATACATGAAGGTAGAATTTAGTGTTTCTCCTACACTTCCCTTTTTGGGGGGTCATATCAATGAAGATATTAAAGAGTGAAGAAAAAGCCTATTTGTTTTCCTAATTCCATTTCCAGCTCCAGTTTTGGAGTGATTTTCCTACTAAAATCAATCTGTATAATGTGTGAAGTAGATGAAGCATGGTGAAAACATTAGCATACTTCTTTCCAGGCTGTGATTAGGCTACTAAGAAAACCTACTTCTTGTGAATTCTCCAGCTTCCAGGAAGGTTGCCAGCAGAGAAAATTGTTCTGGGGGAGGGAAGGTTTCTCACAAAATGAATGCATTGAATATATTCACCTCTTAGGAAATAGAGAAGCAAGAATATCAGTTCAAAAGCAATGGAACCAGCCATAATCATATGAAGAAGCCAAACGCCAAGAGAAAAACGTTCTTGCTAATTTTCCACTGTCTCAGTGATTTATTCTAACACGAGATGTTGGGGAAAAGAACAAGCCTGGAGGTGGCACTTCCCCCAGCTCCAGTTTCACTGAGTAGACTATAAAAGACAAATACATTCAAGATGGACGTCTTACTTGTTGACCCAAAATGGATGCCAATGCTTCTTTGGGAATAGGGAAAGTCAGTGCGTGACCTGACTCACAACCTTCTTAAGTCTGGAGAATAGAATTTTCTTTTTAGAATGTGTATTCCAAACCCTCTGGACTTCTGCCTAAAAAATCTGCTTTTACATAAGTTCTGACTGGCCTGAAGTGACCCTTTCCTAAGATATGAATAATTTTATACTGAGTTGCTTCTGGATAAAGTAAATTTGGCATTGATCATGCTTATTTTTTGTTAAATATATATGGACTTCTTAGAGTGTGTCATACTAGGATATATAGCTGGGCTTTATAGGAGAATATATTTAACTGGGTCATCTCCACAGATATTTCCCATAAACAGTCTATCTCATTTAGTAGTAAAATGTCAAATCATATCTTATTTCTTGGGCTACATTTTAAAAATATATCTTGTCTCTTAAAATAGTAATATTCATAAAGATTTCTTTACTCTAAATCACTATATATAAATTGAACAAGTTATGTCATTTTTAGTTAAGGTAACCTCCATTCATTTTAAACTCTAGTATATATAAATTTAAATTGCATTTTGGAAACAATGAAAAGGACCCTCTGAACAATACATTATAAAATATAAAAATATTTTACTTTATTTCTTTTCCCAAATTCCATTCATTGTATCTGATTTCTTTACTGGTTTTGGACAATTTAAAGATTTAATTTTCCATGCAGACCTTATACCAGAGTATATATGTTCATGTTCAAAATAAAGACTCTAAACATTCTTCACCCATAATGTTACATTTGGGGCAGCTTCACCTTAGATTTTTGCATTTCTTACCAGGATGTCTCAATCTGTGATGATTACTAATGGAAGCTCCTTGTGGACTTATGTGCATGCCTTGACCATCAAAATTGGAGAGAACAAACTTCATTTCAATTATTACTATTTTTTTTTTTGCATGTAGGAGATTGTGTCTTTATTCAACAAATCTTTTTCCTACATAAGTCACTATAAAGTTTGCATTGTCAGTTCTCAGTTCTCTCAGATGGTGGCTGGTAAAAGAGCACTAATCCACAGGGAAGAATCAGTTATGATTGGGGGGAGGGGTGAATAAAACTCTTCCCAGATAAACTACATAAAAATAAAGTAATGACCAAATGACCAAATTCATCTAAACAATTCATTATAATTGGTAACTACTTCTTAACTAATTGACTAGATTCAGTTGGCTTTTAAAATATTCAGTTGCAGGGCACCTGGGTGGCTCAGTTGGTTAAGTGTCCACCTCGATTTTGGCTCAGGTCATGATCTCAAGGTTCTGGGATAGAGCCAGCGTTGGGCTCCATGCTCAGCAGGGAGTCTGTTTCTCTCCCAGTCCCTCTGCCCCAACCCCTGCTTGCACACACTCTCTCTCCCTAAAATAAATAAATCTTTAAAAAATGAAATAAAATAGTCAGTTGCTTGACTAATGTAATCAATTATTTTTCTTCCCAAAGTGACTTGAGATAGTTGGGTAAAATTTTATGACTGACATGAAGGGTGGGCTTGAAATTAGGAGAGTGTATATGCATGCACATGTGTGTATGTGTGAAGAATATATGTAATATACATGCACATATGTGTATGTGTGAAGAATATATGTAATAAACACACACATACACACACACATATAGAGAGAGAGAGGGAAAGAGAGAATAAACTAGAAGAGAAATGTTTTGACCTCGAGAATAGTGATTCAGATATGATTTACACATTGTGTTCCTTTGGCAAGTTGAGATTTCTTGTTCTATTCTTGGTGGCATTGCAGTTTTGCAATGTGATTGCTTCTCTACTTCTGCAATGACATATTTTTGGTTATAGGTCTCTTTCAAAAATTCCTGAAATAGAATTTTATCCTATTTATTTATTTTCTTGAGGGTAGAACTCAACAGCCAGTTTATTTTTTGCATAAACATACACACAAAATTAAATGACTTCCTGTCATCTTTTTCCACTCCACAAATCGTTATTCAACTTATTCTAGGCACTTGTCTCTTGGCAAGATTCTGGGGATATAAATATGAATAAGACCTGGTACTTGCCCTTGAAGAACCTATTAAACAATAAGTTCTAAACTAAACAGTTGGGGAAACAAACACCTAAGTGGTTGACCATAATATACAATAGTAAGTATTGTAAAGGATGAACAAACTGCTAATAACAGCCATAAATCCATGTGTAATTTTAGCGATACATGGATATAGCTCTGAGACAAGAACACACATTCAATTCTTTAAAAAAAAATCTCAGTAGGCTGAACAATGATATACAATGATGTTTTTTGATATTTTTGGAACATACTCTTTTCACAAGGCATATATTATCTAGACTTTAAATAATTAAAAGTAAAATAGTTAACAGAATGGAGCAATGAGAATGAGGCAAGTCTGTAATTGGGAAGAAGTGGGGGGTAAGATGAGGGGAGGTAAAGAGACAGAGTTTTAAGTGGACATGTGGGTGAAATCTTCTGGTCAACAGCAAGTAGAAGAATGAGAGTGTTGGTTTTGGCAGGGAAGCTGCAGTCTTTGTGAAGTCTGATGGTCTTGCCGAGAGTTGCAATTTCATGGCTCAGTGGAATTAGTTGAGCAGGAGAGTTTGAAGATACATATATTAAAAGCTTTAGACAAGAGGAAGTTATACATTTTGGAAGATAATAAGTAACAATAGGACATCTGAGCAGATTGTGACATTTTCTCTAGACTATTGAACTTTTCCCTATCCACATTGAGTGGATTTTTTTTTCCAAAATATACTGTCACAGCTAATCCTTGAAAAGCACATGGAAGACCCTTTGCAGAATATTAGCAGTTGCTTCACACTGTCCTTGAAGACAAATGCATGTTTTCGTCAACAGCTGTGATGAACGATATCTAAAAAAAAAAAAAATACAGAACCCTAAAAACAAAGGTGCCATGCCTTCTTGATAAGCATGATGTGGAGAGTGAGAAGAGGTGTATCTGTGTGTGTGTGTGTGTGTGTGTGTGTGTGCTGTCAAGGGTTTCCTAGCTCTTAGGTTGTGTTTCAGACTCTGATTTAAATTAGAGATTAGTTTCTTTGTCTTTTGTATATCAGGAAATACAAAGAGCCCCATCCTAATCTTACCAGTTTTGGGAGAAAGGAAGGTTTAAGGGGAAGTAGGAAGGTACTAAAGAAAATTCATTAATCCATTCATTTATTCAACAAATGCTTATTTTGGAAGGTTCAATGATATGCAGTTTCCAATGGGATAAAAATCTGGATTTAGATATCTAGAGAAAGGGAGCTGCAACAATGGGAGATGGGGATGGGGAAAAAGTCACTGTTGAAGTGAGGTTGTGAACGGTGCACTGTAGTTTACCACATACCTGTATAGTGATCGCAGGAGATTGCCTGAGGCCGGGAGTGATTGGCTGGGGACTTGGGAGGCTCACACACTTCTCAGCCTCTGTAAGGGCAGAGTAGCTCACAGCTCAAGAGTTTTGATCTGTGATATGACTGTGGGTGTGGGTGGCTGGGCCAGAGTGAGGAACAAAGAACTGAGAGGCCAACTGTTGGAGAGGCCATGCACATAGTTGTAGAAATCACCCAGGATTATGACAGAGGTTGTATAGGAGAGAACGGGACTAAACCGAGTACTAAAATCTTCGAAGAGGGCTGCAGATAATAGCAGCAGGGAAGATGGGTATCTGATTGTATTAGTCATCTAGGGCTGCATACCAAATACCACAGGCTGAATGACTTAAACAGCATATATCTAGACATCTGAGATCAAAGTGTCAGCAGAATTGGTTTCTTCCGAAGCCTCTCTGCTTGGCTTGTGGGTGGCTTTTTCCTTTGTTTTCATGTGGTCATTCCTCTGTGCATGTCTGTGTCCAATTTGCTCTTCTTATAAGGACACCAGTCATATTGGATTAGGACCCACCTCAATTACTTCATTTAACCTTCATTAACTCTGTACAGACCCTATCTCCAAATATAGTTACATTCTGAGCTACCGGGGGTTAGAATTTCAATGTACGAATTTGGGGGGACACGATTAAGCCCATAACACTGATGATTGTTGTTATGAGCAGAGAGGGAGGTTAAGGAAAAGGGAATGAAAATTGTCTGAAAGGGGCAACAAAGAACAGTGAGGTCACCTACCCTACCTCCAGACCCAATGTTATCAAAGCCATTCCAAGGGAGGGCAGCAGGGAAAACTGTACCCTCAGGGGGACAAAAATGTGAAAGGAAGATTCAGAGAAGAGGGTGAAGTCCTAGGAGGTTTTGTGGCTAGAAAATACCGTAACATAGCTTATTCTTTGCTAACTTAAATCCCTGTTTTTCTTGTAGACCCCCAAACCTTCTAGGAGCAGGGTATCAAATATATGTTTATGAGCATTCTTTTCATGTTCTTCCACCCTAGTCATTTGAGGAGCCTCCCCTTTCCCTGGGTTCCTGGAGATTTGCAATTCCCACCATCTCAATAGTGGTGCCCCCCAATGAACATGCTGCTACCTGCACTTTCTGCAACCCTCAAAGTGTCAAAATGGTGTCTTTTTCCCCTTTGTCCACAATGAGCCTGAAACACAGTGGGCTTCCTAAAGAAATAGGGGTATGCCCCTCCTGTGCTCTGGAATGTGCTTTGTCCCCTGTGTTGCAGGATTTCTCTGCCTTAAGTGCCTGCAGTTCTTGGTCACGCCACTTCGAAGAATGAAGAGGTAGACCAGACACAGCAAAGCAAAGTTTATTGAGCAAAAATATATAAAGCTCCAGGAGGGGGATGGGGGCCTGAGAGGGTTGCCCTCGGAGTTTCTAAGTTTAGGGGTTTTTATGAGTTCTTTTGCAGAACTATCTTAAGCAATCAGGGTGTGCTGAGTTGTGCCAATCAGGGCTTTGGTCACATATCTGTGCACCTATTAGGTTAATGTCACTGTGCTGATGGTCTTTTTTTTTCTTTTGCTGACATCTGGGGGCTTATGTCTTAACTGTCCCTTGCCTGTGATATTGACAAATGATGTGGTTAATTGCCTTATTTTAGGACATGTTGCAGAAGTCATTTCTGCAAAGGCTGCAAAGCAGAATGTTAGTGCTGTTTTATTTCAGCTGTCCTGACTCCATATTTTCTTGCTGGGGACCCTGGCCCTGACTACCTAACTGTCAACTAATTCCTGACACCTACAGCATTGTTCTCTTGTGTCTCATGAGCCCCTTGTGAAAACAACTCATTCCTCCATCTTTGGCCTGTAGCAGCTCTTTTCATTCATCTCAGATGGTGGTCTCTGGATGCAGGCTGGATAAGACACTTGACTAGCCTTCCTCAGTGCTTCTGTCTTTTTTTTCTGGGTCATTACTCCCTTCTCTTTCAGCTAAACACCAAGGTCTATGGGCAATTTAAATCAGAAACTAAGATCTTGGGGGCACCTGGGTGGCTCAGTTGGTTAAGTGGCTGCCTTCGGCTCAGGTCATGATCCCTGGGTCCTGGCATCGAGCCCCACGTCTGGCTCCCTGCTCAGTGGAGAGCTTGCTTCTCCCTCTCTCTCTGCTTGCCACTCTGCCTACTTGTGCTTTCTCTCTCTGTGTCAAATAAATAAAATCTTAAAAAAAAAAAAAAACCGTTAAAAAAAAAAAAAAGAAACTAAGATCTCTTGGACCTGAAAGCCCGGTTCATCAAACATGCCCAGACGTGCTTGAGCCCTAGTAGCAGATGCTACTTAGCTCTCTGCTTGGAACTCTGTTCCCCTGTTAGCCCGTTCCCACCATTCAGGTCTCAGTCAGAAACTACCCCTTCCGGGAAAGGCCTTTCCTGATCACTCTGTTTAAAGGAGTCACTTCACTTTCCCTCCACAATCTCTATTATATGGCCCTGCTTTATTATCCTCCCATGACAATCAGTAACTGGAATCATTTTGTATTTTTCTTGCTAATTCTGTGGCCTCCACCCCAATAGAGTAATTCTGCATGTCTTGTCCATTGGTACTTAGAACAATGCCTACCATATGTTATTTTCGCAACAAATGTTTACTCAATAAATAAATTAATGAGTTCATGTATCTGTGAGCAGTGAGGTGCAATGGTGTTGCATCTGGTTTTATCATTCAAATTTTTTAATTAAAAAAATTTGTCTTCTTAAATCCGATTCATTTTGAATCTAGTTTAATTTTATTGAAGGCTAATTTGCGTTTGGAAATTGGTCTTGATGGAGTGCAGATATGCTCTAGAACTGGTCTGATTTACTAACGGTACCCCAAATCAGTAAGTCCTAGAACTTGCATTACTCCTGTTACCATCCTTTCCTTTTTCCTTTCTAACTTATTTCTCACACATATCTTTTGACTGTTCCTTCAGTCAGTAGCCAGTAGCCAAGAGGGTCTGAAAATACTCCTGAGGCCATTCTTAATGTTCCAGTGCCCAGAGGCGAATGGAACCTTATGGGCTAGACAAGAGCATCTCAGTGCAACCCCATCAGTGACTGCCCTTCCTGTGTGATCCAGTTGTGGGTTCGGGTAGGTGTGGGTTGCAGTGTCTCAGCTAGTGGACTGGGGAGGTTACTATTGCCATTTCCTTCTAACCCAGGCCCCAGGTTGCTGGGTGTGTGCTCTGTGTGTTTGCCTCCAACTGCAAATCCCTTTGTCTCACGTGACAAGTTGACAACTGGCATTGCAGACAACTCCCAGCACCTCAGTCCACCCCAGTTCCTCAATTCAGACCCCTTCGACAATGGGGCTGGCCAAGCCTCAGGTTGAGTTTACTCCCATCCTTTACTCCCATCCTTGAGTTTACTCCCATCCTCCACATGTTTTTCTTCTTCTGCATGGAGCCAGTTCTTCTGTGAGTTAGTGTTTCTCAACTTCACCTAATTTGGTGCTAGCTGAGCCTTTCCTTCAAAGCTTCATCTCTTCCTAAGAGTTCCCAGCATATTTTTTGGCTTATGCATTATTCCAGCTGCAGATTCATCCAGCCATCTCTATAGAAACACGTGTTCATAAAAATCAAAAGCAAAGAGATACCAAATAGGGAATACATTAAAAGGATTTAAACTCACAGCTTATTTTCAGAAGGTGGACCTTAATAGAATGTTTGGGTATGTATTCAAATAACTAGAGTAAAACCTAATATTATGCAGACATTTAATGTAAAGAATACCAACCATCAAATTAAGTCCCTGAATAATAAGAGCTGCATACTATAATACTCTGTAGTGATATGATTAAATTATGGCCATTCAATCTGTTTTTTGACACCAACATGAAAATAGGTTTTTCCTGCGCAACAGAAAATAGAATAATTTATTTTGATCGTTAATAGGGCACACCAGTACTTATCTTCATGGATCTGTATGAAATATTAACTAATTGTGGAAATTATTTATGTCACTGTAGCAAAGAAACATTCTAAGAGAAAGAGAGGCGAAAACCCATAGCCAGATTGGCATTAAAGTAACAGGGCTCAGATGGTGTATTGTACCAGAAGTTAAGATAGCTACTTTATTTATGGAGGGACCACTTAAAGAAAGACCAAGAAGGTAGTCCTTAGAGTCCTAGTCAAGGGACACACTTGTTTCTGGCACTGTATGCCCATGAGAACACCTTTATGTGGATATTGCATGATAACAAGCATAATCATTATTAATCCTAAAGACTGATTAGATGCATGTATCATACTGAATCATTGTAGGGATATAAAATATTTAAACCAAATCAAATATATACACATATATTTAAAAATATAAAGAAATTTATTTGTCTAGATTCCTTAAAATCGGGACATTTTTGGAATCAATAAACCACTTTAAGACTTTCAAAATGCTAAAATGTTTGCTCATTTTCCACTATGGGCTCTCTCTAGGGAATCAAATACAGTTTTACTTTCTGCTTTATTGCCTACTGGCAGTTTGTGGTTTAATTTTCTTCAAGAAGTAGATGTGAAAACTAATGTGAATCAGTGACATGCTGGATTTAGGGCAGTTAAATGTGGTTTTTAAAAAGATTTTATTTATTTATTTGAGAGACACACACACAGAGAAGCAGACTCCCACTGAGTGGAGATCCCAATGTGGGGGGCTCGATCCCAGGACCCTGAGATCATGACCTGAGCCGAAGGCAGACGCTTAACCGACTGAGCCACCCAGGTGGCCCAGGGCAGTTAAATGTTTTGACCTTAGTTTCCACTGTAATTTTAAGTAATTGGGCCAAGAGGCATCCCTTACAATAATATACATCAAGGAAAATATCGTTTGGGAAATTTCATCTCTTGTGCCTATGACTAGGAAGTTATTTATGAGGAATAGGGTAATGGAAAACTCTTCATGTGCCAAAATGACCCTCCCCAATAGCCAGCCATGGGACCCGTCATTGGAGATGCTTCCTCTGGGTGCTGATTCTATAGGGCCTGGTAGCACCATGAGATGAAACGGCACCAGGGTCTAACCTGGAGCCATAGATGTCCATAGCTCCTAGAACTCAGAAATCTCAGTTCATACTTTCTTCTGTTCTTTGTAATATCTAACACCATGCTAAGAGCACAATATACTTAATACTGAAAAAAATGCCACTGTGAAACTCTTCACAGTCTTTATAATCCTAAAGACAATCAAATGGTAGCTGTGGTTTCGAAAAGGAAATTAGTTTCACAGACTGTGAGAAAGACTAAAAGGGCTCTCTACATTAGACCCAGTTCATTCATTCTTTAATTTATCAGGCATTTGTTGAGCGCATGAAATGTGTTCCCAAATAGCACATATGCAAATACAGAATTGCCACATAAGAATGGTAGGTGCTGCCCTCACCACAGGCTTGTGCAGGGCTGATCCTCTGGTGGTATTTGCAGAAAAGCTGGCTTCAGTTGTTAGACATTAAAATGCTTCTTTACTGATTCATGGTCACTCTTTCATCTCCCCCAAGCGCCCCTTCACTGCCCTGGCTTCCCAGACCCCTTCTTAGGGATTCTCAGGGCTTTTCCCTCATCCAGCAACTCAGATTTGACAGCACAGGTGACCAACTCTCTGACCCCCCACCCTCCAACCCAGCACAGCTGCCATTGCATATATTGATTGGTTGGTGTCAAATTGTTCTTAATGATTTTAAATATTACCCCTGAGAACCTGGTGGAAGAGCTTCCATTATTCTTTAACTTCTTTATTCAAACTTCCATTATTCCTTAGAATCAATTAATACAGGGGACCGAGCCTACCCTGGAACTCTCAGATTAAAACCCCCGAGGTGGGATCTGTAGGCAGGTTAAGAACTAGAGGAACATAGCCTGAAGGTGTGGCCTGTTATTTGGAAAAGAACTCACCAGTGAAACAATGAGATTCTTGTCAAAGCTAAGGAAGAAACTCTAAGCCTGGTGGGTCTCCATCTTGGTTGGACATTGGAGTCCCCTGCCCATAAGGAAGAAGACAAAAACCAAACATGATATCAGAGTCTTACTGCAGAGATTCTAATTCAACTGGTCTGGAGTATGTCCTGGACACTGGACTTTTTTTTTTTTTTTTAATGCTCCCCAGGGAATTTTAATGTGTAGTCCAAGTTGAGAACCACTGCTTTAAGCAAAGAATAAAACAAGTTAGGACATATAGCCTTGGGAACAAGTATAAAAAGCTTGGAAAAAGGAAAACAAAAATATATTGATAAGGTGTGTGTGTGTGTGTGTGTGTATGAGAAAGAGAGAGAGAGAATAAACTAAATAAAAAAATTTGTGGTATAAATGGCCTCATAGCTACACTTCCTTAAGTTTTTCCTATATTCTAACAACTATATTATTATTTTTAGTTTTATTTAATAACATGTCTCTGAGTGATTGACAGATTTGACAATTCTGATCACAAAGGCCCTTGGTTTATAATATTTCAGGGCTTTAACAGTATTATAAAAACAGCTCAGCTCACTAATTGGTTCTTCCTTCTCATTGCTGCTTCTTTCCCTAATTCCCTACTGCAAGCTCAAGTGTTACCTGTCACCTTAAAGAGTCCACTTTCAGCTGAAACTGTGATATCAGCCCTACTGTCTGGTGTGGTTTGGATTTAGGTTGTGGTAAGAACTAGTTCCAAGACCCTGGGCCCTGGGGCAAGCCTTGACTGCTGTGTAGCTCCTAACTTGTTGCAGTTTTAGTAAGTGCTCATCCACTATATGTTGGCCCATTCCTTAGAACTGGGCTTCTGTCTTGAATCGAACCTTGTAGTGTCCATGCCTTCCAGGCAAAGACCACCAGGAACATACCCGTAGTTGAATAAGTTGGGTTTATTACTTGCATTGGTGAGGGAGAACACACACTGTGGGGAACCATGGGGTATCTCAATAGAGGGTGTTAGAAAGACCCACTTACAGGATTTGGCCTTTGGTCAGTGATATGAGGGAGGGTCTAAGAAAGCAGGAGTTCACTTTACATTGGATGCTCTCAGAAAGCGGGGGCAACGATTGGGGATCAATAAATCTTATCTGTAGAGAGGGCAGACTAGGAAAGAAGTAGCAGTCACCCATTTGTGCCAAGAGATAGAGTGTTTGGTATTTTAGGGGTGATATGGTGCCCTTGGTTTTATCTGTGCTTAGACAAAATTATGAAGTGGACTTGTTTGTCTTACTTTATTATGGTCTCTGAGTAACCTTGTCTGATGTTGGTATTCCTGAGATTGTTTATATCCAATAGGAGAATAACATGTCCTAGCCGTTTGTGCAAGGCCACCTTCTGGATGTCAAGGGCTATTTTTTTTTCTTTTTTTCCCCTCAATAGTCTGCATAGTAATACTGCCTAGGTTCTTTCTAAAACTAGAACACTACCACAGCCCAGGTATGTTGGGGCTGGTGGTGCCTCTCTACTGGCAGGGGGCTGGTAGGGGGCTGCTAAGGATGGTAGGGGGCTGCTAAGGATGGGATAATGTTCTGAAACCCTAAAATCTGACTTCATATCATACCTGCCACCTTGATTCCTCCATCAAATCTCCTTCCCAATAACTGAACTGGGCCCATTGGTACTACCTCTTGCTTCTATCAGACCCATTCTGACAACTCACTGAACAGCCCAGTGATTCTGCTACCCAGACTATATACCTGGGGTAGATACACACAGCTCGTGGTGACCAGAATTCCCTTCTTTTTCTTCCTTTTAGTAGTGCAACGGTCTCCTCCTGCATGTCTCCCATCCAGACAAGTCTGTATGGGAAGAAAAAATTTATGTTGAGTCAAAATTCATCTCTTTGAAACTCTCTCCCAACATTGTGCTGTTTTTATCTGACAGTCCTTCCACTTTGTTATTGATTACATGATTGCTGGATGAATGAAGTATCTGCCATGTATTAGAACTCAGTAATATGGGGCCCTTTCCTTTATTTAGGAAGTTTGGAATGTTAAGAACCAATGTGGACTACATAAAAAAAAAAGGCTGGGGAAGGGACATGGAGCAGATATGAAAGAAATAAGGCAATTAAGAAAATACAGTTCAGGGGCGCCTGGGTGGCTCAGTCAGTTAAGCATCCGACTCTTGATTTTGGCTCAGGTCATGATCTCAGGGTGGTGGGATCAAGACCCATGTCAGGCTCCGAGGTCAGTGGGGAGTCTGCTTGAGATTCTCTCTCACCCCCTCCCCCTGCTTGTGCACACTCTTTCTTTCTCTCTCTCTCCCTCTCAAATAAATAAAATAAATCTTAAAAAATAAGAAAATACAGTTCATGGTGGATAAATTTTCAGTGAAGAATGAGAAATTAAAGAGAATTGTAGGCCTTTACAGTTCCCTTATCATTCTAAGTTATTTTCCTGCCCAAAGAAATATTTCCTCTGACTCTCTGCTGTAATCACACGGTTCCCCAGAAATGTCGGATGGTCACATCATAAGGGATAGTAAATAGAAAAACAATAATAAAGAGAATGTACAAAAATAGGAAGAAATTAAGGTGATATTAGAATGATCCCTACAAAGGCAAAAAGACATCCATGTTTTTCCATTGTTGTAGAAAGAAACTCTGAAATGGAAAGAAAAGGCCAGATGACTTGGTCAAGGTCACCTGGGACCTCAGAGCAGAATGGGGGAGTGGATTATATTCGCTCTATCCACTAGACTGTGATGTCTCTCAGTAGCAGCCTACCTGCAGGCTAAATTCATCCTATAGCATAGTGAGCACTGTGCTTACAGCAGAGACTTGAAGAGACTAGCAGAATTAGCCTTGCAGGAGAAAGATTTATAGCTGTACTAAATAAATCTGAGTAGTTGTTTTTTTTAAACTGTCTTTACATATATCTTTAGTATGGAGAAACAGAATTTAGCCTTGATAGTCACCTCATAAATGTTGACCGTGAATGCTTTGTTAGTGACATGTCTGCCTAAAAAGGAAATGGTGTATTTGTGAACTGCCATGAAAAAAAATCTCTGCAAGATTCACATTTGGACTACAGTGTGATACAGGTGATCTTATGGATTACTCAAGGGAACTCTCTTGGAAACCAGCTACTGCAGTGATTCTGAGAATTCCCTATATAAATAAAGTCAAATTTTGAGGGTGGACTATTCTGTCTTTACATAGAAGAAGTCATTTTACTTTTTAGGAAAGTATCCAATATACGCTAAAATAGTTTATCACTTGCTTATTTTCTTGAAAAACTATTGCCATAGTACAGTACAACAGAACAGTACTGGTCAATAATTGGATTTAAAGCCAGAGGTGCACGCATGAGTGCACACACACACACAGGTTTTACAACATATTCTTAATTATTATATTTATAGAAGTTTGAAAGGTAACTACTATTATAAATAGGCTACTATTTATAACTACTAAATAACTACTATTATAAATAGGCTAAAAAAGCTATAAAAAAAAGGCTAAAGGTAACTACTATTATAATGTAAAAGATCAGACCTCTAAGTGGCAAGGTCATACCAATTCTAGCAGTCTACAGGGTTGAAACCATCTTTTCCACTCTAATTATCAGTCCTTAAGGATACATTTGATTTAATGCAGGCCTTTATTATACTTTTTATCAAATTATATTCTGCTTGCCTTGAAATGATGATAACATTCTTTAAGAGACCATTAGATTAACCCACATCATGAGCTTTTGGTGGCAAGTAGATGGATATTTGGGGCCAGGAAGACATAAATGGTGACAAGAATTACTTGTTTTCTCAATAAACATAGCTTAGGGGAGTGTTTTCCTGGGAGAGCACTCTCCACTTCCTCTAGTCATCTGACCCCCTACTTCTTCATGTAGGCTAATGTACCACTGGCCAGAATAGTCTTAAGATATACCTCCACCCCACCATGCCCAGCTTCCTTTTATTGCTTTCTTATGCTCTCTCAGGACAGCTACGAGAAGAAGAATAGAGAATCAAATTTATTGATGCCCCATAACATTTCTAGTCAAGGTGTGGACATGGAGTTCCTGTGAGTAATTTAGTGGCTCACTTCTATAAATGCCATATGTGTGATTAATACGTTCTTGAGACATGTCCAGGACAAAGCAGCCCTCATCCGTGCTATGATTTATGTTTGTTTGCAAACATGGACCTTATTGTGGCCTGCAGCTCCCCACTGGCTCTCTCCCTTAATTGTCAAACCTCTTCCAAAACAAGCTTTGCCATGTTGGGGCCACCTTCTCTCATCTCAACGGCTGCCATCCTGCAGAGCCTTTATTCTCAACCAGCTCGTTTCAACTGGTTTTGACTGTGGCAGAAATGTTGTTGACATAGCAGATGGTCTTGATATTTCTGAAAACCAGCAACATGTTTGCCATTTCCACCTCCACCCTCTTGGCTACTGTTTCTCCTTCGAGTGGTTTGGGTCATTTTTAGCAAACCTGTATATTCTGATGATTTTTCTTAAATATCAGATTTAGAGCAGATTAACACATAAATACCCTTACAGAATATAGACAGAGGAAGAATTTTAGGGCTCTTCCACATACATAAAAGAAACCCTTAAGCTGAAATCAATTTTGTTTGGTATGAGGGATTCTTAGATGAATTAGACTGAGCAAATTGTGAGTAGATTTTGAATATTTTCAGCATGAAGTATCAAGCAGTGAGACGTGGCTAATGGGTTGTACTAGAAGAAATAGAGCCTAATATTCATGGTGTTTGAAACCTTTTCTAAGAGTAATATACCATTGAGTAATGTTTCTCCTTACTGTACACAAGAGGACTCAAGAGAAGGGTGAGTATAATTGGGTTAGAGAATATTCCCCAGCATTGACTCCAGAGCCAAAGCAAAACAAAGGTGCCATAACAACTTGATGATCTGGGACCCAATCCAGCCATTCTGAAAAATTAAAGCAGACTGATTTATTCTTTCTTGTTTACCCCATACAGGCAGGCAATGTGAACAGTCTCTTAACTCACTAAATAATGGTATAAAAACCTCTGCTTCTCTCTGAGCTGTATAAATACAATTTTGGAAAGTGCTCATTCTCCCAGAAAGGACTGCACAGATGGGAAGGAGACATGAGTAATGGTGGCCCCACAAGGTTCAGCCAGCCTCTTGTGAGTCAGCATGCTTCTCCAAGTCTGTAGGGCTCACTGACTGAGAGTGTGCTTTGGGTTGGCTAAGAAAGGATGGGTGAGGACCCTGACTCCAGAATGTCACAGTTAAGACACAGTTTACCGGGTACAAGTCTTTCCTTTTCAAGGCAGTAGTAATGATCATAAGAGCAGTGAAGTTTAGCTAATTGATTTCTCCAAATGCCAAAAGCGGCATTCTAAGGATAAGGACATAGAACTGTGGATAGGGTGAGTAAGTAAAAAGGATGGGAAGCATTTGTGTAGGTGAACATCAGATGTCCCAGGAATGAGGAAAACCAATTTGAGTGTGAGGTGTATGTGGGGGGTGGGGGAGGAGTGGGATGGGAAGAAGACATACACATTGCACAGTGGAGCAGCAGAACCAGCTCCATGGGTCATTATGAGAACCTAGGGGTAGAGGGGCACTAGGTATATGATTTAATTTTCAATCCTGCCTGCCCTGCTGATAATGTTAGTAGGGTCTCCAAAGTAATGCACTGCTTGAATTAAAAGGTTTACTCCATAATGGAAAACAGCTCACTCAGCAAAGAATATTCTTTGACGGTAGCCCTACCGTCAAATCTAGCTTGCTATTGCCAAGCACAGTAGAGCAAGAATAGTGAAGAGAATTTAGGTAATATGAGAAGTATTTAACAACTAGATGGACTGCCTAACAAGCAATCAGAATAAACGCAGTCATCGAACTGGAGTATTTGCCAGATCATGGGGGCTCAGGGGGCCAGAGGTGGTGGGGGAGGGAGTTCTGGGATAATTCTAAGGGCACCCAAGGATTTTAGTACTTTAATAACGAGACATACCAGCAAAATATAAGCCCTGAAGACAATCAACACTCCTATTAAGTCATGTAGTGAAATAGATTTGTCTATAATAGGTTAAGAGTCCATTCAGAAGCAGTGATAAAGTTTGTAGAGCCAAGAGCCCACATCTGAGACCCTTCTCACCTGTGAAGGCTCCTTACTCTTTATCAAACTGTATCTGTTAACCAAATAAAACAATAATAATAATAATAAAATAATAATAAAGGATTCTCCTATGCCTTTTCTCTTTGATAGTAGACAGGAACTTCAAGGGAAAATTATAAAGATTCCGCAAAATGTTTAAATTCTGATCACATTACAGGGCACCTGGGTAGCTCACTTGGTTAAACATCCGACTCTTGGTTTCAGCTCAGGTCATGATCTTGTGGTCATGAGACTGAGCCCCACATCAGGCTCCATGCTCAGTGTGGAGTCTGCGTCAGATTTTTTCTCTCTCTCAAATAAATGAATAAATAAAAAAATCTTCAAATACAGATTACATTAAACACAAGGATCATTAAAATACAAGTTAAGTTGATCTGGTCCTTCTGGGTTAACTTCTAAATTCTTTCAGTGTTCACCAGTAAACAGCTGTTGAACCCATCAGGGGTGCAATAATGGCCTATGATCCAGGTTATTCCTAGGACTATAGAACCCTTGACATATTTGAGAGTAGTGCTAATTCCCAGAGCGTATTTGGGTTCCAAAGCATTTTGGAAACATTTGGTAAACATGTGCAAACACACTATATGTGTAATTGTCCTTGAAAACAGGTATCTAATTATCTATTTAGTGACTATATAACTTGGGCCTTTTTTCTGAAGATACTGGAGGTGGTCAACATTTTAGGAAACTACACTTCACACAAACAAACTCATGGAACATAGCTCAAGTGATGTGCCTATGTGTCTTGAATATTTATTACTCTTTCCTAATAGAAAATGCATCTATCCATCCATTTTCTTACTACTTACTACAAATACTCGTTTTTTCTTTTTTAAGCAAAGAGTAATCTCAGTGATCTTATAAAAAGAATAAAGAATTTTATGTTAGTTTAAAAAATTGCTTTATACCATATCTCAGAAAAAATATTTCATATATTTTTTCACAAAGACCTTTCCTTTGAACTTAAAATATTTGATAAAATACACCATATATGGAAAAATATGTATGGAGAGTTTGGGTCAAGCTCAAAATAGTATTGTAGATGTTAAATCGTACCAACTAGAGGTAGATTCCAATATTAGAAAAAGTTGTTTTCCAGGCTTTCTGTGGTTTTATTTAACAGACATTCCACCTGAGTTCTAAATTTATTTCTCAAAGCAGCTAAGCTTCTAGGGGAGAAATTATGCTGCAAGGTAAGAGTTTATAAGGCAACACACACAGATACTCCCTCACAAATGACAGTGAATGCAATCCCACCCCACATCCACCACTTGATAGTCTACTAGAATTCCAGATGAGATGAAAGGAAATACAGAATTAAAGTGATTCTTTCAAAATCATAATGATTAATCAACAAACAAGTCCTAACATAGGATTTTAAAAATTCATCTTTAATGACCTGTATTTTTAGCCTACTTGGGTATTACATATATCCATTTACAACCCTTCCCTCCCCCTACACCTTGAATTTACCAAAAGCCCTTGGACTTTGTCTTGCAGCAGGCAATGTAAGACATCATGTTTGTTCTACTTCTGCTTTTTCTTTGCTCTATTTCAAGGCAGAATCCAGGCTTTGAAATTCCTTGCTGCATAGACGTTAGCCTGGCAGAAAATATTAGCAATCTTAAATACAAGCCTTCTTTTTTGTTTCATATACAAGCCTCAGCCCTTTAGAGGAGGTGGAGTCCCTGAGTTCATGAGGAATGAGGGAGAGGTTTTAAAAGCAGGGAAAAAGCTAAGTCATAATGGGCAGGGAAGAGAGGACCACAAGTTGCTTGTGTGGTGGACAAGAGCCATCTGGCAGCAAACGAGGAGTCATCAGAAGGAATGGTTCTGTTTCCAGACTCACCCAAATCCCCATGCCCTAAATGTGACCTAGGGGCCAGGTTACAGGACGCAAGGAGAACATAAGTATTCTCAGAACTAGAGTAAAAATCGAAAGGTCTTAAAAGGACCTTTCCAAAAACAGTAACTTAGTTTTATCCTAACTAATGCCTTTTCCATGAGTGTGTGAGTGAGTGAATGAGTGTGTGTGTGTGTGTGTGCTTGTATGCACGCATAGGGGTGGAGAGGTTGGAGGATGGGGCTAAGCATATGTGTGAACTCCAATGGTATGGGTCACAGTTGAAATAAGTTGATTTAAGGAAATAAAAATGTGGTATTTCTCCTACTTAATGTAGACTAAATTCAACTCTATCCCAGAGGACCATTGAGGATTATACATAAAGAACCAAACCTTTAAGCTTAAATATAAATGGAACCTATTTTTTTCCCAGAAAGATAAATACATCATACTTATTATGTTTATCTCCCACAGTTACTTCATGTCAAATTGTGCACATGATACACATTACCTACCCTACCAAATGAGGTCATTTATTGTTTTAACACCTTTGTCCTCTAGAAAGGTGCAGTGAATGTTACTTTTTGCTAAAACTCAAAATGCACTGATTCACTTCACAAATGTTTGCAACTAGGGTTCATCATACACTGTGTCTACTAGACACTGAACACTGACCTAGGTTTTGGAATGTGAAGATAAACGGCATACCGTCCAGCTCCCAAGGCACTCGGAATCCCTGTGCTGACAATCTACTTTACTCCCAGATTTCTTACCCTCTGAGGGAATCCTTGTATTTAACAGAGATCAGACAACCAACAGTTCCCCACTTGTGGATGTTTTGCCATGGAGTGTTCATCAGTCCCACTCCTCTGGAAGATAAATTTGTACCTAGAGCAGATAATGCTTCCCATTCCCCATCGTCTTAGGATGCATATGGCAGGAGTGATGACTATGAGCATATGCCAGAAATAAGACTATATTTCACCAAAATAGCAGCAAATCTTTATATTTCAACATGGGCTTACAGATCTCCACATAATGTGATTTCAAGTAAATTTACATTATATGGATTGGCCAACTCCCTAAATATTTGCTACACTGGTCAGTATCTTTATCAAATATCTCTTCATTGTCTTAAATGGGATTATCACCATCCAAAAATAACTTCTACTCCTTTTTTAGTCATTCAAGAATCTGTATAACACAACAGAAGTGCCAGGAATTGGTTGGATCAGGGAATGCAGGTTAATGGTTAGGCCACCCTTGATACTTTGGTTAAGCTCCATATCTTTTCTTGATTATATCAGCATTTTCTCAGCTTCTTTTATTTGAGGAAATACATTTTTTTTTTGAGAAAATACCAAGTTATGATTCAACAGTGTAGAAAGTGAGGTAAAGTTTAGAGATATTTTTTAAGTGGTACTCTAAACCAGACTTTTGTCCTAAGGACTTTTTTCTTCCTTTTTTCCCCTCTTTCTACAGCATTTATTTCCTCTGGTTCAAGCTATCTGTAGCAGAAAGAATGACTCAGAGATTAAACATCAGTGTTATTTTAAAAGCAATCATCTGCAAAATTTAGATTCTCTCTACAATGACTGCCTTGAAAAATGAAAAATTCAGTCACACAATTGGTTTTTTGGCCTTGAGAATATCAAGCAGTTTATTTGACTGACTTTTGCTAGAGTGACTGTTTAGTCATTTGTGAGATGATGTGCCCCTTAGGTAGGGCAGTCTGCCAAGTTGTTCCCAAAGCATTTGGGACTCACAGCTTTTTGCACCCCAATTATCGGCACAACTTCTAGACCATCCACTTAGCTACCCAGACATCTTGTAGGGCACAGATTTAAGAGAACTGGTTCTAACGAGTCACTTTTGCTCCTTTATTCCATAAGTTTTCTTCTTTCAGTCCCAATCTGAGGGCAGAATGTTTTCCTCCCACTCTTTAATATTTTTGTTCACCTACAGTCACTGTTCAAAGGTAACCTGGAAATTGTTCACAGGGAGAAATTTATGATGCAGTGTATGAGACTATAGTGTATGCTTTGCATGGTTACTATAGCTCACATATCAGTCAGAGTTGTAATCAATAGCTAGTTGCAGAGTAAATGAATGAAAGAATGATTCAATGACTATAACCAAAAAATAAGTGGGTGAAAATGAATATAGGAGTTGCTAAGTAATAAGATACCATAGGAATAACTTAAATATTTTTAACAGATTGCATTTTTTTCCAAGTAAGAAATATTTTCAGTTCCAATATTAGCCAACTTAGAATATCCTATTGTTTCACCCAGTGTCCAGGCAGGAAACAACATATTCAAACGCACCATTGGAGGAGTTTAATGGAGGGAGTGTTTACAGTGATGAGGACAGGAGTACATATAGTAACACAACAAAAAGTGGTGTAGTAGCTTGGAGGCAGTAGAAGCAGGAATTTTGAGGGGCTCTGTGGAAAGAAGTCTGTTACTGGAATATAGAGAGAGTAACTGGGTCAAACACTTACTCAATAGAAATTGTGGCCTTAAGTAGAGGGTCAGACCTGACTTGTGATGATGTGGTAGGGAGTTTGCTACTGGAATAAAAGTGCTTGCCTCATTCTCCACTAATCTTGCAATTTCTTGGTGCATGTCTTCCATTGGTTGGAGTGGAAACTGGAGAACAAAGACACCTATTGGTGTAGTCCCTAGAAGTTAGTCTTGGGGCTCAGAGCAGAGTGGAGAATGAATCTGGAGGGGCAAACAAAACTATCGAGATGCCTTCCTTATTAGCTGAGGTGGCTAATTGGACTACGAACGATTGACACTTTCTCCATATCTATATATGCAGGGTAATCGAAAGTAGGAAAAACACGTGTGTCAACAATGAAGGTCCAACAAAAAGAAAAAAAAGTATGGCAACAGAAAAGAAAAACAGAGCTTCAATCTATTTTAGATTCCTAATGGTATCATTTGTAGAATATCAAAGTGAAACAGCATTAATGTGCCTCAAATTTATTTGATAAAAGGGCTAAAAATTGTCCACATTGTTTTTTTTTTTACCATTTATGTTAGAAAGAAAAAAGTCTTCAATTCTGTCTTTAAAAAATGCATTTGGGTTCTCTAAAAATGGGGTCTATACAGGGATCCTTTGAAGGAGTGCTTTCAGGAGACATCTTTAAGGGTATGAAGAAAGCAGGAAAGTGAAGGGGAGGAAGCTAAACAGAGGTGTGGTACTGCCTCCTAGTATCAGCCTGATTCCACAGGGAGCTCTGGAGTGTGAATGGTACCACGAGACTGTCCTGCAAGGAGGCTAGGCAGAGAATGGGTCATTAGGTGCAGACTACCCTGGTGGTGGTGGACGCATTCCTCCCAGTCATCTCCAGGCAAGAGAGTTCTCCTTGGCTGATGGCAAATATCCAGAAGAGGGTGCATCTGTGAACCACTAGAAACCAACACCAGCAGCCAGGGGATGGGTGCATTGGCCTAATAAAGGAGATCCTAATAAAGTCACATCTGCTAGATACATGTAAGCTGGTAGGCAGAATCCTCCTTACCCTCAAATACTCCCGAATTCTAACTTCAGGGGCTGAGTATGTCTTTTATTACACTGTAGAACACAGTAAATCAGCTCATCTCTGACTAAATGTCAACCAGGGAGAGTTATTTCTGACATTATTTGTTGTCATTGTGATTGTTGTGCTGTTTCGGGTTAAACCTGAATAGCTGTGGCTTTGAACCTTATGGCAGTCCCTCAGATAACAGAAGTCAGAAACCCATCCCCATTGCAATTACAATCATAGCTCTAACTTAACCCCAAATCAAGATTCTCATGAAACTTTGGCATCTAGTATAAAACAAAAAGTTAAATAGGGATGTAGAAACTTACTGTTACTATTAGGTCATTATTTATTATACATTTTGACAGCAGGTGGATAAGAACTTTCCAATCACAAGTTACAACCTTGAGGAAATGAGTAGGTATCAGGCTATCTTAGCTGGCATGTCTGCAGCCAATGATTTTTCTATTCATAACTTTTTAAACTGTGGCACTTTAATGCATGGTACTGCTAATTTATTTTTTTCCAGCATCATTTGTACAAAGTCTCCTAAAATCCATCACAGTTGAGAACAGAGTCTAGACAGTTATTATGATACAATGAAAGGGAAACCTGGCAAATAAAAAAGGGAAAGTGAATAGAAGTGCTGATTAAAATAACAGTACAGTTTATATGAGGCTCCTTTTAAATTTGTATTTTCCAAATTTCATCTTTTGGAAGACTGAAATCACACTAAAGTATTGTAGTACTGGAAGTCAGCTTTATTTTATAGGCCTAAAAAGGAAAGAAGAAAGATTTGCATTTATTTCTCCATAGAAAGAGTTCTGCAACCTAATTAAATAAATATTATGGCAGTGCATTCGAATAGTTTTCCTATCTGTGAGGAAAGAAAATGCTCTTGTTTTCCTAAAGCCACACATTTTCTGTCACTGTTGAAGAGAAGAAAGGCAAGTCAGCCATTGCTGAATAAATGGTTTTATCAAATCTATATCGGATTTGAGGAAGTCAGCTTTTTTTATGGAAACTAAAGATGTGAAATTCACATAATCTGGTCCTTGAACACAGTCTTTCCCTTTAGGTTTCCAGAAGATCTCCTACTTCAGTTTTAGAGCCATCTGCTGTTGTCTTTTGCCGCTGAGTATGTGGATGGATAATTTCTCTGGGTGTGGTTAAATGAACATGAAGAAACGTGTTCTGGGATCTGGAAAAGCTAACACATAAATGATAACATCAGTGAAAGGTGTGAAGAAAGGGAGGAGGTAGAGCACGCACGTTAGGCACACACTGTCAATACAGAAGTCCAAGTTTCAGGCAAATAAGCTGAATGGGACAATGATTTCCAGAACACAAACTCATCCCTGTCAAAAGGGGTAGAAAGGATGAATAATTGGTCAGATGCATTCACGTGGCATGGAGAGCACAAGCAACTCAACTGATGCCGTAAAGAAACAAAAAACAAAACCAGCCCCGCTTGAATGACAGACTAATGAAAACTTTCCAATCTAACACAGAATTTCATTAAGTCCGAAGTGTCATGATGGAGATTGTCTGTTCTTCACAGGGATCATGGTTTTTGTTCTTTCTTGGTCCCTGCATCACATGCCCCTGTTGTAAGACATTGGCAGATGAGCTTCGTAGCAATCCTTTTCCAGGAGGGATGTCCAGTCCTTCATATGGCAAAGTCACAGTTTGGCAGGTGTGAAGAGATTTAATTTCACTAAAAGCCTACAGCAGAGGTTGCTTTCTCATATTCAACACAGAGGGTGCCCGTTGGACGATTAATGCAATTTTCACATCCTCTTCAATTTGGCTCTACAGTGTCTCTTTCAATGACCATAATTCTCTGACAGATAACTTTTTCCGGATGGACCATTTAAAGCATTTTCACCACTTCAGATTAATGTGGAGAAAGTTTTTCACTAAGTCTTTATTCTTGGTGTTAAGCATCTTATTTTTTAAGGTCAGTTTGAGCTTAGAGCACTGCAAGTGTTTGGACCTCAAGTTCCAAGCAAAGGATTAAGCCAGAGGCAGAAGCCTCTATTCGTCTTATTTCTGTATCTCCGACTGCCTCTCCTCCTCCTCATCCCCACCCACCTTTCCATCTTTTTCAAGGCTGAACTCAACTCCCATTTCTCCCTTTAAACCTTCCCTGGCCCCAGGGTGCCTGGGTGGCTCAGTCGGCATCTGCCTTCCACTTAGGTCATGATCCCAGGGTCCTGGGATTGAGCCCCCTGTCTGACTCCCTCATCCTCTCCCTCTGCCCTTCCCCCCCACCCCCTGGCTTGTGCTCTCTCTCTCTCAAATAAATAAATAAATAAATAAATAAATAAAATAAAATGAAAATAAACCTTTCCTGGCGCCTCTAGTATTTATTGGCCACACTGAACAACTCATGACTGTATTGGTGAGCCTTCTTGCCATAGTAGGGCTGGGCTTCCCACAACCCAGCCTGCACCAGCATTACCAGGAGGGTTTGTTAAACACAAATGTCCAAGCCCCAGTTCATAGTTTCTGATTCCGTAGAGGTGAGAAGGGGTCCCGAGCATTTGCATTTCTAGCAAGTTCTCAGGGGAGGCCGATGCTGCTGGTCCAGGGACCACACTTGGAGAACCTCTGCTGTGGGGATGGCCTTTTTCTCCTTCTACACCCACTGCCACATTTGAACTCACTTTTCAAAACTCTTCTCCATATCATAATTTTCTAGGGCTGCTGTAATAGAATACCACAGGCTGGGTGGTTTAAACAACAGAAATGTATTTTCTTACAGTTCTGGAAGCTGGAAATCCAAGGTCAACGTGTCAGCAGGGTTGGTTTCTTCTGAGGCCTCTCTGCTTGGGTTGCAGATGGCCGTCAGGCTGTCCTCACATGGTCTTGCCTCTGTGATGTCTCCCTGGTGTCCTGAATCTCCTCTTCTTATAAGGACACAGATTGGATTGGAACCCATCCTAATGGCCTCATTGAAGCTGAATTGCATCTGTCAAGGCCCTATCTCATAGTACAGTCACATTTCGAGCAATGAAGGGTTAGGAGTTCAACATAAGAATTTAGGGGGACACAGCTCAGCCCAGAAGAGTAGCAAACTCAGATACCTAAAGGCGCCCAGATAGTTCTGCAAATCTATGCATTTGGTGAGATGTAAGACATGAGAAATGAAAAGTGGTCATGCTGGTGGTTTCCCAATGGATCATAAACATCTTCACAGAATATATACACTGTTCAGACTGAGCTACACAGTGACCATATTTGGGACACGGTTACTGTTCAGACACGGTCACACTGCAAACACAAAAATGACTAATCCCCACCCCCTTTTGTCTGCTACTTTTACCCATGATAACTCTCAACCTCAATTTAACCCTCCTGCCTCCTACATAAAAATTAATAATCAGTCATGAAAAACGCCACCTCCTGACGTCCTCCAGCCCACACCTCCATCTTCCTTAAATCCTCCTCAGAATCCTCCACATCCCGTAAGAAGCTCCTCCCAGCTCCTCTCAACTGCCCTGAAATGGCTGTGGTTCCTCAGGAATGTGCTTCTCCTGTGCACACGTAAGTTCAATAATGGGAACTCTGACCCAGCTCTGTTCCCAGTGCTCCTTCATCACTGGGCTTTATGGATAGTAGGAATGATGTGGTTGGCTCTAACATGAGAATGGGTTTCGAATGATGTGCCATTTCTCAAGGTGTTCAAAATAAACAAGATGGACCCTCATGCATGTCACATCCCAGAAGCTGTCGGCATGTTTTGCCAGCAGCATATTGCCAGCTCGTTGCCCTTGTTCAAAGGTTGAAGACTTCTACTATGAGATCTTTGACATCTTCAGTTCTTATCAGTTTTTCTCACCCTTCATGGACACAGTGAGAGTAAGCTGTGAAAAAAAGCAGCAGACATTTGCACTGTTTCCTGTTTACAACCCTTGCCTCATTCAATTTACATTCATAGCTACTAGTGAGGTATGATAGATTCGTTTTAAAAATGAGGAAACTGGTCCTCAGAGATGTAGGTGTCTCCACCAACCTTAATAATCAATAGTGTGACCAACTGCATACAGTAATTAAGTAAAAACGTCCAGGCCTGAACCCAGGTTCCTGTGTATCTTTTTGCTCTACTGTTGCTCCCTCAGCCTCCCAGGAACCTGCTCCCTGCCACTGAGTGAAAACAATGCTCTCCTCTACTCTTGTGTTTTGTTTTCCTTCACTTCTAGAGCATAGCATTCTTCAAGTTAGAGATGGTGTTATGTATTTCTCTGGCATCCCCTGGAGATAGATCTAATGTAATGCTGAGCACATAGCCGACCCTCAGTAAGAAGTCACTGACTGAATGAAACTCATAAACATTTCTCAAGAGTCCAACAAAGGGCAGGCATTGTTTCAGAGCAGGGAAACTTTTCTGTCTTTGTGTCACTGTTGCAGGACCAGAGGCTGTAGTTACTTTAATTCTTCAGGGTGCTTGGCAGCAAAGAATTTTTCCTACCTCACAGTTTTTCTTATCCTTTTCTGATCCTCCTCAGAATCTGCCCTGAAAACTGTTGGGAGGTTCAGACTTCAATTCCATGTTCACTTCCTGGGATTTGGTGCGTATTAGAAATACACCTGAGGAGAATGTGGTAGAGACTGTGATGTGCTATCCAGATCCTCCTTTAAGGAAGGATTTGTTGCTCCAGCTGTTGGGGGGCACTGTCGTCACCAGCCTTCACCTATCAGCCCCTGCTGGGACTGCCTGAGCTACAGTGAGCTACCCTGCTCCCAAGGGTGGCACCTTTTCCTGGAATGGCATCCAGTGATTAATCAGTGAAGGTTTGAAGTCTTGGCCATCTTGGTCCAACTCAGGACAACTCTGAAGGGATCTCATGCATCAGCGCTGTCCATTAAGTTGTTGAGGTTGTCCTGCATCAGGATTATGACTCAACTTCTTCTGTCAAATCCTGCTTTCTTTTCTTTCCTTCCTCCAGTGTTGAATCTTAGGGCTTTCCTAAATAAACATTTTTGCACGTTAAACTCTGTCTTAGAGTCTGCTTCTTGCAGAAACCAGCTTGAGACAGAGAAGATTGGTGGGCAGTGAAGGTATGGGGAGAAGGAAGGGCTTAGTTGATTCATGTGAAGAAGATGAACACTGAAGCCTCAAGAACATAAATGAATAGAATGTGTTTGGCTGTGGTCTGTTACAGCTGGCCATGCATTACATGGAGAATGTCTTGGTATGTCTTTTGGTGTTGTTAAACACCATTTATGCCTCCTTTACCCTGAGGGTGATAAAAGGAAGGGGCACAGGCTGGAGAGGGCTTCTCTGAGCTACTTGGGGCCGCTCAGGGTTCATTCAGCTGCTTAATATCTTTCTAGGTCCTCTTCCTTTAAAGCTAAGTAGACGGTTTATTTGCTTTTATAATATTTGCATGATCTGGATCATTCTTAATCCAGTGAATGGGGCCCGTGTGCATCACGATGGCCCTCCTGTTTTCTCCCTAACATTGTTGGTAATCCCTGAACTTCTGATTGAGTTCGTGACATTTTTTTTCATTTCCACCCAAGTTCAAGCCTGGTAATAAAGACTTCAGGTGGTCATTGGTTTACTCTTTTAATCTTCCTTTCTTCCCTGGAACCAAAGGCACAGGCCTTCTACTAATTAGCATCATTTTGGCCGTGATGTCCACAGTAGCAAGCTTGGGGCTCCATTTACTCCTATACGTTCCCTGTCACTTAGATGAATTTCGGGGCACTCTTGGACCAGGCCTCCCTCTGGAGTTTCCTCAGCAGGACTAATTTGATATATTGCCTCGACAAATCCCATCAGCCCTGCCTGATTTGGAACCGAGGGTAAAGATAGTTTATTGGGGCAATAACAACAGAACTGTTCTGTCTGAGACAGGCAAATAATTTCCTCTCTGCGCCAGTCCAGTACTGTTTCCCTTAATCTTCTTAATGCCTAAGAAGCTGCTTCTTCCAATGTCCTTAAAGCCATTTTCTCCCCTGAAAGTTAATGCCCTGAGGGGAAAGCAGGCCCATCATTTCTGCTCCTTTGGGCAGGCAGCCTATTTTCTTTAGTTTCATTTGGCATTATATTAAAATGGCTCAGTGTTAAAACATATGATTCATAGTCATTGATGGCATGGGTTAAGCTAAGACCCCACATTGCCTCATCTAAGAGTCCTTTAAGACAGAACCAAACTGGCTACCTGAGTCCTCCTGGGTCTCTTGACCACTGCCACTGCTGATGACCCATTAGCCTACTCACCCAACTTGTGTCCTTGTCGGCTTCTAGGCCCCTGTCTCTCTTGGTGCCTAACTCAACTTTATTCCCATTTCCTCCATATTCCTGCACGGTTTGTCCCTTACCTTTCTCCCTACACTGAGTTTCCTGTCTTTCCACCCTTCCTTAACTACTCTGGAAAGGACCTCACTCCAGTCAACTGACATCTTCCATCTCTGACTACTTCTGGTTTGGGGGAAGGAGGGGCCAAGGCTGGACTGGTGTGAGTGCCCCCCCTGAATCTTTAGTGACTTCACTGAAATCTGCTTTGTTTCACTGTTTAATCAATGCCTCCATTCTCAAATTTTTAAAACCCTCTTTCCTTCCTAAAACAGTTCCTGAATTTTATTCACAGTTCTGGTGTGCCTGTCCAGCTAGCCTAGTATTTTCTCAGCTGTCCTCTTGGATGAAGACCTGCTGTGCTCTGTTGACAACACTTTTTGATGGAAAAGGACCAGGACACCTTGACCTGGAAACCCTCTGCCTATAACAGCTCCCTCCAGGTTTCTACTATTTTTTTTTCGTTCAGAGTCATTTTTGGTGAACTTATAAGGAATGGGATTTTTTGGTAGCTTTATGGTAATCACCTATGTGGTACATGAATAACTAGATCATACAACTTTAATTATAGAGGATTATTTTTATTATTTATAATCCCCCCTTCCATTTTTTATGGATTAAGTTACAAATTCCTTAGATTCATTCAAAAAGAGGGTATGTGCTTGGGTATTTACCCCAAAGATACAAAAGTAGGGATTCAAAGGGGTACGTGCACCCCGATGTTTATAGCAGCAATGTCCACAATAGCCAAACTGTGGAAAGAGCCAAGATGTCCATCAACAGATGACTGGATAAAGAAGATGTGGTATAT
>NC_138369.1:177231396-177308012 GCF_054177405.1 Leptonychotes weddellii
AAAAAGGAAGAAGAAGAAGGTAGCGGGAGGGGAAGAATGAAGCGGGGGAAATCGGAGGGGTAGACGAACCATGAGAGACGATGGACTCTGAAAAACAAACAGGGTTCTGGAGGGGAGAGGGGTGGGAGGATGGGTTAGCCTGGTGGTGGGTATTGAGGAGGGCACATTCTGCATGGAGCACTGGGTGTTATGCACAAACAATGAATCATGGAACACTTCATCTAAAACTAATGATGTAATGTATGGGGATTAACATAAGAATTAAAAAAAAAAGCTAATAATCTTTTCTCTGAGGATTAAGGGAAAAAAAAATGAAGAAGAAAACCACTGAACATGTTAATTAGAAATGTAACTATTGACTTTGAAAATGTTTGTTTCGGGAGATTAGTCTTTGTGAACACGAGACGACTGGAAGCGAAGGAGAATTTGTTTTCAAGAACTGGAAATGGCAGATAGATCTTGATATGAGATGAATGGCTAGAAAAGAAAGGAGAGAAATATATTAGCAGCCTGTGGGGAAAGTAGGGTCAAATAAACGTTGTATAAGCTGTAAAAAAAAAAAAAAAAAAGAGGGTATGTACTGTTGAGATTTTTCAATTAGTTGTCTTCTTAGTGATCTCTTTTATATTAGCTATTAATGTCTGGATCCACATGCTGTCAGGATTTTAAGCAAGTTCTTAAAAACCCAAAAGGTGTATTTTAGAAGTAGGGGCTGGAAGTGGCACACTTCTCATCTCCTTTCGCTGTGCAATCCAATCAGTTGTGGCTTTGGTCCCCTCTGCCTCTCTTTGGCTATCTGGGCCTTAGTTTATTTATGAACAAAATGAATGTCTTGTACCAGATGACCTCTAAATTCCTTTCCAGACCTGGCATTCTATGTGTCTATGGAAATTATCAACATTTTGAAGTTTGGGATTAGACATTCCAAATCACATTTGAATATGCCATTTTGAAAAGCATTACACTTCCTTTTGTTCAGAAATATTTTTTTGCACACCCTGATTGGAGAATTGTTAGAGGGAGGATCTCTCAAATGAGACTCAGATGGGAGAAAAGAGGGGGAAGGGAGAACTGAGTTTCAAGAATTGAATGAACGCTTCACAGATTGTAAGTAGCTATCTTCCAGTGGGCCCTGAATTCTGGGAAAGGAAAAAAAATGTAGAACAAAGGTTTAAACTAAGTATTGGGAGATTTTTGTGGTTCCAAAAGTGGGGTAAGTGTTAGTAAGGAGTGTACTATTGATTCTTTCCACTGCAGTGAACTCATTGCTAAGGATTTCTTTACCCCAAACAACAACTTTGTTTACCTTGATCTTGAATCCTTCCTTATCCTTCTTCAGTAATATATTTGGTAAAACATTTTATACACACACACACACCACATATTTGCATATATGATAACTACATTCATATTTATAATATTTATAATATATCTACCAAATCAGAGAGAAATCCCATATATCTTGGATATATATTATACAAATATATATGCATTAGGTATCTCTCTGTTTTGGTAGCTAAATTATAGTAAGTACAACATCCTGTTATTTATGCTAGCTGGAAATAAAAAGCTTTCCATGGAATAGAGAGTTGGCTTTCATAGACATTTATTTTCCATGTCACATTTTTTTTCTACACAGGCTTCCCATCTGAGTCCAGGCAGATCTCTCTTTTTTGAATTTCTGGTAACTAAGGACATTTGTGCCTTTCTGTGTAATCTCTTCAAACCTTATAATCCAGTTAAGAATGCCCATTTCACATATTGAGCAGTAATTGATTCCCTTAATAGGCATTTCCATGAACCATTCTCTCTCTTTCCCAGACACTTTTTATCTGTCTGGACAAGTTTCTTTCAATAGCTGTCTACAACACTCAAGCCTTTTTTTTCCCCCCATACCTGATTCACTTCCGTCTGTTATACTCTTTGTGGCTTCTACTTCCCTCCAAGCCTTCTGTCCTCTGCCCCCAATCCTATTTCCAATGTCTTGGTCTCCAGTTCAAGTATTCATTCTCTTGCTCACTGATTTCTTTTCAGTCATTAAATTATAATTTAAAAATTTTTAAATATGATATTTACGATTAATGTCACTTCCACCTCATGCTGGAGCAAAGATATGTACAATATTATTTTGGACATATACGTGTACATTTTGGGAAGACGTATTTCTTCCATGGGTTCTGGAAGAAGAAGCTTCTTTGCAGTGCTGATGGACTGACTGTCTAAATGAAATAATATTTTTTAAGACACCTAGCTTGGGGTTAGACTTTTAGAAGGTACTCTGTAAGTAAATGTCCTTTTCACTGTCATTGTGGACTTTCATAAAACTCAGTTGATGAATCAGGGAAGATGTTTTGCTCAAGAAGGTTCAACTTACCTGGATCCCTCACTTCATACCATTAGTGTCTATTCTGCCTATTCCCAAGGCCCCCACAGACACACTTCTCATTTTCTCATGGCACGAAACAAGGATTTATGTTTCCACAAATCAAGCCTTTCAAGAGAGATTCACTGTCATTTCCAGGTCCAAAATTCCCATGGAAAGAATTAGTATTCATTCATCTTGTGTGAGGTCCTCACTTCCTGACCTATCCAAAAGGTTTAGGTCTTAGGAAGGATGGGATTAACCAAGTTTAGATTTTGCTAGGGGGCATCTGTAGTACACATTCCACAGAGAGGGCAGAGAATTAAAAACTCTCCCAGGCAACTATTCATATCTTTTGCTCTCTTCTTCTTTTTTAAAGATTTTATTTATGTATTTGAGAGAGAGAGAGCGTGAGCGTGGGTGGGGGGAAGGGCAGCAGGAGGGGGAGAGAGAATCTCAAGCAGACTCCCTGCTAAGTGTGGAGCCCGACTCTGGGCTGGATCTCATGACCCTGAGATCATGACCTGAGCCAAAATCAAGAGTTGGACGCTTGATCGACAGAGCCACCCAGGCACTCACCTTTTGCTCTCTTCTGAAGCCTCCAACATCACCTTTCCTTTCTCAGTCTCAGCCTTGCTTTTTATTTCACTGATACATAAAAGCAATTAAAAAAGAGAATTTGACATGTTCTATTAGTAAATCGAATATTTCTTTTCTTTTCCTTAACTCCAATAACCATGGTTGATCTGTCCTCCTTCATTCTGTCTAAAGCCATTTCCTCTACTTTATCATTAGTTCCCATTTTCTGTCTGTTACCCCAGGACTTCTCTCTTCCTGCATCATCAGTTTTCCCTCTCACTATGTAATTTCCCTAAGTATGTGGATGAACCATAAAATCTTCTGTTTAAAAAAATCCTCCCTTGACCCACATGTTCCTCCAGCTATGACTCCATCTCTCTGCTCCTCTTGGAAAATCCTCTTAAAATAGTTACCCCATGTTCTATATTTTCCTTTCATTCTTCTTGAACATCCTATTGTTAGGCTTTCTTCCCCACTACTTCTCATAAACTATTCTTGTCATGGTCGCCAATGACTGAAAGTTATTAGATTCAAAGGTAAATTTCAATCTTCATTATATTGTAACCATTAGCAACATTTGTCATAGTTGATCATTTCTTCCTTCCTAAGACATTTTTTTAAACCAGGTAAACAGGGAATTAATTTGGTTAATTACAATATTAGAATTCAACACATATTCTACACAAAGCACTACTAAAATCCATTAAATACTCCTTGTCAAAATACAGATGATAAGCATTTGAGATACATTCTGGTTCTGCTGATAAATGAACTGAGAGTTGTGCCTTCCACAGTTTTTAAAACTGAGGCTAAATTATTTAATAAATCTGGATGTGCAATAAGCCAATGCCCCTTGAGAGAGGAGTTAATTTTTCTCTGCTATCTGAGAATGTTCATTTATTTCTACTACATAAACCATTACTCAAGATCTATAACTCCTACATCCATGAAGAAGCATCATACTCTTAATGGACTGGTGATCCTTTAGCCTAATCCACAAAAAATAAAACAGTTCTTTTCTAAAATACAGGATGTTCCCCCCTCTTAACTCTAATGCAGGAGAAAGATATCCTGAACATCTACTTTACTATGTTACATCACTATTATAGGTCCACCAACACAACACATCCTGATTTAAATTCACACCATACATCTTTTAGTGATTACATCTTATAATGGTTACCATATAAATGTTTGCTGTTATTATCTCTAGGCATCTCAAACATACCACATCTAAAATTAAACATTTTATTGTTCATCTTCCAATCACCTTCAAAACACAGAAGGCATAGACAATTACTTTCCCAATTAGTTCTCCTTTCTTCTCAACCTGCAAATCTCCTCTTCATTTTACTCTCAGACCATAATATTGCTTCTTATTTCACTGAAAAAGCCTATTCCTCATGCTGACTTTTCCAATTGAAGTGAAGGCAATTCTTTTCTCCTGGGTACATAGACCAAAATACTTGGTGTCAGGACTGGCCCATTTTTCTTATTATAACTCATGTCTAATCTGTCAGCAGCTCCAGTTGGTGTTATAGAATTCAGTAATTTTCACCATGGTTACCACCCTATACCAAGAAGTGTCCAATTACCTCTTGACTGGACAACCTCAAGTGGATAACTGACCTCCCAGTGTACACCTTTGCTCCTCTTCATTTTTTTTTTTAATCCTTAAAGCATCCTGAGTATTTATTGTCTGCTTTCCTTACTAGAGTGTCACTACCATGAGAATAGGAACCTTTTCCCTTTTGTTCACTGCTATTTTCCTAGCACCTAAGACTGTGCCTGGCATATCGTAGGCATTCAAAGCAATGTTAGTTGAAAGATCCGCTAATTTGTGAGCTCCTTGTCAAACAAGGACCTTGGCTTATCAAATTTTGTATTTCTTGTACATAATGCATTATAGACAAAGAGCAGGTGCTCAAAATGTATTTGTTCAATGAATCCCTGAGTTACTGGAGAGTAATACAAGAAAGTCCAAATTTCTCTGTAGCTCCTTTTACAGGTTGTCTTTTGTTTTCTTCATTGTAAGGGCACTATAAAAAGTCAAAGGGATAAATCTCTCCAGAATTAATAAAGGATCATTTGTTAGGATGAAGATCTGCAGATCACAGTGGATAAAAAAGGCTGGAGGTAGGGATTTGATTCAATAGGGAGCACGAGAACAGAGCTACCTGGGAGATTATTTGCAGGGAGATGAGGTAATGGACTCTACCTGGGACATTACAACACCTCTTGTGGCAGGATAATGGGGTCTATGAGTTTTCAGAAACTGAAGAAAAAATATCCTGAGACTTTATCATAGTGAGAAATAGCTGTTGTCCCGTCTTTTATCCATTCATTCTTAACTTTCTGTTTGCTCCATTCCTTCTTTCTTTCCTTCATTCATCTACTTGTATTGAGCACTTACTATGTGTCAGACATATGATGAGATGAAGAGACAGACAAAATTCTTTTATCTATAGAATGGATGGCACTGGATTGGGGGGAGGAAGGAGGAAGGAGGAGACAGGCTGAGAAGTACAAACAGAATAAGGTGATAAAAGCTTTAATGTGTTTATAAGAAGATGTAGATACACCCAAGGTGCCATTCCCACACATGAAGACGAATCTCTAAATGAGACTGTGGGAAAGAGGATTTTCCCAGGAAATTTTGAAATTTGTTCTGAATTTTAAAGAATGAATATGAAGCTAGCTGATAGAAAGGAGAAAGACACTTTGGATAGAGGTGATAGCAATGTAGATATGCTGAGAGTACAACAGGGTATGTTCTGGAAACTACACTGGTCCCATGTGTCTAGAGTAGAGACAACATGTGAATGTGATTAAGGAAATAAAGTTAAAGGCAGGTAGAAACCAAATTATGAAGTTCATGGAAACTAAAATGAGGAGTCTGGACTTATTCTGGGTGCTCCAGGAAGTAATTTTAGGATTATAATCAGGAAAGTAAAATAACTACTCAGATTTGTGTGGTAGTAAGGTAACATTAAAAACGGGAGAGGCTCTTTCTTGAGAATTTTTGTGCCAAGCAGTGCTTAAGAGCTACTCATTTAATTCTTCTACCAAACCCCTGGAAAAGTATTATTAGGCTCATTCTAACATTAAGGAGACAGAAATTTAGACAACTTCCCATAGGGATGGGAATTCTCAGAATTCTCAGATCTCTCACTTAAAACTCTGTAATTCTTAATCATCACTACCATAGTTGTGCCTAGAATAGAGGTGAATAGTGGTGGAGTTGGTGCAGGGAGATGAGTTAGCACACTATTTCACTACATCTGGAGGGAAATGATTAGAGTGTGAACTGTGACAATGGCAGTGGAGGTGAGGAAAAAGATGATTTTGAGACAAATGAAGGAGATACAATTTATAGGATGGTAACTAGCTAGATGTGGAAGAGCAAGTAAAAGAATGAATGTGAGGTTGATGGTCATGGTAAGTGGGTGGGAGGTAGGGCCATTCACAGAAATAGAGGTAGATCAGGCCTGGAAGGGGTCAGATGTGTGGAGTGTGAGGGGCTTGTAGAACATGGGCAGTTGGATATACAGGATTGAAGCCCCTTAGAGGGCTATGAGCTAGAGGACAACTAGCACATAAACATGGATAATTGACCAAGGGATGATTGGTAGCATAATTAGAGCAGAAGGCTTAGGATAGAGCTATGGAAACTAAACATTTAGTAGATTACAAGAAGAAAACCTGCAAAAAGAGTCTGAGAGGGAACAGAAGGAGAAAAAGAATAAAGTGAGGTGAGAGAGATCCCAGACCCAGGAGGGATTCCAGATTGAGGAGATGGGCAACAATGGAAAATATTACAACAAGGACAAGTAAGGTAAGAACAGAAATATGTCCATTTTATTGGATGGTATCAGGCTCATCGTTCAACTTATCCAAAGAAATCTACTTGGTAAGGAAGTTGGTGGACCCATGTGGCAGATGGAGGGAGTAGTGGGAAGAAAGTGAGGGATTGGAACAGCCCAGGGGTAGGCAAGGGAGGTGTGAAATGCTGGCTAGAGCAGGTTGAGGTCATGGGAAGGATTTTTGGAAAGGGCTGTGGAAGTGATTTGGGAGGGATAGACTCCAAGAAAATGTTGGAATGATGATTCTTTGATAACAATTATGTTGGGAAACCTCAGAAATAGATCTTTGACTTGTTTCAACTGTGCATGTGAGGTGGGGGGGGGCATTTATGTATATCCTTTCAGCTTTATTCAGACTTGCAACCTGCACAAATATTGCTACCTCTTTATGTACAAAATAGGCTTTTTAATTTCTTTCCTCCTTCTTTACCTTTCTTTTTTTCTATCAACTGAAGCATAGGAACTTGGAGAATAGAAGCTGTGATTTTAATTCACCACCAGTGAATTTTTTTCTTTCAGTAAGTTAGTGTTAGCGGTTCCCACCAGAGTGCTGCCAGGGGAAGATTTTGAGCTGGACTAGGATCCCTGTTTGATACAGTGCAGGATCCAGAATTATCAACAATGTCAAACTGACTATTTCCATAAGCCTTTATCCCTCTCTTCGAAGCAGTCTTTGTCCTTGAACCCAGCTTTTGTTCTCTTGAGTGAAAGACTGAACAATGTCCTAGTTTAGGTGTTTCCATACAAGGATCAGAAATAGCTTCTCCCTCTCTTAACTAGAGTAGGGGCACAAAACTTATAATCACATAGAGGGACCATTGTGAACATTGTCATCATCTTTATGTTCAAAAGTAAAGACTTTAGATAAGTTGGAGTTCATTGATTTCAAAAGCATTCGATTGCAATGAGGATGGTTGGGGAGAGAGTAGAGATAGCGGGGGTAAAATGGATGGGGAAAATTCCTCAGATGGAGTTGTGTTTTTAAAGATTTTATTTATTTATTTGAGAGAGAGAGAGCAAACGAGCAGGGGGGAGAGGCAGAGGGAGAAGCAGACTCCCCGCTGAGCAAGGAGCCCGACGCAGGACTTGATCCCAGGACCCTGGGGTCATGACCTGAGCCGAAGGCAGACAACCAACTGAGCCACCCAGGTGTCCCTGGAGTTGTATTTTTATACCTCAGAGACTGAGGATGCTGGAAGATGTAGAATACTAGGTTGGCTCTGTCCTTTGGCACTTGTATGTAGACTTTAACTTTTCCCAAGGATAAGTGTGGCAATCTGCACTTTCTTCACATCTGAGTGCCACTGGCTTCACTCATAGGCAGTATCAAATGGCCTGGAGCCAGTGACATTTGCCTGTTCTGCCAGGGGTTTATGCCAACCCTACCTGGAATCTGTGGTTGTTCTGGTAAGGAGGACTTTGGTGCTCTAGCTGGGCACCAATGAATGTCTAAAAACTCAACAAAATCTTCACACTGGTTACTGCAGATACTCAATGGTAGTTTAAAAGCTGGCACTGACTGAGCTATAACCCGTAAGTTAGTCAATCAATAAATAGTGTTTGGGAGCCTTAGCACAACTTGGCAAAAGTGTGACTAGCTGTGGTGAGTTGTTTGTTACATTTAAAAATTGAAGTTTGCCTGTTCTCCTGGTTTCCGAAGAAGCTCACGGTGCTGAAGTCACTGATTACTTGCGCACTTGTATCATGCTCACTAATTATTAAGAATAACAACTGAAATTTGTATTATGCTTTCTATTTATACTTTCCCATATGTGACCTTATTTGAAGCTCATAACAACATTGAAGAGAAGGTAATTACTATTGCTAATTTAGAGATGGGGAAAACAAGGCTCAGCATATGTCAGTGCCATAGCTAAAGTCACAGAGCCGGTAAAAGGCCAAGGGGAACTTCATCTTCTGTCTTCCATGGCTTTTCTCCACCATGTAGACAGAGAAGTTTGCTCCTACCCTGGTGTCAGGAATCTTTCAGAGTTATATCAGCTAGTAAAATCAGTAGGTTCCTGAGGTTAGGCATTCCAGGGCAAATAGAGCTTGGAGGTTGCTGGAGAATGAGTTTCTTAGCATTGGTCAGCCTTGAGGTCAAATGCAATATTAGTAACACTGAATAGCTTTGCCCTTGAGAAATTAAAACCCCATCACCTCTAACCAGACTTGGATGAAGCATGTTCTTAGGTCTCATGAAGGGTTTAGCACATTCTATTTTAATGTAAGGCATGGGAGCCTTAGTAAGTTTTTGCATATTTTCCACAAAAGCATGTAAAGGAAGAGTGAAAATAAGAATAATTGGAACAAAATCAATAAGTTACCAATAGCCTTTTTTCTGTAATTCAAGCATTGAGTTTTTTCACCATAAGCCAATCTTCTAAAGGAAACAGATAAAAAAAAAAAAAACAAAGTAATTTTTTAATATATGGTACATTAAAAATACTGTATTGGTTGAGTAAATAATGGTGCATCCACACAATGAGTCACTGCAGTCTTTAAACTTGATGATGCTGCAAATATCTAATGAAACAAACACATACACAATATATTGTTATTTTTTTCAAAAGCAGCATATGTAGCAATATGAATGTGTGTGTGTGTGTGTGTGTGTGTGTGTGTCTAGGGAGAGACGGAGAAATAGGGAAAGGACTGGAAGGATACATACAAATGCTTAGCTCGTTTCTACCTCTGGCTCAGTGATGTGCTGGTTGGGTTATCTGGGAAACAGACATTATGACACAGGAGTGCAAAAGGATTATTGGGGATTCAACAAATGGTGTTGGGAAAACTGAATACATGCAAAAGAAAGAAATTGGGCCCCCTCATCCCATGAAAAGGAAAGAAGTTGGACTCTTACCATATACAAAAATTAATTCAAAATGGATCAACCACCTAAATGTAAGAATTAAAGCTATAAAACTCTTAGAAGAAAATACGGAAAAGCTTGATAGCATCAGATTTGATGATGGTTCTTTGATATGACAACAAAAGCACAGGCAAGGAAAATAAAAATAGATAAATTGGATTTCATCAAAATTAACAACCTGTGCATCAAAGGACACAGTCAACACTACAAAAAGGTAACCAATGGAAGAGGAGAAAATATTTGCAAATTATAGACTTGATTTGAAGTAAGCATCTAGAATACATAAATAATTCCTACAACTCAACAAATAATCCAATTAAAAATGGGCAAAGGACTTGAATAGACAGTTTTCCAAAAAGGATATACAAATGCCCAACAAGCATATTGGAAGATGCTCAACATCACTAATCATTAGGGAAATGCAAGTCAAATCCACAATGAGATACAGCCTCACATTCATTAGGATGGCCACTATCAATCAATCAATCAATCAATCAATAACAAATGTTGATGAGGATGTGGAGAAAATAAAATCCTTGTGCAGTGTTGGTGGGAATGCAAAGTAGTCCAGCCACTCTGGAAAACGATGTGGTAGCTCCTCAAAAACCTAAAAATATTTTTACTGTATGATACAGCCATTCCATTTCTGGGTGTATTTCCAAGAGAATCAAAAGCAGAGTCTCAAAGCAATATTTGCTCTTCCATGTCCATAGCAGCATTATTCACAATAGCCAAAAGGTGGAAGCAACTCATGGACAGTGGATGGGTAAACAAAATAGTCTATATACATACCATGTAATAATGTTTGCCTAAAAAGGGAAGGAGATTTTGACACATGCTACGACATTATATTAAGTGAAATAAGCTAACCGCAAAAAGACAAATACTATATGATTTCACTTGCATGAGGTGTCTGGAGTAGTCAAATTCATAGAAACAGAAAGAATTGTGGTTCCCAGGGCCTGGGGGAGGGAAGGACGGGCAATTGTTGTCTAATGGGTACAGATTTTTAATTTTGCAAAATGAAAGCTCTGAAGGTTGGTTGCTCAACAATGTGAATGTACTTAACACTACTGAACTGTGTACTTAAAAATGGCTAATTAGGTAAACATTGTATGTTCTGTGTGTTTTACCACAACTTAAAAAAGATTAGTGGGGAGTAAGGAGTAACGTCTGTTAAGGAAAAGGGGAGGAAAGAGAATTAGGCAGGGGAACTATCACACTGTGATGTAGACAGTCTCTAGGAGACTGTCTAGGAGAATTGTCGTAGGAGTTCTGGAGCAAAGCTCGCCTATTAGAAGGGGTCACTTTGGGTGGATACACCAGGCCTTTGCATCACCTCTTGACTATGGTTATCATGAATTTGGCCACCATGCCTTACTCAGTCATTGTCAGGGGCTGCCCTGAGATGAGTAGGACCTCTGCTTGAAAGCTGACAAGTGCTGAAGGAGTTAACAGTTGGAGGCTGTCAGGCAGGCACACTCCTGGAGCTGGGCACCAGTTCCTTCTTTGAAAAGGGATATGAGTGACAGATCTCCATGTCTGCCACATGGGAGTAAGAGGGAGTTTTATCTTCCTTCAGTTTGCATTTCTGTGTATCCCATATTTCTAACAACGAATAAAAAATGACTTTTTAATAAAAAATAAATGAAAATAATTATAATATATGGCAACCAGTAATCTTAACTGTCAACAATTAGTTATTAAATATCCATTTCAGATTATTATGTGCAGACCCCTACCATGTAAACAAACACATTCTATCCTAATAAATCAAGGAATTATGAATTCTCCTGTGAAGCTGAAAGATGTTTGTTCTGCCATGTTGGTTGATATTCGTCAATTTGATTTTGGCATATGAAATGGGCATCACTGTAGATATTGCCTACTTTAATTTTATCCTACCAGAGTACAGAAGGCATTCAGATGGATTATTGCAAAAATATTAACCACAATACACAAACCTTGGAAAGTATCATTTTATTTCTGTTGAAACAATGAAGTTATCACAACAGGCTTAAAACTGTGGTGGAGACTTCCAAAGCAGGCAACCATAGATGCAGGAAGACAGTCAGGTATGGTCATCCAATAATGCTATTAAAAAATTGTCAGATCCTCACATGAAAGGCAACTTTTAAGAAGAAGATGCAAGGGAAATCATCAGAGTGACAGCTCTTTTAACTTTAAATTATTTATGGGTTATGTACCTGCATCTTGGGTAGGCTGGTGTCAAGAGGGCTTCATTCACAAAAGAATAAAAATTCCCTAATTTCAGTGAAAGGAAGATGAACTAAGGGAGCAAGAAAATTGTAGAGAGAGTTACAGATCCAAAGGCTGAGAGAAATGCAGGGCGGTTGGCTTTTCTATATCTGTCAGGAATAACTGCATTGAGGTATTGGGAATTCATCCATGCAAAATTACTTGAGTAAAAAATTACTTTTTCCTACAAACTCACAAAATAGAGGATCGATATACTGCTAGGAGATAGAAAACACTGAGTAATCACACATATCAAACTAAAACTGTTCCTGCTGTACACTTCTGAGACCTGGTTTTATGTCTAATTAAGCAACTGAAATGATTTATGGGCTTTAACATTTACTTTAAAAGTGGAATTTGAAGGGCAAATCTGTCTTTCTAAATTTTACCGGTTTAAAAAGGTATCTTAAGTCACCAATGGTGAGACTCAATAAAATCTCCAGTTAAATGACTCTCCTGAGTTTGGATAAGGCTAAACTGATCAGAGTAATTTACCAAAATTTGGCAAGATTTTCAAGCTTGCTTAACCTTGTGGGGGTTTAGGAGGGTTTTTGGTTTGTTTTGTTTCTGTTTTTGTTTTGCATGCATTCAAAAAAAAAGTCTATTCCATGATAGGCACTGTTCTAAGTGTTCATGATATAGCAGTGAATAAAACCAAACAAAAGTTTCTGACCTCAGGGAGTTTAGCACCTAGTGGGAAGAGGGGGGAAAGCCATAAATAAAACACAGAAGTGAATAAGTTTATATAGTAGAGGATGATAAGTGCCATGGAAAAGAACAAAGGATGAAAAATGTAGAGGATGATAAGTGCTGTGGAAAGCAATAAAGTAGGAAAAATGTACAGGGAAAAGAAGGTGAGGAGAAGTGCAGTTCTAAATCAATCTATAGAACAGGGAAAGGTGACATTTGAGCAAAGACTTGAAAGGGGCTCCAAAGTGAGTGATGTGCCTGTCTAGGAAGAGTGCTGCAAATAGGGGAAATAGCATGTGCAAAGGCCCTGCATCAGTCTGAGCAGGATACCAATGACACAATCAAATGGGGTACTTTGAGGAGAGTTGAAAAAAGTGATTATTTACAGAGATGTGCACAGGTTGTAGGAGAAATGACAAAGAACAATACAGTATTCAGGAGGAAAAGACAGTGGAGCCCCATGATCATCACTGAGCCTGAGTGGGTGACTGGTAAGTGGTTATTGGAACTCAGAGTAACAAACAACTGTGTCAAAAGTCTGCCTAACAGGAGCTGTGTGACCTAAGGTTAAGGAATGTGTGCCTGCAACACTGCAGGAAGGAAGCACAGGGAAGGAGAGAAAATGAAAGACTAATCTCACTTTCATCCCTCCTTCAGATCTTCTGCTGGGCTCCCCATTGACCACGTGAAAATTAAGAAAGAGAAACCTCACTAATGTGGACTCCAGGGGCTAGAAGGGGAGGCTGGAAGGGGAGTTGTGCCATTCATGTCAATTAGAGGAAGAATTGGACCCCAATGGAAGAAATGCAATAGGAAAGAATCATCAATTACAGGCCCTAACAGGGAAAGATGTTTATTGCGTGTTCTAGAAAAACTATCCGTGCAACTCAGCAGATGAGAAACTATCATCATCCTGAACTCTTGCTTTTCTCCAATGGGCTTTCATTCAAAACAACCCCTCTCTACTTCCTCTTTCTTCTCCATAAAATAACATTCCTCTTTTTTGTTTGCTGGACTTGTCTATGATTTTTGCCATAGCTTGCATGTCCCAAATTGCAATTATCTGTTATTCCCAAATAAACCTCTTGTTGCTGATAAAATAACAGACTGATTTATTTTTAAGGTTAATAGCCAAATCCACCTGGAAGCAGAGGGCCAGAGAGATCATTGTGGTAGGTCATAAAGTTTATCCTTACAGGGCACAGAGCAGCGATGAGAAGGAAGGAGACTAGGTATCGAGGGGTGAATGGAAAATTTATTTTACAAGCTTTGAAGTGAGATTATGGCTGACGTGAAGAGGAATAGCAAGGATGCCATTGTAATTACAGAAGAGGGATTGCGTAGAAGAATACCAGGAAATGAGGTCAGAGAACTAGCAGACTAGAATTTGATGGGCATTGTCAGGGATTGTAAAGCCCTTAGCTCTTACTATGAGTAAAACAGGGAGCTGTTGGAGAGTTCTATGTGAAAAGGTGACAGGAGTTGGTGTGCCTTACAAGTGTATCGCTGGATGTTGAGTTAAAAATAGACTCTGTTGAGGTGGCTGGGTGATGGACATTGGGGAGGGTATGTGTTGTACTGAGCACTGGATGTTGTGTAAGACTGATGAATCACAGACCTGTACCCCTGAAACAAATAATACACTACATGTTACTTAAAAAAAAATAGACTCTGGTGAGACAAGGGTGGACTCATGAGACCAATGAGGATGCGGTTGCTTAATTCAAGCAAGAGAAATAGCAGTTTATAGGTGGACACAGTGAACAGGGTGTGTGTGTGTGTGTGTGTGTGTGATAGAGAGGGAAACAGGAATCGAGGATGATTTCAAGTAGGAAGGACAGAGTTGCCATTGATTGATTTGGGAAAGACTGTAGAAGAACCATTGTTTTTGAGAAAATCTCAGCAATCAGTCGGGCATCTTGTATTTGAGGTGTCTGTTAGGACACGGTGAGCAGGCAGTTGGCTTTATATGAGTTTTGAGTTTAGGAGGAAGGTCTCACTGGGAGATAGAAATTTTGTAGATGTTAGTGTTAGAAGGTATTTAAAACCATTAGAAGAGATGAGATCACCTAAGGAGCAAGCATGGAGAGAAAAGAGAGGGGGTTGCAGAACTTGGGCTTGGAGAAGCCAACAGAGGGGACGGAAGGAACATCCCAGGGAGCAGGGAGAAAAAATTAAAAAGAGAAGGTGGTTTCCTGAAAAGGAAGTGAAGAAAGAGTTTCCAGGAGGAGGGAATGATCAACAGTGATGATCAATGATCAATCACTGCTGATAAGTACAATGAAGATGGAGTTGCTACTTAACCATTGGGTTTAGTAGCATGGAGGTCATCAGTTCCTTGATACATCCAGATTTCAAAGAGTAGTGAGGGGAGTGGGTTTAATGAGAATGGGGATAGAAAGAAATGCACTGGAAATAATTAGTATAGATTTCTCTTAAGAGCATTTTGCTGTAAAGGTGAGCAGAAAAATAGGGCAGTAGCTGGAGAGGAAAATAGGGCAGTAACTGGAGAGTCAAAGATTTTTTTTAACAAGAGCTAGAACAGCATGTTTTAGGAAATTAAGAATGAGCTAGTAGAAAAGACAAATTGAAGATGCAAAGGAAAGAATAGAGAAGAGAATTGCTGAAACAATGTCCTTGAGGAGGCAAGAGGGGGTGGAAGAGCCTGATGAAATTGACAGATTGTCTTAGATATGGGTATGGACATTTCATTCATAGCAGTGGTTTCCAAACTTTTGTATTAGAATCACCTGGGAAGCTTTTAAAACTCCTGAGATCTACATCTCATTCCCCTAAAAATTAAAACAGAGTATCTGGGAGAGGACCCAGCATAATAAAAAAAAAATGTTTCCCAGATGGCATGTATCAAATCACTTGGGGAACTTGATTGCTGGCCCTACTCCCAGCGTTTCTGATTCAGTAGGTCTGAGTCCATCTGAGAATTTGCATTTCTGATATCCCTGGTGACACTGATGCTCCTGCACTGGGGACAACTCTTTAAAGATCACTGATGTATAGTAACAGGAGCAAAGTTATAGTGTATGGGGGCCAATGCTGGTTGGTGGGTCAAGGTAGTGGTGGGAACTTGAGGACGTTCTCTTCTTATTTAAATATTCTCAACGAAGTGAAAAGAAAGGTCATCATTTGGAAGTGTGCAAGGTTAGGAGGGTATGGAAGAGTCAAGGAGAAAGGAGAAGGTATCTTATAAAATTTAGTAAATGGGACTGTGAGTGGTCTAAGGAAATGTAACACAATTTTGGAGCAATTTTGGGGCATCAATAGGGCTCACGTGAAGTTGGAAGTCATAAATTTAAAATGAGACCAACCAGCATGTTTGTGCTTTTCACTCTAGCCACACTTATTTGCATAGATGGAAGTGTAGATAAGGTAGAGAGATGCATTTGACCAAGGTTCAGGTTTTGCTAAGAGTGCAATAATGTAAGAGGGGAGCCAGGGATTGGGAGTGTTCACAGGGGAGGATCTATAATGATTGAAATGGAATTGAAATTTGGGTAAGGAGGAAGAGAAAGACATTAAGGGAATGAGTAGAAAGGGGGCAAGGTTAAAGGAATGAAGATTCATTGGAGCAGAAGGATTGTTTTATGTCAGACAAGAGAGTTTTTGAAATTGAGATTAAGGGGGAGTTGCATTTATTTATTATGACAAGGCCAGTCTTATGACCATGGGAGTGTGTGGTTGAGGAATTGTTGAGATTGTGGTTATGGAGAGGAGTTTAATGAGCCGAGAGCCCATGGTGTTAAAAAAAGCATTCATATGAATATTGAAATCAGTAGGATAAAAGATAGACACAGTTTTGGAAAGAGACTAACAGTAAGCCGGATGCTGAGGGTTTTTGCAAAACAAGAGGAATTCAAAGCTGGGTTTTTTAGGAATCATACAGTGGTGTGGAAGTGGCCATGAGAAGCAGAGAGGACACTGTTCAAGCTCCCCACTTAGTGTATGGGGTTGTGGGAGAAGACAATCATCGCTTGAGAGGGCTTTCGAAGCAGCATGCCCTCACGAAAATCCAGATACTTGTTAAACTAAGAAGATCAATAAAGCCCCAGAGAGAGGTTGAGGTGGTTGGGTGTTTGGGGATGTTTGGTCTGAGAACCAGGGGGCACGTGGAAGAGTTTTAGGAGTTGGGAAAGAGTCAAGGACTGGAACAGACTCGGGGATATGGAAAGATGTGGAGGATTAGAGGAGGTTAAGTGTTGCTTAGGAGTCTGAGCCTCTTGGGATGATGCATATAAATAGTGCAAAGGGCTATAATGTGATGAATCCTGGCGACCTCAAGACAGAGAGTGGTGTTGAATTTTCAAATGTAGAGAAGTAGTCAGGGGTGGGGACCTGGGACACCCCCGTCACAGCTTCTGAGTGATGTGTGGAGGCCAGGGAGGGGTGGTGTTATTTTGAGTACATGAGGTTTTCTCTTGTCTCCTGAAGATGGAGTTTTGAGTGTATGGAGAGGGGATGTTAACTCAGAGTGCCCAGCCAAAATTATTTTAATTAAAGGAAATGATCTTGTAAGTGTTGCCAGACTCAGAGAAAAGGAACTCAGATGATTACATGGAGAACTGATGCAATATTTGGAAAGGGTTCACCCCTTATTTCTGGTAAAGGAATCCATTAACAGTGACATAAAAATGGAGGAGAATCCCCACCACCGATCCATCTCTTTGTTGGTTAATGTGGTTTCATTTTTCTTGCTTTTACAGATTTTGTGTTTGATGTTTCGTATCCAAATTGCCCAAGTCATTGCTTTGGCTTTCTACTACACTTTAGGAACAAGGCCAGTTTCTTGGCAGAACCCTGATCTGCAGGCAATCTCAGATACTTTGTTTTGGTGTTCCTTTAAACCTTAATTTCTCAGGATTTGGTGGCATAAAATTCATTCCAACTAGAATTTATTGAGTTTTGGTATGCATAGTAATTGGTGATGTCCTCTGGGAGCTGCAGAAGAACTTTAAGATGCTGGGTAGCTTAAATGAAACTGAATGTTGCTTTGCATTTCTCAGCATTTTTTTCCCCACTGAACATTTCCAGATAATATTGAAAGTGCACCCTGAGCTTCAACTTGCTTTATTATGGCTATTATTAAAATTAGAATTTATAATTTAAGAGAAGGCCTGCACATTTAGAAACCCCCACCTATGAACATTGAATTGATTATAAGGCAGAAGCTAGTTTATAGCTGAACCAGAAAATCTAGGATACTTAAACAGGCTTCTCCTTCAGCTACTGCCACATATCTCTGTTCTTTAGAGCAAAATTCCTGGAAAAAAATTTTTTTTTAAGATTTTATTTATTTATTTTTGAGAGAGACAGAGACAGAGAGAGAGAATATGAGTTGGGGGAGGAGCAGAGGGAGAGGGACAAGCAGACTACATGCTGAGTGTGGAGCCCAACACAGGGCTCCATCCCAGGACCCTGAGATCAGCACCTGAGCCGAAACCAAGAGCTGGATGCTCAACCAACTGAGCCTCCCAGGCAGGCCCCTGGAAAATGTTTTTATCCTTGTTAGCTACATTACTATTACCTTCCTTGCTCTCTGGCATCTATTCCGTTTGGGCATTGCCCCTGTATTGTTCACGAAGATCACTAATGTCTCTGGGTTGTCCATTTTTAGTCTCCAGCCTGATTTCTGTGCAATGAATGTTTAGCTCCCATCTTGTTCTCTCACCACATTTGACTCCATTGATAATTTTTTCCATCTTGAAATACTGCTGTTGCCTTCTTAGATCTCACATTCTCTAATTTTCTGCTTCTTCCCTAGAAATTCCTTATCAGACTCCTTTGCTGGCTCTTCTTGGTCTTGCGAGTCTGTAAGATGCTGTTAAAAACTCAGCCCTGTCTTTGGCTCTCTTCTTTCTGAATAGACACTCATGTTGCAGGTGCTCTCATCAATCCTGTTGTTTTAAAAATTATCAATAGAATGGTGTTTCTCCAATTGTTCTTTCTAGCTGTGAGCTCTCCCTAAACTCCAGGCTCAAGTATTCAACTGCGGGACATCTCTAGGTGCCTAGTGAACATCTCAAACTTCCCAGGCCCCCAAACTGAACGCTGATTTCCTCCTCTCTCCAGGAGTCCCTGTTTCAGTAAATGACACCGCCACCCACCTGGCTGCTCAGGCCCAGTGATCATGGTTCTTTCTCTTATACCCAAAATACGTTTGTAAATCCTCTGGTTCTATATCTGAACTATGGCTAAAATCCAACTACTTCAAAGCTCCTTGTCATTATTTCCCCAGTCAAAGCCTTCACCTGGAGCCCCAAAGAAGGCTTTGTTACGCGTCTTCCACTCTTGTTGTTCTCCTAGATTCTAATTTGCATACAGAAAACAAAGTGACCTTTTAGAAAAGCCAGACAGATTATGTACCTTCTTATCTCAGAACTTTCCAAAAGACTTTGCATGACATTGACTACAAAATATAAAGACAAGCCCCTACATTTCTGTCATGCTCCCCCTGTCCCACACACCTAAGCTATGCTGAGCTTGATTGATGTTCCTTGAACACACTAGATACATTTCTGCCTAGATCTTTGCCCTTGCTATGTCCTTTGGCTACAGTGCCTTCTGCCAAGATCTGTACAGACTTTATTATTTTATTCAGGTCTCTGTGCAAATGTCATCTACTCAGAGAGGATTTCCTAGACTGTTGTATTTGAATACTAACTCCCCACCTATTACCGTCTATCTTTCTGAACTTTTTACTGCCTGACATTCAATTATGTATTTATTTGTTTATTTTTGTTTCTTCCAATGGAACGTAGGCTTCCTAGAGTCAGGAATTTATTTTATTTCTCTGCTGTGCCTGGGGCACCTAGAACACTTTGAGCCTAGGAAAAATGGAATTACTGCTGGTGAGGTGAGCCAGAGTTGCATCTCCCTCCAGGGAGAGTTTTGAGAATGGTAAGCATTTGACAGATGGCCTGGAGTTATCTTCTTCCAACAGTTGTTATGGTCTAAGTGACTATTTCTGATCAGGAAATAGAAAGAACATTTAAAACATCTTATATTTTTATGTTTTAGTGGTGATGTTTTATATTTTTATAGTGATGAACCAGACCCATAATTAGGGCTTAACAAATTTTTGTTTAGTAAAGAATGAATGCAAGTATATATATATATATATACACATATATATATATACACACACAGAGAGATCATGTTACAAATTACAAGATCTTTAGATAATTTCTTATTTTGCAACAACTATGCTTCTAATGTTAAGGATATTATTTAAAGAAGTAAAAAAATACATTTCACTTAGCTTTATGTGACTATCAGGATGATTGTGACATTCTTTCTCTATGGCTTAGTTAGGTTTCAAGGCAAAGAGCATTCTATAAGGGAAAGAAAAATATGAGTGTATCTTAATTGACTAGAAATATGAACTCTTACCAGAAAGTGTTTTTCTGAATTCTAGAAAATTAATCTCTAGGATTCCGTAAACCTCAACTTCAACCTCAGGCAGTATTTAATGTGTTACTACAGAGTATGGCCCTTTTATTTTACTTTATTCACATTTTAAACATAGCTAAATGAAATAATCTTATTTTAACGAGAAAAAAAATATGAACTCTTACAAATATACTTAAATTGTAGCTTGAGAACAATTTAAGACAAAAATTATGTGTGTTTTCAAGCTTCCACACATCAAGTAACTCCACATGACAGAAATTTCTTGCAAAACTACATATCTACAGGAAAGACATATCCATATATAAGCAATATAATTTATTCAATTTTGGAGTATTGTTTTCTTCCATTCTCGCATTTTTAAAAAGGATTTATTTATTTATTTGAGAGAGAGATCGAGTGCAAGTGGGAGGGGCAGAGGGAGAGGGAGAGAGAATCCTAAGCAAACTCCCTCCTGAGCCTGAAGTGGGGCTCCATCTCAGGACCCTGAGATCATGACCTGAGCCGAAACCCAGAGTCAGACACTCAACCAACTGTGTCACCCAGGCGCCCCTCTTGCATTTTTATCATACAAAGAAATTAGTGTTTGACGTTCCCGGACATGAAATTCTGTCTCCTTCTTTCTGTGCTGTTCATGTTAAATGCTTCCTTCTCTCCTTTGCATTTCACACAGAGCATAACAAGAACTGAGTGTGGACAGAGCAGGGGTTTGGAATGAGCATCAGTTAAGTTGTCAGGAAATGTGGTTTCCAGTCCCTGTTTTACCTCTCATTAGCCGTGTGACCTTGGGCAAAGCACCTAACCTCTCTAAAAAGAAGACATTCTTGTTGGCCTCTAAGAGGGCTTTTCATTCTGCAAGTCTCTGGATTTATGGAGTTCCCCACAATTCATTCCAGGGTAAGATTTCCTCCCACTGAAGTACAGCCCTCTTCAACATTGCGCTCCATGGATGAAACCCAAGTAAAGGGGTTTAAAGCCTTTTGGGATTCTAAATTTTGGCCACTCTTTTTATTACTTCAACATTAACTCCATTCATATTCTTATGTTTTAAAAAAGTCAGCTCTTTATCAGGAAATCACTTGGTTTGTGCAAAATATAAGCAGCATTCAACAAGACTTGGTTAATGTTATGTACCAGGATGAATGGGACAAATGGGCATCTTTTTGCTCAGTTTAATATGCTGGCTCTAATATAATTAAAAAATGTAGGACAAAATCAGAGCTCATCCTTTTAGCACCCTATTGTACTCAGAGAAGAGCATAAGTTCTAATATGCATTTTACATGTCAAAATTTTCATAGATGTCCAATTTTTCTAAAATCAACTTTATTGAAGTATAATTTACATGGTTATAATGTGCACATTTTAAATGTACACTTTTGTGAGTTGTGTCAAATGTATAAACCATGGGCTATGGGTTGAATTTTGTCCCCCTCCCCCCAAAAGAGATATATTGGAGTCCTAGACCCTAGTACCTCAGAATGTGACCATATTTGGAGAAAGAGTCTTTACAGAAGTGGTCCAGTTAAAATAAGGTCATTAGGGCAGGCCCTAATTTAATATTACTCTTATCCTTATAAAAAGAGTAAATTTGGACACAGAGACATGCACATAGGCAGAATGTCATAGAAAGACTGGAATTATACTTCCAGAAGCCAAGCAACTACCACAAGCTTGGAGAAAGGCCCTGGTCAGAACCTTTAGTGCCTTCAGAGGAAACATGGCTCTGCTGATACCTTAATCTCAGATTTCCAGCTGCCAGTATTGTGAGACAATAAATTTCTGCGGTTTAAGCAACTCAGTCTGTGACACTTTGTGATGGCGACCCTAAGAAACTAGGATATACCTTGTAACCATTACTCCAAATAAGGTATAGAATATTCCCATAACCCTAGAAATTTCCCCGGTGTTTCCGTGTAGTCAATCTTTACTCCCTACTCCAGGCAAAACACTGATCTGATTTCTATCACTATAGATTAGTTTTGACTGTTTTCAACTTCCTATGAGATGGTGCAGTATGTTCTTTTCTGTGCCTGGTTTCTTTCACTCAGCATATTATTTTTGAGATCTATCCATGTTTTTGAGCATGTCAGTACTTCATTCCTTTTTATTGTCAAGTGTTTTCTACTCTCCATGAGTTGTTGCAACTCAACTGAGCGTAAATGTATGAGTCTGTTTCTGGATTCTCTGTTCTGTTCCTCAACTGTTCTGAAACATATGTTCTGCTACTCCAAGTAATATGAAAATAAATAATTCGTATACTATCGAAATAAATTATTACTGAAACTCAACTCCAATCCTAAAAGAAATGGTTTGACTCAGTTAGTCAGTCAGTCACGAAAGATTAATATTATCAACACATCTTATTGTAGAGATGTCAAACGAAGCCATCAAAGAGGCCTTTCAGTGGTACCATTTTGCCTATTGTGTGAGATCCAAATACTCGAAAATATTGACATATACCCTAATTTGGGGATATTCCTTCCTTTTGCTTCCTCTTTCTCCATACATGTGCTTTACTGAAAATCCTCTACACAATGAACCCTGTCATGCCTTGATGCAGAAAGTGATCCATTAAATATTTATGATGATATCATGAAGCTTATACTTAACTTTTATCCAACTCCATTCAGGTAATAATGACTCTTATCTCCAAAAGTTGCTATAAAAATTCCTTAACATTTATGTGGTACTGGACCTTAGCATTATATGTTGATTTTACATTTTCCAACACACTATGCCCATTACAATCATGTCATTCTTCAACATGTCTCCCATGCATGTGTACACTTGTGACTTTTCATTTGGAGTGTTTTTCCCCCTACTATCCACAGGGCCTTAAATGGATTTCTTTTTCTTCTACAAAACATTCCTTAACAGTCCTACTTGGCAGTGACCATTCACTTGGTCTACTGAAACAAGCACTATGAAGAACACATGATGGACACTGTAAATATTTGTTGAAAGAATGAAAGAAATCAGTAAGCACATCAGTATGATAGAATTTCAACTTGGTAATGTTTTTCTCCCCAACTCTTAAGTTCTATGAGGACAATGATAATTTCCTGAACATAAGCATCTTTCTTATACATGAAAGGCTAATCTTCAGGGTTCAAACTGTATAATCATTCTAAAATGATTTTTTATGAGATCTCATTTTTAAAAATCATTCTGTGGTGATAATTTACAAAGAGTCCACTTTGAAGAGAAAGATGCTTGGTGAAAAAGTGTTAAGACAGTCTACTGGATGTGTGATCTGGGGTGAGCTCTAGATATTTGATGTCAGTCTATCAGTGACAGAGAACCATTGGAAGCTTTTAAACAGAGAAGCAGAGGATAGTTGTAGATTGAAAGAATGAAGGACTAAGAGAAGGAAGCATTTATAAGAGTATTATAAGATTTAGGATTATGGGGATTTAGGAATCATGCATGACACCACTACACCAGCAAAGCTGATGGTTTAGTTATGAGGATTTGGAAGAGGCAGTAGAGGATTTGGTAGAGGCAGTCTTGGGAAGAGAGACTAGAATGTACATATATTTAAAAATAGGCTTATTGACCAGTTGGATATAGGGCAGTGGAGTGGAGAGGGAATCCAGAATGGCTTAGTCTGTTCAGGTTCCTACAACAAAACACCATAGACTGGGTGGTTTATAAACCACAGGAATTTATTTCTCACCATTCTGGAGACTGAAAAGTCCAAGATTAATATGCTGGCATATTTGGTGTCTGGTGAGTTCCTGATACCTGGTTTATAGACAGGGCCTTCTTACTGTGTCCTCACATGGTGGGAAGGCAAGGGATCTCCCAATGGTCTCTTTTATAAGGGCACAGATCCTGATCATGAGCGCGCCATCCTCATGACCTAATCACCCCCGTAGGACCCACTTCCAAATGCCATCACGTTGAGGATGAGATTTGAACGTATGAATTTTGTGGGGACACAAATATTCAGTGCATAGCACAAGACAGCTTAGATTTTTTAAATTAAAATATTGATAATATTTTCAATGCTCCAGTTCCTCTCCATTTTATTTGTTTATCTAAAGATTTTATTTTTAAGTAATCTCTACACTCTATCAGGACTTGAACCCACAATCCCAAGATCGAAAGTGGCATGCTCCACTGACCGAGCCAGCCAGGCACCCCCAGTTCCTCTCCATTTTACTTTCCCCTGTCTTTTTTTTTTCTTCCTTAGAGTGTAAAGGAAGCCATAAGGCCAGAACAGTGGCTTCAGAATTTGTCTCCATTAGATAGTCTCTGACAAATAATAGACATAGTCACTGTATTACGTAGGCGTTTCAAAGTGCACTCTATTTTAGTAATGTTTCTATGTATAATCAAGTGACTTTAAATTCTGTACATAAGGAGGTGCCTCGTTAGCGCAGTAGGTAGCGCATCAGTCTCATAAATTCTGTACATAAGGACAGAAGACTTACTTGGCTGAAAATCAGGGAAATGACACCATTTTGAAGGGAGAACAAAGTAAAACATACAATGTGGGAAGGATAGGAAGGAAAACATAGAGGAAAGGCTGTTGGTAATATCTTAATGCTTTTGAGCTAATGCTATCTTCTGTCAGTGACTAGTATGCAGACATTATCTAACAATTGCTCTTAGTAAATAGCATTTCTGATGAGCCTGACATTCCACATTCCTTTTGGCTTCTCTGTACTTTATCATATTTTGCTACGATTGGAAAGCTGTTCAATCTGAAAGTAGCATATTCCCTATATGGCTTGGGTAGAGAAGTAAAAAGAGAAACAAGGAAGAGATGAAGTAAAAGAGATAAAATGGAAATAAAAAATGTCTCGCATTATCCTTATACAGTCATAATTGTAGTATGTGTTTGTAGCACTTAACATTCTTCACATGTCACTTTCTTATTTTACATTTATGGTAAGATTGAGAAAGCAACATCACCTCCCCCTCATTTTACAGATAAAGGAATTGAGTCCCTGAACATTTAGGTAATGTCTAGTATTTTATAATTTATGAGTGGCACATCCTTATCTTGACTTTTGGTTCTCTAACTCTTTACTCAGGTTTCTTATTCCAATGTGTTTTTTTGTTTGTTTGTTTTGGGTTTTTTTGATGGGGGTGGGGGGTGTAGCAGAAATAATTGGAGGATTAGCAGAGAAAGACACCTTCCTTTTCTAAGCCAGTTGTCTCTCCTGTACTCTATCTCATACATGTGAAATTCAGTATCAGTGGTGACAGCTCTCTGCAAAGTGAGTTTGGCCAAATTCCATTACCCTCAGACTCTGCATAATTTTCAGTAGGTATTAGTCACTGTAACTACTGTTTGCTCCACCATCTCTGACTATATGGTCTTGGATATGTGGTAGTTTACTACTTACATATCTGATTGGTCACTGAAGTGGTTTTACACACCTGATTCTTCTGATACATGAAAAGTGAAGAAGAGCTAGAGCAAGAACATAACAGTGTGTGCCTTTTGTCAGGACTTTAAAGAATGAAGTCATGATGGGAGGGCAGACCCATGAACTCCCCAGCTCCCTGGTTCCCCACCTGTTGCATTAGTGTGTCACTTCTACGACACCTTTTTGGGTCCCAGTCTGGCTTTGTCTTGTGCAGACGGAGCTCAGCTTTGCTCTGACTCAGCTGGCTGATGTTCTGACTTGGTTGGTTCCCGTTGTCTTAGAATTGCTGCCAACCTGCCTTTTCAGCAGTTTCCAGCTCCAGCAGCTCTTGGCTTCCTGCCTCCTGACCACTCACCTCTCCATTGCTACTTAATTTGCCTCTGTCTTCTGTTCTACCCCAGATTTCCCAAGCCATATGACATTCCCTGTCCAGCAGGGAGCAAGCCCAGGTGTTTTGGCTCCAAGTTTTGCCTCTTTTTTGAGTCACTTGAATCCTATCTTCTGAAATTGCTCTTGGGAAAAGGGCTAGTGGACAGTACTTACTTTTGTGCTTTTCATCTCCTCCCACATCTGATGTGCCCTGAATGAGGTATATGTCTTAGCTTAGAGTGAGGATCTACTTTCGGAAAGGCTGCAGCCTGGCCACCATCTTAACCTTCTGGGTTTGGGTTGGGGGGGCGGTTAGCTCCTCCTGGGGCTTGTGCTCATTATTTCTGGGGCTTGCTACTAAGTACTGAAAAACTCTACAAGGAAGTGTGAATTAGATTCAATCAATAATCCTGGTTGCTCTAGTGACTGACGATAGACAGCAGATCTGATTCCTACCCAGCTCTGAAGATATTATTTGAAGCTGAAGATCATGAATCCTCATCTAGAATACTTTTTCCATGCTAAAATAATAGAATACATGTGTATTAAAATTGCATGAAATTCTAGTTGTCCATCAAGTATCTGAAGAGACTCTCATGGGGGTTAGCAATCTCTTTCTCTTACTGACTTAACCCTTCCTGTAGCCATGTTCCAACAACGTTGAGGAATAGCTGATATCAATGTGGGGGAGAAGCAGAGTCTTGAACATTCGTACCACCTATGTCACAACAGATTTCAGCAGTAAATTAAAGCTGAAGGAGTCAAATATGAGAAATGTCAAGTTTAGGATGACAGGGCCATATCCCAATGTAGGTGAGCTTGGCTATATGTTGGGCTGGCATCTCCAACAATGCAAGCCAGTGGAAGAATAGAGAAGTCAGCACTGAGAGGAACCAGGGATGGTTGCAGAGGTGGATGTTTGCCTACATTATGATGCTCAGAGGGATAGGTTCATCTCAGCTTGACCTGGGCTGGCCTAGATTCTCTTTCAAGACTGAATGGGAGGTTTGGAATAGTGAGAGGAGAGCCCAGTTTTGGGGTCATTGTAGAAATGAAAGAAGTAGTGGAACTCACTATCAGGTGGGAAGTTGAACTGGTTCAAGAGAAGACTCTGGCTTTCATCAGGGAGTACAAATGGCAGGCACAACCCTTTCATGAGAATGGGGGAAGGGTATGGCAGGTTGTCAGGGCCATAGATAAGGGGTCAGGGGGTAGCAAGATTTCAGATCCAGTACATTTCTTGGTTGAGATAAAATCAGTAACTGAGTGGAACTGAATCTTCTGACTGAGGGTATTAATTCCTATGGGAGAGAGGAGCTATGGAGGATGTGCATTGGAGTGGCAGTAGTAGTATGGTAGTGACATAGGGTGACTAGCCTTCCTGGTTTGCACTGGCCTAGGAGATTTCTGGGACATGGGCCTTTTGAGTTGTAAGACTGAGACAGTCCTGTTTTAACTGCTGGTCACCCTATGAGGAAATAAATGTATTCGATAATCTTGGTCAAGTGCCTCAAGTATTGCTCAGGGTTAAATATGAAAAAAAAATAGTTCTTTATGTTTATACAAAATGTGAAATGTGGGCTTGGAAATAATTTTGGTGAGAAACTAATATTCACTTATTTTTGCTGACATATTTAATCATAGAACCTTAGAATTTCTGAATCAAGATGGAAATTAGATGTCATTTAAGCTCTCATTGTGAGAATGATAAAATTGAGAGCTAGGGAGATTCAATAAATAAGTCAAGTTTGGATAGTTAATTAAGGGCATACATTTTTTTGCATCCAAAGTCTTGACTTGGCCTCATTATTTTTTTTCTGCAGCACCTAAGGATTTTTCCTTTTTCATCTTGGCAAGAGGGTTTAGGGGAAGAGATCCTAAGAATTTTTCATCACAGGGGAAAAATAACCATTTTTTTGTATCTATATGAGATAATGGATGTTAACTGAACTTACTGTAATCACTTCACAACATATGAAAGTTAAGTTTTTATGCCATATACCTTAAACTTATACAGGGCTGTATGTCAATTATATCTCAGTAAAACTGGGGGTTGGGGGAGAGTCTTTACCATACATAGGCTGATAGGTCTTTTTTCAATTAGGTTCAGTCAGCCTTCTTCAGAAAGTTATAGCAAAATCTACTATAGAACTCTAAGAATATCAGGTTTTAATGTTTCTATAACAGTTATTACTATTATTACTAACAACATGACCACCATTACCACAATTACTGTAGTATGGGGAATATAAGACCATGTTTGTTTCAACCCCAATTTCTTAAGTGGGTTGAAATGAAGAGCACCATAAATTCAAGGACTCTAGAAGTACTTCTTGGCTACTAGATATCTCTTCATGGTCCCTACCGTAAATCTCTGAGATGGATGCTTAGCTCTGGGGTCAGTCAATTTATTCTTTCCTACATGTTGTCATTTTGGTTACTGCCTGGGCTATAAGTCATATTCGGGTCTTCCATCTCTGCAATAGGAAAAGAAATAGAATACTGCACAGTGACCAAAGCTTTGACCCCATAAACTGTTATAAGAAAATTCCATACCTGCAGAGTGAGTGAAAATGACAGCTCTTTACGCTTCAAAGTTGAAAGGAACAGATCGATTTCAACTGGAGGGTCAGCCTGTCATTTTTCATTCCATATATTGTCGGGTCCATCATGTCCAACATGCCCAGAGTAGCTCCTGGGGGGATTGTCTGCTACTGAGACTCACAAATAGAAGAATGTTTTGAACAAGTCCATGGATAAGATGTGTTCATACTTTAAAGGTGCTCCATCCAGGTGAGTTCTGGAGAAAAAAAAATAGTCCAGATTCTTCACCCCTTAAAATTTTCTCTAGAATATGACCCTTAAAATTATCCCTTGGTGTTTCACCAGGCCCCCTTCTAGGTTGGATTGAGAATAAATTTGATCTGGGTTAGGGGTTGAAAACATAGACTCATATTTTGGCTCTTGAACCTGTAAAATTACCAAATGCAGGTTAAGTAATTAAATATCCCCACCACCAATGTTGTTGTTTTTGTTAACATGACATCATGGATTTAATTTTGTTGAATAAGCTGATTTATTTGTCCAAACAGTGCCTTGACTATTGTGGAATTGAATAGATACTATTTTTGTGGGAAAAAAAAACTTCTCATTGTTTCCAGGGAAATTATGGATTTTTGGAATGGTGAAGAAAGAAAATGGATGTTACTAGAAGCCCAGAAATGACATATCTGGGATGGAAAATGTATTCCTCCATAGTGGCATCAAATCAGGGGAAGGGAAATTGATGTTTCTGAATTAAATGTTTCATCCCTAGAATTCCAGGAAGTATTTTCTAAACCACCCCCAGAAACTTACTTTAGTATTGCAAATCTCCAGGTAGTTCTAAAATGTCCCTTGTTGACCAGTAGGCAATTTCTAATGAAGAGTTTTTAAATTTGGCTAATGTCACCTCTATCATGCTCTTACATAAGCACCAAGTTTAATGTTATATAAGTGGTAATAACCAAGAGTTTCAGGCTTCAGTAAAGTGTTAAGCTTAAAATAGTCACTTTTTTTTTTCTGGTATAAAAGACCTTGCATGTACTTGTTGGACAATTAAAAATTAGCTTCATGAGAAGATCAAATTTAGATGGTTAATAAACGCACACTGGAACTGGGAGATTGCTTTCTCAGAGTAAGAGTTTTTCCCTGTAATATATTGTTTTCAATAAAGAATCAGTCCCTACATTAACTATTCCAATATTCATTACAAAGGAAAACATAATAAAACATATCTTGTCGGATTAAGAAGCTCTTGAATCAACCTTTGGAAGACAAAGTGGAGTTTCTGAATAAACAGATTATATTATGTAGGGCAATGCCAATAGGCAATCTTAATTATGCTTTCTTCCAGCATGTGATAGTATTTCCTATGAATTATTATGGACAAAAACCTGGGACAGCCAACAATAGTTTAATTTTTAGAGTAGCTGAGATGTGCAGTGGCTCTTTTGCTTTTCTATTGTGCTTAAGAATGTCTAGTTTCATCATTTTCTTTAATTTGATTTAACTCATATTTGATTTTGTAATTTTATCAAGAATAAATCCCTATCTAATTAGTAAAACACAGAAGGAAAGTAGGGAGAACACACCCCATGGTTTAGGCACATGCAAATGAGCAGTATCTTCTTTTTGTGCACACAATGGAGGTTGAAAACCCATACATATTTTCCTGTGCTGATACACTTTGTGAGAAAAGCAAGCCAAAACCATCTTCTCTTCCATTTTTCCATGGATAAACATTTTACCCATGTTTTATGCACAAAAAGATTCCTGAAAGTTTTCATTGTTTAGCTACATTATATGAATAGAAAATTACATTCACTAAGGTTAGACTGGTTATTCAAAATGTCATTGAGTAATTTTCCTGTAAAACAGATTTTCATTTCTCATGCTTGCTTAAAACATGGGAGAAACCATCAGTAAAATTAGCTCCTGTGTTTATAACAGACTTAATGGCGGTTTCTATATTTTGTGATATGGAAGTTTGTTTTGTAGCCAAAGTTTGATATAACATTGGGAAGCACTTGGAGCCATTTTGAGAAGTCTACCCAAATCAAGGAATTCCTCTGAAATGATCTCACAGAATTTGTCTGGATTCACCTGAGTGTGCTTCTAGACCAAGGCTTCTGCTTAAATATCACAGGAAAGCAAAATGCCTTTGTCAATTAGTTTAGTAGTCTGATGTATGATGCACACCATTCTACTACTTTTGATATATAATCAATTCGAGGTCACCAGAAATAGTTTCTAACCAACAGTTTAATTCCAACATTTCCGACATGTACTGTCGAAAATGTGACCAAGATAATGTGAGGCTTGCTTTCTGAACTTCTAATGCTATTTCCTCTATAAAAAGCATCTTTATGGGAAGATAATCTGTGACAAGCTTGACTTTTTAAGGTAATTTCTCAAAATGACAACTTTGCCGTATTTAATTTATTTTCACCCCCAGTCTATATGACAGGAATCAGCCTGACTATTAGGTGTTCTCACATCAAATAAGATGTCCCAACATTCACATGGTTCAAAATTCAAAAGGCATAAAGGAATATTCATTGAAAATTCTCTCTCCACCCCTGTCAGCCACCCAGCTTCATTTCCTGGAGATAACAATGTCACCAATTCCTTGGGTATCCTTCCAGAGAGGTTCTGTTCTGCATACATAAACATATACATCTATAGATATAAATATATTATATGCTGGGTATCCTCTAATGAGCTATGCGGAATGTACCTCAGAGTTGCCTGACTTTCTATGTGGTGTTAACTTCCTCGTACTTCCAAACTGTGCATGCATCAGAATGTCTGAGTGGTTTCCTCAGGTGTGCCAGGCAGTAACAGCAGAGAAACCCTGGGACAGGAAGTGGTGGGTCGGTGGTACAGTGAGAAGAGGTGCCGTGAAGCTACACTTGTGTTGAGGTGGGTCTTGAGTGACAGCTTGCAGTAAAAAGCTGAAGCAAGGGGCACCTGGGTGGCTCAGTCGGTTGAACGCCTAACTCTTGATTTTGGCTCAGGTCATGATCTCAGGGTCATGGGATCGAGCCCTGTGTCGGGCCCCACACTCGTCACAGAGTCTGCTTGAGATTCTCTCTCTCCCTCTGTCCCAAACCCTGCTCATGCTCTCTCCTCTCTCTCTAAACAAATAAATAAATAAAATCTTAAAAAACAAAAAAATTGAGCCAAGAGGACATGAGAAAAGGCACAAGAGATGCCCAGTACACAGGACATTCTGGTGTGAGTATGCGTAGCCAGCCCATCAAAGTTAAAGAGAGGGCAGGAAGCAGTTGTTGATACTGAGATTATAGCACAGACTCAGGTTTAATAAACTATAAGTCTAGAAAGAGACTCATCTTGAGAATTTTCACTCCAGGAACTGGCTTTTCCTACTAGGCTTTCCTAGTAGGCTTTTACTTTACTTTTCTTTTTTCTTTTCTTTTCCTTTCCTTTTTTTTGGTAAAATATATGTAACATAACACTTACCATTTTAACCATGTTTTAGTGTACAATTCATTAGCATTAAGTACATTTATATTGTGCAACCTAGTAGGCTTTTTAGAAGTGGTGCATGGTAGAAATTTTCAAATTTTTGCTTATCTTGAAAGTTGCTGTTTTATGCCTATTTTTTTCACTTGGATCCTTGATATATTGAAAAATGTATGACTTTGAAGTCTTTCTGTGAATTCACCTTCTGCAGATCCCATGCCACGGAGATCATTAAAAGAATAGTGTTATGTCTGGAATTCTAGAACTCCATAAATGGCTGAAAAATTCCAGGGGCAAAAATAATTTAAAATGGCTGTTATTTTACTTACTGTTTTGAGAAATGCCACTTATTGAATTATCTAGACATGCGTTATTGATGCTGTTTATAAGTATGGGCAAACATCAAATTGTGCAAAGATCTTTCTCCTAAGCCGGAAGAGGGATGGTTGTTGATTCATGAGAGGCATTGTCCTTGGATAAACTATGAAGTATCACATCAACTTCAGATTGTGTTGATGACAACTGGTAGAGATAGGATGTGTCTTCTGATTATATAATCCTTAGGAAGCAATATATCTTTCTGCATTTTAGTGGGTTTGTGCACTGGCTGGCATAGACATGATTTTTCCCCTTTAAGTCCACAATTCCTTAAAACATGCCTTGGAAGGGGCACCTGGATGGCTCAGTCAGTTGAACGTCTGACTTGGTTTTGGCTCAGGTCATGATCTCGGTGTCCTGAGATGGAGCCCTTTGTCTGGCTCTGCACTCAGTGGGGAGTCTGCTTGAGATTCTCTCTCTCCCTCTCCCTGCCCCCCCCCCCACTCTCACACACACACACGCTCGCTCTCTCTAATAAATAAATAAAATCTTAAAAAAAACATGTCTTGGAAAAATACTTAGATAGTTTTCAATAATTGGTTATTTCTAATGGCACAAGTATTAAATACTAGAGTACTAAATCCTAAGAACATGAAGCATATTCCTCTCAAGAAGCATTTGAGCCTTCCTTCCTCTAGGATGGATGAAGCTTCTCTCTAATGGTGCCACACTACACATTTGTAAACTCCAACTTCAGCAACATCAGGGCTGCGATAGTTGGCAGACATATGCACACAATCATACATTCACACAAACCACTGGTCAAGGATCTTGACAGAAAATATTTGTCAATATCTTTTCTAATTAAAATAAGGCAAATCAGAGTCACCCTCCAACTTGCATACACAAGAATTTATAAGAATTGGGGTCAATGCTGCTGGTTGCTGTCTTCCTGTGTTTAGGCTACTGTAACAAATACCATAGATTGAATGGCTTGTAAACAACAGAAATTCATTTCTCACAGTTCTGGATGCTGGGGAGTCCGAAATCAAGGCATTGGCACATTTGGTGCTTGGTGAGAACTTGCTTCCTGGTTCATAGACAGCTGTCTTTTCGCTGTGTCCTCACTCGTTGAAAGGCGCAAGGGAGCTAGCTTTCTGGGGTTTCTTCTAGAAGAGCACTAATCCCATTCCTGAGATCTCATTTCTCATGACCTGATTACCTCCCAAAGGCCCCACCTCCCAAAGACCCCACCTCCAAATATCATCACACTGGGGATTAGGTTTTAACATAGGAGTTTTGGGGGCACACAAACATTCATTCTATGGTAGTTCTTAAAGCATTTTGTCTTGGGAAATGTATATATGACAAAATTTTAATCATCTCATGGTTATGTTAATAGTTTAATCGGAGCTCTTTGAGGAAATAACTTGCTGTCATTTTTTTCTGAACACACGGCCTTTCTTAAAGAATCTGTGGTTGGTATTTTTGACTTTGCAAATGGAACATAAGTAAATTGTACAATGCCTTTGGTATGACGAACTGATCTGAGGATGTTACTGTGTCTGAGGTTTCCTGTTTTATCAAAGAGCAAGAGAAATATGCTTCACATTATGAGGAGCACAGATATTAGCGGCTTTGAAGTTATTTCCGTGTTATGTCCTGTTGGATTATTTCGACCATTGAAATATCAATTAATCCTGTAAAAGAATATTATTAGAAGACTTTATTATAACTTTTATGCAATGTTCAAGGCAGTATTTCTCAGCTTGGGCACTATTGCCATTTGGGGCCAGATAATTCTTCCATTTTTTTTTTTCAATTGAGATATAGTTGATCAGGTTACTCTTTATTGTGGAGGCTGTAGGATGTTTAGCAGCATTCCTGCTCTCTAACCTCTAGATACTGGTAGCTCCAAAAATGTCTCCAAGTGTTGCCAAATGTCCCTGTAATTGGAAGTCGTGGGGGGGATGCTCACATTTTAGAATCACTGGCTTAAAGGAATCCCGATTTAGGCATGGTTTCTAGAGCTAGTTTCCCTCTCTCTCTCTCTCTCTTAAAGATTTATTTATTTCTTTTGGAGAGAGAGAGCAAGTGAGAGAGAGAGTGCAAACAGGGGGAGGGGCAGAGGGAGAGGAAGAAAGAGAGAGAATCTCAAGCAGACTCTCTGCTGAGCAAGGATCCCGACCAGGGGCTCGATCTCACAACCCTGAGATCATGACCTGATCCAAAATCAAGAGTCAGATGCTTAACTGACTGAGCCACCCAGGCACTAGAGCTAGTCTTGATGCCAGGTGCATAAATCAAAGATGTGTAGGGCTGTAGCATTGTTAAAATCTGGAAATAATTTTATACCAGTTGCTAAATGGTTCTTTTCTGAGTCCTCCAAATTCTACTTCTACTCTGCTCTGTCTCCTCCACATAACCCATTTCCCACGTCTCCACTAGGCAGAAACTCAAAGATTAAAACCGGCATAATAAGGGGACTCCAGGATCTGCCTTATCGATTGTTAATTTTATTATTTATCTATTATTATTTACCAATTTTATTTTTTATATTTATTTTGTTGTCACTCCTTTACACAACTTAGAAGCAGCTGGGCTTACCATACCTCTCCATTCACAGTTGAGTCCTAGAACAGAAAACCAGATTGCTGCCTTTAGTTTGTTGTCTTGATAGACAAATACTACACATTTCCCTGTTATACACATCAACCCTCTTCAGAAATGACTGAGCTCTCCTTACCCCTGATCTCATGTTAAACCACATTCTGTCTGGAGTTTAGTTTTAAGATGGGTTTGTTTGGAAAATTAATGGGAAAATATCCAGAGAGAAATTGCTATGCAAACTTACAATGCAGAAATAGTTTCAGCTGAGATGATAAAAAAGCTCTGTCAACTTGCACAGGATAGAGTCAATGGTAGACAGGGCTTGGAATCCATCTGCATGTATGTAAGTCACTCATTGACAAACTGCTCATGCATCTCCACAGAGTTAGAGACACTGACAAACGTATTTATTCAGTAGTTACCATGGCTCTCAGCCTACACTCTTGTCTGCAAGGTTATTGAGGATTTCAGTAGTTTCTTGTGGACTCCTTGGATTTCAGAGAATTGTTTGAATATGGAAAAAAAAATCCACTTCTGCTTATGCTTTACATTAAGAATTACTGACCAATTTTCTGAAACTCTGAAAATTAAAAATCTCCTTAAAATATGTGAAAACCAGTATTTTATATTAGTTTCTCTCTAGTTAGAATTTTAAATAACTATTTTTCCTGATTATAAAAATGGACCATTTATCCCCAAAAAGCAATAAAAAAAAGAAATAATAGTACTCTTTCATCTAACGTCCCAGAGATAACAATTTCTTGTATGTATTCTTTGAGATTTTATATACAGATAATATTTTTGTTAAAGCAAAATGGGAGCATGCTCTAAATCCCCCTTTTTCTGCTTAATATAATATGGACATAAAATAGTTTTGCATGATTCATCTGTGGTAATTGTAGACTATCTCATTGTATGGATGATCAATATGCATTATCCTTATGGATAATTACACTGGTTTTATTTTTGTTGTATTCAACATTGGAATTATGACTCTCATGCATACATCTTTGCGTATTTGTTTTCTTTCTTTTAGATCATTTCCTTAAAGTGAAAACATAAAGTCAAAAGATATGCACATTTTGCATTTTGGTGTATGTTGTCAAACTGCTCTTCAGGAAGATCTGCCCAATTTCCATTCTAATAGGGCATGAGTGTCCCCGTAACCCTTTCCTGGACACACATCTTTGGAAATCAGTTTTTTAATACATGAAGAAACCCACCAAAATTTTGAATTCGTGAATTGGTTTAGGTTGACTCTGGAAGTTTGCGATTGTGTTTCCTTGAGTGATGATCATAAAATTGAACATCTTCCCAAGGGAAATCAGGTTAACCTACATTAGGAGGCTTTAGGGAGTCCAGAGAGAGATGAAAGTGAATTATATGTCTGGTTATTGAGAAATAAGACCGTATCAATAAACCTTATGAAAGTAGTGTCAGCTGTGTAACTGAGCTGACTTTGGTTTAAATTTCTCCCTTAGAAATTCTGATCAGGAGCAGTGATGGTACTTAAGGACTTGCATTATTTTTATCACATTCAGTGACAAAGAAAAACCTCAGCCTCACTTTCTAGTGCTTCTTCTAATGGAGCTATTTTTGAGTCCCTTTTCTCCGATTGCTTTTGAGAGGCCAGAGCCCAAGTGCAACACAGTTTGGGTCTGGGTTTGATGTGAGATGGTTTCCAGAAATCAGGTCAGTAGCTCTCATTTAAAAGATAATGACTCCAGCCAGGCTTAGAGCCCTCTCCTCTGGCAGAATGAGACCCAGCCTAGGGCTGGATCTGGGCTGAAAGACAGCAAATAACACACTGGACTTTAAATTTTTTTTTTTTTTTGGTCTCAGGCAGCTCCTGTGAGAGCGTCTATCCTGTATGATTTTCTCTCCTTCCGCCCCCTTCCCCAGCTCTCCTGCAAATCCTAAAGGACAAAGCCAATTTGCTTTCAGAACTTGCCTTATGAGTGGACTCCTTGTAACTTTTGGAGGAGAGGGGGTAGTGGGGTAAGGGACCTAAATGTACTGAATACATACAATATTCTAGCCTCATAGGGGACTTTTTTCATTTCCATGACAACAACATGAGATAATATGTTAGTCAGAATTCTTCAGAAAACAGAACCATGGTAAATGTGTGTGTGTGTGTGTGTTTGTGTATGTGTGTTTAGAGAGAGAGAGAGATTTTATTTTAAGGAATTAATTCATGTAATTTTGGGGGCTGGCAAGCCCCAGATGTGTAATGCAGACCAGTGGGCTGAAAACTCAGGCAAGGTTTCTATGTTGCGGTCTTGAGGCACAATTGCTTCCTCCTTGGGAAACTTCAGTCTTCGTTCTTACGACTATCCATAATTTGGAGTGTAATCTATTTTACTTAAGTTAGCTGATTGCAATCGTTAATCATATCCGCAGATGCCTTCACAGCAACATCTAGACTAGTGTTTGTCCAAACGACTAGGCACCGTAGCTGAGGCAAGTTGGCATATAGATTAACCATCACAGATAGTTCTTAGAAGTTTGCACAAAGCTATAGTCCATACTAAATGACTTACCATTTACAGATGAGGAAACCAAGGCTCACAGAAATTAGGTCACTTCAACAAAGTCCTACAGCTTGTAAGCAGTGGAACTGGGACTTCAGTCTCACTCTGACTAACTCCCAAGTCCAGTGTGTTCACTGTGAGTGCACCCACCCCCACACACTCTCACATGCATTCACATTGATGCACACACCCACATATTCGTACTCATGCAGCACACTCAGTCACATGCACGCACCCCTTGTGCCCCCACACATGAACCTCTCTTACTTTTTTAGCCTGAACTCTGAAAATCCAGGTCATAGAAAAAGGGAAACTAACCCAGATCAGCTTTCATAATCATTGCTATCTAAAGGGGGAAGATGCACCATAGGGTGGGGATAAATTGAATCAGAAAGGAAGGCAACTGTCACACTAACAAACTAAAACTTTATGATTTTTTTCAGGCTATTTTTTAGGAAATATCCCACTATGGTTAGACAAGTGAAAATTGTTCAGGGATCTGTAGTTGAAGCTGAATCTTCTATGCACAGAGCTTAAGAGGAAAGTTAACAACCCTGTCAATTGTTTGAAATATTCTAAAATATGTATTTGGAAGCAGTGGTCTACATGTTTCTGGAGCATTTTAGAATTTTTTAGACTCCTTTCTCACCCCTTCCCTCTTTTCAGGGCAATTAGGATATTCTATTTTTTTTTTTTCAGCTACATCTGAGGGTATTGAGTGTTTTGATAATTTCAATATTGGATTCAATTCATTTTCATTCTGTATGTATTGAAGAGTTGTGTGTTCCTTTATGCCACTCAGAAATGTGAAATGTGAAATTTAAAAAGTTAGAAATCAAATGGCATTACTTCATTAGAATATAATCTTTCAACCCCTAAATCATGTTTTGGCTCTGAGTTAGGAGGTGGCATTGTTATTTCAGAAAAAAGAAGTTTGCAGAAATAGCAGTTTTTTGGAAAATGTCCATATTTTTCTTTTTTCCTTTGACTCATTTTATGAGGATAGCTTTGAGAGAAAGCCGGAAAATGCTATGAACTATTGACCCAAGGAAAATGCTGATCTTATAATGAAAAACAGTGTAGCTATTTTCAAATTGGAGATTCTCCTTTGAATGGTTTAGGCAGGTGAGCAATTAAAATCTGGTAATTCACATAGGAGACATTTGGCTGGTTTATAAATTTTATTTAGTAATTGACTAATTTGGGGCAAACAGTGATTTATATTCATAAATGTGAGATGAATTCTCTAGATTTTGACATTACCTCCACATCCATCTGCTTTGAATGCTTAAATGAGCATCAGACACATACACACCAAATTACTCATCATTGGAAATGTAGAGACTATTGAAAAGTTATAGCAATAAACTAGAAATTTCTACTTTGGACGTGCACACACTCCTTAAATTCATTTTAAAGGCGAAGGATAGTAAGATAATATTTTCCATTTTTACTTTCTATCTTCCCAAAGGCATGCACAAAGAATATTAAATATATACCACAAATTACAATACCTTTAGGAAGTGAAAGTTCCCATGCTGCATGTCAGTCTGACAGAAAGCTAGTAAAACATTACATAAGAACATTCACAAGAACCAAGGACCTTACCAGTCCTCATATACTTTTAGTTATCACAGTCCTTCTTGTCTCTAGTCACAGCCATAAAATGGATAGACTCAACTGTGTATTTTTGTGTAGTGTCATAGAGATTATAAACATTCAGAAGTGTAGACAGAACCACACATTGAACCTGATTCTCCAGTCCAGGAAACAATAAATAGGGTGGTAGAACATTTCAGAGAGAAGATCTAAAGACTTTTAAAAATGAAAATGAATGCTGGAGACCTAATTTTATGTTGTGAAATTTTATTTCTTGGTGTGCCTCTGGGAGGCTGGCTAAGAAAGGCTGGGCAGAACTTGACCAGTATTCTCCAGGCATACCGTAGGGGGATATTTAGAAGTAAAAAACAAAACAAAAAAACTTCAGGGAACCATAAATCCTCACTTGGAAGTCCTCCTAATTTTATTCCAGTGCCACTTCTCTGCAAACCCCTCCTCACTGCTACCCAACACCCCAACTATGCCCCAGTCCCCTCAAGATCCATGGTGGTGACCCAATTTCCAGAATTTTCTTTTTCATCTATAGTCTGAAAATATCCATTAGGGATGTGCTAGATGGAGCTCTGTGCTGATAAATTAATGCATGTTATGATGGGACAGATAACCAGGCTTAATTTGATATGGTCTCAGGCTGCATATTTACCTTAACCCATATATCTCTTTTTCACAGCTTTCCCTCACACTCCACCACCAAGTCCCCTGTGAGGATAAAAATGCAGTTATATAGATGAAAGCACATTGAAATTTGAAAAGCAATATACAAGTATTAAATATTACAGCAAAAGGATATATATATTACACAATTTAAATATTTGAATTAAACACATAGTAACACCATATATATATAGTGTAGTAATATATATATATATATGCCTTTCAGTGACTTCCTATTTCACTCAGAATGAAATCCAGAATTCTTACCATGGCGTAAAGCCTTTGCCTAAACTGTTCCGTTACTCATGTGACCTAATCCCCCTTTGCTCACTCTGCTCCAGCCACAATGGGCTCCTTGCTCTTCATCAAATAGGTCCTGTGTTCTCCCTTCTCAGGCTCTTAGCTTTTGCTCCTCCCTCTCCCCAGTACACTCTTGCCCTAGATATTTGCCAGCCTCCCTCCCTCATCAAGAGATTTTCTGCTTAAATGGCACTGAATCAAGAGCCCCAGATCTTCCTATCAAAAACACGGACTTTTGTTCCCCAGCTCCTTTTACCTTGCTTATCTTCTACAGAGCATTTCCACAGTCAGTGCTCTATTTATTATTTTTATTTTCTGTCCTTATCCTTCCATTAGAATGAAGCTCCAGAGAGTTCTTGTTCCCTGGTAAAGCCCCAGCACCTCCGATCCTGACTGACACACAGGACGTGTGCAATGTCTGTTGAATGAATGAGGGAATATTAATTAGTAAAGGTAGCCCCAGGGAGCACTACTCTTCCCTCCTTGTTTATTGACCTGATGATTTGTACTTTATTTTCTTGGAGCAGTTTTAGGTTTGCCGCAAAATGAAGGGGAAGGTAGAGAGATGTTTCATATACCCTCTGCCCTGACTTTTGTCTCTTCCACTAGCAAAATCTTATACCACAGCAGTACGGTGGTTGCACTTGGTGAACCTACGTTGACATTTCATCATCACCCAGAGTTCATAGGTCACATTAGGACTCACTCTTGTTGCTGTACAGTCTATGGGTTTGGACAAATGTATACTGACATGGATCCACCGTTATAGGAACAGACAGAGCAGTTTCACTGCCCTAACAGGCCTCTGTGCTTCACCTATTCATCTCTCCCTCCTTCCTGACCTCTGGTAACTACCGATTGTTTTATTATTTCCATAGTTTTGCCTTTCCCATAATGTCATATGGTTGGAATCATACATCATGTAGCCTTTTCAGATTGGCTTCTAGAAAGGGCTTTTCCAACTATAAAGTACTGAGCCTTGCTAAAACTAACCAACAAGAAAACGAACCGTAGATATATATAACCAATAAGGTTTCACAAAACTGAATGAAAACGGCCAACGTTAAGTCACATTAAAACAGTACAAAAGGAAACCTCTTGGGTTTAGAAGACAATTGTTCTTAAGGAAGAATTTTTGGATGACATGAGCTATGAGTCTAACTTTAGCTAAAGCGCACTTTGTTGAATTTTGTCTTTTAGTGGTCCTGTCAGCCTTATGTGTCGACGAAGATCCTCTGTAACTTCCCCTGTGTTAACTGGTATGAGCCCCAGGCCTGCAGCTTCCTCTGTGTACACTCAACTCAGCTGAGCCACTTCACCTTCTACGATTTTAGCATTCCTACCTTTGAAATAACACATTCAAGCTTAATGACCTCTAAGGGTTGCTCCTTGGACTGATGTGACTTGACAGTTGCATTTGATAAATTCCTACAATTAAATTTAATAAATTAGTTTTGTAGTGACTGGTATTTTTTTTCTGGCACAGAACGTAGAGATTACTGTAATCTCTATAAGTCAAGGTACCAGGCCTATTTGCTTATTGCTTATTATTGCTTATTGCTTATTATTCAGGCGTCATTGCTATCAACTCAAAATTTAGTGTTTGACACAAAATAGGTCCTCAATAAAAATTTGTTGATTGAATAAATGCCTGAATGCATGAATAAGTGAATGAAAGTGATTCTAAAGTGGGTGTCTACAAATGTACCAGGTTTACTTTTTAGTAACCTGATGGACTTTTCTGTTTTGTTCTCCTTAGTATTAAGTAGAAATATTGCCTTTACTATTTTAACTTTAATGCTATCTCATAGTTTTAGGGCCTGATTACTTAAATCCATGCTCCAGACATGTAAAAGCCAATGTTTTTATTTCCAAAGACATACTTCAAGCCTGGTGACATGAAAACAGTGCCGCCTGATTGGATTTTCCCCTAAAGAATGGAGACCATAAAAAGGACTTATGTTCAGTATGTTATTCATACTCCCAACAACTTGTACATTCACAGGTTATCACTCGCCTCTTCACCAACAGTAAAATGAAGCTCTGCTTTGAATAGAATACAGGTTGCTGTCAGGTGAAAATATATCCTAGCTTGAACAATGGATATTTGCATCCATCCCCTTGGGGGCAGCCACATGTGGCCATTACTTGGGTGAAACATGGCTATCAAAGCAAAATTGCAGTGAGGGAAGCTAAAACACTTCTTGAGATGTTTTTGCTGTGTAACCACCAGTCTCTGGAGTTAGGAGAAGAGAATAGAGGCAGAACATTTATTAATACTCCTTTGTTCCTCAGACCAGCCAGTCAGCTGAGCACTTCATTGCCGATGGCGTGTGTTAGGGTCATTAACTATCGGAAACATTCAAAATTAATGATAACTTCATGTCATCATGGATTTGTATCTTTTGGGTGACTCTGAGTACCTGAGGAAGGAAAATCTTGGAGAAAATTTTGGCTCCTGCAACATTTGGGAGCAGGGCAATTCTTTGTTTTACATGATTGCCATTTGTGCTGTACTAAATGCCAGGAGCATCTCTTTAGAGATAGTGTCACCCAAAATGCTACCACATTGTTCCAAGGACTCCCTGGTTCTTGGTGGTAGGGTGGTGGTACCACTTCTCATGGTGAATCATGCCCATTAGGGAGGGCTGTATAGAAAAGGAGCAGAGAGGGAGGAAGATATTTTCTTGAGATGATCACTTTGAATTTAAGAGCTTTGGGCTTAAATCTAACTTTTATTATGGCATTTGGACAACTACATCCTATACCCTAGTTTGTAGTTCTGTAAAACATTCACTAATGAATTCAACATATACTTTTACTGACTGCCTGTATTGCCCCAGACATTTTACTGGGTGTTGGGTATAGAGTTATGCATTAAACTATGCATTAAATATAGAGACATGCTGCTGGTTTCAGGGAGCTTAAGGTCTAGTGGAGAAAGGGGACAGAACAGAAACAAGTAAACAGTATTTGATTACATCTTGGGATAAATGCTGTGAAGGCAACACAGGAAATTGTGATGCAGAGCAATGCTAAGGGGTCACTGGAGACTTCCTCAGATCACGTTGTTAGGGAAGTCTTATTATTTGGTATTTCAACCGAGATCTGAAAATGAGAAACATGGGGCATCAGTATGTGAAAGAGCAGGGAAGAGTGTGGCAATAACAGCCCAAACCAACAAGTGTGGAGAGAAGTGACACAGTGCAGTGAATAAAAGCAAGGACTTCAAGGTTCTGCTGGTTGCCCCTAAGAAGTATGCTTATCACCAGTGACTTTGAAAAAGTCTCCTCTCTCTTCTGTGTCTGTTGCCTCACCTAAGAAATAAGGATGTTACATAAAAATATTCCTATGGTGTCTTATAGCTCTGAGTCTATTGAATTGTTTCTGTTGGCTTGTTCATTCTTGAAAGCTGCCACAAAGCAATTTATTAGTCCCTCATACGATCATAGAGCTAGAAATGATCTTAAAGATCATTTAGTCTAACACCTTTAATTTGTTTTTAAGAAAACAGTGGCCCTGGGGAATTCTTCACTGTCCTGAAGCTGGTTATACTGGTAGAGCTGGGACTAGAATACAGGTCTCCTGCCTGCTTTCTCAAATAAATAGGTAATGAAATCCAGAGCAGTCAAAAAGAGACTCTGGTCTATTTAATATATTAAATGATTCATATTCAGATACATTTTTTTTTAAGAATGAGCATTTCAGGGGTACCTGGGTCGCTCAGTTGGTTGGGTGTCTGACTCTTGATTTCAGCTGGGGTCATGATCTCAGGGTCATTAGACAGAGCCCTGAGTTGGGCTCTGTGCTCAGTGGGGAGTCTGCTTCTCTCTCTCTCCCTCTCCCTCTGCCCTTCCCCCACTTGCACTCATGCACGCTCTCTCTCTCTCAAATGAATAAGTACATCTTTAAAAGAAAAAAGAGTGAGTGTTTCAATCAGGGCAAGAAACAAATGACACACTCAAACTGGGTAATTGGAAAAGAGTTTAATGAAATGTGTAGGTAGAGTTTAGGGAAACTACAAGGCATGGTGAAGTATCCCCGGGCTAGTGTCAGTGGGGAATGTTACCAGCCCTGGACCTGAATGCGGAAGAGGAGGGAGCCAGCAGAAACAGCTGCTTGGTAAAGATACCCCGTGGGAATTGAGACTTTTGTTTGAGAGTCATAGACCAAATAAATACCCCAAGTAAATACCCTATCTTATTCTTTGTTTTCCTTCTGATCTCCTGAGGGATCTCCCTGTTGACCAAACTCAACCAGAAACCCAGTAGATAAGGGAACTCATTGATGTAGTCCATGCAATGTAGGCTCCCTGGGAAGCGATACAGGGAAGAGGGATGGAGATTTGATCTGGAAGGACAAGATGTGAGGTATGTGGTACAGAAAGGCTTAACACAAAGAGGACTTTTATTTCTCTTCAGCATTTTGTTCATGCAACACTTCAGGTATCTTATATCATGCCATATATTTGCTCAAAAGTTGTTATATAATGAATAAACATTTGGCCATTATTTTGGTTTCTACTATCCTGTCCTTAAGCACTTGTCTACAGATTGCCAAAATGATAGTCAAATCACATTAAAAAATGAAATAATGACTTCATCTAAATAGTTTGATAAAATTATTTTCTCTCTCCATTTGAATTTGACCAAACACTAGTTTCAGTTAAGTTCTACTTTATAGCTATTTATTCTTTACTGGGAGACATGGGCTAGTCATTGAAACCATTTATTTTGTTTGTAGTGCACAAGGCAGTTGCCCACATTGAATGTCAACTGTTCACTCCCAGCATGTCCAAAAGACTGAGTAGACATCTGGAGCAGATTCACTGAGATTTTATTTGTATGAGAAATGATGAAGTCTCCTGGGCAAGGTTCATCCTCAGGGAGGAAAGGGGCAGAATTATGTTCCCATAAAATGTCCCAGTTTTCAGAGAAGAGTGGATTTTTTTTTTTTTTGAATAAGAGCACAATGTCTATCACTAGAATTTGTCCTAAAGCTCTTTCCTTGTAGACCTATGTCTAAGTTTAAGGGAGAGAAGAGGATGTTAGGTCAAAAATGAAAGCAATATTTTCACAAGATAGCCCCTGAGATCTTGGGAACATGCACTATTGCTTCTTTGAGCTTAGCATCTTCAGAAGAAGAGCAGTTTCCCCAGTTAGCTCAAAGTGCAACATTTTCTTCATTTGTTAAGGGATAGAGAGAACATAGGAAGCTCTGGCATATTGGAGACTCTACCCTTTCAGTGGCCCAGGCCTCAAGGTGTGTGTTTGTCCTAACTCTATTGGCATCTGTGGCCAGTAGGTTTTAACAACAGCCAGAGGCGGACACAGCACCCCAGTCATTCTCCAGGATAGCTCTGCTCTGCTACTGCAATACCCAGAATTTCCTGCAGTAACAACAGTACTGGTGGCTGGGCACACCAAACCATCTTAATGGTGGTCCTTAGCAGCATGGCAGTGCCAAATGACCTTCATGCAATCTAGTGGTTGGCATATGGCTAGTCAATAACATCAGTCAAGGGGAGTTGGAGAGAAAGAAACTGGAAGATGCAACCTGATAGGAGTACCTAGAAATAGTCTCTGGGGAATCCTCTTTCTTTGTAGGAGTCTGGAAGTCCTACAGTAGCAGATGAGGCCCAGGATGGGAGGTACCATTTACTAGATTGCTGTGGCCTGGAGAAACACAAACCTCATAAATATTTTAATTTTGACATTCATTCATATATAGCTTCATGATGGGCAAAACGACTTTATTCCTGGATTACTGTAAGACTTTGCTGTTTATGCAGAATTATCTAGAAGACTAGACCTGCCTTTTTCTTATTTAAACATTTTCCCTAACTATCCTACCATATTGTTATTGTCTAGTTTAATATTTTATTGTTTATATGTATTTTTTTCTTTTAAAATTCTGCAGAGATCTTGAGTTTTCTTTTAAATGTATAACAGAAAGCTCACAACCAGTTCCGTAGGAATATTGAGATATGAACAAAGTAGATACCAATTTTTATAGTTTTCATTCGTGCTACCAACATTCCTGACTGTCCCTTCAAAATTATTTGTTAAAAGTTTACATCATTTTGCATATGTCCCCTTCTTTTATCTCTTTTTTATAAATATTGACTCATCCCTTTGTCCTGGTCAAAAGGAAATATAGAGCATTCACAGAAAATTCAGAGTGGTTTCTGTATTAGTGAAAATCATGCCCTGGGAGATAATTGGGTGAAGGTGTCTGCTGGGACCAGGTGCTGTATCAGAGATAAAAGAGTCCTTTCACTCTCCATTTCATTCACAGTGTACATAATAACTGGAACTGAAGAAGACTAAGTGAGGAATTGCAACAGAAGCCCAAAGAGAAGAATATGAGTCATTAAGATTGTTCAAACATGTATAATCATCCACTTGGAACTCCAGCCATGGAAAGGCAGCTTCTGTGACCAGCCACAGGATCACCATGGGTAGCCCTTACAAGCAAAGAGTAAATATGCAGATATTTCTTTGCATCATTAGCAATTTATTCTCACTGGAAAAAAATTTGTTAAGACTATAAAGTGATACATTTGCAGTCTCTAGATCTGCAAAATGGGACTAATAATATGTATACCCTGGGATTGGAAGATTCAATGTAATTAAGTGTAAAGTGCTTAGAACAGTGCCTAGTACCAAAAAAAAAAATATGATGATGTAAGGTAATAGATTTCTAAGGATCATTTCATTTAGAATCTTTTTATAGTTGTATTACTCCTTTTCAGAACTTGGATAAATGCACTGTTGCTCTCTATACATATCAAATAATAAAAGCACAAAAGTTGGTAGCCATTTTATTTTAAACCCTATTTCCAGCCGTTTTCTTCTTGCTTCATTTCTGAATATTCAGTGTTTTGTTTTGTTTTTTTTTTTTTACAGACCCCAAAGAAATGGCACTGTGAAAACTGTGACATCTTATTTTAGTAAAAATGCCTTTAGTGAATCCTTTGGATACTGCTTCTGAAGTCTAAATTACATTGTAATCTATTCTATGGGAAAGGTGATTTATGAGGCAATTCTTTTCTGATATTTGGTTGGTATTAGCATCCTTTCTTGATTAAAACTCTCCACTGTGTAGGGATAGAGGAAACATACCTCAATATCATAAAAGCCCACAGTGAATATCATTCTCAATGGGGAAAAACTGAGAGCTTTTCCCCTAAGGTCAAGAACATGACAGGGATGCCCACTCTCACCACTGTTGTTCAACATAGTACTAGAAGTCCTAGCTTCAGCAATCAGACAACAAAAAGAAATAAAAAGCACTCAAATTGGAAGAAGAAGTCAAACTTTCACTCTTCACAGATGACATGATAATTTATGTGGAAAACCCAAAAGACTCCACCCCAAAATTGCTAGAACTCATACAGGAATTCAGCAACATGGCACGACGCAAAATCAATGCACAGAAATCAGTTGCATTTCTATACACTAACAATGAGACAGAAGAAAGAGAAATTAAGGAATCGATCCCATTTACAACCGCACCAAAAACCATACAATACCTAGGAAAAAACCTAACCAAAGAAGTAAAGGATCTGTACTCCAAAAACTCCAAAACAGAACACTTAAGAAAGAAATTGAGGAAGACACAAAGAAATGGAAAAACATTCCATGCTCATGGATTGGAAGAATAAATATTGTTAAAATGTCTATGCTACCCAGAGCATCTACACATTCAGTGTAATCCCTATCAAAATACCATCAACATTTTTCACAGAGATGGAACAAATAATCCTAAAATTTGTATGGAAACAGAGAAGACCCTGAATAGCCAAGGAATGTTGAAAAAAAGAAAACCAAAGCTGGTGGCATCACAATTCCGGACTTCCAGCTCTATTACAAAGCTGTCATCATCAAGGCAGTATGGTACTAGCACAAAAACAGACACATAGATCAATGGAACAGAATAGAGAACCCAGAAATGGACTCTCAACTCCATGGTCAACTAATCTTTGACAATGCAGGGAAGAAAGATAGTCTCCCAATGGAAAAAGGACAGTTTCTTCAATAAATGGTGCTAGGAAAATTGGACAGCCACATGCAGAAGAATGAAACTGGACCACTTTTTTTTACACCATACATAAAAATAAACTCAAAGTGGATGAAAGACCTAAATGTGAGACAGGAATCCATCAAAATCCTAGAGGAGAACACAGACAGCAACCTCTTCAACCTTGGCCTCAGCAACTTCTTGCTAAACATGTCTCCAAAGCAAGGGAAACAAAAGCAAAATGAACTATTGGGACTTCATTAAGATAAAAAGCTTCTGCACAGCAAAGGAAACAGTCAACAAAACTAAAAGGCAACCTACAGAATAGGAGAAGATATTTGCAAATGACATATCAGATTATGGGCTAGTATCCAAGATCTATAAAGAACTTATCAAACTCAACACCCAGAAAACAAACAATCCAGTCAAGAAGTGGGCAGAAGATATGAACAGACATTTCTCCAAAGAAGACATACAAATGGTCAGCAGACATGAAACAATGCTCCACATCACTTGTCATCAGGGAAATACAAATAATAACCACAATGAGATACCACCTCACAGCAGTCAGAATGGCTAAAATTAACAAGACAGGAAATAACAAATGTTGGTGAAAATGCGGAGAAAAGGGAACCCTTTTACACTGTTGGTGGGAATGCAAGCTGGTACAGCTACTCTGGAAAACAGTATGGAAGTTCCTTAAGAAGTTAAAAATAGAGCTACCCTGTGCCCACCAATTGCACTACTAGGTATTTGTCCCAAAGATACAAATGTAGTGATCCGAAGGAGCACCTGCACCCCAATGTTCATAGCTGCAATGTCCACAAGAGCCAAACTGGGGAAAGAGCTGAGATGTCCATCGACAGATGAATGGATAAAGAAGATGTGGTATATATATACAATGGAATATTACTCAGCCATCAGAAAGGATGAATACTTACCATTTACATCAATGTGGATGGAACTGGAGGGTATTATGCTGAGGGAAATAAGTCAGCCAGAGAAGACAGTAATTATATGGGCTTCACTCATATGTAGAGTATAAGAAACAGGGCAGAGGACAGTAGGGGAAGGGAGGGAAAACAGAATGGGAAGTCATTGCAGAGGGAGAAAAACTATGAGAGACTCATAATTGTAGGGAACAAACTGAGGGTTGCTGGAGGGGAGGTGGCTAGGGGGAGATGGGTAGTGGGTAGCTGGGCAATCGGCATTAAGGTGGGCACATGATATGATGAGCACTGGGTGTTATATGAAACTGATAAATTATTGAACACTAGACCTGAAACTAATGATATACTATAAGTTGGCTAATTGAATTTAAATAAAAAAGAACAGAGTCTGGCACATAATAAATGCTAAATCATTGGTTATTGGTAAAAAAAAAAATGAGCTTGATTTTAATCTGAAGAATTATAAGAGCACCACTTCCAAACTGGCATGTTGTCTTGTTTCACTGAGTCAGTCAAGATGAGCATGTTCATTTACTTAAGTGGACATGTATTAATACTATGCTTAAGAACACAATCCAGCTATATCTGGATGGACATATATCATCAGTTAAAAACTATGAAACTGTAGCCTTTTATCCAGTTCTCTGACCCCTATCTTGGATTATGGACCACCACAGAGAATATGCTGCTCACTCTAAACTTTCTTCCTCTAATTCTTAAAAACACATTTAACAAATCTGTGACAAGGTATATAAGAAGGGTACAAAATAGGTACCAACAGGGGCAGAGGTGAGAATCCATGAATTCTGACTGGAGAAATAACCACACCTCTTAGAGTATAAACCCTTTAGCTACGTCTGGAAAGATGAGCAGAAGTTCCGCAGAAGAAGTCAAAGAGGTTTTGAAGAAGAAAGTTTGTCTTGTGTGTTCAGGTGGTGGTGAGAGACCCAGGGAGTGGGTCTCTCGCTGCATTTTCACAGACAAAGCAGAAGGAACTGGACTTTCAACTATTTAATTCTTCTGAAGTGCCTTCAAGTTCTTCCCAGTCAACAGAGAAAATAATACACAAGATGTGTGATAATGAAGACACTAACTTAACAATAAGATACAAAAAATGGGAACGTTGGATCATTTGGTTCTATCCATCCTTCAGGTCATGGAAACAAGATGAGATCTCTTATTTGCTTATTGCCTACATCCAAATGTGATTCAGAAAATGATTTCCCTGCCTCCTCTCACACTAAGATGTGTCAGGCAGCACACACTGAAAAGCTGCTCAGAGCTGGGTTGGAAGAGGCGAAGCAGAGCCAAAACGGGAATCAAAGCGTCTCACCGAACAATTTTTTAAAACCATTTATTCCTTAAGGCATCCAGAGAAGGCAAAATTCCCAGCACATGTTTCTGCAGTTCCAAACATTCCCTTAGATTTGTTTTCCATTTTTAGTGAAGGTATTCAAGATTAGGTTAGGTGGCAACTCGATCTGCTGAACACTCATCTGGAAACTGGTCTCGGAATTCTTTTCTTGATGGAGATGAAATATCTTGGAATGAAGTTGAAACAAAGGTTCGAACTGGGGCCACGTTAAGACTTGTTTATAAGGTATGTGGTGTGTGGTTTACTTCATTCTGTGCCAAAATGCGATGTGCTTTAGTGCAGCTCGTAAATGAAGCTCAGGAGAAACACAAATGTGGTGCGTCTCCATTCGGTATTCCTGAGCGGCACTCCCCCAGGTGGCATGGCCCCATGATTGTCGCTGGCTCTGTCCTACCCCTGTCAGTTCACTAAAAGCAATTTGGTCACAGCCAAGCTTGGCCCTGCGATTCTTTCAGCTGTTGAGCTGGTATATTCCTGTTAGAGGGAAGATTGCCTAAACTCCAAATAATGGACTTACAGAGAATGAGATGAAATATCCCTGCCATGGTAGGCTGACTACTAAGATAGCTAATGCTCTTGCTTCCTGGTATTTGTGCCCTCATGTAATCTCCTCCTCTTTTTGTTCAGCCTTGACCTAGTGACCTGATTCTAAGGAACTGAAAGTGGCAAAAGTGATAGGATGTCACTTCCAAGATTGGGTTTTAAGTCTGTGACTCCCCTCTTGCTGGCACTATATTTTGCTAGCATGTTCTCTCACTTTATAGCTATCGTTGCTTGCTTGTACTGGGGAAGCAAGCTGACATATTTCAAGTAGCAGGTGGTCTCTGGCAAATAGCCAGTGAGTAAATGAGGCCCTTAGTCCAAAAGCCTATAAGGCATAGAATCGTGTCAACAGAATCCTCCATGTGTGTGAATGAGCTTGGAGGCAGACCCTCAGATGCACACTGAGATGACTCCAAAGGGAGTCCCTGAGCCAGAGGACTCAGCTAAGCCACACCCAGGTTCCAGGCCTAGAGAAACTGAGATCGTTAATGGTGTTGTTTCAAGCGGCTAAGTGCTAAACTAATTTGCTACACAGCAATGGTATTTATCTGCTTATAGAAGTGGTAAGGCTCGGAAGTGGGAGTACAAAAATTGGAAAGAGAATAGGTATATATATTTGTGTCTGTCTGAGTCACCAACCCAGATAGAATCTTTATGACAGACGTTTTCAGTATACTGTTTATAATCATTGCAACAACCTGGCAGGGGTGGTGTTATTCACATATTTTGGATAAAACTGAGGTTATGGCAACCAAGTTACTTGGTGTAGAGCACATAGCTAGAAGGTGACAGAGATGAAAGAGAAACAAAGTCTCTCTTACTCTGAAGCCTTTGATCCTTCCTCTGCCTTAACGTTCCTAGGTGGCAAGGGTGGGATAAGGCTTAGGATGGAAATCAGAATCACCTGGAGATCTTTTTTAAAGCTCGTTGTGGTGCTTTCTTTTCTGGAGGTCCTGACACAGTTTGAAATGAATCATACCACACAGTGGGATTGTAGCAGAAGAGCATTGAACTTACAAGTTCAGCTATCCCCCCTCTGGCAGCTTGGGCCTATAATTAGAAAATTAAAATTCCACATTTCAACTACATTCTGACTGAGGATCTGGAAGTCCTTAGCAACTTCCATGGTGATTAGGAAGATGATCATGTGACTTGGGTAGTCTGATGTTAGGTTGTTTTAATTAAGTTACAAATAAAGCAATAGCACCCAGATCTCCACTTTTGATGGAGATCCACATAGTCTGATGCATCCTGGAGTCTCCCTCACTTAGAGCCAAAAGTTAGTGAAATGGGTTTGGCTAAACAAGGATAGGTTGAAAGTAGAATGGGTGAATGGTAAGTGCTGCTTTCGTTTGGTGTCAGGAACAAGATTATGAAATAATGGAAGAGCACACCTCAGTGCTGCACCCTAGGAAGATATGTTTGGCCCTGGGTGCTCGTAGAGTGGCTTCTAGAGCTGAGAAGGGCAGCTCAGCAGAATGGAGTAGCCTGTGAGCTGTCTGACCAGCTCCTGGGCCAGGTCCAGAGTCCCTCTTCTAGATTTAGCCCTTCAGCTCTTGCAATAGCTTCCCTGCTTCTGGCCCTGAGAAGAGACTGAGTGGGCTTCTCATTGTAGATCACAGTCTTACTTCCACAGCCATGGCATCTATTTGTGGAAGACGTCACAATTAATGACAAAGTGCACAGTTTCTCCTGGACCAGATGACTGTAGTGCTGCTTCTTTACCCCCTTCCTGCTACCTCATTGCATAGATTTTTCTAGAGAAGCACTGCCCAGTGAGCTAGCTGCTAGTTACTTGAGGCTATTGATGCAGCATTTGGAATGCAGTTAGTGAGACAAAAGAAGTGGATTTTTCATCTAATTTAATTTCAATTTATTTAAATTCAAATAACCATATGTAGTTGGTGGCTAACGTGTGGGATAGCATAATTCCAGAGGCTGTCATCCTTATGGTATTCTTTCGTTAATTTATTTTTGGCTAATATTTATAGAACATTTCCTATGTGTCAGGCAGTATACTTAGAATTTTGCATGTATTCATCCAATTTTCACAAAACCTGATGAACCTCATTATATTATTTACATTTTCCAGAGCAGAAAGTTAAATTTCATAGAGACAAAGTGGCCTGTCTCCCATCATACAGGCAGGAGACAGGATTCAAAATAAAGTCTATTTGGCTTCAGTCCTGTGTTTCTGTACAAAAGAATGAGGCTAAATCAGCAGAAATGAAGGGTGAAACAAAATGGGCACAAGACAATTAAAATATAACCCGTTATGGTGAGTTATTTCATTTTATTGTTTATTGTAAACACTCTGGCCACAGAACACACATTAGTTTTTAAATAACCATAATTCAAAGCTTTCACATTATATAGTATTTTCCTTCAATGTGTATCATCTAGGAAAATATCAGTGAACTCCAAAAGTCTATATGGATAATGTGCACATTTATGCTCTTCTGACACTAAACATAAATAGTAAAAATAGTCATTGCTTGTAGGTCTTTGGGTCTATGCTGTGCCTTAAGGGAAGCCATAAAACAATGGTGTGGACTCAGATGGCTCCCTATGTGGGTAATGTTTGCAGAACATAGGAGGTATGCAGTAAATGTTTATTGACGGCAAAGATGATGAGAATTCAATTTGCGCTGGTCTTTTCCTCTCCATTTTTCTTAAGGAATTTATGGCTCATTTGCAACCAACATTGTGAATGTCACGGAGACCCCCACAATTTGAGTTGCAGAGCTGCCGTGTAATTGGATCTGATCACACTTGCAGAAGAGAGAGAAAGCATATGTACTGCTAAAATTCCAGTCCCTAGAATAGGCTGGAACTCTCGAATTCTTTGTGTCCTTATAAGTCAGAAAATCATCAGCGCCTACAAATCAAGCAAGTCATTCAAAACAAATCTAGCTTTTAGATCTCACTGACAGATAGACCTCATTTCAGTCAGATCAATGTATTTGAAAGAAAATATGCTACTTATGTGAACTACTAAGTTTCCTAACTATAAGGACAGGAACTATAATTTTATACCTTAAGACATTTATTTTCATTATTTTATTCAGCAAAATTCTTAGCATCATTTTGGGACTTCACTGAATTATGATGATGATGTTACATTAAACATTTTAGATTTCATTGCAAAGTGACATAAAAATTTGAACATCTCTTCCCAGTATTTTTTTATGCATGCAGTGCAGTGTTTAAGCAGACTTGTAATGAAGATCTTTCTAGGGTTCCTGGGTGGCTCAGTAGGTTAAGTGTCTGCCTTCAGCTCGTGTCATGATCCCAGAGTCCTGGGATAGAGTCCCACATCGGGCTTCCTGCTCCGCAGGGCATCTGCTTCTCTGCCTCTCTCTCTGTCTCTCATGAATAAATAAATAAAATCTTTTTTTTTTTTTAAAAAGATCTTTCTAACCAGCTACTAGCAAGTTGTGTTCATCACAGTGTTCTTTTGGTGAATAGAAGTGATACACGGTTTTGTTTTGTTCAGTTTTATTGAGAAATAACTGACATGCATCACTGTATAACTTTAAGGCATACAGCATGATGGTTTGATTTACATATGTTGTAAAATGATTATTATTGTAGGTTTAGCTAACATCCATCTTCTCATATAGATACAATAAAATGCAAGTAAAGAAGAATAAAAGAAAAAAATGTTCTTATGATGAGAACTCTTAGGATTTACTCTCTTAACACTTTTCCTATATATCATATAGCAGTGTTAGCTCTAGTCCTTATGTTGTACATTACATCCCTAGTGCTTATTTATCTTATAACTGGAAGTTTGTAACTTTTGACCACCTTCCTCTAATTCCCAATCCTCCCACCCCCCACCTCTGGAAACCATAAGTCTGATCTCCTTATCTATGAGTTGTTGTTTTCTTTAAGATTCTACATATAAGTGAGATCATATGGGATTTATCTTTTTTTTTTTAATCTAACTTATTTCCTTAGCATATTACTTTTAAGGTCCATCCTTGTTGTCCCAAATAATAGGATTTCCTAATTTTTTAATGGCTGAATTACATTCCTTTGTGTAAACACACACACACACACACACCCCACAACTTCCTTATCCATTCATCTATTGATGGACACTTAGATTGTTTCCATGTCTTGGCTATTGTAAATAATGCTGTTATGAACATGGGGGTACAAGATATCTTTTTGAGGTAGTATTTTCATTTTCTTTGGATATATTCTCAGAAGTGGAATTTCTAGGTCATTTGGTAGTTCTATTTTTAATTTTTTAAAGATTTCTCCATACTATTTTCCACAGTAGCTGCACCAGTTTACATTCTCATCGGCAGAATCTCTTATGATCCTTTGAATTTCTGTGGTATCAGCTGTAAGTCTCCTTTTCTATTTGTAATTGTGTTGATTTGGGTCCTTTCTCTTTTTTCCTTAGTTGGTCTGGCTAGCGTTTTGTCAGTTTTATCTTTTCAAAGAGCCAACACTTAGTTTGGTTTATTTTTTTCTATTATTTTTCTCTTCTCTATTTCTGTTGTAATCTTCATTATTTTCTTCTGCTAACTTTGGGTTTAATTTGTTCTTCTTTTTCTAGTTCCTTAACGCATAGAGTTAGGTTGTTTATTTGGGATCTTTCTTGCTTCTTACTGTAGGCATTTATTATTATGAACTCTCTTAGGACTGCTTTTGCTACATCCCAGAAGTTCTGGTGTGTTGTGTTTCCATTTTTGTTTCTCAATAAACTTTTTTATTTCCCCTTTAATTTCTTCTTTGATCCACTGGTTGTTGAGGGCAGTGTTAATTTCTATATGTTTGTGAATTTTCTGGTTTTCCTCCTGTTTCACACTAGTTTCATCTAGTTTCACACTATTGCGATCAGAGAAGATACCTGGTAGGAGTTCAGTCTTCCTGAATTTGCTAAGACTTGTTTAGTGGCCTAACATATGGTCGGTCCAAGAAAATGTTTCATGTGCTCTTGGGAAGAGTGTATATTCTGCTGTTGTTGGCTAGAATGTTCTGTATACTTCTGTTAGGTCCATTTGGTCTTATAGTGTTGTTAAAATCCACTGTTCTCCTATTTCCTTATTGATTCTCTGTCTAGATGATCAATCCATTGTTGAGAGTGGGGTAATAAAGTCCTCAGATACTGAAATACTGTTTATTTCTCCTTTTAGCTCTGTTAGTTTTGCTTTATATATTTAGGTGCTCCTATCTTGGGCACTTAAGTATTTATAATTGTTATATCTTCTTGATGTGTTGACACTTTTATCATCACATAATGACCTTCTTTGACTCTTTTTTTTTTTTTTTACTATTTTCAAAGTCTATTTTGTCTGATATAAATATAGCTATCCCTGCTTTTTTTTTTTTTTTTGGCACAATTTGCTTTAAATGTCTTTTTTCTGTCTTCATATTCACTCTCAGTCCATGTGTGTCTTTAAGGCTAAAGTGGTCTCTTTTAGTTTGATATTGTTGGATCTTGTTTTTGAAATACACTCAGCCATTCTATGTCTTTTGATTGAAGAATGTAATTCATTTACATTTAATGTAATTATTTATAGTTAAGGGCTTACTATTGCCATTTTGTTAATTTTTTTTCCTCATTTCTTTGTAGATCCGTTGTTCCTTCTTTCTTATCCTGCTTTCTTTTTTTATGTTTCGATTTTTTTGGTATCAGTATGCTTTGACTTATTTATTGTGTTCTTTTGTGTGATTACCTCAAGATCTTCCCTTGTGGTTACCATGAGGCATGCATAATATATCTTAAACTCATAACACCCTATTTTAAACCTATATTAAGCCTATAAATAAATACAATTTTTATACTTTATACTTTTACTTCTGCCCCTCACATTTTAGATTATTGCAGTTATAATTTATTTCTTTTAGCTGGTGTAACTAATAACAGATTATTGTATTTATGGTTATTTTTGCTACATTCCTTTAAAAAAATTTTAAGCTAGAGTTGTGAGTGAGTGATGTATCACTATTACCATATTGCAGAATCCAGTTATGACTATATATTTTTCATTGCCAGGGAGATTCATGTTACCTTTTTGTGTTTTGTTTCTTGTAAGGTAGGTCTGGTTGTAATTAACCCCCTCAGCTTTTGTTTGTTCAGATAGTCTTTATCTCTCCTTCATTTCTGAAGGACAGCTTTTCCAGGTATACAGTTTTGGTTGACAGTTATTTTCTTTCAGTGTTTTGAATATGGCATCCCATTTTCTCCTGGCCTGAAGAGTTTCTGTTGAGAAATCCAATAGTCTTATGGGGGGTTCCTTGTATGTTAGTTCTCTCTTTCCTCTTGGTGCTATTAAAAAATATTTTGTCTTTGACTTTTGACTATATAATTATAATGTGTCTCAGTGTAGCCCTCTGTCCTTAGGTTCAAACTGTTTGGGATCCTTTGGGCCATGTGGATCTATATATCCATTTTTCTCCCCAGGTTCAGGAAGTTTTCAGCCATTATTGCTTTCTGTCCCTTTCTCTTTTTTTCCTTCTGGACGTCCTGTGATGCACATATTGTTCCTTTTCATTGTCATATAATTTCCATAGGCTTTCTTTGCTATTTTTAATCTTTCTTTCTCCTTGGGTAATTTCCAATGTCCTATCCTTCAGGTTGATGATTTTTTTTTTCTGCATGTTTGAATCTACTTTTGAAACTCTCTATTGAATTCTTCAGTTCATTTATTGTATTTTTCAACTCTGAGATTTCTGTTTTTGTTTTTTTGATGGTTGCTATTTCCTTGTCAAACTTCTCCTGTTCATGCATTGTTTTCCTAATTTTGTTAGTTTTCTGTCTCTGTTCTCTCGAAGTTCACTAAACTTCTTTAAGAGATTTGTTCTGAATTCTTTGTCTGATAGTTTATAGGTTTCCATTTTTTTTAGGGTCAGTTCTTGGAGTTTTATTAGTTTCCTTTGGTGGCATCATATTTACCTGATTTTTCGTGATCCTTGATTTCTTGCATTGGTATCTGAGTATTTGAGTAATTAATCTCTTCTTCCAGACTTTATAGGTTTGCTTTGGCACAGATAGTTCTTCACTAGTCAGCTCATTTTATTTTGCTGGGTGTGTCTGTTGGTAATGTCTTTGGGCAGGCAGGGCCTGCTATTATGGACTGCTTTGGTCAAGGCAACTTGCCTTGGATGGACAGGGATGGGGTATTGTACCACTGGATGAAAATAGTTGGATATGACTCCTGGCTTGGTTCGCTATCCAAGTGAGGCTGTAGGATGGGGTCCTCAGTTGCCTTATTCTCTGCTCAGGCTTACTAGATGGTTGGGACTGGGTCTGTATTCAGTAGTAGATGGAGTTATGTTCCCTGCTTCTCTTCTTGGCAGGACAGCAGCCCAGGTTCAGGGCACATAGAGATCACTGTTTGGGGGCTTCAAATCAGGCCTGAGTGTCCACTGAATTCCCTGCTTAGGTGATGCTCTGCAGATGGAGGAAGTTGTGCTCACTGTTCAAGCGCCACTGTATGTAGCTGTTAGATGGACTATATGGCTTCCCTTGTGCTCTGGTTAGGTTCCCTGGTCAGATAGCTGAAGGCTATATTTAGCCATGAGCAAGGCCATGAATTAGATTCCCTTTCTGTGTGCAATAGGAGAAGCAGCTGTAAAACTGGTAAAGCTCTTTGTCTTAACTCAAGAAGACCCACGCCTTAAGTTCCCTGGCCAAATTAGGCCAATGGCTCTGCAAACTACTGGCTCTGTCTGCTCTTCTCTCAGCTCAAGTGCCACTGGGCCACACAGCTTCCAGGAGTTGTCTCTAGCCCTTCTGGTCAGATGGTGCTGAAGGCACTCTCCACAGTGTGTGGGGCTGTGACTCAGTACCCTGCCTACGTATGAGCAAATTGGGCCATAGGACTGGCAAACATCTTGTTTGAGGATCTGAATCAGGCAGATCTGTACCTCTCCAAGTTCCCCAGTCAGAGTGTACTTCTAGCTTGGTTCTACAGATGAGCAAAGCCACTGGTTGAGATTACTATTTGGGCACTGCCAATATGAACTTGGTCTGCCAACATCCATGTGCTGGTTGTTGTAAGCTCCTCCCTCATTCTCTGTCATAGTTATATTTCCATTGGCTGAGCCCTGCAATTCCAGTGGTATGGGATGAGAGTAGGGGTGCTCACGAGTGACCCACAATGCTGGGGGGGCAGTGCTGGTTGTTCCCTCTTGGGTTCTCTTTTCCACTGGAGGAAGTGGAGGCTCAGAAGACACCTCTCCCCATGGTGCTGCACTGTCCTGGGGAACAGGCAATACAGTCAACATGCAGTAACTTCTCTTACCCCTCTAATACAGTCTATCTCAGTCTCTGAAGTCTGTGTGGGGGGTATTCTTCAGCTTCAGTCCTGCGTTCTAGGATTCTCTCAATGACGTCTTGTTTTGGGATGGCTGTTAGTTGTTCTCGTAAGGGGGAGCAAATTCAGGAATGATGTATGTCATCATTTTGGTGGCATCACTCTCCCCCAATATTTTGTCAATGTAAATTTTAAATATATGAAAGGGCCCACATAAAAATATAAATGTTAAGGTCACTTGCAGCAAAATACAGCACATTAGAATTATTTAGCCAAAATTTTATACTTGAAGGTAGGCACTTCATAACATTTGGATTTTGGCAAAAGGCAACAGTTTGATGTCAATATCTTAACCTTTCTATTAACTGTATAACTTTTTCAAGGGAATATATTTTCAAAATATTACAGAAGAGAAAGCTGTCTAAGCTACATATGAATGGAATTCCACAGAACAGAATGCAAATTTCATTTTCTCTTCTTTTCATAAACTGTTATATATCTTCACGGTCAAGTTCTACAGTTTTACTCCCTGATGTAAAATCCCATGGGAATATTCAGCTTCTAATCTTTTAATCTGAAATGAAGTATCTGTTGTTTGTAGAACTTGATACAGTGTTTTTTTCCCACAGTTGGAATAACTTTTGTCATAATAAAACACTAAAGTCAGATGATTTTTAGATGGCAGTAGCTAGCACTGAAGAGTTCTTGGCTTCAAGCAGCTGTCGAGTCCCTTTGATCCTGTTTTAACTTGTCAAATTAAATAGATAAGATTAAACTGTTCTAATTGTTTTCATTCTTGGAGGCATAGAAATTTACTTCACACTTAACTAAACCATGAGCAGAATGTTTGGGTCCCAGTGGACCCATCTACCATTTGATTTAGCTGTCCTTTCTAGAACATGTCTCTACCAGATAGATTCTGTTTGAAGTCTTGGTAATAGGAAACTTCACAAAACAATCTAGTCAATAAGGAAGCTCCAACTCCTCTTTCTTATCCTGAAACCAAAGTTCCTTGTTCTTATCCAGAAACCAAAGTTTCTGTAGCTTCCATCCAGTGCTTTAAACAGTGAAAGGCACAGAGTAGGCTCTCATGCACTTGAACAGTATTTACTAATGAACAAAAGAATGAATAATTCTAGTTCTGACTTTTAAAGCTACACAGAATATAGTTGTTTCCTTATGTACTCCAGGCTATTCTCCTCTCTTACATCATTCTTCTCTTTTCCAGGATCAATATTGTAGTTTCCTTAAGCAATATGATTTTCAGATGTTTTGTCTGTCTCATTACTCTTCTCTGAATGTGACTGCATTGATCAGTACATCTCTTCAAATGTGATACCATTGAACCAAACAGTACTCCAGATGGGGTCAGCTCAGAGAGGGGTAAAAACTCAGTATTTCTTAGCCTGGATATTCCACCTGACATATTGTTTGACCCAAAAAAGTATTCCTTAGAGCAATCCTTTCCTGTTTCTGAGTAGAGGCATTTTATTCCAGGCAAGATCTCTGATTGGCACATATTCTGTTCTGGGAGAAGGATTGTTTTCTTGAATTTCCAGGGTAAGGAGGGGGTGGAGAGCGCTGTGCTGAAGCCTGTGGGGTCGGGGAGTAGGGAGGTGGCAAGTCGGCACAGTATTCCATCTCATGGTCATAACTATAGGGGGGTGGTGCCACTGAAAAAGAAAAAGTAAAGGGCATCAGGCATTTAGCAAATATTTGAGTGTCTACTATGTTTAAACCACTGGGCTGAGTACTTTGGGACAGGGCATAATTTTTGCCTGCAAAAATCTTAGTTTTATTGGTTTGAGGACATGTGTATGAAAGGGCGAGTGCTACAAAAAGTGGTACCGTTGGCCAAAATGTTTAGAATTGGTTGCTTAGGGAAAGTTTCTTGGAAATAGGATGCTAAATGGGCAGATAAAGAAAAGACTAGGCGCTAATTCCAGATTGAACAAAAGCATAGAAGCAGGAGAGCACTTTTGTTGAAAGCAAAAAGTACATGGAAGGGGGAAATGGGAAGAAGTGTTGAGAAATCTGATGGTATCATCATCATGGTGGGCTTTGACTTTCACATAAGGAGTGTGTGATGTGCAGTTACCAAAGATTTTTTGAATATGCTAGTGAATATGCTTGGGAGGGTGATTTTCTCAGCAGTATGGATTGAAGTGAGCAGAAGAAAAGGAGAGATGATGTAATAGCATATGTGAAGGATTATAAACGACTCATGGCATTGGGAGGGAAAATCATAAGAGACCTTGAGCAGCTGAGTGCTTCGGTGATGACTAGGTAGGTAGAGAAAGAGGTGGAGAGTGAAAGAAGACGTCCAGGTATTGGGCACCGTTTATTAGACTCCAGCAACTTAGAAGGTCATGGAGCCATTATAGGAATAAGAAAAAAAAGCGAGGATGGGCAAGCACATTTGTGGATGGGAATGAAGAACTTAGTTTTCTAAATATTATTTGAAAATGTTTCTTAAATTATTTTTTTACTGTAATATATGTCAGTGTGTTTTAAATCACATTTAGTACACTTCATTATGACCATGTATTGGGGTCTATTTTTTAGTGATCTCAGTCCCATGTCAAGGGTTGGAAGAGAGATAACCCCTTGAGTATTCCATGTCTTCAAGAACCAATCATTCTGCAACATCTGAAACCCCTCTGATGATTTGCCAGTATTTGAATTATCATCAAGATCATGATTCTGGTTGGAAACTGGCATGCCTTAATTGCTTACTATGAATGTAGCCTAAATCACAAGACTAGTGTGATAATAATGCAAATAAATGGCCAAGATTTTTAAACATTAGAATGGCAGAAAAGAACAAGCAACATTTCAATAAACTTATTTTTAAAATATCTTCTAGGGATGCCTGGCTGGTCAGCTGGTGGGGCATGAGACCCTTGATCTCAGGGTTGTGGGTTTGAGCCCCACATTAAGTGTAGAGATTACTTTAAAATAAAATCTTAAAAAAATAAATAAATAAATAAAATGTCATCTAAATTGTGCTCTTACCAATAAGATTATGGTAGTGTTCTGATCAATATACATGCAAAAACATAGGGCTTCACCCTATTTGCAAACACTAACAATGTTTCTTCTGGATCCCTTTAATTTGGCTTGTTTTACCAGGAGCTTGATGATTTGAACCACTACTGATCTGCCTGTACTCAGGGATGTGAGGACACAGAATTGGGTCACCTGAGAAAAGAGGAAAATGGAGACAGAGAACTGGGTGGGATGTCCTCTGAGGACTGCTCTACTGAGCAAAGGCTTTGCAAGTCTCCCGGTGAAGGGCTCATAGCAGAGGACAGCTGTATTCAGCTTCTCTAAGGCTGCTTTAAACACTTGAGGCTGGGCTATCAAAAGCTTTGTTTTCTATAACAAAATGGAACAACTCCTGTGGAGTCTAAACACACATTCCCTCTGCATTACACCCACTCCTTTGCTTCATTATATCCAGGAGGACTAAGACAAAGAGATTTAGAATATACTTCATCCAAGCCAAGAAATACAGGCTCCATGTAAAATAGGAAGTTACAGCTGGATACGTATTGAACTTTTCTTATAAGCATGTGGTTCTAAGCTGTTTTTATGTTGAAGCTTTTTCCTGCCTCCCACTTGCGGAGCACACGCTGAAAGAGTCTACAGATTGCATCATTCTCTGTCATGAAGCCGTGGTGTCTAGTTATGCTTCGGTAACGAAGCGTTTGTATTTTGCCATCTGCATTAAAACTGCTAGAGGACATTTCAGTGAGATTCCCTATGGTTTATACAGCTGCTTGTTGAACATGAAAATTTAAGATATGATTAGATTCATATGGCCCTCTACTCATATAGCTTTTGAATTTTGATAAAGTGATAATATGCAGAAGAGCAATATTTTGAGGACTATCCATCATGAAATAAACATGGCACATCTTTTATAGTATTAGCTACTAGAAGACATTTTAAAATAAGACTTATATAACTGTGGACTCTGCTTTCTTTCTTTTTTTCAGATAATAAGGTTTCACTAGGAAGTAAACTTTTCAAGGTATCAATTTTAGAAAATTCCTGATTAACTCTAAAAGGTTTTGTTCTTTCTTAAAGGTCAAAGCATCTTTCGAAGATGTATGGATGCAGCTGGAGATATGGTGTCTTTGAAATTCTTTCATCATCAATATTCCAACTCTCTTAAGTACAGCAAATATGCCATTTATCCTTAATGTCATTATAGTTTTCTACAATATTACAAAATTTAGAGATGCTATGAAATTCATAAAAGAAATTTATTGTTTTTCACCCACTCAGGCCAACATCTCTGAAGCAAACATAAAGGGAAGATGCACGGTGTTACCAAAACCTATACAACATTATTTTTAAAAATTTGGAAACAGAGGAAAATCATCCATAATTTTGCCACCACGATTTAACAAGTAGCATCTTTATATAATCTCTTCTAGTCATTTGTGGTTTTTATACCCTTGTAGTCATGTAAAATGAGTATATGCTTTTTTACTTTGGATTATAACAGTCTTTTTCATTCTGCTACATATTCTTCATAAACTTTATTGTTAATGGCTGCCTATTATTCTGACTGTTCACTTATTTTGAGATTAACAATTTTTTATTATTATAAGTAATGGAAAGATGATTACCTTTTCACACATTGACTTTTTTATTATTATTTTGAATTAGTTCTTTAGAATAAGATTCCAGGAATCAACTAACTGGTTATCATTTAATATTTTGGTAATTTAATGTTAAAAAATAGTTCTTTATTTTATATTTCTTTGATAGTAGCTAGATTTGACATTGTTCTACAACTTGTTTACTGTCTGTAGTTTACTTACATTTTTCTTTTTTAAAGATTTTATTTATTTGAAAGAGAGAGCAAGCGGGGCAGGTGGGGAGATAAGGGATAAGCAGACTGCGCTGAGCTTGGAGCTGATGTGGGGCTCGATCTCATGACCCTGAGACCATGATCCTGAGATCATGACCTGAGCCAAGAGTCAGACATTCAACCAACTGAGCCACCCAGGTGCCCCTACTGTTTATTGGGTAATTGTTATTTGTTTTGGACTGGTAGTTTAAAAACTGGAATCTTAATTAGAATCAAGATATAATTAAGATAACAAGATATAAACAAGTATACAAAGGTATGTATCTTTTCTAGGTATCTTTCTAAAAATAACTGTCAAAATGGTTAATTATATTATTTTTACTTACTGACATACTGAAATTTAAAACTTGTATCTAACAAAATATATGGTTATCTTTTTTTATCTTTTCTCTATTGTTAAACTCAAAAATTTGTCTTCTCTTTTGGATATCTAATTCATAGCCAAACTATTTCTATTTATATATTTAAAGTTTCCTTATATCTGTTATTTTATTTGGTGTATTTTTGTGTCAAAGTTTATTTTTCTTAAGTTTTAAATTTTAGCTAAGCCAAATTATCTATGTGGTTTCTTAATCCTCATTTTTCACATTGTTTGTTCTCTCTCCTTTAGTTTGTTAAATTTTAATGTACTAGTTCTGTTCCAATGATCAAGACATATCTTTTTATACCATTAACACCTCATTTTAATTATTTATTAATTTAAATGGTTTTAATATCTGTAGGACAGGTGAATCTCATGACTTTTTTTGACATGTTTAAAAAAATTTTTATTGAGATATAATTGACATATAACATCATGCAAGTTTAAGGTGTACAACATATTGACTTGATATATTTATATACTGCAATATGATCACCACCTGTTAAATTAATTAAACAAGGAGACTCTTATACTGAGGTGGCTCTATTGTCATAGTGAGTAAACCAAAATGTAAGCCTGTAAATGCTTCAAAGTTACAAAATCAAAACACTAAGGACAACCAGTCACAAATTGCCAACTAGGCTTTAAGCTATAGCCAGTGAAATAATTTCCTTTCTTTGCTTCTACATTTTCTCTGTATAAGGCAGGGAACTCCTAATCATTTCCAGTATGGTGCTATCTGATTCAAATCAATTTTTGCTCAAATAAACTCTTAAAATGTCTAGTATGCCTCAATTTGTCTTTTAATACACCTTAGCATTAGCTTATGAGATTTTTAAAAAGATCTATTTATTTACTTTAGAGAGAGAGAGAACAAGTGGGAGGAGGGGCAGAGGGAGAGAATCTTCAAGCAGACTCTCGGCTGAGCACGCAGCTCCATGCGGGGTTCGATCCCACAACCCATGACATCATGCCTTGAGCAGAAACCAAGAGTCACACGCTCAACCGACTGAGCCATCCAGGCATTCCTAGCTTATGACATTTTAAAAGACAACTTCTAATATTATTGCTAGGAGCAAACCTTCTCCTCCACCCTCCCCCAAACCACACTACTCACAGTTTCCTTGAACCTTACTCGGAGCAGAAACCCACAGAGCTCCCAGCAAGACCTCCACTGCCTCCACTCCCACCACAAAGACCCAATCCTGCCCATTTCTCCTCAACAGTGGCTTAAGATGTAGTTCCCAAAAGGATGATACTATTAGAAGCTATCACTCCCCTTCCCCTCAGATAACATCAAGACAAGTCCAGTCATATTTTACATTCCTCTGTTACCATGAGGAAAAGCTCTTAGAACATCTTTCATTGTAGACCTCTAACTCTGGAAGGCTTTACACATAAAATCTCATTAATTTTCTAAACTTTCCCCACCCCCTTTCACTGTGCTCAAGAGACCACTATGTCTGTCCTCAGAAAAGCCCTTTGTGTCCTCTCTTTTCCATCTCTTTACATGTGACTCTAGCTCAGAATATGAGGAAGTCCTCTTCTAATTGTGTCTGTTTTCCAGAGAAATGAAATCTACTGAGAGTGAGAAAAGTAAGGTTTTTTTGTTGTTGTTGTTGTTTTGTTTTTTTAGCTTTGAGAAGAGAGAAGAATGCATGAGAGAGTAGTTCAGAGAGCAGAAGTGGACATTTACTGCACCTATTAAAGTCAGATTTTCCCCTGAGAGGGCAGCTTCCTCTGCAGCAGTACTAAATCAGAAGTATTCTTTCCCCCCACATCCTACATCCTGTAAGGCCAGAAGGTGCCCTGGGTGTTTTCTGGGATTCTCACAGCCATTTTTCAAACTATGGTCTATATTCTCTCCTTAAAAACCTGAGCTCTTTTGTAGCACACACCATGAGATTATACTACTTTCTACTCCTCCTTGTTAATATCTGTGGTGTGCTCTGCCCTAGACTCTCATTCATTGAAGATTTAGCATCAGGCCCATTATCTTTCTCTGCAACATAACTTTTATTAGTATTCTTGATGATTTCAACATTCATATGTTGAAGTAAATTTCTAGCCCCAAGATGGAGCTTGCTCCTGCCCAGGGTGCCACAGTAGCAAACCAAAACTTAGATAGCTTTCATGTCCCTGTGAAGCTCCACTTGATGGGAAACTTAGTATATCCACTCAGCTAATCCCCAAATATCAAGCCAACTCTGAGCTCTATACTTACTTCCTGTTCCTTCTCACCCCAAACAAGGTTAACTATGTGGCCCAAGCCAATCAGATATTTTCTGTTCTTCTCTTGTTTTTTATCTTTATCCTGTAGAAGCTCCCTGCCTTCCACCTATTTTGCAGTTCTCTGTACAAAGACCATCCACTTCATGAAGTATTAAACAGTTTGTTTGTATCATTAAGTTGTTTTCTTTAATCATTTTTTAAATATCTGGACTTTTTTGTGTTAAAAATCTTTTTCTCACCCTTGTACCTATGTAAATCTGACCACTACTCTTTATCTTTCTAGAATACACATTCCAATGTATCTTGAATCTCACCTAGATTTCCAGTTTTACTGATGACATTTAAAAAAGTTAATTTAAACCAATGTCACCTCTTTCCTGTCTTCATGTCTTTCTTTATTCAGCTTAGATTTATGGTCCATCACTAAAATTATTTCTGTGCATTTATCATCAACTTTCTTATCTCCTTTTCTCCCCGTTTCCTGACAAAACTCCAATCTTGATTAAATTCAACGTTTTGGCTCTCCCAGACTTGTATCTAGGAGCTTCATGTGGCTAGAGAAAAATGCACAATCATACTGACTGATCTCATTTTCAATGAAAGACTATATTCTTAAGTGTGGAGACTCTTGGCATTGCTTGGAAATTATGCATTCCTGTAGGTATTTCACCACCCCTCCATTCTCTGAGATTCCTTATCTACAAGCATCTCCTTACCTCACTTCCAGGATAAGACTTGCTTCTAATTTCAGTAAGAATATAGGCACAATCAGAAGAGAATATCGTCGTATCACCAAATCCTTTGATGAGTACACGAAAGTCTTCACATGTTCAGTACATATACTAATAAGGCAGCCCTCATTTGTGAATTCAATGATGCAAATAGTTTTTATTTCTTTTTTTAAAATTATTTATCTTAGAGAGAGAGAGAAAAAGAAAGAAATCGTGCACACGTGCATGAGTGGGGGGGAGGGGCAGAATCTGCAACCAGACTCCCGGGTGAGCATGGAGCACTATTCGGGGCTCGGCCCCATGATCCATGAGATCATGACCAGAGCCAAAACCAAGAGTTGGATGCTCAACTGACTAAGCCACCCAGGTGCCTCTAGAGTTTTGATTTCTTAATGAAATATTTCCAAAGATTTTAAAGACTACAAGTCAGTTATTTTATAGAATGTTCCTTAACCTGGGTTTGTCAGATCTTTTCTCATGTTTAGATTCAGGCTGTGAACTTTCAGCCAGAATCCTACACACATGAAGTTGTATCATCCTCAGAGTAATTAACACCCAAAGGTGCAAGATGTCCATCTGTCCTTTTTTGGTGATGTTAATCTTTACCCCCTGGTCAAGGTGTTGTCTGGTTTCTCCACTATGTAGTTACTATTTTTCTCTTTATAACTAGCAACAAATCTGGGGGTAAGACACTTTAAGACCATGCAAATGTCCTGCCGCACTGCAACCTCTCCCCCCAAATTTAATGCCCATTAATGACTCTTGTCCCAAACTTTTCTTATGATGGTTTTAAAATGATGATTTTTCCAATTCCACAACTCCTTTCAATATGTATCCTTTGTCATTTTTCTGTTCCCCAGAACCTCCCCTCTTTCTCCATGGTTTACCTAAATCTGTCTATCATCTATCTATCATCTATCTATCTATCATCTATTATCTATCTATCATCTCTCTATCTATCTATCATCTATCTATCTATCATCTATCTATCTATCTATCTATCTATCTATCTATCTATCTATCTATTTATCTATCTATATCATCTATCCATCATCTATCAATCACCAGGGGACTCAATAATGGACTTCAGATCACAAATTTCTTGATAGCATTGAAATCTCTTGTTTTCCTTTAACCAAAGGAATTTTGGTTAAAAATAATTTGATTTTTACATTTTTGCCAAGCCTTCTGTTACAGTCTTTCTGTATTGTTTTCTTTCAAGTGTGTATCATCCAAATCTATTTTTTTAAAGGGTTAACATGATCACTTTCTTTTGTTTACATTGAAATTCTGAAGAGTATTGGAAATATAAGACTTGACAAATAATTTTTATTTTCACACTAGCAGTTTTTTAAAATATTTATATTTGAACAAGACACTGTTCATTCTACCCAACATAACAGGAATAAAAAACTATTTTGGAAGATCACTGTCCAACAAATGATCAGGTGTAGCAGATCACATTTTCTCAGTAATCTCCTCCCCAGGGCACAGCAATAATCTCCACTGTAGGTATCCCCACTGAGCACTTTCACCAAGACTTTCACCAAGGAATATTACCTTGGCTAAATTATTTTCTACTCATGTTATGTGGCCCCCAGGCTGAAGGACTACTATACAATAAATTGAGTTGTTATCTCATTTATCACAAAGTTAATTAATTATTGTGGATAAAAATATTTTATATTTCCAAGGATGAAAGATTTTGAAAAGCATTCAATACCTGCTCTGTGTTTTTTCCTATCTTTTAAGTAAAAGCTTAATTAGTGACTTTGAGAAGGAAATGAGAAGTAATCAGCACATTATGCTTTCTGAAGATCTAGCTTTTTTGTGGTAAAAATGCTTCCACCATAAGGTTTATGATGTTTCTCACATTATTCAGTTCCCAGAACAATGCATTTACTGAAAATGTAACATGCTGCTGTGATCTACCAGTATAAATGATGCCACTCGAAAGTTTTAAAAACATGTTTCCATGCATGAAATAGAAACCTCAAACCCAGGAAAACACAAGCCCTCACATTAAAATATTTTGTATCTTCTCTTCTAATTTTATAAAAAATATTTTTTAATGTTTTAAAGTGTTTAATGTTCAATTTTAACTAAACTTTTTTTGATTGAGCAAAAGTGTATCTGGAATGTTATCTTCTCTCCAATTAATGTCTCCCAACTCTCCTCTGTTTTCTTGACTTATGGGTTGACCAGGTAAAAATGGGGAGATGTGAAGAATAAAAAATAGTTCCCCCTATTTTTTCCTTATACCTTAGTTCTAACATCATTACACTAATCCCAACAATATTTTTAGTAAGTTGGAAAGAAAAATTGTGAATTGCTTTTGTAGTGAGTAAAAGTTACATATTCCAGGGTGGAATTTAAGATAAATTCCTTGGGTTTTGATATATATCTAAATCAGATCTTGTCATGAGTTGTGTTCCTCACTTGTTCAGATGTGTCTGCTGAGTGCCCATTATGTGCCAGTCCTGGTATTATAATTGGGATTGGGTGGTGAACAGAAGAGATCACGATTCCTGCCTTGTGGAGCTAGGAGGAAGGGATGGACAATGAACAATAAATATAACAATTGGACAAACTATATGGTATCTTAGAAGATTAAGAGCACTCTGGAAAAAAATAGAGTAGGCTAAGGAGGACACAATGGGGAGGGATATAATACAATCTTTTTTTTAAAATTTTTTTTAAATTTTATTTTATTATGTTATGTTAATCACCATACATCACATCATTTGTTTCTGATGTAGTGTTCCATGATTCATTGTTTGCGTATAACACCCAGTGCTCCATGCACAACGTGCCCTCTTTAATACCCATCACCAGGCTAACTCATCCCCCCACCCCTCTCCCCTTTAGAACCCTCAGTTTGTTTCTCAGAGTCCATAGTCTCTCATGGTTCATCTCCCCCTCCGATTCCCCCCCTTCATTTTCCCTTCCTACTTAATCTTCTTTTTTTTTTTTTTTTTAAAATATAAAGTATTATTTGTTTCAGAGGTACAGGTCTGTGATTCAACAGTCTTACACAATTCATAGGGCTCACCTAGCACATATCTTCCCCAATGTCTATCACCCAGCCGCCCCATCCCTCCCACAACCCACCACTCCAGCAACCCTCAGTTTGTTTCCTGAGATTAAGAATTCCTCATATCAGTGCAATCATATGATACATGTCTTTCTCTGACTGACTTATTTCGCTCAGCATAATACTCTCTGCTTCCATCCATGTCATTGCAAATGGCAAGATTTCATTTTTTTTGATGGCTGGGATATAATACAATCTTAAATAGAACAGAGCAGGCCTCATTCAGGAGGTGATCTTTGATCGAAAAGTTGAATTAAGTGAGGGAGTCCATGTTCTAGGCAGAGCCTTAAGATGGGAGTGTGTCCCGTTGTGTTCACAGAGCACGTGGAGTGTGTTTCTTTGTTCACAAAAGTGTGTGACTGGAGGCAGAGTGGCAAGAGGGAGTAGAGAAGAAAATGAACTCAGAGAAATAAAAAGAGGAGCAAATTCATGCATTGCCTTGCAGGCCCTGGTTAGGAATTTGCTTTTTACTCTGGATAAAATGAGGAACCACTGGCTTTTTCCTTCTCTGGAGAAAATGGAAAGCCATTGGAAGATTTTGAACAGACGAATGATATAATTTGACATCTACTTTAAAAGGCTCAATCTGGCTACTGGGTTTAGAATAGATCCCTGAGGGCCAAAGGTAGCTGCTAGAAGAGCAGTTAGGATGTTATCACAGCAAAGCAGGTGAGAGCTGAGGGTGGCTCCCACCAGGGAAAGAGCAATGGGGACTGTGAGTAGTCAGATACATATATACTTTGAAGATGGGACTGGAAGTTTTCCTAGTATGTTGCACATAGGTTTGACAGAGGCGAGGAGTCAAAGATGACTCCAAGGTTTTGGCCTGAGCTACTAGAAGTCCAGAGATGCCATCAGTTGAGAGGATAAAGGCTGTGAGTGGAGGTTTGGGATGATGATCAGAAGTATAGCATTGAACACGTTCAACTTGAGATAGCTATAAGACATCCAATCTGAGATGTCCAGTAGGCAGTGGGACAAATGCATCTGAAATTCAGGAAGGAGGTTCGGAATGGAAATTTATAGTTTTGGGAGGTATTAGCATATAAATAGTACTTAATACCATGAGGCCAAATGATATAACCAAAGAAGTAAGTGTAGATACAGTCTAGAAAAAGACACAAGTCTGATCCTCGAGACACTCCAATGAGGATATTGGAGAAGAGGAGGAACTGACAAAAGAGGAACAGGAGAAATGATCATTCTCACATTCATCTGAAATTTGTTCCCTTAAGTTGAAGATGATAGGGAAAAAGTTAAGAGAGGAAGGGTCATTAGGGAATTGAAACATGGGGCAGATTGCATGTAAAAGGGACACTCTTCTCTAAAGGGGCTGAGGAAGGACATGGCTCTGGATAGGAAATTATCTTTCTAAGAATGTGTTAAATTCAAAACTTGACTCCTTTTTATATGTCAAATGGTACATATACAGACTGTCTTAGAAAGCACTACTGAGTAATTACCTAATGCAAATTGCAGTATTTTGTTTATGGAGTCATATGTATTCAATATATTTATATGTAGAACTTCTAGCAGATTCTCAACAAATAACGTGTTGAACTCTTAATGTATCACCTTTGTTCTTTGTTGAGAATGTTCATATTATGTTAAAACTGTTTTCCTTGCATACAGAGGACACATAAAAACTTTATTCAATCCTTTTTCTTAAGACATACATACCTATTAAATCCGATGCCAGTTTGTTAAGACATGTCACTTACACTTTATAATTACTACTCAGAACTTTGGCAGGTAAAGTGGGTGTGAACTGTCTATTTCTCTTAACTCTGGCTGGTTGGGAATTGTAGTCAATAAGACAAGCATTAAAAATATGAATACCTTCAAATATGAGCTAGATTTTATTACTTGGATCTAAGTAATCTTCATGGAAAGCTAGAGCTTCAGTCTACATTAATTTAGAAATGCCCTACATTCTTGGAGATCATTGCATTGAAAGTCTTCAATGTTTCCTCTCTCCAAGGAGTAAAGCGTAACTAACAAATCTGACTCTTCCTTCAGAAGGAGTGAGCGATTGTGCTTACCAGGATAGGAGGAAATGGCATTGATGTGGGTGGTCCTGATGACGCCCACGCGGGTCCCGCGGTTGTTTTTCATACACATGCAGATACATATGGCAATTCCAGCGATGACCCCCATGATGAATACAATTCCAAACACTATGCCAGCAATTGCTGTACCCCTAAAAAAGGAAAACAAAAGTACATTTGTTGAAAAAGCTCATAAGCCTTTCAAATACACATCCGTAACTATATGACAAATGCTCTTTGGCGAATCTCCTTAAGGATAATGTAAAAAAAAAAAAAAGGTGATTCCCTGAATCAGTCAAGTAAATCGTCTTGTGTATTTCAGTAGATAAGAAAAAGCTGTAAGCTCTCAGGGAATCTAACCTATCATTCAGATTCTGATCTTAGAAATCCGTGTATTTATACAAAACACAATTATTCAGATACACTCTAAAATAATAATTTAAAAAACCATTCTGCTGTTAACTTGAACAGCAAAGAATTTATTGTCTGTGAGTACACATTAACTGAAAACAACTTGATAAATGTCAAAATAGTAAATAAAATTTAACATTTATCTTTCTTAAAACTATTCACAAAGTAGAACTGGAATTTTTTTTTCTTAACAGAACAGAGAAAAACAAACCAAATGTTTTTTTAAGAAATTATTCAGAAAACAGTTATGACAAATGGTATTCTCATTAAATTCAGGAGCAATGCAAGCAAAACCTCTATTCTGTTAATGTTATGTTTTTCTCCAGGTTTTATCTCTCACAACAAAATCATAGAAAGAAAAAATACTGCATGCAAGAGTCAACATTACCATTATGTGTAGATAATATGATTTGTAGGAGTCTACATTTGTTCACATTTTGGAAAGTAATGGAGAAATCTTTGTGAAAAGATGTAGATTTTCAACCAGCAGTATCATTTCTAGCAATGCTTTCTGAGGAAAGACAGCACATGTGGGCACAAATAATGTAATAAGAATGTTTGCCAATATATTGTTGCTGATAGCAAGATATCAGAAACACCCTAATATCCAAATGACAAAAAAGAAAAAATAATAATGATAGACCAGAGAATGAATCCTATACAGTGATTGAGAAGGGTGAAGAGGTCCACGTGTATTGAGGTGAAATGTTCATGATAGATGGTTAACTCAATAATAATACTACAAATGAAAAGGCAAATATCAACAATACCTGTATTAATAGAATGATTGCAAGGAGAAAATTGTATTTTTAAATTTCAAATTTTTGAATGTATATATAATGATTATCTTATAGATATGAAAAAATGAAGAAAATTTTTACTTTCTAATTTGGGTATCCCGTCCCCAGAAGTAACCATTTCAGCTCTTTCAAACATTGTTTTAGTACCTTTTTTTTTTAAAGATTTTATTTATTTATTTGAGAGAGAGAGAGCACGTGTGAGCATGAGCAGGGGGAGGGGCAGAGGAGGAGGGACCAGCAGACTCCCTGCTGACCTTGGAGCCTGATGCCGGGCTCAATCCCAGGACCCTGAGATCCTGACCTGAGATGAAATCAGACACTTAACCGACTGAGCCACCCAGGCACCCCTGTTTTAGTAACTTTCTTCCTATTTCTCAGTAATACAATTACATTCTTTTATTTTTTTAAATTTTGTATTTACATATTATCTGTTGGCTCCTCTTACAGTATTTGGGAATTTAGATCCCACAGACAAACTTTATCCTTGGTTAAATCAGTCATCAGTTTATATTACCAACTCATTGCTTACTGCTGAGCCAAGCAAGGCACCATGGTTACCTTTCATTTCTCTTACACTTACTTTGTTTAAGGAATTTCCATGAGTTCCCATCTTTCCATATGTCTGTTGTTTTCCCACCCCCCCGACCAAGGTCTTAGAAAATTTTTGAACAATTATCAGAAGTTCTTAACATTTTCTTTTTACTACTACTATTATGAAATTGCATAATGTGCTTGGATTTTTTTTTTTAATTATTTTTCCAGTCCCTTAGGATTTTTCATGTCTGGAGACTCATTCTTCAGTTCTTGAAACTGTGCCATAAATGGATAATTTCATTTCCACCATTTTATCTGTTTCTCTTTCTGGAAGCCTATTCTGAAAGAACTTTCGGGATAACTTCTCTAATTTTTCTGATCTCTGTTTTCTTGAACTACTCTCTGGGGAATTTCATTGACTTTACCTTCCAAAGTTTTGTTGAACTTTCAGCTAGTATACGTTTAATTTCTGGGTGCTCTATCTTATCCTCCAGGGTACCCACCTCCCTATTTTATAGTGTCCTGTTTTGCTTTCATTGATATAGTTTCTCCTCTTAATCCCTGAAGGTAATAATGACATATATATTTTTAAACTTTCTCTACTTTTTGTATTTCTTCTGTCCTGTTTAGTTTCCTTTTTATTGATTATTTTGATCTGTTTCATGTTTGACATTTTCCTTAAATGTCTGGTGATCCTGAATCTTCTGCTCTTTAAAAAAGAGGCACAGAAGAGCTGCTTGGAAGTTCACTGTGGCCATCTACCATTGCACAGGTGAAATCCACAGTCTCAGAGTTCCCATAGTTATTTCATTGGGGCTGTTCATTTTTCCCCTTAAAAGGATCCTCCAATTTCATGTACGAGCCAGCATGACACTTTGCCGGAGCCTAGGGTTTTACCTATAAAGGTATGAATTTCCGTAAGATCCTGGTGCTTTTAGCTCAGAGACTCAGTCTCACTCTGCTGTGACAGTGGGGCCATTCAGAAGAAGTCTTCAGTAACAACATTTCTGTGGTTTAAAAGCATGATTTCTAGGGGTGCCTGGGTGGCTCAGTCGTTAAGCGTCTGCCTTCGGCTCAGGTCATGATCCCAGGGTCTTGGGATCGAGCCCCGCATTGGGCTCCCTGCTCTGCGTGGAGCCTGCTTCTCCCTCTCCCACTCCCCCTGCTTGTGTTCCCTCTCTCGCTGTGTCTCTCTCTGTCAAATAAATAAATAAAATCTTTAAAAAAAATAAAAGCATGATTTCTAAAGCCAGACTGCCTAGGTTCCAACTGTTCTTTGGGCAAGTTGCTGAACACCTCCCACCCCCCTAATTTTCTTATTAATTAAATGAAGGTCAGCTTGACGCTTATCTGACTCTCCTCTCAAATTTCATATCATGAAATATCTGTACCCCTAGACTCATTTGTCAGGTAAATAATTTCTTATTTTTGTGCCATATACATATCTATCCTACACTTTTGTAAGACAGGTCTGTAATTCTCTTTCCAAACCCTTGGGGCCAGATCTATCTCATAGGTCAGAAATTTTAAGATTTTGGAAAGGGAATATTGTACATATATCATATATTGTAGGACACTTCCAGGGCCAGCACACATACAATCCTGAGCACACATACATTTACATTTCTGCAGTAAAGAAGAGAATATTAACAGCCATAGATTACATAGAGCCGAGAAAAAAGCCTTAGGTTCCTTTGGGTCCAGTCTTGCCACCAAGTCAGTTACATAAAACATTTCACTTTCCAGAGTTGTTTTTTGTTTTGAGGATTTCAAAATTGCAGATAAGGAGTTGTGAACCTGTATTTGTACTTCTCACAAGAGATTTTCTATTTATGACTTTTCCCACTCTTAAAAAAAAGGATACCACTAAAAATTCCAATAGACTCTTTTAAAATATTCCTACACACATTTTAACTATGTTAGTAAATTATGAAAGCAGAATGTGAGACATATTTGGATGTGCTGTGATTAGTAATTAAAAAATGGTAGAGTCCAGAAGCTTAATAAATAAGCCTTTTCAAAAAAGAGAGATGTATGAAAGAGCCAACATGTCCATCGACAGATGAATGGATAAAGATGTGGTATATATATACAATGGAATATTATGCAGCCATCAAAAGGAATGAAATCTTGCCATTTGCAATGACGTGGATGGAACTGGAAGGTATTATGCTGAGTGAAATAAGTCAATCAGAGAAAGACAAATTTCATATCATGAAATATCTGTACCCCTGGACTCATTTGTCAGATATTAGGAATTCTTAATCTCAGGAAACAAAGTGAGGGTTGCTGGAGTGGTGGGGGGTGGGAGTGATGGGGTGGCTGGGTGATAGACATTGGGGAGGGTATGTGCTATGGTGAGCGCTGTGAATTGTGTAAGACTGTTGAATCACAGACCTGTACCTCTGAAACAAATAATACATTATATGTTAAAAAAAAAAGAAGAAGAAGATAACAAGAAGGGAAGAATGAAGGAGGGGAAATCGGAG
>NC_138369.1:177308112-177443699 GCF_054177405.1 Leptonychotes weddellii
GGTATTAAAGAGGGCATGTTCTGCATGGAGCACTGGGTGTTATACGCAAACAATGAATCATGGAACACTACATCAAAAACTAATGATGTAATGTATGGTGATTAACATAACATAATAAAAAAAAAAGAGCGATGTATCAAAGGAGATAATTTGAAATAAGTAAACCAAAAGTAATCTGGAAACCTTTTTATTGTAATTTTGAAGTCCAAATAAGATTGATTTGGAGGGCTTAATTTATGTTCCAGAAATAATCAATGGCCCAATTATTCAGGCATAGAGTTTCCAAAGTAAGTGTTATGGAAGCTGTTAAGATATCAAATTGGGACATATTTATATTCATTAATTCATTTTTTAAATAGAGGAAAGTAGAAAATTAGTCACATTTTGTTTTCCTGTTGGCAGCTCCAGCAAAAGTGCCTGCTTCTGAGGTCAGTAATTAGGTTGCAACTAATGTGTTAAATGAGGTTTCTGATTAAATCATGATTTTGGTGTCCTTGATCTTTTGATACCCATTAGCAACTGTAAATTAGTTACTAAAGACATGGCAAGTATAACATTTATAGAATTATTTACTCCATTATTAATTAAAAGAAACAATAAACAGTAACCTTCTGGCATATAAATAATTTGGTTTTGTCAACTGTCGGAAAGAGAGAATCTATTAACTTGAGAAATTTGGCGTCATAAAAATATTGAAAAAATGTAGGGAATGTATTTTTCTTTGAAAGAATGGACTGCAGAGTATATATATTTTCCTTTTTAAGCTTTTTTTTTGAAATATTTACAGATTCACAGACAGTTATAAAAGGAGTACAGAGAGGTCCTGTGTATCCTCCACCCAGTACTCCCCAATGGTTACATCTTAGGTGACTAGAGTACAACATTAAAATCAGGAAATTGACATTAGTGTAAAGTGTGTGTATCATTCTGTGTCATTTAAACACATGCAGAGATCATGGAATCACTATGGCAAGCAAGGTACAAAACTACTCCATCATCAAAAAGATTTCCCTTGTGCTACTCCTTTGTGGTCACACCCACCACCATCCTCCCCACCATTAATAACTGCTCAGATCACTACTCTGTTCTCCATTTTTGTAGTTTTGTTATTTTAAGAGTGTCATACAAATGGAATCATATAGTATGTGACCTTTTGAGGTGGACTTTTTTTTTTTACTCAGCATATGTCCTTGGAATCTATCCTAGCTTTTGTGCATACTAATACATAATATTTCATGATATGGAGATAGCATATTTTGTTAACCCATGACCTATTTGCAGGACATTTTGGTTATTTCTAGTTTTGGCTTTTGCAGATAAAGCTGCTGTGAACAATCATATTCAGGTTTTGTGTGAACATATGTATTCATTTCTCTGGGAAAAATGTCCAAGAGTGGGATTGCTGGGTTATTTGATAAGAATATGTTCAATTTTTAAAAATACTGCCAAAGTATTTTCCAGAATGGTTGTACTATTTTATATTCCCACCAGTAGAGTATGAGACATCCAGTTTCTCTCCATCCTTGCCAGCATTTGGTGTTGTCATTATTTTTAATTTTAGCTATTTCAACAGGTGTGTAGTGATATCTCATTGTGATCTTAACATACATTTCCTTAATGGCCAGGGAGGGTGAACATCTTTTCATGGACTTAGTTACCACTTATGTATCTTCTTCAGTGAAATGTCTCTTCATGCCTTTTATTCATGTTCTAATTGGATTGTTTGTGTTTTTACTATTGAATTTTTGAGAGTTCTTTATAAATTCGAGATAGAAGTCCTTTATGAGATACATTGTTTGCAAACAATTTCTCAGTCTGTAGTTTGTCTTTTCATCCTCTTAACAGAATCTTTTGCAGAGAAAAAAGTTTTTAAATTTTAATAAAGTCCAATTTTTCGATTTTTTTCTACTATGGACTGTGCTTTTGGTGTCATGCCTACGAATTCTTAAGCCTTAAGTTCTGAAGACTTCTCCTATGTTTCCTTCTAAAAGATTTATTAGTTTTATGTTTGATATTTAAACCTATGATCCATTTTGGTTTAATTTTTGGATAAGGTGCCAGGCTGAGTTTGAGGTTGAGTTTTTTGCCCATGGATATCCAACTGCTCCAGTACTATTTTTTGAAAACACTATCCTTCCTCGATTGCATTGTTTTTGCACCTTTGTAAAAAATTAGTTGGTTATGCTTATTTGGGAGTATTTTTGGGTTTTGTATATTCTCCTGTTGTTGAATAAGGTATTTGAGAAATGTTGATTAGATTCAGTTGGTTGTTCAGTTCTTCTGTATCCTTGTTGATTTTCTGTCCAGTTGTTCCCTAATTGATGTGTGAGGGATGTTGAAGTCTCCAGTTATAATTGAAGATTTGTCTATTTCTCCTTTCATTTCCATCAGTTTTGCTCCACATGTTTTGTGGCTCTTCTGTTCTGTGTGGTCTCCCCACTTGACCTTTGCTGGTAGATGTAGTGTGGGGCTGTATTTTTTTTTCCCTTCGGTGTTTGGCTATAGTCAAATTGTTATTATTTAAAAGTTTTCTGTCTTGCTAGGCTGCCTCTTTCTGGTTGCTGCTGCTAGAGAGATTAGGCTGTTGTTGGGGCTTTTATTGTATGTGCCCATTGGTGTTTCTAGGTTGCCAGTTACCTCCAAGTCTGGGATAAATGAGGCAAAAAGAAAACCCAGGGAACTCACTCTTGTGTTCTTCAGGCCATGAGATCCTAGCTGATCAATCCTCTTCTCTTCATCTTTTAGACTTTTCTTGTTTGTTTTATATATAATGTCTAGGGTTCTAAAGTTGCACTTAGAGAGAAGAATAGGAAAAAGTATGTCTACTCTGATAATGTATTTTTGAAAAATAAAATACTGTGGAAAAGGTATTGTTTAAAATTGTGAAGTGATTTTTTTAAAGATTTATTTATTTTAGAAAGAGAGAGAATGGGGGGAGGGGCAAAGGGAGAGGGAGAATCTCAAGCCGACTCCTTGCTGAGTGCAGAGCCCAATACAGGGGTTGACCTCAGGACCCTGAGATCATGACCTAAGCCAAAATCAAGAGTCAGATACTTAACTGACTGAGCCACCTAGACACCCTGTGAAGTGATTTTTTTAAAGTAAAATATAGAAACACCTTTTTAGAAGAGATGAAAACTGTGATAAATATCTTTATAAATACACAACTGTTAATATTACTTAGGTTTCAGGGCAAAAGTAATATGTCATTCACATACATAGATATATGATTCCAAATCTATTTCTATTCATATTGAAGGTGCTCAAAAAATCTTTAATAAATCACTCACTCACATTTATTAAACTATTATGGAAGTATCACCCACAAAATTCTTTGTAATGAAAGTATTTCTTTGTTTAATTGAAATATAGTTGACATACAATGTGACATTAGTTTCAGGTGGAAAACATAGTGATTAGACAGCTCTATAGTTATGCTATGCTCACAAGTGTGGATACCACCTGTCATCACACAATACCAGTGACTGTATTCCCTATGCTGTACCTTTTATCCCCGTGACCTATTCATTTCATAACCGGAAGCCTGTCCCTCCCACTCCCCAACACCCATTTTGCCCATCCCTCATCTCCCTCCTCTCTGGCAACCATCCATTTGTTTCATTTTTTATATTCCACATATGAGTGAAATCATATGGTATTTGTCTTTCTCTGCCAGACTTATTTCACTTAGCATTATACACTGTAGGCCCATCCATGTTGTTGCAAATGACAAGATCTTATCCTTTCTTGTGGCTGAGTAATATTCCATCGTATGTATATGTACATACATATATAAACACATAATATACATAAATATGTAATATACATATTATATATAATATATATAAATACAAAAAATATATATTTTAAGGAATCTTCATACTCTTTTCCACAGTGGCTGCATTAAGAGTGCACAAGGGTTCCTTTGGCTCTACATTCTCACAAACACTTATTTCATGTCTTTTTTTTTTTTTAAGATTTTATTTATTATTTGAGAGAGAGAGCATGAGCAGGGTTGGGGCAGAGGGAAAGGAAGAGGGAGAAGTAGGCTCCCCGCTGAGCAGGGAACCTGATGTGGAGCTCAATCCCAGGACCCTGAGATAATGACCTGAGTCAAAGGCAGATGCTTAACTGACTGAGCCACCCAGACATCCTATTTCTTGTATTTCTTTATTTACATAATCTCTACACCCAACATGGGGCTCAAACTCACAACCTCAAGATCAAGAGTCACATGCTCCTCCAACTGAGCCAGCCAGGCACCCCTATTTCTTTTGATACTGGCAATTCTGACAGGTGTAGGGTGATATCTTGCAGTGGCTGATTAGGGGATGATTAGTGATGTTGAGCATGTTTTCACGTGTCCATTGGCAATCTGTAATATAGTGGAAGTATTTCTTATAGGCACCTCTTTATTAAATTAAACCTGAAAGGGCATTTTTCTTGAAAAAAGAAAGAAATCTAACTTATTTTTGATGCTGTTAATTTTTTTAACTTTAGCTGCTGATTTCTGGATTATAAAGCACAATTTGGGTATGTATGCAAAGAGAATTTTCTGTCTTCAGGAAGCTACTGCAAAACTTTTCATGAATTCTAAAAAATTTCAGAAATAATTATATTCTCATGGTATTTAATAACTGTAAGCTTAGTACTAAATAAAAACATTCAGTTTTTTTTGGTTATATACAATGACCAATAGGCAAAAATCCAAGGTTGTTAAAGCAAATTACTCTTTTTAATTATCTATTATAATCATTTATTATGGTGAATGCTTTTTTACTCAGTTTATTCCAGGAGTAAGCAAACTAAGACCATGGGCCACATGGGGCCCCCTAGTTGTTTTAGCAAATAAAGTTTTATTGGAATAAAGCCCAACCCATTTGTTTACATGTTGTCTGACTGGTTTGGTACTATGTCAAACTTGAGTAGTTGTGAGACCACATGGCTTTAAAGTCTAAAGTATTTACTCTCTCATCTGTTGTAGAAAAAGTGTACTGACTTCTGATTTGATTCACTTGCTAATAAATTAATGTTGCTTTTCCCTAGATGACTTTTTCTTAAAAGTTATGCCGCTAATGATATTATAACAAAGCCAGTGGTTGCAGAGTCAGGGCAATTTGTACTGAAAATCTAACAGTCTATGGTATTTGGAAGATCTTTTAATTCTATTAGTTAGAAACTCACAAGAATTGCAAGGCTTAAATATTCTTTTTGATTACCCCCACTGATATTTACTGTAGTATGTTTCGGATGCTACTTCAATACAAAAATTACTCATGCTTTGTGGTATAGTAAAAAATAAATATTTGGTCTTTGTCCCAGTTTCCTGGCACACAGCTCTTAAAACTCTTAGAATCTATGGAATGATAAAAGTGTCTTTTGTATGATAATGAAATGACTGGTGGCTGGAGGCCACTTAGAAGGGGGCTGGGCCCCAGAAGGACCTAAGCACTATTAATGGGTTGGAATTTTCAGCCCCACTTATAACCTTTGGGAAAGGGGGCTGGGGCTCGAGATTAATCACCAGTGGTCAGTGATTTAATCATGCACACACAAAGAAACCTCCATTAAAAACCCCTACATGTTGGGGTTCAGAGACCTTCTGGGTTGATGAACACACTGTAGTGCTTTGGTGGGGGGAGCACCTGAAGAGAGCGTGGAAGTTCTGGAGGCTTCATGCCCCTCCCCCAAACCTTGTCTTATGCATTTCTTCCATTTTGTTGTTCCTGAATTGCATCCTTTATAATAAACTAGTTATCGTAAGTGTTTTCCTGAGTCCTGTGACCTCTAACATTGATTCAAACCTGAAGGAAGGGGTTGTGGGAATCCCTGACTTTGCAGCCAAGTTAGATGGAAGTGTGGGTAGCTCGGGGACCTGATACTTGTGACTGGCATCTGAATTGAGGGCAGTCTTGTGGGACTAAGCCCTTAAACCTGTGGAGTCTGATGCTAGCTCCAGGGACTTAGTGTCAGAATTGAATTGAATTGTAAGGCACTCCATTGGTAAGAGAATTAGTTCCTGTCAGGAGGAAAAACACCCCATATGCTTCCTTCTCTGTTCTCCCAAAATCTCTGTAAATGTCTATTGGTGTCTATCGTTTAGCTCCATAGGTAGATATTGACCACCTGCTGATAATGAAAAAATTTTGAACGAAATTATAGACTGAAAATTTGTACCAAAATGAGAGTCTGTAATTAAGATGTTAAATGTATTTGTCGTCCCTCTAATGATACTATGAATCTGTAGTTTATAACAAGGCTCAGAGATAATATATTTCATTCCATGAATAGCTTTTCATAAGCAAAACATGATTCTGATAATGTTGCAATTGGTACAGTAATATTTACAACACACTTTTAGACTCTGCATTACTATACAGCAACTTAATACAGATACCTTGACATGGTTTTACAATTAAATAATGTTTGAGGTAAATAAGAGATATGAAAAAAAATGCTACTGTAATATTTCCCTTCTTCACTGACATGACCAACTTACAAATGCATTTCATAAAACAGCATAATACAAAGGACTTATGAATAATCAGTTCAATAATTTAATTAACACCAGTCCTAATAAAATAGGAAAATAAAAAAGGGCCACAGAAATATTTGATGCCTATATAAGATGCAAGCAGAATTACAGAATATTTCTATTAGGGGAAACTTTTCATATGGACAAAAGAGTTTTTAAGAAGTACATAAAAAATAAGTGAGAGGTAAAATTTTTAGGAGTTTTCTAGAAAAAAAATGACCACAATTTCAAAAGAATAAGCTTAAAATGGGTTCATCTCCTATTATAATGAAAATGTGTAAGTGAAGCTGAAGCATTTTTATGTTTTTATTAAAGAAGAGAATACTAAATAATCCTATTTATTTATGATAACCCATATGTGATGAATTAAAGCAATGAAAAAAATATTCCAACTATAGTGCTGAAAGTAAAATGTACACATGAGCAGAATAAAACTTGGCATAATTTTTTCTTCAATCCACTCCATTTGCTCAATAATTGTTCTTTTAGCCAATGCATTAAAATATTGTAGTACAATATTTTCATGTTCAGAAGTCTTTAAAACCAATATTTTATCTAAACCTATTGGCAATTAATAAGGTATATAATTTAGTAAAACTCTGAATTGCTTAATTTAAAAATGATGCATTTTCCTCTCTGTTGCTTTAATAAATTATTATGAAATGGTAAGAATAGAAAAACAAACTCAATGGAGTATGGTTTTTAATATAAGAGTATTTACTTCTGTAACTTCCATTAATAGCAACAGGACCCCAGAACTACCTGCATCTAGGTCATCCAGCTAGCTACATATATATGTATATATAAATAAATAAGGCTACTATAATTTCAAGTGGTTAAATTATAAACCAAATATTGTTATAATCCCTAAAACACTTATTTTAGGAGGGTAGAAATATCAATCCATAAGATTCTCCCAATAAATCCATATGACTTGCAAAAAAATTCCTGCAAAATTCAGATATGCCCAAGGTTTTTATCTTGTCTTTTTTCATGCTAGTCCTCTTTACTAACTTCATTCAACATATCCTTGGTGGGGGAGGGCCTTACAAGTAATTTTTCCGTTATCCTCAGAATAATAAAATTAGAAACTAATGTTTCTCTAGTATATGTGCTGCCAAAGTGAGCCCAGTGTTTCTTTAAATGAATAAATTTACCTGATTTACTGACTCAGTCCCTGTGGTGGATAGTTGTCTACCTCAGTATCTGTTTTCTACATTTCCCTTGATAAAAGAACTCTTTTTTTTTAAAAAAAGGATTTATTTATTTGAGAGAGAGAGAGAGCACACGGGCAGGAGGGGCAGAGGGAGAGGGAGAGAGAATCTCAGGCAGACTGCACTGAGCAGGGACCCCATCATGGGGCTCCATCCCAGGACCCCGAGATCATGACTAAGCCAAAACCAAGAGTCAGATGCTCAACCAACTGCAACACCCAGGCACCCCTCCCTTGATAAAAGAACTCCTGATGGCTAACTGGGTACATGCATACCTGAAATAAATACTATTATCTTCTAGATACTCTTAAAGCTAGTTTTTTTTTTTATTTGATAAAATTCTGCAAAGTAAGTTGTAAGTAAAATATTTTGTGACATCTCTCAAGAAACCTCCCTAAAAGATTGCTTGAATGGGCTTTTTGTCCCTCCATCCTACCTTCCATCCATCCTGGTTTCTGAAATGAAGACAGCCCTCCTAGGGATGGAGGAGGAAGTATGAGTTTGATGGACATGTTGTATCATCCTTGAGTTGCCTATCTCTGGATTTCCTTTACATTAGAGAGAAACAAACTATTTAAAACCTTTGTTATTTCAGTTTCTGTGTGTGTGTGTGTGTGTGTGTGTGTGATATGATGCTTGACCTAAGCTTACCTGATACAGCTCCTTTGCCAAGATTAACATACAGTGTAAACAAAAAGAAACCTTTAATATGAATAGCAGTTTTAAGGAGCATACGGGTACTCTGAGATCCCCGTGAAGAGGTTCTAAAAAAAGCATTCCAGAACTAAGAAAGCATGAGACTGCATCCAACTTCGATTAAATTGGGATCATTCATCTTACATCTATGTAGAACTAAATTTGTATGAAACAGTGAGAGACCTTCAAGAAATCTCTACATTGCCTAGACGTCAAAGAGTACACAAAATGAGAATAAAAAATGATCTTGAATGTGTTGTGATTTGTAAGGTGATCTCCAAAATAACATTTTGTCACTGGAGTTCAATGGTAAATGATTTAATTGGTGAAGAAAGCAAGAATAATTCAAACCAGAAGGTACCCTTTGAGAATTGGTTGGTTTCCAGTTATCTCCACTGACCAAATTTTCTGAACAAGTGCCCAATTCCTATATTAGATTTATAAAGTGAGTTCACTGAAGGTCAAATTCATATAATAAAATAATAGTAATGTTAATCATAATTTGTAAATATGAATATTTTTTATTTTTTTTAGGAAAAAAGTAATCTGATGGAAGATTTCCTTAACTATATTACTTGATATGATCTGTATACTACATGGATTCTAAGTGTCATTATCTGATTAGCTGCCAATAGAGTCTTGGGATAGACTTTAACTGTCAGTTAAAGTCTAAATGCAGTAGTTCACAGTTACAAAAGTTTCTAGAACATTGTGCAAATACAGAAAAATATGTTTCATTTCATTGTTTATTAGACACCGATATTTAGAAAGTAGTATTGACCCACACTTAGATCAGTTTATTTTCCAGTCATGACCTTGAGGTGTTTGATTTAGTTCTGTCATTATACCTGCAATTCTAAATGGTTGTCACTAGATAGCAACACTCATTATTTCACTCATGAAATAGGTACTGAGCCTCTACCATGTGCTAGCCATTATTCTAGGTGCTGAGATAAAAGTTGAATGATACATGGTACCTGCCTTCAAGAATTTTAGAGCCAATCTCTAGGCATATAAGACTAAGACAAGAAAATAATTACAGAATTTGATCATACTCAGTAAAAGAGAACTGTTTTTTTCTTTCTAACAATATGAATGTCATACACTAAAGAGAGCAATAATGATTTCTTAATACCTCTTAGTTGCATATAAAAGGTTTTTGATCTGCAGGGTACTGATGTGAAATAGAAACAGACTCACTTGTTTTGCAGGTGAGAAAACCAAGTCTGTAAGAGGTTAAAATAAAGATCTTCTAGCCAGGTTCATGGTAAAGAATAGAGCTCAGTGGTCTTAATTCCCACACAGAGCTGGTTATATTCCAGCAGACTGCCTGCTCTCATTCTCTCATCCATTCAACAAATAAACATTTGTTTATCCATCACTCTGTTTAGCACTAGGCATATAAAGATGAACAAAGTCCCAACAGAAAGCAGAGAGGGAGAGGAGAGAGAGGATTCCTGGAATATGTGGGAAATTGAAGCTCTGATTACTGATTGAATAGAGGAGTAAGCAAGAGGCCAGGGGGCAGAATGTCTTTCATGTGGGCGATGGCCCCTTACTGCACCATATGCCTTTCATAAAAAAGTGTTGAAATCAGGACTATAGGAGATATGCAATCATAAGCTAGATTTAAATAGATACAGTCACTGCACACAGGTTCTCCTACCTTTTGCCTTTCAAACCTAAAAAATTTCCAATTGCTTCTAGATATAACACTCATTTATAATGCTTTGGCACAGTTCACCCATTTGAAGTAACCTTTGCTGAAACTTCATACTGAGCTAATTACCTTAACTTGCTATGATAATTACTTTAGGCAGGACTATCTTTTTCTTTCTGTACCTTTTTTAGTTGTATTTTGTGTGGGAAAAAAAAAATCACAAACCAGTTTTTTAACAGTGACTATAAGGATTTCTACTGAAAATTTATTTGTTGGTATTTGTGTGAGATGTAAGAGATTGAATTTGATTATGAAAATTCAGAGCCCTCAGAGTAATCTGCTTTCCTTTCCATTGACTCCAGCATGGAGAGTTTCAAATAAATATGGAAACTCACACAGTTATTGACCTGGCAGAATAGTAGCTACCCTCCAAGCCTAGACGTTTAACATTTAATGTTCCCAGAGGACTTGGGTGGATGTTGGCGGTTGTAAACCCTTCCAGATTACCTGCTGAAGCAGGTAACAGACCTTGATAATGTAGTGGGTCCTTGGCAGTGAGCCCACGTGCTGCCTAACCTCATGTTTCTTCATGTGGTTCTACCAACCGCTAGACTCTACATTATCAGCTGGCCTTCCCACCCAAACAACTGTTATCCTCTTCCTGGACCTTAGCAAGTCCCCACCCTCAGCCGAGACAAGTCTGCAATTGATCACTGTCTGCTGGGGCCTGCCAATGATTTGCCAATGATTTGTTCGGTTCTGACATTTATTACCTGCAACAGCTCTCAGGAGCCTAGGACTGCCCAGACCCAAGAGCTGCTGTTGGATCACACCTCTCTGAAGGCCTTGCTCACAAGCCCCCCTGTGCTAGCCTGATGTGGTTTATCAGAAGTGTTACACTTTGGCTTCCTCATAAGATCTGGCCTCATGCTTATTTCAGTGATTCTTAAAGTCATTCACAAGCAATACATCCTTATCATTGCATCAGTAACATTCTTTCACACTATAGGTGGCTGCCTCTACATAGGTTCAAACAGTTTCTGAGTTTTTTTATGCCTTGCAATTGCCCATGAGAGAAAAACTGATTTCAACCATGTCTCATTCCAGTACATACAATTCCAGTGCAGGAAAGTGATTGGCCCAGCTGCAGCTGGGGACCCACCTCCAGGTGGGTCCACAGCCAGGAAAATCACAATTGGCCCACCTTGGGTCAGATGTTTATTTCCAGACCTTCTATATATAACCAATGGGGAAAGACATAGGGGAAATGGGTCAATTCAGGAGCAGAGGCAAGGGGTTTGGCATATGATGACACAGATATTCACATATACTATAACTTTGTGTAGTTGACATTATTAAGATTCCAGGTCCAAATTTGAATTTACGGATATGAGCTACAATTATAAAGAAAGAGACAAATCCTCCCAAATCTCAGTGTTTTCTGTCCTCCACCTAAATATATAACTGGTGCCACAAAGTCAAAGAGGTAAATTCAGGCAAATTTGCAGACATAAAACTATAAGGATTTCTAGTGGCCATCTATCCTAGCAGAACTTATTTCAAAAAAATGTTTAATCTCAAGGTTGGAGAGAATCATAAATTATGCAATATCAAACACCTTTTAGTATCTTTTCTAGCTTCGAGGATGTTGTTAATTCAAGAAAGACAAAAGCTGAGGAAGACACAGACATGCATGTAATTATAATGCATGGCATTAAGTGCAAATGGGGAAGCACAGACCAGGTTCTATGAGAGCAGAGGACAGTGTCTAATCCAAATGTGATAGCGTGTGTGCAGGCTTGTATGAGTAGAGATTGGGTGCATGTGAGAGTATGAATGAAAGAGGGTGTGGGTATATAAGTGTGTTTGGGCAGTGGATTCCTGAAGGAGGTAAACCCCTTCTGAATTTTAAAAGAAGATCAGGAATTGGGGCACCTGGGTGGCACAGTCGGTTGGGCATCTGACTCTTGGTTTAGGCTCAGGTTGTGATCTCAGTGTTGTGAGATCAAGCCCTATGTCAGGCTCTGTGCTCAGTTAAGAGTCTGCTAGGGACTGTCTCTCTCTCTCCCTTTGCCCCTCCTTCCCATCGAATAAAGAAAACTTTAAAAAAAATAAAGGAAGAGTAGGACTTAAAGGGAATTGGGATTACAGCAGAGGCACATTTAAAATCAAAAGAACAACATATAAAGGCTATAGGAATGTAATATATCATGATATGTTTAAGGAAAAGTCAAGGGATGCTGGAATAGAAAAGAGGTGAAGCTGGAGACTGAGCCAGGGTTTAGGGGGCAGATCAGGAGGATCTTCAATGACACTCTCAAGAACTTGGCCTTTTTATTGGAATTAATGGAAAACAAGTGAAAAGCTGTAAGTATGAGTCAGTCTAAGAGTAATGTGGAGTGGAGTTGCTGGGTACCATGCTGTGACCAGGCAGTCCTATTACAAGATCATTGTAATTATCTGGCCAAAAGATGGTGAGAGACTGAACCTGACCATGGTAGTGGGGTAAGGAAGAAGGTAGAGAGGAGGAAGTTCAAGAACAACATAGAAAGTAGAGTTAGCAGTACCTTAAAGTCATCAAGTTCAAACTCCAAAAGGATTATCATAATTCTGTGCCACCCACCAGTCACCCAAAGCTTTGGGACACTCCCAGGACTTAAAAGTCATCGAATCTGAAAGCAGCTTATTCCGTTGTGGAACAATGCCCTGTAAGTGTGTGATACTTCAGCAGGATTTAGTTCACCAGAACTCTTACCTCTCCCAAAGAAGAGACCTGTCATAGGGAAGAAAGGAAGGGTCTGGCCCAGAAGGTGCCATATAGAGGACAGGGGATAAACTTTCCTTACCCTTGTTGACCACTGGTCTGACTTTAACCAGGTGTGTTTTCCAAAGATGAATATATTTATAGAGGCATATCTATTCTTTAATATTGTATTACATAAATTTTTAGCATAATGAGCATGCATGGATAGGAGGTTTGCTTTATTTGTATAATCAATGAACTCTTAATTGTCCTTCTCTGAAACAACTGTCCTTAAACCTCTGTAAAATGTATAGTAAAAATAATAATCTTTAAGTTATTTTTAGATTGCTTCATGAAGTCTGATCTTCTGATTCAGGTCTTTGTGCAGTTAGAATCTAATTGGATCAGGTGATGCCCGAGGTCCCCTCCAGCTCCCTACTACCACAGCCAATTAGCAGAAATTCAGCTTTAATAATACAGCTGCTGCAGGTCAAGCAAAGGAAAGCAAACCAGAGGTGGAAATCTCAGCCTAATGAACATTAAGAAAAGATTAGAAGAGAGTTAAATTTCAGTGTGATAATTAATTATAGTCCAACAAGAACAGAATTTTATGAATATCGGCTAATTGTAATCTAAGCTATATTTATTCACACAAATCTTTCCTCCAACGTTACCTCCAATTCTGAGGTGGAAAGAGAACACCTCTTTTCAGTATTTTGTCTCTCACTTATTGCCAGTATAAGCAACAATCTCAAGTCTGTGGAGATATAATTAATCGTCAAGGTAGTATTACATATGTTACATAAGTAATGATAACTGCATATACTCATATTATTTAGTCAGCTCTTAATTAATTATTTCTACTTTGGATATAGTTTTGTCTTAAGCATCTTGACAAAAATGCCTATAACCATGATGCAATAGTTAGTATGGAGGATATCTTACATGATATTTTTTTATAAAGAGAATAAAAGATTCAAAAATCAGGTAGATTCTGTGCATTTTTAGGAGTAGCTGTTATAATATGCTTCAATGTTTCACTGCATTCTTTGAAATTCCAATAGTCAGGGGGCTACTCACTCTTACAGCCATGCAACTTACAGGGAAGGAATTATGCCTGGTTGGAACTACCAGAGTGTCCTCATACCATGGTTTTGTCCTTTTTCCCATGTCTCAGGCAAACTTCATCCTGTCCCAACTATTAGGGCAGACTAACAGGTGGAAGAGTGGCCTGAGAAATAACAATTCTCCTACTGGGAAGAAGAAAATTAGCCAATATAAAGTACGTAGGCTGGCAGAACAAGGCAAACCATATTTATTCAAGTAGCTTATATTGCCTGTGCGGGTAGGCAGAATAGCAAATTACAGTGTAAGTGATTACTGTAGGTTAAAGATTCTTCTGACAAATTAATGCTGATTGGGCAGAAGGAAGCAGATTTAATAAGGAGCGACACAGTCACAGGGAATTAAGGGAGTAATAATCTTTAGTTCTGCGGATCCACCTAAGGCAGGCAACTGAGGGCAGCAGGTTGTAGAAACAGTAATAGCTGTGTGTTCCTCTACATTTCCTAGCTTCTCCTGCATCTTGGAGGGGAGGGGGCCGTGTGAACAATTCTTCTCAACAGAATATTAAAGGAAGAGATGTGTCACTTCCTGTCAAGTTTAGCTAAGATTTGGTGTTTCTTCCTCACCTTCTACTACCCCAGCCTGCCTGTGTGACTGGAAACAAAGGATTCTGGGATGGTGAGCTCACAATATGGAAGGAGGCTGAGTCACTGTGTCATGGCTTGAGAGAGGCACACAGGGGAGCTGCTGATGGGCTCAAGAAATAAAATGGTGTTGGGCCAAGCCACTGAGATTTCAGGTTTTATCAGTTTCTGCATAGCCTAACTATCCTAATTAATGCATTGGTGTGATTCGGAGCACAGGATATGAATTCAGAATACCAGTGTTTAAATCCAGTTTTCATTATTAATGAGCTCTGTGATTTGACCTCACTGAGATTGAGTTCTGGGGGCAAGAATCTTGTTATTAGAATGATACTGTAAGAAGTTTCAACTCAGGAAACAAAATGAAGTCCATTGGTGGGCCCTAGAAATACTACATTCCAAGACAGATGAAACTTCCAAGGACCCAGGTGTGCTTATCAGGCTCCCAGAATTATACAGCTGAACAGGCCCCACAGGGCACCTGATTTGGTATAGAATATGAAAGCCAATCTCATTTTGTCTTGGAATGAAGGCTATAGTCCTCAACTCTGGATTCACATTAGATTTAAATCAAATCACAAAAATACTGAGGCCTGAGCCCTAACCCAAATCAATTAAATCAGAATCTCTGAGGATGAGATCCAGATAGTGTATATTTTTAAAGTGACCCTAGTGGTATTAATATGAACCAAAGTGGAGAATCAATGACTTAGAGTAACAAAGAGGGCCTAAAGCTGCTTATGGGCTTTCTGTCTCAGTTGAAATTGGTTCAGAAGGTAAAGGTCGGAGCCCAGAAGGAAAAAGTCAGGTGGACTCAGTTATGTGGAATGGGGGAAAAAAGGTGATTTTAGCAGCAATTTCTTAGCAAAAAAGAGACAGCAGTTTAAGTCAAAACATTTCCATTTATAGAGATTACATGGAAGGAATATTGTTATGAATACTATTATTATTTTCTTTTCAGTTCTCATTCTATCTCATCTTCTCAAATCTACCAAATGCACTTCAAGTGTGAGAAGAAATCACAAAATTAATATTTAACATAGAAAATTATTTCGGTCTCCCTCTGACCCTCCTCCCTCTCATGCTCTCTGTCTCTCATTCTCTCTCTCGCAAATAATAAAAAAAAAATTAAAAAAAAAAAAAAGGGCACCTGGGTGGCTCAGTTGGTTAAGCGACTGCCTTCGGCTCAGGTCATGATCCTGGAGTGCCCAGGATCGAGTCCCACATCAGGCTCCCTGCTCAGCAGGGAGTCTGCTTCTCCCTCTGACCCTCCTCCCTCTCATGCTCTCTGTCTCTCATTCTCTCTCTCGCAAATAAATAAAAAAAATTAAAAAAAAAAAGAAAATTATTTCGGATTGGTAATATACAAAATTAATAACAAAATGTTACAGAAACATAGAAACTAAACAATGCTTGAGACCTTTTCTCCTCATGTATAGTCATTAAAATATATGTTTGACCATGAAAATAGGCAGATCAACAGTGCTTCCCAAATGGGGAGAAAGTTTAGCCCAGCAACCTAAAAACTGCCAGATTGATTCTGACCCATTGTTTATCCAATGCCCTATTCTATTTATGATCTAACCCACATTTAGCAAGTAAGATCAGTTTCCCACCAGACGTGAATGAATCTTAATAGAAGGTGTCCCTTAATTTCCTTTAGTCATTTATAACTGTTACTCAAATTGTTCCTGTTTTTGGACTGCTAAGATTTAGTGGGATGACAAACTTGAAAATATCTGCTGGTAATGACAGGTATTGATTGGACAGTAACATATTAATTACTTGCTTTTGATACTGTGGAAAGGTTACTAAAGAATACTCAGTTTAGGTACACTAAGTTGCATTGCATCAAAGCTTTCTATTTTTTCCTCTTTACTTGAAATCAAAGTCAAGAGTCTTAATGATTTTTGAGTGGTCCTTAAAATATTCACATATCTGCTCATATTTAATTTAAAAATGATGCCTTTCCCATCAATGTACCCTCATGAGGAAATCCAAATCATAAAAATTTTTAGGGAAAAACACCAATAACTGATTTCATGTAAACAGTTTGAGATTATGTCAATCAATTCACCATTTCATGATTTCAAAGATTGTTTCATCAATCTTCTATCACTCAAGTCATAGAACATAAAATAAACCCTTTAACAAGAATTTGGGTTTATTCTATCAGACAGACAAGGTCATTTTTTAAAGCAAATCAGCTAGCAGGAGTGCTATGAGAACATGCCAACAGAGAAAAATAGTCATAGGGCTTTGGGCTCCATTCCATAAATCTTGACCTCTTTTTTTCCCTTCTGCTACTAGAGGATAGTTTGTTTCTCATATCATTCCCTAAGGGAAGTTCTAGCACCACATGAGGCTAACAAATATAATTTGTTTTTTTACTATTTTAAGTTCAAGTTATTAAAATGCCATGGACTCAGTGAAGTGTGGTTCATGTCATATGACCAAGCTGAGAAGGAGTCATACATACTGCTTCCCCCCGCAAAACAGTATTATGACAGTGTGAAACTAATCATTGCTTTTTGGGGGAATCAATCAATTTAAGATTAAGGTGCCTAAATATGTTTCAAAACATAAGAAATACACATTCTTTCTACACTGGAAGACAGGCAAAATGTGGGGCTTTCAGGAGACTCAGGTGTAAATATTGATTTTATGCTCTCCACTGAATTAGAAGTCTGAATTGAATCTCACACTGACTTCCCTTATTTCACTTGTGTCATATATTTTCATTTGGTTTGGAATTTCAAACAGCTAAATTTGTCATCAGCTTTACAGTATTTCCATCTTTTATATTTGATAAGTTCTTGAAAGAGTGAGGGACACATCTCGTCATGTATTCATCACCTATGGATGAAGCACCTATTCAGGTGTGTGTCTAGGAGCTGTGGACACAACAGTGACCTGGAAGGTGTCTGACTGGCCTCTCTACCAGGGAAGAAAGACAGCTAAACAACAAGATAGTAAGAAATATTAAGGAAGTGGTAATTAAAATGATATTTGAAAGGTGAGTTAGCCAAGGAAGAAAAGAAAGTACTCAGGAAGAAGAAATAACCCGTGGGAAAGCAAGAAAGAGAAAGGGCGTATTTTAAGAAAGAAACGTTCAGCAGAGCAAGCACTGTATACAGTTTTGATAGCAGGAAGGTATCTGACTAGTGCAGATGAGTTTGGTGAACTAAACTGGGATGAGATCATGAAGGACTTTGAAAGCCAAGGTAAAGGGGAGACTGGAACGCAGAAGGGTCAGTGGCAGGAACAGTGTTTCAGGAAGATGTCAGAGAATAATAAATAATCACAAGAGGCCAAAATGGAGACAGGGACACCAACTGGGAGGTTGCAAAAGAAATGAAGGAAGTCACTGGCAAGTATAGTGATGGAATGGTGTCCCAAAAAGATATGTCCATGTCCCAGTTCCCAGAACCTATGAGCGTTACCTTATTTGGAAAGAGTCTTTACAGATGTAATTAAATTAAGGATCTCAAGATCAAGAGATCACCTTGGATTATCTGGATGGATTCTAAATCCAATAACAAATATCCTTACAGGAGATACATAGAGGAGATTCGACAGACAGAAGAAGAGAAGGCAATGTGATCATGGAGACAGAGGTTTGAGCATGAACCCAAGGAATGTCAACAGCCACAAGAAACTGGAAGAGCTAAGGAAAGATTCTTTTTTACAGCCTCCAGAGGAAGCATGGCCCTGTTGGCACCTTGATTTTGGACTTCTGCCCCCAGAAATATGAAAATAAATTTCTGTTGTTTTAAGCAACAGTTTGGTAATTTGTTATAGCATCCACAAGTAACTAATACACAAGGCAAGAGAAAGACACACTAGGAGGGAAAGAACACAGTGCATCTGAGACACTGCAAAAGGCCACGAGAGCAGGATCCAAGGGCATTCATGAGTGAGAGGCCACAAATGAGGTTGGACAGCCAAGCAAGAAGTTATATTCGTGAAAAGCTGCTGGGTCTGAATGTACATGGAATGCCAAAGTATCAGTGAGTGGATCAGACTGGTGGAAGGAGAAGAATCATGGTCTTGAAGAATGGGAAGACATAACTGGGAAGGGAGGAAAAAGGAATGAATGCAATATTTTCTTGGCAGAGGAGGGGTCTATGGCAGTGCAGGGAGGAAGGGGGAAAGGGCTGGGGATAGGGAATTCGCACCTCAGGCAAATACAGAGCCCTGTCTTAGTCAGCTCAGGCTGCTATAACAAATACCATAGACTGGGTGACTTAAACCACAGACATTTATTTCTCAACAGACCATTCTGGACACAGGGAAGTCAAAGATCAAGGTGCTGGCAGATTTGGTTTTTGGTGAGGGTTCTCCTTCTATCTTGTTCCTGTCTTCTTACTGTATCCTCACATGGCAGGGAAAGAAAGCTCCAGTGTCTCTTCCTCTTCTTAGCACGACACTAATTCCATCATGGGTGCTTCACCCTCATGACCTCTTCTAAACCTAATCACCTCCCAAAGGCCCCACCTCCTAATATCCTTACATTGGAGATTAGGAGGTGTGGGTTGGGGGCAGGGCACAAACATTCAGTCCACAATAGTTATGGAATTGACTATCTGTGGACCGGATGTGGGCCGTGTGGGGTAGAGTCAGCTGGGAGCTGTTCTAGGTCCTAAGAAGACCACATGGGGGCAACAGGGTTGTAATAGGGGAGGCTGCTAAGTCTGTGTGTGGAATGGATGACGGAAGGCCAAGAGGTGGTGCAAAGGGAAAGGGACAGTGGCCACCTGAATGAGATACCAGCAAGTCCACCAAACCAGCAGGGGAGAAGCTCTAACTCCTGGAGACTGCCGTCAGAGGGGCCCAACACAGGTGTAGAAGCCAGTGAAGAATCAGGAAGTGACAGAACTTTCCTGTGCCCTTCTCTTCACTCTGCCCTCCTGAGCTTTCACACCGGTGGGGCATGCGCTGGGAGGAGGGGACCCACTGGGCAGGAAATAAGTGGGAGAAGAGATCAATTGGCTACGTTTCTCCCCCTGAACACAGTCAACCTACCAAATACTGCCTGCAGCTAGAAGATGGGGAGAAGCCCGGCCTGAAGTCTGAAATGTTCACATCTTAGATTAGACATTTACAATTTCCAAAGGAGAGTGCTTTGGACTTAGAGGACTTAAGGACTAAGAGTGAACAGGAAAGTCAGAGATCTGCCAAATTTTCAGCCATTGCAGGGGAAAAGCTTCCTGTAAAAAAGTAGTGGGATAGAGTTGAATTCTGCTTATCTACGAAACATCATGCTCGTTCAATGTACTGTTTAGATGTTCAAAGAAAAGGGCAGACATTTCCTCTGAGAAATCCTGGTAATTTCCTCAGAATATAATCAATAAGGTGGCAAAGGACCATTCTGCATAGATGCTTCCCCTGTTCCCTAGTGCTAAATTTAGGCTACACTAATCATGGTGTGGTTATTAAACAGCGTTTTTCTTTCATTTTGTCACATCTTAAAATTCTTAGAGAAATTTCTGTACAGAATGCATCGCATACAGGTTCCATTTGTTTTCCCTGGCCAAGAGAAAGGTCTGTCACCAGGTAAATATGAAAGACCCGGGACTGAGAGGTGGAATGAAAAAGCTTTTCCACTACATTCACACGGACTCTTTTTCCTCTTGATTCCCCACTTACTCTTTTGGTCTCATTTCCTTCTTCTGTAGAGTGGCAGTAATGGGTCTCAATTTCATTTTGTTCTTTTGATGGACGGATTCCCACAGTTAGACCAAATGAAAATCTGACCAGTAATGCCCACTTATCTACCTCTCTGAAGTATTGGAAGAATTAATGATGGACTGCAAAATGTACTGAAGATGAAGAGCACACCATGATAGTTGATGAGTATTATTGAAAAGTAGCAATGGATAAGTATATTTTAACAAATGTGGAAAAATCATACAGCAAAGGATCTTGGCTTGCTTGCCCTAGTACCTCAGTGCATTACGGTAGAAAGGAATATGCAATAATATTTAAGGAGAAAAATAAAAGCAATAGCAAAACCCAAGACCATAAACACATTAAGAGTGAAATAGTCTTTGCATCTTAAAAAATCCAGCTAAATTTTTATTTATTTATTTATTAAAAGATTTTATTTATTTATTTGACAGAGAGAGAGATAGCAAGAGAGGGAACACAAGCAGGGGGAGTGGGAGAGGGAGAATCAGGCTCCCTGTTGAGCAGGGAGTCCGATGCAGGATGCGATCCCAGGACTCTGGGATCATGACCTGAGTCAAAGGCAGCTGCTTAACTGATTGAGCCACCCAGCTAAAATTTTAAAATAAAGCACTGGTTTATATACCCAGAATATAACGTATGCCTTGAAATTTTAGAATAGTCTATACAGGAAGGCAAGGGACCAAAGACAGAGATGTTCGAAATAAAACCACGGCAAAGAGATCAAAGATACTTTCCCCCGGATTCAAAATGCAGCATGGGCAGAATTCATTTGCTGTGTATAAATTTGATAACTGCTTTTTATGTTATTAGTCTTGCAAAAAGAGATGAAATGGAGATACGAAAATTGCTTGCTTTGGAGGATAGTCAGGGAGCAGATGAAAACGCATAGCAAGTTTGACAGGAGCAATGAGAGAGAAGTATGTTATTTATGAATTTGAGTATTTTAAAAGAAAGTTAAAGTCACTGTTTCCTTCCTGTACACTAATTATTCCAGGCTGTAAACCCTCCGGCAAATAGCAAATGGTTAAATTATTTTGGCCCTTAAAATTTCTCTTGGTCTTTGTACCTATAAGGATTAGATACTGCAGTCCTGTCTTTTCTTTGAGAGGGCTCTGATTCCTTGTATATATAAAAGAGGTGTCCTAAGTCCATTCATAATATATTTAACTCCAAGTTTATTTTCTTTTCCATATTGTTTGTCTTTATGTTGTAATACACCAGTGAGCTGTAGCTAATGTTAAAGCTAAGACATTTAATTTAAATTCTCTAATCTTTAATACCATGTGGAACCGGTCATGCTGTGCTCTTGTAGATTCATATTTTTTATGACAATTTTTTCTTTTTATTCTTTATTCACATGTGCTAGTTTTTTCCCCAAATGTTTATACTTTTCCTCATGAATATGGTCTGAGTGTATTCACTGTAGTTAAAAGTACCTATTTTATACTTGATTCTGGAGGTAAGTGGATAAGGAAAATAAAAGTAGGAGTAGGTAGATTCTAATTTCAGTAAGGTAATTTTATTACCATTAAAAAACTTGGAAATACTATAATAATGGAGAGAATATTAAGGGACCTCATTTATTTAGGATTCTGGTGAGATAATTTGGTTTCTGCTCCTGTGTGGTGGGACATACATTCAAATATTTAAGTCCTGCCTTCCAAAACTGCTTATTTTAGTTTAAAAAAAAAAAAGAAAAAGAAGAAAGTCACTTGAGCATTTGATCAGATTGATTCAAAATTATATTTTCAGAGTATTTTGCATTACATTTTATTGATAAAAATCTAAATGTTATTAGACAAGTCCTAAATAAATAAAAATTTCATAGTCTAATTTAAGAAATTCTAGATTGAAATTTTTCCTTTTAACTTCTCTCTCTAAGACACTAGAACATTCTGATATATATATCTCAAATACATCTAAATTTCCTTTTGAATTCTTCCTTTCTTCAAACTAACCATCTCATCTCATTTCTGTTCACTTTTGTGTCCTCTGTAGTAATGATGGGAATCCCGTTGCCTGGAGACCACTGTTGAAGAACATCAGTGCCACGGCCTCTTGGAGATTTAAGACATCTAATAAGGAGCTGACAGAAATCATCAGCTTGCCCCTGAGAATGTAGCATTTTTTAAAAGTCACAATAAAGCACTTGTCTGGATATTACTTATTTCAGGTAATTTTTACAACTAAAGCATAGGATACAAAGGAGGAAAAAAATATATACCTCTGGAAAAATCTAAATTTTACAAATCCATGCAAAAAGAAGGTGAGGCAAAAAGAAACCCTGAAATGTGCACTTTTTTAAAAAAATGGAAGAAACTTTCAGTTCCCCCCACATCACTTATTTATTCTAATTTTTAAAACTATTCTAAAAGTCTCTATTTTTAGCTGTGTTTTTAGCTCTATTATTTGTCTATTAACATTCTCTAGCCCAAAGGAATTTTGAAGCAGCAAATTCAATAAAATGACATAAGGTCAACTGTGAAAAAAAATCAATGACAAAGGGGATAAAACACAGCTACGAGAACTCCGTATGGTAAAATCAGCAAAATGAAATGGCAGCCTACAGAATGGGAGAAAATATTTGCAAATCATGTATCTGATAAGAGGTTAATATCCAAAATACATAAAGAATTCATACAGCTTAAGAGCAAAAAAGCTAATAACCCAATTAAAAATGGGCAAAGGGCCTGAATAGACATTTTTCCAAAGAGGATATTCAGATGGCCAACACGTACACGAAAAGGTGCTCAACATCATTGATCATCAAGGAGATGCAAATCAAAACCAGGGTGAGATATCACTTTATGCCTGTTAGAATCGTCATCATCAACATGACAACAGAGAAATGCTGGCATGGATGTGGAGTGAAAGGAACCCTCATGCACTGCTGGTGGGAATGTAAATTGGTGCAGCCACTATGGAAAACAGTATGGAAGATCCTCAAAAAACTAAAAGTAGAACTATCATATGATCCAGCAATTCCACTTCTGAGTATATACACAAAGGAAATAACTATAATTAATGCTGTATGGTGTTTTTGAAAGTTGGTAACAGGGTAGGTCCTAAAAGTTCTCATTACAAGGAAAAAATCTTTTGGTAACTATATGAAGTGATAGGTGTTAAAGAATGATGGTATTATAATAATCTTGGAACATAATAAAATAATACAGATAAATCATAATAATAAAAAAATCCCAAAGACCCCTATATCAACTTGGGGCATTTTTTTTTTTAAGATTTTATTTTTCATTTTTTTTTTAGAGAGTGAGAGAGACAGTGGGGGAGAAGCCGAGGAAGAGGGAGAGAATCTCAAGCAAACTCCCTGCTGACCATGGAGCACGACGTGGGGCTCCATCTCATGACCTCCGAGATCATGACCTGAGCTGAAATCAAGAGTCGGAAGCCCAACCAACTGAGCCACTCAGGCACCCTTGGGGCATTCTTAATAAGGTCTTAGAGTCCAGCACATCTTAACGGTATCTGAGCATCAAGAACAAATTAATATATGGTAGAAGGTGTGCCCTGTTTAAAAAGTTAAGATGTATTTGAGTCATATTTTGCATTTTTGAAAGATAAAATATTTTTAAAATGTTTACACTCAAAGGAAAAAACTTCTGTAAACTGGAAATTTAATATGAATTAAAACACAGATCAGGGATGAAATTAAAAAGAAAAAATGGCCCTTCTTTGCTAAACATCAATTTTTTTTAAAGATTATTTATTTATTTGAGATAGAAAGAAAGAGCACATGAGCGGGGGAGGGGGGTGGGCAGAGGGAGAGGGAGAAACAGGCACCCCCCTGAGCATTGAGCCTGACATAGGGCTCTATCCCAGGACCCTGAGATCATGACCTGAGCCAAAAGCAGATGCTTAACCGACTGAGCCACCCAGGCGCCCCAACATTTATAGTTTTGATGCTATTAATTACACTTTGTTTTTCATAAACAAATATGAATGATCTATGCCTCATGGTCACCAAGGTATGGTAAATTATTTAGAATTAATATTTCCTCCAAAAATCTTTATCCCCAAGCATTTAAAAAGCAATACAAGCATGAGTTGCAATTAAGATGTGCTTCTCCATGAGAATTTGGAAGCTGCTGGGAGGTGGTACATTCCAGAGAGCTTTAGGTTGTTGTGCTTTGATAACAGACAGAACTAAATCTCTGCTACATTTCATGATGTGACCATGCATTGGCTTTTCAACTTCACTAAATTTCATCTTTTTTGCAGGAAAAATGCATGTATTTATTGTACTTAACTCCTAAGGTTGTTATGAGGGTGAAAAAGTAGGTATATAACCAGAGTTTGTATTATAAGTGCTTAATAAACAGGAGCTGTTACCATCATCATTCCTATAAAGTTCTATTAAAGCCAAAATGATCATAAAGTTCTGAGACTGAGTTTGAGGGCAATCACAGAGCCACATAGTTAATTGTGAACTGCTGTTCAAGAAAATAAAAGGAAGTTATTGTTTACTTAGCACCATACCAAGTACATTCTGAAGAAACTAGGTTAAGATGAACAAAAAACAAACAAAAAGGTTTTTAATGCTTTTTGTAGATGTGAGAGAAGAAATGGAGGTAATACTGCATTAGGAACTAGTCATTCTTGGGAGAAATACAAAATCAAGGTCCTGCACAGTTCTATCCCATCTCTGTTTTGTTTGCTTGTGACCATTCACCATCAATACGCCCCCCCACTCCCCACTGGCAATCACTCTTCTGCTAATGATATGAGGCTTCAGATTCCCTTCCTAATCTAGAGAAAGGGCGTATGAGAAATTCAAAGCCCTCATGCTCTACCCTAACTAGACTTGACTCCTAATCCATTGTCTTTACTTCTCACAGTCAATGTCACCTTGCCTCTAACCGACAGTCACCCTATATCAACAACACGCCATTAATCTAATTAATCTGCACTATGTTAAGTATTCTCCAGACATGAACAATTTATGAACTGCGACATTCTTCTGACATTTAGGGGGCTTTCCCTCCACTGTTGTGTTAATGATGTTTCACTGCACTTTTGGATTCACAAACTCTATAAATATTATTCTCAACCGTCATTGCATTGTATTTTCCAAAGCATCCTGGGTCAACGCTAAATAAGGAGACAGAGAAAATCAGTTTTAAAAAGACCTGAAGGTGAACTGTAGGGGCAGCTACATTTTCAAATTCGACTTCCCCAAAGAAGATTTTCTGGTCCTAGTTTCAGAGTTAAATCATGATGCAACAGCAGAATGAACTTGGTGCTTTTGGTCTGAAGCACCTCTTCATGCGTTTCTATTATCAGTGTGTTCTGTGCTCTGAATCTTATCTCGGATATCTGACCCAGGTACCTGTATTGGGAATCCTCCCATTCTAGGGAAAAGAAACAGGAGCAAAAGGTGCATGAATCTTTGTAGGCTCCTTACCCCATCTAGGTGGGTGCTCACTTGCAAAATGCTTCTGGCCCCTCATCTGAACACTTGACCACTGATAACTCTACAGGCAAATGAGGCCCATAATGGGCAAAGGATCGAGGTTTATAGCTAATCACAGAGAAACTAGAATCATTTCTAATATTATCCTTTTCATAACAGTGCTGGTGAGCTCTGAGCTTGGATTTTTCCACTTGCTGCATGAATATACGAAGACTATAAGAATACGACTGGGGGAAAAAAATCAAATAGTTGCTACAAAAACCCCTCAGCCCACAGGTTGCTGTGATTTTCACTTGAGTATGCTCAAGGGTTCATTTTACTTTCGACTTTAAAATTCACACTCAATTTTGACACAAGACGTATGACTCAGTTCTTTACAGTACCAATCCTGTAAAAACAGATGAGTCAGCCACCAGTTATAACAGCAGATTATTGCAGTATTCATCCAAACATGCCTTATGCTGACTAGAGAGGGCTTTCAAGTTAATGAGGCAAAACCCACAATGTCCCAATAGAACATATGCTGTCCTGTAATAAGGGGGAAAAAAAGAACCAAATATAAATACTAAACAATATAGTATCATTGAAGTGTAATCCCTTAAAAAAATCAGGCATCTTTACTTTTCCCATCATTTGATTATTAATTTTAGAATAGCTGCTCTCTTAAATCAAATCTATTTTTACACAAATTTCAGAATTCAGAATCCCCACATGAACCAAGAAACCAGAGGCTGACTTTTCTTAACAGGTTTCCCTTTCATAGCCAAAGCATCCACTGCAAAAGAAAATGAGGTTAGCCCTAAGAAGAATGGTAATCATTCAATAACACGGGCTGTAAGCCAAAGAAGAATTACAAAAATAAGTCAATCTTGTGCAATAAAAAGCCCCAAAATACCCCCCAAACCTGAGTAAGAACAAGTTCAAAATTAAAGTACTGTTTATTTTCAACTCACCCAACAAACTGCTGAAAAAAATTACATTTTCCCTCCAGAAGGAAATGATGACACAATGCCATTTTCTACCCACTGAGCATCACAGGATGGGTATCAAATACAGATATGACATCCTCTCACTTATGTTAATGCCAGGCAATAGAGCCAGAATGGGAGAGTTATTAATTCATTCAACAGGGACTGAGCACCTACCATATATCTTCTATTCCTCTATTTATCTGAGGGGCTTGGCATACAAAGGGTTGTGTGGTGGGGGTGACAGGTGTAAGCTCCAGTTCACCACTGAAATAAAGTTACAACTGAGGGGGCCTGGAGACGGGGTCAGGGAAGCCTTCACAGATGCCATGACATATAAGCAGAGGCTGAAAGCAGTAGAAATTTGCCAGTTAGACAAGGCGAAAAAAATGTTCCAGCAGAGGGCATGTGATGTGCAAAGTCACAGATGTGTGAAGTAGCTTTGGATGTTTGGAAAACAAGCAGTGTTGCGTGTCTGTTGCAAAAATTGCAATCTAGCCGTGATGAGAGCTGTGGCTACAAATGCAGGCAGGAACTTGATGGTAAAGGATCTTTAAGTCCAAAGAGGTCAGCTCCTCCCTTGCAGAGAGGGGAGTGACATGACCAGATTTGTGTTTAAACGAAAGATACTTCCTGGAGCTGTGTGCAGTGAGATCCATTAGGGGATGTTCCCGCAATTCATATGACAGGGAAGGCAGGTTGGATTTGAGGAGAGAGGGAAAGGGTGGATTTGTGTAGGATCAAGAACCTGGAAATGGTTACCAACCTCTGGGGTTTCTGACTTGAGCTACTGGGGTAATGAGTGTTTTCTGAGCTGAGAACAGGAATACAATGGACATAAATTCTGGACTCGGCTGATGTAGATGGGAGACACTGAGGCAAAAGGTGTCTTTTGAGTGTCCAGAAGGAAATGACAAAGCAAAGAGTTTGTAAGATTAATGTATTCTTTCTGTCGTTACCTAGGACATTCCAAGTGCTGGTTTCATTTGCTATGAAATTATATGCAACTAGTTTTGATGATTTACAGTGGAGGCTCGGGAGAATAAAGACTCCTGCAAGGATTTCTTTGATAGCTTTACGGCAAGTGTTTCAAATAAGGGCACTGCAGCCTAGGGTATCACTGGGAACCTTGCTAGGAGTCTGACTGTTATCAATATAATTTGCAGTGTGAGTTAAAACCACCAGCACTGGTTTGGTGAGAATTAGTCATGGATCAAAACCACACATCCTGAAGTCAGGATTATATTGCAACAGCATCATCCATCATAAATAACTGTTTAGTTATTTAGTTAATCATAAATAAGCTTTTAGAAAACAATCCTTTAAAAATATAAATTAAACTATGTCACTACACACTTCCCAGTGGTTCCTGCTTTCCCTCAGAGCAAGTGCCTTCAAAGTCCTTATAATAGCCCACAAGGCCCTCCATGATGCACCTCTTCTCCTCATCTCTCTTCATTTCTCATTACTGTCTTCCCCCAATCACTGTATTCCAGCTACACTGGTGTCTTTGCTGCTTCTCAAATGTCAGACACTTGACAATTCCCTTTGGCTGAGAATGCATTTCCTGCAGATTTCTCTGCATGGTTTTGAGTTATTAATCAAATGTTATCTTTTAAGTGAGTCCTTCCTTGCCCCTTGATTTAAAATTATGGCAAATCCCTATTACCTTCTCCTGCTTTATTGTCCCGAAAGCACCAAAGAGGAGTTTTTGTACTTTCTCTGACCATCATAGCCGCAGAGAATGCTAACATGTTAATAGCAGCTGTAGATAGGATCGAGATGGGGTGTATTAGAGCAGGCTGAGCTTATGCTGCCGTGACTAACAAGCCCCAGATCTCAGTGGCTTAACTGAGAAAGCTTAGTTCTTCCTCAAAGTCTGCCTAAGTCAGGTGACTCACTGTGATGGCTCTCCTCCATGCAGTGACTCAGCGATCTAGGCTCTTTGCATCTTTTGGCCCCACTCTCTCAACATATGGCCTCCATGCTTGCACCCAAAGGGATTGTGTTGAAAGGGCACACAGAGCCTTTTACTTAACTCAGGCTAGAAGTGACATACAGCACCTCTGCTCATGGTCCAATGGTCAGCTCGTCCCATGGTCCCACTTAACTATGAGAGGGCTGGTTAGAAGTGTAGTCTTCTATGAGCCCTTCAAGGCAGGAAACCTGGACACTGGTGCACACTCCTCAGGTTTCACACAGCAGCCAGCTTTGGAATGATCTTCTTAAGATGCGGCATGAAGCAATGGAGAAAGTGCAGGAGTAGGATCCAGCAGAGCTGAGCTCAGATCTGGTTGAACTGATCACTACCTATGTTGCCTTGAGTAAGTCAGTTTTTAACTCTGGGTCTCTGTTTTCAAATCCACAGAGTGGGGAAAATAATACATAGCTTGCTTGTATCAGAGGGATTTTTTAGTTTCAACTATAAAAGTTTGCAAGCAGAATTACCAAATTTAGGCTAGTATTGAAATGCAAGTACATACATAATGCAGTATGAAACCTAGAAGCCTAACTGGATGAGATATAATGAATTATACTATTTTACATCAACTTTGTTAGAGCCATAGAGAATGGTACCATTTTCAGTCTTGCTTGCTTAACAGCTGTGACACCTAAGCAGTGAAGTAAGGAACTGTTTATGTATCAGCGTTGGTGTATTTTCTATGTATGGAGCATGAAGAAAATGCAAAGGAAACTGTGATATACGATAAACATTATATATGATAAACATTAAAGATTACCCAAAGCATGAGTTTGCAGCCTCTGAAGACACTTTTGTGTTATCACTGCCTTCAAGAGTGAATGAATGCAATATTGGCAGCTCACATGGTATCTTACACTCTGTTCCTGGAGGGCGTCCACCTGGATCCGCTATTGCACAACAAAGCCAACCGTATGTTCCAAGGATTGATGTGTAGTTAGGACAAGGTATAATATGACCAGCTATCAGCTATTTGAAAAATTTCATTAGAATGTATTTAAGGATATATCAAAGTCCTTTAAAAACATTACTTTTTATAGATTTGGGTAATTAATGAATATATTTGTTGTCAGACTTCAAAAAGATACTGAATTCATATGTAATTATTTTGCAAGTCACCTCCAGATTATTGATGATGGCAAAATATTATGGTAACAATGGTAATAACGGTATTCTCTTTATCAGTTTTCTAGATGCAAAACAATCTTATCAAAAGCAAGTCTAATCTTTTAAATCCATGTAATGTGAGATACTCAAAGGTGTGAATTCTATGATTAAAATATGCTTTGGGTTCTCTGGAAAACTCAGTGGAATCTATAGCATTAGGATAGGAAGAGTCCAAGTCACCTGTTTCAAATTAACAAACTGTCCCTGTAGAGAACTTCTTTTTGACTCAGCCTGCCATTTATTTTCTGAGAAAGCTCATTTCACTCACTTGTATCTATGTCTGATAGAAAAGTATTTCCTACATTAAGCAGATTTGCCTCTGTGGAACCTCCACCCATTATTCTAGTTCAGAAGATGTTTTTTTGCAGTTAGTAACAGTACTCTACACGCACTAAACATTAGGAACATCCTGTCTGTCATTTAAAGGTCACAGATTCACAGCCTAAAATATTAAGAGTCCAGAAACCAATCAGAACTACACTAACCAAGACACAAAAATCCATATAAGAAGTTTCTAATTGAACTTTGTCATGGAATTTTTCTGCCTAGTCATTGGCCCACATAACTCTACTGTGACAAACAAGAGAAATGGATCCAAAAAAGCCAGCTGCAAATAGATACCCACAGCCACGTGCTGGAATACAGACAGCATATCAATAATGAGATAAAGCTTCTGAAGCCGAAGGTCACTGAACCAAGATTTCTGACACATATCCAAGTGCTGACTTTTAAAATGGAGAGTAACAGAAAGCACAGTGAATTTTATAGGACGTTTTATGCGATGTTATGATAAAATAGGACCAGGTTATTGCAAAGTGAATGCTCCTTTGTTTCCTTTTACCAACAACTTCTATGCATTACCGCCTTGACCCCAGGGTCTGGGTTACTTCCCGCCCCCCACAAAGATTACAACCTTGAGAATGACTGCTTTTCTTCTTTCCTTCTCTTTAGACACTTCTGCCATCCTTTTTTATAAAAGAGATTCAGAGAGCTGGTCACAGTGCCAAGCTGATGATCATATACTGTGTGGACGTTTTTGAAATAGAGAGTGTACAATAATAAATGGCCCAGGTCAAACTCCCTTTCTACACGGCAGTTCAAAAGTGTGTCAAAAGTAGCGCACATGCACACACAGACACAGATGCACACAGCATGAACCACAGTCTCTTATCTCACATCTGTCTCCCTACGAATCTAGTTCTTGTTCAGGTTTGACAGTATCATGCTTGTCTTTAATAAACACCATCAATGGTTTCCTGCTATGGCCTGTGTATCATTCACATTGAGTCTAGACTGGGGCCGGCAAACAACAACCTGAGGGCCAAATCTGGTCTGCTGCCTATTTTGTATGCTTATCATTTTTTTTATTTTTACATTTTTAAGAGTTTGAAAAAAATCAAAAGACTAATATGTTGTAACATTCAAATTTCAGGGTCCATAAATAAGGTTTTATTGGAACACACCCATACTCATTTCTTTACATACTGTCTGTGCCTTTTGAGCTACAAAGGCAGAGCTGAGTACTTGCAACACAGACCACATGGCCTGCAAAGCCTAAAATATTGACTATCTGGCCAAATAAAACAAGTTTGCCAACTCCCAGCATGTGAGAATGGACCTCCTGGGGTTGGGTAGCGCCTAGCCTGTGTGGCTCTATACTAAGCCCTGATCTCTAATACTCATCATACGAAGGGCTTTTTCCCTAGGCAGGCAATTAAGATTTTCCCATAAGCTAGGCCCAGATCAGATTCTCTCCAGCCTTCCCATCCTCTACTTACTCTTTTCTTGGTGCCCTGTGTCTGTTTATGTTGCTTCTGTGTTCTTGCTGTGTGCTCTCCTTTATCTGTTGGTCGATATCCAACATTGGAAGCACAGCTCAGATGTCACTTTGAACATGGCAGCTCAGAAATGTGCCTACCTAATCTGATTTCTTGTTTCTATGAATTTGCACAGGGTTTTGATGTTCTCCGACACACTTCCCATATCCTGTCTTGCACTATACTTCATTATGCACTTGTGTCATTTCCCCTGTTTTGTCATACAATCCTTAAGCGTAAGGACTTGCCTTAGTTACGTTTGTACCTTTTAAGAATGGTACCTTTTAAGAATGCCTGGTACTGATCCCAGTAGACTGAGAGACTAGTGCCAGGAACCATGCCAAGCCTCTGCACACACACACATAATCACATACTTCCTTAGTTGCAGGGTCCAAGGAAATTCCAGTGGCATGGCAAAAGACCCAAGTTAGTGCTCTAATAAAGCGGCTGTGGGGAGGGGTGGCTCAGTTCCATAAAAATAAACAAAATCTTGGAAGGACACAAGCCCAGGACCCAATCCAGGATCAGGAAATATGCTGAATAACAGACAGGCCCTACACATGGGCGATGTTCAATACATGTAGCAGGATTCCAGTCACCAGACCAGCGTCCAGGACAACAGAACCAATAGAAAAGGGGATAGCGTGAGGCAGTGGAGTTTGGCCAGGAGAAAAGATAAGCCAGGTCTGAGAAAGACTGGGGTTCTAAAGAGTTGACTGGGCAAAAGTCCAAAGACAGAAATCACACTCAAAGTCAGAGCTAAGCTGCTACCAAGACTGTGACTGGAGCTGTGTCCCGAACACTGGGTAAGGATTCTTTAAATTATTCTTGCTGAGGCTTAGATGTAATTCTAGGATCTAGAGAGCAGAGAAAGTTATGAAGAAGGCTTCCGTGGCCCTAGCAGTGGGGGAAGACAAGAGACCCGGAGGGAGGGACAGAACAGAGCCTGGGAAAGGCCAGGGTAAGAGGGAGCTAAACGAGCACTAACCACCTACCAGGCCTGTGATAAGGCTTTTACTTACAATATCTCATTTGGCATGCACAGGAGTTCTGCAAGGAAGCAGCATATCTCCATTTTACAGAAGAGGAAATTGTGGCTTAGAGAGATTATAAATAATTAGTGGAGCTGAGGATTGAAGGCAGACATGAATGAACCCAAACCAATTCCCCTTGCTCCCTACCACTACACGTCATAATTCTTCAAGAAATATCTATTAAGTGAGTAATGAAGATAGAGAAATTATAAATGGACTCTCTTTTTACCATTCAACATGGTGAACCGGATAGCATGTTGGTGGCTGTTTTTTCTCTTATCATGGGCCCATTGAACTCACAACTCACTCATGGATACTCTGTGTCCCACAGGCCAACATGCACATGAAAGAATCTAAGAACATACTGGTTGCTCTAGTCAGTTGCTTTGGATTTCTGGCCTTCCAAGCCTTTCACAGACTTGTCCAAACTTCATTTCCAGACTTATGTTAGTTTGCACAGTCCTCCTGGGCTACTAACTGTCTTCCAATGAACCCTTGTACACCTCGTTCCCTGCCTGTTAAATGTTACCTCCTCAATAAAACCCTCCTTGATTGCTTTATTCAGAAAGCTATCTCTTTCTTTCTCCCACTCTGACAGCATTTCTTTCTATGCCTTTCACATGGCTCTCTACTTGATCTGAAATAATACTTGCATACATACTATAAACTCCAAGAACTTTAGCGTTTGTGTACATCTTTTTACCCACCCCCTACAGAGCCTTAGAATAGCATTCATACAAAAGGTGTTTAAAAATAGAAGTACTAAAGAACAATGTATACATGAAATTTCACTTTCTTAGACTCCTCTACCTGGGCATTTTTTTCCCCTCGAGGTTTTGTTCTCACACTCACCTTATTTTGACTTGGTTCTTTCTGGTCACTGAAATTCTTTAGAATGAAGCAGTTGTATGAAACGGACAAAGATGGCATATTGAAGGTAGACTATGGCTCTTTGTTTTATACTACCTGCAAAGCCAATGTGACGACCTGAGTCTAAAAGTTCTTTTCACTACCAGTCGGATGTATGGGCTTATTGCCACACAATCTGCTTTTCAAAGTCTTTAACAAAAATACTGATTTGATCCTATGATCACGTCCTCTCTAGAAGTACTATTTAAATTACTATATAATTTCTTTTCTTATATAATTTATATCATTGTGACAGTCTGATAGTTCGCAGGGGCCCCTTGAAAGCCAGTTTGGATTACAGGGCAAGACTTATATTTAAGACATTTTAAAAGTATATTAAAAAGGATTTTTTCTCATTTGATAAATATTAATGCATTTATTAATGGACAATCTAAGGGTCCTAAATTATGAAAAAATAATTTTGAGTTTGCAGTGATTACAAGAAAAAAAGCTAAAATATGAAATATAGTCTTCTGGAAATTGCACCTTAAAAATATTAATGACAGAATATCTAATGGATGGCTTCTGCTGGATGATAAGTGCCCTAGTTTTGATATATTTACAGAAGCTTCCCAAAATGTAGTCAATTTTTAATTATCTGTGTAAATAGACAATAGTAGCTGTGTATATTATGTATGATAATGGTCAAACTTAAAGCCACTTATATTGGCCTCTAGAATGTATTAAATATTTTAAGGGATATTGCTTTAAAATTCTTTGCTTAACTTAATATTAAGATTATTCTATAAGCTAGCAAGTAATAAAGGGATTCTAGGGAATAATAAAAGAAATGTTTAGCCAGGATTTAAGAATTCACTAGGATAATCTATCCAATTATAAATTTGACTACGATTGAGGCTAAAAATAATGTACCTATCAATAAAGTGAATTACAAGAAAAAAAGAGAACATCCTGTATGGGATTATCTGAGCCAATGCTTTCTAGAATCCATTTTTTACTTTTCATGTTATTATATGCAGTTTTAATATGGTATTACTTCTAATCTTTCAAGTACTGCTGTCAGATAAACCTAATTATTTCCTAGAAGTGACTTGTTCCTGAAAGAAAAATGCAGCAGAAAACTTATTCACCCATTTAGATATATTTACTTTACATTAAAATATTTTCTTCTTTATTCTTTTTCTAAAATAGGAGGATTCAGGTGGGTGAGGAATCAGACATATTGGCAAAGGTAAGAGTAAGTAAGGGTGGGTAGAGGAGGGGGAAGGAATCCCCAAATTTGAGAGAGCCTAGACCATTCTTCATTAAATCTCTAAGAGACCCCAGAAAATTTCCACACAGGCACATACAGATATTTCTTGGAGACTGCTACGGACTGAGTATTGGTGTCAAGATTCATATGTTGAAGGTCTAATCCCAATGCAATATATTTGAAGGTGGGGCCTTTGAAAAGCAATTAGATTTAGATGGGGTCATGAAGGTAGAGTCTCCATGATGGGATTAGTTCCCTTACAAAAAGAGACCAGAGAGCTTGGTCTCTCTCCATCCCGTCTCCCATCTGGCTAGCAAGAAGGCAGCTGTCTGTAAAACAGGAAGAGGGGCCAGACCAAGCACCCAACCATGCTGACTGATCTGAGACTTCCCAGTTCTTAGAACTGTGTGAGAAATAAATGTTGGTTGTTTAGGCTACCCAGGATGGTATTCTGTTACAGCAGACTGTACAGACCATAACCTGGAGGAACGTCAGTGTTCCTCTCATGTGGCCCTGAGTTCTTGGCCGACAAAATCAATGAACCTTTGTGTCACAGCACTGATGCTGACTACACACAGCTTGCTGAAGACACTGGATCTTTAACTCTGTGGCTGGGGACACTCTGTGCATTTGTGAGGGCGATGCTGAGACAGTGTCTGGTCCTACGAAATTAACTCCTAAGTATCTGCAACCCTCTGAGATCCATACTTAGACACCTGATATGGTTGTCCAGGACACTGACTTCTTGAAGCTATTTAGTTTTAGTCTCATTTGTGAAAAGAAGAAATTATACTATTTTCTTCTTTGTAGCTCCATACTTTATGATGCTCAGACTATTATCCTCCTAACATTCAGCTTTCTGACACAGCAACGAATGGTTCAATTTAGTTCCTCACCAAATGATTACTCAAAGAAAGGGAAAGGGCTCAGGATCAGGTGTCACCCTGAATTCAAAAATTAAGCAGTAATTTACATTCTTGAAGTATCATTGAAATCCTTGCAACAGATGTCTTTTTTTTCCCCAAACTGAATAGATTCAGTAGAACCATCCCTGTTCCTTTACTCAGGGCTAGATCCTAACATCAGAGGCACCATCAGTTAGTTTTTGTACAGGATCATGTCTTCTTATTCACTGTTGTATCCTCAGAATGAATTAATATGTAAATCTTAGGCTGTATAGTCAATCCATTCACTCATTTGATTCAACAAATATTTATTGAGAGCCTACCATGTGCCAAGTACTATTTCGGATGTTTGAAATACATTAGTATGATTCCTGTCCTTGAAGAGATTACATTTTGGAAGCAGTAGGGGAACAAGCAATAAACATAATAAAGTATAAATATTGTCAGAAGAGATTAAATCCTACAAGGAATAAAAGAATAAGTCAGCAGTATAAGGAGGATCAAAGGAAGGGATGCGAGTGAGTTGACATACAAAGACTTGAAGGTGGTGAAAGAGTTGGCTAAGCAGACACCTGGAAAAGGACATTTCAGGCAGGTGGTACAGCTAGCGCAGGAGCATAAAAGAATCCCTGATGGACTGCTATCTCTATTGAACTCTTGAGTATATTTCATTCCAAAGAGAATGATCAACAAAATTTGATTGTTTGATTGGGTCTTGGACACATGCTATACATCCTGATAAACCTACTCATAGCTCATCTGTGACATAGCTTCTGAATTAAAGGCAAAGAAGAAAACAGGAAGAGATAGAATAAAATATTTTTTCATGTTTGGAAAGAAATTCAATTCACTTCTTTAGAAGATTAAGGTAGGATTTATAATGTTTCTCTCTCTCTCTCTCTTTTTTTTTTTTGTTGGAGCTCCTTGTTAGCTGTTTTGTCCTTCAGGAAAGGATATGGAGTGGTATGGATTGAAAAGGTTACACTGTCATCATTTGCAAACGAATTCTATCTGGAATGAAAATTTGCATAGTTTTACATCGATGTTGTATTGTTCTATGTGGTATTTTGTCAAAACTGTATGCTGTCTACAACAAATATTTACCTTTATGTATTAGCACATTTAAATCAACCACAGTATTAGACACTCACACTATGAGAATAGTAACAATTGGCAATGTGGACAATACTCCAACTATAGAGAAGATTTACCATATATTATTTTTAAAAGTTTACAGAAGATACTTTAACCTAGTCTTGATCTATTCCATGAAGGAATTTTAGTGGACTTGAAAGCCTCCAAAATTATTTGCAAAGCTGTGTATTCATAGGAATCTGTTAAATTATCCAACAGTTTTAATGACAATTTTAAAGGCACCTGTGACAGCCCCCTCTTTGGGAAAAAACAAAGAACTTAAAAAAACACTGACTTAGAAAAAAGCACAGATGGTATTTTTTAAGGGTTATTTATATATCAGAAGAGTACTCTCCCAATTTATGAACAGTTTGATTGCTCACAAAATTTAGTTTTGTTTTGACCAAAGTGGACCTTTTGCTTTCACATCTTGATTTTTTAGAGAAAATGTTTTATTTTACCTGCTATAAATTTTTATAATGAGGCAGACCTTAATTTATTTCAATCAACACTGATAAGCACCTACCATACACTGGGGGATACAATAATGAAAAAAGATAAAAAGACCAGGTTCTTGCCCTTGAAAATCTCACAGTATATCAAGAGAGATGGAGACACAGCGACTGGTCATAAATTGTGAAAAAATATGATCAGGGAAATGAATTCAAGGGCGGTTTTATCCCTGGGATAACTGAATTCCCGGGGAAGGAATTGGTTATTGGTACTGGAAAGATGAACAAGTTTTTCCAGGCCCAGGAAGAAATCAAGAGTGTTCTGGGCACAAAGAACAATAAGTATTAAAGCAAAAACGTTCAGTTTTGTGAGAATACAGGCTTGGGAGGAAGGTGTGGGGGATTTGGCCGAGAGGAAGTCTGGTAAGGTGAGGCCAGACTACAAAGAGCCTCGGGACCATCCTAAGCATCTGGACTTGTGTATGTCAGGTGATGAAGTACTGAAGGTGTCAGATAGAGGAGAGATATAATCAAATTATTTTAGAAATCAAACTCTGGTGGATAAGATGAGGCCAGACTGAGAGTACCAGAAGCTACTGAAAAGAGATATGCTTGGATTTGTAACAGAATATAGCTACTCTTGTCTCTATTTTATTTGTTTATTTATTTATACACCTTTCTTCTTTATTGTAGCCTATAGAAGGATCACAACCTGCTTTCAAAACAATTCCATGGTTCAGAGAGAAAGGCTGAGTAGTAGCAGAATGGGCAAGATTCACTTCACTGTTGTCCTTCCATGGTTATTTCAGATTGAGGTATATTCACTTTCATTGTAGAAGTCTAGAACACGTCTAGTCTAGAAATTTTCTTTCCCTAACTTCATGCATCTAATCTATCAACAATTACTATTGTTTCTTCCTCCAAAACATTCTGAATCTGACCTCTCTTTCTTCCCAGGCCATTACCTGAGGAAAAGTCCCCATCTTCTCTCCTGCTCCCCAAGATGGCTCCAAAGTGGGGTCTCTGCTTTCTCTCTTGCCCTTCACAATCTGGTGCCCACATGAAAGTGAGTGACCTTTTAAAATAAAATACAAATCAAATCATTCTCCAGAGGCCCCAGTCCTGACGAACATCTGTGTATTTCTATTCCTTTTTTGTCCATGGAGATATCGGTCTTATTTTTGAGCCCTACTGCAACTTTTTATTGGCTAAGTGCTATGTGAGCCCTATGGAAGGCACTTCACCTCTTTGACTCTTGGTTTTGTTTGTTTGTTTCATTTTCATCTTTCAAGTGGTATAATAACTCTTGAGCTTACTTCAGGGTTCTAGATATCAAAGGAAGGTGAAGGCATTTTAAGATTCAGGAACCCCACTTAGGGACAAATCACACGTCCTCCAAACACCATGGCCCTGTTAATTCTCAAAATCTGCCTGAGCGAAGGCAGTCCTTTCTGTTCACAAAATAAGCCAAGAGTTCAAGTCAATCAGTCATAATGAATTAGGTAATAAAGTAAGTTGACCCTTCAGTGAAGAAGCTCTGGATTCCTCTTTTTTTTTCTTGCAAATATTGTGTTTATGACATGAATGATCAGAAGTCACGGAAAGGCTGCCCTCCTATAACTTTATTCTGCCCAGGAAACATAGCAAAGTCATTGGGACATTTGAAGCAAATTAGAGCCAGAGCAGAGACCAGAAGCACAGCCAGTTTCCCACTTTTCTTTGTCCACAGGCCAAAATATGACAAACGTACTGGGGCTTGGAATTTGAAATTAGCAAGTACAATTTCTAAAATACTATGGTGTTTTGTTTTTTCAGGCATGAAGTTGTGTGAGCTCAGTATGTTTTAATTATGTAAAATAACCCAATTTACACAACCAATTAAAGTCAAACCACTTTTATTTTTCTCAATGAATGTTGTATAAACCTTGAAGGTTAGAAAGTCAACCAAAAAAGAGTTCTAAAAGGGAGCTCTTTATATCAGCCACGAATCTAGAAATCTTTCTTTTTATGGACAGTTACTTGACTGTTGAATAGTTCTGTTTTCATCAAGTAAAACTGGCCTATGTTGGGATGAATATATTCCATTTCATTGCTGCTTCTGTACATTTCTTTTATTTTGCATGAATATGGCCAGATGAATCATACATAAAGAAAGCTTAGTTCCTCCAGAACACTGCTATTTTACAAAGAGCTCTGCTGCCAAATTCAAAGATAAATTCAGGTTTTAGGTATCAGAATCTTTTTATAGGTCCCAGGAGAATATCTCGTTCAAATAATAAAACAGCTCAGCGATCAGAGGTTCTGTTCACCTGTTGTGTCTCCAGAAATACGATATTCTACAAAGTCTGAGATAATGAAGGGTAAGGCATTATCATTACCCTTTTTCAAAAAGCTCAGTCAAAGGAATGAACTGTTTTATGAAAACATCATATGGAAACTTCAAGAAATAAACTCAGGCAATTCTATAAAAAAAGGTAAAGGAAAAACTTAAAAATCTGGAAATGTTCAGAAATCTGGTTAACAATCAAAAAGAAGCAAACTATTTTGACAGAATAGAAATAGAAATATTAATTTTATGCCAAAATATCATTTTGTTAGTAACTAAATTGCTCCTTTTAACTCAAAGGGTATTCATTTAAAACCCTTAGGTTTCTTTTTAGAAATTCCTGTTAAATAATATTTGCCAGAAATCTGTTGATGCAACTTTAGAAAGACCCTAAAATGGGAAAAAAAGTGAAAATAAAATCTAAGATTCAGTTCAATCTACTGGGATGGTACCATTATTTATATAATCAGAGAGAAGCAATTTCCTAATCGGAAATCAATTTGACTTGTTATTGAGGAGCTTGGTTACTGATTATCTGTGGCCATCAGACAAGAAAGTGTGCAAGAGAAGGAAGAACATTCAAATAAATCTCTTATGCCCCTTTTCAACAAAAGTCTTCTGGGACAGGAAGGCTAACACTATAAAGTTTTGCTGGTTTCATGTCTATTTCACAGATACCTAGTCCATTATTGAGAGCAAACAAAGGGGCATAGTGAAATTAAAATAATTATTGAGTCCTTCCTCTTTACACTTTACAGATACTTACATAAAGTAAACAGATACTTATATGTTTTACTTATTTTACTTATATAAAGTATCTGTAAACAGATACTTATATGTTTACCTTATTTCTCACAACAATCCAATAGTTATGTATTGTCATTGATGCTTAGCATATAAAGAAAGTAAGGCTCAGAGGTGTTAATTAACTTGCCGAAAGTCCCCGGGTTACTAAGTGGCAGAGGTGGTGATTTGAATAGGAATATGCTTAGTTCAAAGCCCATTCTGTGTCCATCACATCAGAATTTGTTACATATGTTCCTTTTGGGTAGTTTTAAAAAGGTAGAAGGGTTTATGAAATAAAGGAACTTCTGATAAACTGGATATAAATGACCTTTTATAGATTGAGTCATATATGAACATACAACACACATATATAATTCATATATTGAATTAATGAGTGTCATGCATTACATTTGTAAAGTATAAAATTCATGAAGAAAATAGGCAACCACAATTTTTATTTAAATCTTAAAATACAAATGACCACTCTTGGCTTTGCCTAAAATGGATTAAACCTGTACAAAACATGGTTTTGCTGGAGCCAGCAACAGCCGTTAGCATGCGTTAGGAATAAGTGCCCACGATTGCAGAGTTGGGGGCTGAACGGACCATGAGTATGGCACGTACAGACCCACATCCTGAAGGCACAGGGCCAATACCATCAGTCTCTATTTTATTTAATTTAAAATTATCAGCTGCTGGTAATGTTTTTAACAGAGGTCATTGTGGTTCAGTGTTATTGGATTTTGTCTTATTAAGCACTTAAATTGCTTGCTAGAATGACTGAGGAACAGAGGTATATTTGGAGGCCTTAAGAAGGAGTTAGCTCTTCTCTGTCTGACTTATTTTACTTAGCTTAATACCCTGGGTCCATCCACGTTGTTGCAAATGGCAAGATCTCATTCTTTTTTATGGCTGGGTAATATTCCATTATATGTATACACCACATCTTTATCCATTCATCTATTTATGACACTTAGGCTGCTTCCATATCTTGGCTATTGTAAATAATGCTGCAATACATATGGGTGAATATATGTTTTCAAATTAGTGTTTTCATTTTGTTTGGGCAAATACCCATGAAGGCTTTCTTGACAATTTTAAGTTACTGTACCGAACCCATCTTTTCTAGTGATACTGATGAATTATGGAGCAACACTAATATATATTCTCAGGAATATTGACATGTAAGTACTTGTAAGCAGCTCCACAGTGATGGTAAATAAATTAACAAACCCACACTATATCATTTGAGGTACACTGTGAAGCTTAGGTTTGTCAGCCAATTTGCTTATATTTGTGTGTTATAAAAGTCGTCAGAGCTGGGAAACATTTATGGAATTCAAGCTGTTCGCAATCAGCCTGCATGATTGTTTTTTGCCATAACAAAGTTATATTTTATTAATGGAGAAATTTTACTGGTATCTAGAAGTTGAGTGTCCTGTTATTTTGTGTGTTTTCTGTGCAATGCTTGGTATGGTTCTGAGAGTGGAACAATTACAAAAATGAAAGTTAGCAAACACTAGTTTATGTAACATAGCCAGCCAAAGCCACTTACTCTTTCAAGGTGAAAGGTCTAGAAGGTTTTGTTAAGAATTTAGGACTCAGGGGCGCCTGTGTGGCTCAGTTGGTTAAGCAACTGCCTTCGGCTCAGGTCATGATCCCGGAGTCCCGGGATCAAGTCCCGCATCGGGCTCCCAGCTCAGCAGGGAGCCTGCTTCTCCCTCTGACCCTCCTCCCTCTCATGCTCTCTGTCTCTCATTCTCTCTCTCGCAAATAAATAAAATCTTAAAAAAAAAATTTTTTTTTTTAAAGAATTTAGGACTCAAATGTGTTTGCTTTAAGACTGATTCAAATAGGGCACCTGGATGGCTCCATCAGTTGGGCATCAGGCTTAGGCTCAGGGCATGATTCCAGGGTCCTGGGATCAAGTCCCGCATTTGGCTCATTACTCAACAGTGAGTCTGCTTCTCCCTCTCCCTCTGCCCCTCCCCTTTGCTTGTGCTCACACGCTCTCTTTCTCAAATAAATAAATAAAATCTTTTTAAAAAAAGACTGATTCAAATAATAAAAAATTCAGTATCAAATTCTAAATACATGGAGCTTCAAGTAACCATATCATGATATTCACCAGTATTTCTGGCACTATGTCAGCATTTGTCTCAAATCAGTTTAAGGAATTTGTCAGCCAGAATCTCAAAATAATGACCTTGCAAAATACTTTGTCAATATTTCACTAATATCACTATGATATATTGTCATTTGCTTATTTATTGTCTGATTTCTCCATTACAACTCTTTGAAGGCAGCAATCGTGTGTTATTTCTTTGTGTGCTCAGGGACTAGCAGAGTTCTTTTACATAATAGGGGCTTCATAAAGGGCTAATGTTAAATGAGTAAATCAATGAATATGAATTACTGCTTTCTCATTCCATTACACTCAGCTTCAGAGTCGGTGGCCATTTATCGCATCTCTACTACGTGTTAACGCATTGGTTATTTTCTTACCCCTCTTGACCCCCATTCTGGCTCAGTAGTCAGGAAGGCTGACCCATAACAACTGCATCAATAGACCAACTTGCCTTCTGGCTTCTGCCTGGGTTTGGGCAATGACAGCCAAATGCAGGGGACTGGAGGTTGAAAGGAAAGTGAGAATGAGCCTTATGATGTTCTGGTTCTGCCTCCAGTCAGTTGCTGACTGCCTTCCACAGACAGCCATAGCTCTGGTGGAGAGGCCCCTTTCATACAGCTACTCTCTCTGGATTTGGGTAACTCCTCCCCCTCCTTGTGTTAGGGATGTTCTCAGGTGTTGACAGCCTGGAACACTGCACCAGCTTTTGTTGGTTTCTCTAGTCACTATTCCTTTACCAAGGCTCCTTTTATGAAACTCTCTTCAACTGCTGGTTTGAGTGTGCTGTTCCCAGCTGGGACTTTTGGTACCATAATAGCTGTTTGCATAAATCTTAAGTAATTTTACTTTTTACACTTGCAAGGGAAAGAGGACTATTCCCATTCTACAGAACGGTTGTGATAGAAACACACCTTACCTGGGACTTTTATTATTTTCATTCACTCATTCATTCTTCGCTCATTTTGTTACCCATAAGTCACTGGGAATTTTTGTCTACTGACATCACAATTGCTAGGTGTAATTCCTGCTAAAGCAGAGTGGCACAGAGACAGCCTGACTCAAAGTGAGTATCTCTTTCAGATAAAAGAAAAACTAGTTTAAAAGAGCTTTTCACTGAGTGAGGTCAAAAAGGGGGTGGGGGAAAGTTATAAAAGGAGGAATGACGGCGGCTCGGCTCAGAATACTTTTGCTATTATAGAGAACTGTACCATTGAAGTTTTGTTCATTCTATTCATTTGGTGGAGAGAGGCAGGCTCATGAGACTTTTACTATGGCTATGGAGGGAAGTCAATGACTTTTAAATCAGGTTTTGTTATAGCACCCTCTAAAATTTAAAGGGCTCTCTCATTTCATTTGTGTTATACACAATGTTGGCATTCTAAGGTTCTTCTTGCGTGTGCTGCCGTGGTAGGTCAGTGGCCATTCTCACATCCCACCCTCCGAGGGCTGCCTCAGTTTCCCTCCATCAGGCTCGAGAGTTAAGTGAACCCTGAGGTACTCCCCCTGGAAGATATTTGTAACTTGTCTATCCCAAAAACCACCAGTGAGTTTGTATGTCTATTAAGAAAGGTCACTTAAGACTTAAGTTTCCAGAGAAGCATGAAAGAGAAAGGAGATGTAATATATTATTGAAAGCCACAGAGGCATTAAGCTCTGTTTTTCTATGAGATGTTTCATTATGCTTTTAACAAATAGGTTTATGTGTGATCTATATGAATTAAGAAATAGCGTACATTACCAAAGGAAGGCAACGTCAAATTATAGCATTTCAAAATGAGGGATGGCAGGAAGTTCAGACTTTTTTGGGGAAGGTGTAAGTCACCTTACTTAGTACATTTTAAACACCATTTCCTCCACACTTCAGAGGCTTTCATTTTAGTAAAGCATGGCAGGAGTCACTCTAATGTGATTAGAAAGGGCCTGAAGCTTTGCTTTTAAAATTCAATACTTAGGTAGAAAGAAAATGGTAACTTTTCCCCTTTGAGTTTGAGTCACTATTTTTATAACACCAGCTGCCCTGAGATGCCAGAATGGAAATGTACCTGCTTCCTGATGTTACCTGAGCACCGCTAAACTAGAGCCCTTTAACCGGCTCTGTTTTCAGTTGTGCTTTCATCTTTATTTCTGCCTTCCCCCAATATATTATTTCTATATTCTCCAGACTTATTCTCGGCTTTCTTGATGCTACATTCACTTGTCTCTTTGTTTGATGAATATTTATTGAGCACCTACTGTGTACCAGGCCCAGCCAAAGATTCTGCATCAAAGAGTTAAGCAAAAGAGCCAAGAATTTGTAAAGACTGATCATTGTGAACACTGGAAAGAAAAGTACAAGTGCAGGAGCAGAAAGCCAAGGAATCTTACCTGATGTGTGGATTCAGAGAAATTTTCCTAGGGAAATAATCGGAAGGGATTGTGATGGATGAGCACGTTAAATAATTGAAGAGTACAGAAGAAGGTCTAGGGAGAGTTCATCAGATAGAAAGAATGGTATATGGAGCGACTCAGGTATGAATATATGCAGTATTTGACTTAAAACCACTGAGCTCCAGGTAACTTATGCATGAGATCGAGGCTCCACTATTAAAGGGTGCAAGGTGGCTTCCTCTATCCTGTTCTTCTGTGTGGCATCCCCCTTTGGTTCACAACTCAGAACACATAAAGAGCAGATGCAAGGATGTAGACGGTAGAGATTCTAGTTTATATTGCCATATGAATGACCTCGAGCAGTCAGTGCTTAGCCCAAGCAAGGTTTATCTAAGTGCTCAAGCTTCAAATCCAGCTTGGGTTGGCAGGAAGCGGTTTTTGTCCTGTATCAGCATTCAGTGACCCAGGCTAGAAGAGGTTTCATTGTGACAGAAAGAAGAGCATGTACCAAGTAGTGAACCTTTGAAGGCTTCCCAGAGCTGTTGCACATTTCACTGGCCAAAGTAAGCCACAGAGCAATGCTTAACCTCAAACTACAGGAGAGAGAACAGCCTACCACCATGAGGGGGGTAGATAGAAAACTAGGAGTATCTGGTAAGCAAGAGTAGTGATTACCACAGAGATGAACCTTCATTTATCAGAAACTGCAGTCTCTGGAAAGAGTAAGTTTCTGCCTCAAACCAACCCATTTTCTGCCTTCTCATGTTCAACCAGCTGTCACTAAATAGGAGAATGTGTATGTGTGGGGAGCACTATAGTGGAGTGAGTGTGCTGAAATGGAGGTCAGAAGATGTTCACTAAGCAGTGCAATGATTTGTAAGTAGAGAATAGGTAAAGCAGATAAAATACTATTTTTATTTCTTTGACTTTTTTCTTCTACTTCCTGAAAGAAGGAAAAGAGTAATGTTGTCCTTAATATTATTTTCTGTATATCTGTTAAACTTTTTATTGAAGCTATCTTTTTTTAAAGATTTTATTTATTTATTTGAGAGACAGAGAGAGAGCATGTACAAGAAAGCACAAGCAGGAGGTGGGCTTGGGAGGGGCAGAGGAAGGGGGAGAAGGACAAGCAGAATCCCTGCTGAGCATGGAGCCTGAAGCTGCCTGATCCTAGGACCCTGAGATCATGACCTGAGCCAAAGTTGGAGACTTCACTGACTGAGCCACTCAAGCACCCCAAAGCTATCTTAATTGAGTTTCCAAGAACTCCTTCGTGTTCTTTGTTCCCTTGTATGTGCAGTGTCTGGTCTTGTTTTATAGATGCAATATAGTCTTTTAGTTCTCTTAAGATGTTAATTATGATGTTGTTTTCATGTGTTTACTTTCTCACCACTGTGTTCCTCTCCCTTCTTTGTTTCTTATTTGAGTCTATTTTGTTTTGTTCTGGCTCTACCTTTCATAGTAGAGGTTGTCCTCTAATGTCTGGTCTTCCTTAGCTATTAAATCATATTTAAAAGTGAGGCCCAAATGAACCAGATTGGGAAGCACGAGTATAGCTTCTCAATCTGTGAGTCTCCCCCTGTAGTGTTGCTACTATGGGATCATTCATTTGGCTGGGGGAATCTCCGAATGCCTGTATCCATGGTTTGGAGGTTCTTTTTTTATTTTTTTATTTTATTTATTTTATTTTTTATTTATTTTTTTAAAAGATTTTATTTATTTACTTGAGAGAGAGAGAATGAGAGACAGAGAGCATGAGAGGGAGGAGGGTCAGAGGGAGAAGCAGATTGCCCGCCGAGAAGGGAGCCCGATGCGGGACTCGATCCCGGGACTCCAGGATCATGACCTGAGCCGAAGGCAGTCACTTAACCAACTGAGCCACCCAGGTGCCCACTGAGCCACCCAGGCGCCCGGTTTGGAGGTTCTTAACTTATTTTGTGCCATGGCAGTCTGGTGAAGCCTGTGGAACCTATTTCAGAATGTTTTTAAATGCATGAAACCAATTATAGCAAAGTATTAAAAATTAAATCTGTGATACAATATGTGCTTATGGTAATACTGCGATACAATAACAGTAATGCATCATATCATAAGCTTTAGAGTTATATCTAATAACTGTTGAAGTAATGATGAGTGCAAATACTCTTTCAAGATATAAGCAATGAGTAATGTGACAAAAAATTACCATGATTCCTACTGGTGGCAAAGTTACGGGTACTGCTAGGATTGCACTGGTTTGTTACCTACATTCACACATGAGAGAGATGCTAATTTTCAAAGGTTAGTGGAAACAAAAAATGAATTATTGTTCTCATTCAAGTTCATAGACCCTCTGGTTAAAAATCCTATCGTAGGTCTTTACTTCTGAGTGGATCAATTTTCTTCCAGAAGGCAGTTCACCAATCTCCAACCTCAAGTATGTATGCCTGGCTGCAGGCCTTTCTGGAGCCATGCAGGGAATAAATCTCTTTTCAATGGGAAGATTTTCCCATAATCCCTCTGATGTCAGCATAGTAGCTCACCCTTCAACCTCAACTATTCTTGATGTCTCCAAATCCAGAGGCTATCTGATATCAGAGGCTATCTCTCCAAAATTAGACCCCAGATTTTCTCTTGATGGAGCCAGGGTACAGAGGGAAGATGGGAAGTCTAACTTCTCTTTTAAAGATGTTCAGCCCACACTCCAGTTTTCAGTCCCATTTTTTGCACACCTGCCTGGCAAGCCAGTTCTTACAGTCTCTGAGGATTTTCATAGTTTTATGTGAAAATGACTGGCTTTCTGGCTTGCTGCCTCAACAGACTCAGATGACTGCATTCTCCAGTCTAAGAGTTAACAGTGGTAAAACTATTTCCCAGAGTTCAAAATGTTACTTTTGCTGTCTGCTGTCTTCTTTTTGTCCTTGTGATTTTTTTCCCCTCTCAATTCCTTTACTGTCATTGCTTTGTGAGGCTTCAGGAGGAAGTTCAGATAGACATTTGCATTCAGCCCATGCTGTTTAACCAAAGCTTTGATGCATTCATAAATTCATAAGTAGCATTTTATTATGTCTGGGACTCACATCTTTTTTTTTCTGTTCATAATAGCGTGTCTCCTTCCCTCTGATTTAATATAAAACTAAGCGAGACAACAAGGTTGATATGCAATGCCACTTTAAGGGAGACATCTATTATGTGTTTTGAGGAAATAGTTCTTAAAAGAAATTTTCTTAAACTCTCCCTAATTGCTTTTAGCATCTCTGCTTAGAACACTAGGCTGCATTTCTCAAAGTCAACAACCAGGGATGGGGGCAGTTTTTTCTTCTGGTACAATGGTAAAAGTGGAGCAGTTCCTATGGGTACAGCCCTACCACAGGTAACAACTGAATTCTTGGTCAATATAAAAAACAATTCCCCAAAGTCACTGGAGAAAAAACAAAAGCAGGCATACATTGGAAGAGAGTCAAGACCTGGAAGAAGAAAATGGGATTGGGTGAGTTTCCTGTTGATCAGACTTTTTCCCCAGTCAGACTAAGCAGATTCACTAAATTTTGGGATAGAAATCCTTGGAGTGTGCTGGTTTTAAGAATAAGAGGACAGAGATTAGGACTGTCAAAGTAGATGGAAAATGAGGGAGGAAATCAGGGAAAGGAGAAACTCTGGGGCAGTGGGGAGTGGGAACATCAAATTGCATACATAAATTCTAGGAAAATCTCAGGATGTCATCTGAACTATGCATGCATGTAACAAACTGTGAGCAACCCCGAGGCTAGAAGAATTGAACAGAGATTTTAGCAGCTACCCACTGCAGAGGTGATAAAGACTGGGACTTGATAAAACAAACAAACAAATAAATACTTGAGGAAATAACAGAATTCAATCTCTACCATGTATTTTTCACAATGTCCAGGACACATCTCAAATTACTAGATACATAATCAAGAGGAAAGGCAGTTGAAGAAACTGATCCTGAGGTGATCCAGAAGCCAGAATTAGAGAACAAGAATTTTAATTTAGCTATTATAAGTATGCTCAAGGATATAAAGGAAAATATATTTGTGATGAATGGATAAACAGAACATCTCAACAGAGAAATAGTAACTGTAAAAAAAAAAAGAGCCAAATGGAAATTCTAGAAATGAAAAATACGGTATCTAAGACAAAAATATCATTGGATAAGCTTAACACCATGTTGGAAATAAAAGTCAGTGACTTGAAGATCATTCAATCAAAATTATACAATGTGGAGAACAAGGAGAAAAAAAATGGTAGGAAAAAAAACAGAGTCTCAGTGATTAGTGGAACTATATCAAAAAAGTACATACATATGGAGTTGTACAAGAAGATGAGAGAACTGGTAAACCCAACATTTAAAGAAAGCATGGACAAAAGTTTCCAAAATTTTAGATTCAAAAAACTCAGAGAACCCTATATGATATAAATAGAAAAAAGAAAAAAAAAACTTGGAAAGGTGACAGTTAAACTAATGAAAACAAAGGATAAAGAAAATCTTGAACGTTTCCAGAGAAAAAAGACACATTACATATACAGGACAAAAATACAAGTTTCCAATGACTTCTCAGTAGAAACACTGGAGGCCAAAATATAGTAGAATGGCATCTTTAAAGTGTCAAATGAAAACAACAAATTGCCAACCCAGCATTCTCCATGGAGCAAAAATAACTTTCAGGAATAAAGCTGAAATGGAGGTATTTTCAGATGAATAAAAACAAAGGTAATTTTCCAGCAGACTTTCTCTTCAAGAAAAGCTAAAGAAAGTTCTTCAAACCCAAGGGAAATGATTCCAGATAAAAATTCAGATCTTAATTTAAAAAGATATTTATGGGGGTCCCTGGGTGGCTCAGTTGGTTAAGCGTCTGACTCTTGATTTCAGCTCAGGTCGTGATCTCAGGGTCATGAGATCCAGCCTTGCATCAGGTGCTATGCTTGGCATGGCACCTACTTTAGATTCTCTCGCTCTCCCTCTCCCTCTGGCCCATTGCCCTGCTCTCTCTCTCTCTCAAAAAAAAAAAAAAATCACAACCATTTAAAGTGAAAATCATAGCATGTATAGCTTATGTAATAAACATGAAAACTATAGCATAAATTACAGGGGTTAAAAAGACGTAGAAGATTGCACTAACAAAACAAAACAAAAAGATTGCAAAGGTATTACATTTTATGACAACATTAACTTTCAACAGACTGAAAAGTTAAGAATGTTTATTGTAATCTGTAGAGCATCACTAAATAATAGTACAAAGTGGTAAGCAAAAAAGCCAAATAGATAATTAAATGGAATTCTAAAAGCAATTTCAGTGAACTCAAAATAATAGGAGAGGAGGGACAGAGGAACACAAAACAAATGGGACAAACAGAAAACAAATAGAAAGTAGACAGACCTAAATCCAACCACACCAATAGTTAGCATTAATTAGAAATTAAGTACTCCAATGAAAAGGCAGGAAATGTCAGAATAGATTAAAAGGCATGAACTATATGCTGTCTACCTGGAAGGTACTTTAAATACAAAAATTCAGTTAGATGTACTCAAAATTCAAAGACTCACTAAAAGGCAGGAAAGAAAATATATAAATATTTTCATAATGCTAAAAGGTCAATTCATCAGGAAGACTTAATATTCAGAAATGCATTTGCACTTAGAGACAAAAAGTTTCAAGATCCATGAGGCAAAAATTAGTAGTTAAAGGGAGGAGTAAACAAATTCACAATTATGGTTAGAATTTTAACAACCTTTATCAGCAATTAATAGAACAATAAAAAGTAAGAAAGGATACAGATCTCCTGAACAGCACTATCAACCACCTTGAGTAATTGACATTTATAGAACACTACACCCAACAAGTGCGGAATACACCTTCTTTTCAAGTGCACATGGACAATTCACCAAAATAGGCCATATGCTGGGCCAAACACAAATCTTAATAAACTTCAAAATTTGAAATAGTACAGAGTATGTTCTCCAACCAAAGCAGAACTAAGTTAGAAATCAATAATAAAATGATATTAAGAAAACCCCCAAGTATCTGGAATTCAAGAAATACACTTCTATGTAACTGATGAGCCAAAAAAAAAAAAAAAAAGTCATAAAGGAAATTAGAATAGACTTTCATGTCAACAATTATGAAAGTTCATTATAACATTTGTGGGATGTAACTATACAATGCTTAGGAGAACTTTAAAATGGCTAGATTAGAGAAGAAGTAAGCTATAGCATCTATGATCTAAGCTTCCAACTTAAGAAGCTAGGGAAAAAAAGAACAGTGCAAACATAAAATAAATAGGAGATAACTAAGATCAGAAATCAGTGAGTTAGAAAACAACAGAGAATATCAACAAAGCCCAAAGGAAAAAAACTGACGAATGAAGGGCTATGTGGACACTGGGCAAGGAGACTTAAGTCCTCTCCAGTGGAGAGGACCTGACTGAGATTCAGGCCACTGTTCCTCACATCCCTGGGCCACCTTGCTCAAGAAAAGGAAGCTGCCCTTTGCACTTCCCACTGGCCCAATTCCCCACCTCAAGCCTTTCTGCGGGGCCTCTGCCAGGATCTGATCTAAGACCACCAGGGCAGGGACTATGTGGCTCTCAGGACCTGGCAGATGGGGCTGCTCAAGAAATATGTTAAAAGAATACCCTTGCAAACCTGTCTTCAAAAAAACTTCTTTCTTTGAAAATACCAATAAAATTGAAAAACTCCTAGATCAGATAGACTGATTTTAAAAAGAAAGAGAACAAGAATACAAATTAGCAATACTTAGAATAAAAGACAGTTTATCACAAAAATCCTATAGATATTAAAGGATAATAAGGGAATATTATGAATTTAATAAAAGTAAATTTGAAGACTTAGGTGAAATGAATTTTTTAAAATATATAAGTGGAAATAGAAAATTTAAATAGTCCCATAACTATTAAAAATTAAAATTAAAGTCATTATTAAAAATATTCCCCAAAATAGAACTCTAGACTCCGATGACTTCACTGCTTCACTGATGAATTCCATCTAGCCTTTAAAGAAGAAATAAATCAATCTCACACAAATTCTTTCAGAAAATAGAGATGGAAAGAATGCGTCCTCAGCTGTTATAAGAGACTTGTATAACCCTGAGCACAAAACTAGACATTTACAAGGAAATGAAATTACAGACCAATTTCCCTCATGAGCATAGATGCAAAGATCCATAAGAAAATCTTTACCTAAATTAAAGTTGGAAACATATACAAAGGATAAAAAAATCATAACTACATAGGGATTCCTCCAGGAATGTAAGGGTGGTTTAAAATTTGAAAATCAATCAGTATCATTTACATTACAAGAAAACTAAACATACAATCATTTCAATAGATGGAAAAAAGTATTTGAGGAAATTCAACGCAATCATTAGGAACAGAAGAGAATTTCTTCAATCTGACAAAGAGGATCAATGAAAAAAATTTCAGTTGTCATACTTAATGGATGCTTCCCTCTAAGTTCTGGAGCAAGGCAAAATGTAGTAACTTATATTTCATATTTCCCAGGCAGTAAGGTAAGAAAAAAAAAAGACATATACAGATCATAAAGGAAGAAGTATAATTTTCCCTGTTTGCATATGATAATTTTTTATATAGAAAATCCTAACTACTGGGGTGCCTGGGTGGCTCAGCGGATTAAGCATCTGCCTTCAGCTCAGGTCATGATCCTGGGGTCCTGGGATCAAGCCTTCCTTGGGCTCCTTGCTCAGCAGGGAGTCTGCTTCTCCCTCCCTTTCTGTCCCTCCCCCCACCCTGCTCTTGTTCTCTCTAATAAATAAAATCAAAAGAAAAGAAAAGAAAGAAAAGAAAATCCTAACTACTGTACAAAGTAATTACCAGAGGTACTAAGTGAATTTAATAAGGTCATATACAGGATTTATATACATACACTAATTATATTTTTATATTCTACCAGCAAACAAAACAAATTTAAAAACAATTCCAAGTACTCAAGTGTTAAGAAACAAGTTACTACTTAGGAATATATTTAACAAAGACAAGGCCTGAATCATGTTTATCTGTATTTCCATACTGATTAGCAGAGTTCCTGACAAATAATATTAAAAAAAATTTATAATATAGAAATAACACACTGTGAATTGTGTAAGACTGATGAATCACAGACCTGTACCCCTGAAACAAATAATACATATGTTAATAAAAAAATAAAATAATAAAATAACATATATAATAAAATAAAATTTAATATTTACTAAATGATGTAAGATATTTAAATTAATGTCTTAAGATACTAGATATTGTTTCCCCCCTCATCTATCTGTTATGGAGTAAGTGTACCAGACCTAAAAGGATTGCACTCCCATGTCAGGGTCTACACTCCTTTCTTTCCCCACTTGGACCTGAACTACTTTTGCATTCCAGCCAACATATGTGTACTGAAGTTGTACTTATCACTTCTGCTCATATACCATTGGCTGTAAGTTACTCACATGGTCACACATAGCTGCAAGGAAGGCTGGGAGATGTAGTGTTTATCCTGGGCAGATACTGTGCTCTTTGTAAATTACATTACTATAGAAAAAGAAAGATTGGATATTGGAAGACAATTAGTGGTTTCTGGCACACCAGTCCTATTTAATTACAATATTCTATTGTTCTTACAGCTAAAAGGCTTTGAAATCATCAATGAGTTTAGAGCTCATTTCTAGAAACTCAATCCCTAGAATACAGAGAAAGTTCTATTCAGCTGCTATATTTATTTAACTGAATCATGGCAAATTATCACTTTTAATCATCTACATCCTAAAATATGCACTTATGAGACCCACTGGTAAATGCAGAACACTTAGAAAACTGAAAACCTATATTGACCAGGATTTATGAATTACAGGTTAAAATAGAAATCACCAAATAAGATTTATGCCTGATCAAATTATAGAGTTTAGCATACTGACTCATAAATCAGTCCCTTGAATCCCAAGGGCAATAACAGGATTTATAAATCAAAACTTATTTAGGATTTATTAGCTGAATGTCTATCATAAGAATGCAATGTTTATAAATCTCTTTTGACTTACAAAACTAAATTTATAAGCTCTTTGTAGTCAGGGTCCTTCTTTAATGACACTTTTGATGGGTATATATTGTGATGTATGCTGGTGATACTCAGGAGACATTGATTAATGACAGTATCAGAAGGAAAGATAATTTTATTAAAATTGCTTAACATTTAAATAAATTTTGAAGGCTAACTTTGTAATTAAAACATAGCATCTATTTATACATTTTTAATATTATAGAGATCTGGGTTTAAATATTTAGAGAATAAAATAAATTTTAATTTGAGTAAAAAATGACATGAAAAGAATAATTTAGCTAAATGGCAAAACCATTTCAGAACAAGTTAAATGTTTCAGAAAACATTTAAAAAGTTCTGTACTATAAATCCTGGTCTGTGTTTAATTCCTAATTTGGCAAATAATTCTATGTTAAAATTATCGATTTTATTACAGATATATTTGTACTATTTCAAAATATTTTACTTTTAAAGTTCTGTTTTCTCATTTATCACATCCTGTTTAGGGTCTCCAGATTTGTCTTCCACCTGGTAAAACGATATTCTTTAAAATATTCACATAGCTGGGGCACCTGGGTGGCTCAGTCAGTTAAGCCTCCAACTCTTAATTTCAGCTCAGGTCATGATCTCCAGGGTCATGAGATTGAGCTCAGTGTTGGGCTCACTCAGCTCAGTCTGCTTGTCCCTCTCCCTCTGTTCCTCCCCGTGCTTGTGCTCTCTCTTGCTCTCTCTCCAATGAATAAATAAATAAAATCTTAAAAAAAAAAATTACATTCACATAGCTGACCTCCTCATTTGGTTTCATTTCTCTGCTCAAATGTCACATTCCCAGGGCCAACTATCTAAAATATCACCCAAGTCACTCTCTGTTATGCTGATTGATTGATTGAAAGATATCACCCAAGTCACTCTGTTATGCTGATTTATTTATTTATTCATTTATTGAAAGATACCAAGAAGCAAATGGAAGCTTAATTTCAAGATAGCAAAGTTAATTAGTGATAACATGCGGACTGTTACACGGTGAAGTTTCTACCTTCTGGTTAACTCGATACTCCTAATGAAGTTAAAGATGGTTTACCTTATCCACTTTTCAATAATGAAAGCTTAAACAGATAATTTAAAGTACTTTAAACAGGTGCAGATGTAGGTGTTTTCTTAGGTGGGACATGGCCCTTGCTACCTTCAGATATTAGAGATTTTGAAAACAAAAAACAAAGCAGGAAGAAATTAACTATTAAAACAAAATGCAAGTTCAGTGAATATATCAAGAAAACTATGATCTGCTTAGTTTTTAACTTTAGAAAAAGTTAGGATAATATTTCTATGGGCTTTAATTCTCCTGATTTTTCTTAAAATGTAGTTTTAAAAAATACAAAAATTTTTAAATAAAATACAGAATACAAAATCGCTTTAAGAAATCGTTTCCTGGGGCACCTCGGTGGCTCAGTCAGTTGACTGTCCCTCCAACTCTTGGTTTGGCTCAGATCATGGATCCTGGGATCTCAGGCTCTGTGCTCAGTGGGGAGTCTGCTTGAAGTTCTCGCTCCCTCTGCCCCTCCCTCCACCCCTCCCCCACCCCCACCCCCTGCTGCTCTCTGTCTAAATTAAACAAATCTTTAAAAATCACTTCCTATTATTGAACAGGCCTAGTTAAATATATCCCTCCCAAAGTCCATTAATTGTATTGATAATAATAATACAACAGCAACTGATGTTTCTGCTATAACATGATATATGTATTCATGGGGAAAAAACAAGTTCTACAATATCATGAATTAAAAATTAAAAATAATAAGACTTATGGGAAATACAGTGTAGAAACAGACCAGTTAATTAAAACCAGTGGTAGGTCAGTGTTTCCTGGAGTCTGAAGCTTGCAAAATTTTGAGGACGCTTTTTAAAGAAAATACATTTGATTAACTGCCTGACGCAACTCAGCAGAATAAATTCCTATATGTTTTACTACATTTTGTGGCTGCAAATTCTTTGAGCTCCTCTTCACATGACAATAACTTTGCAATATCTTTTCCTAGACAAAGAGAAAGATAATGCAGTCTTTCCTCTAGCATGATGAATGGGGCTGTTTGATCATTTGGGGGAGCCATTCCTGTATAAGAATAGCTAACAATAGCTTAACTATATATGGAAGTGACTATGAAACACATAAATGATATACTAAACTTAGACAAAATATATCCACAATTCCACTTACCCTCAGCTGGATCCCTAAAATGGTGCAGCCATTCCAAAGCCCCTGACAGAGAAGTAATTGAAGTGGAAAGAGATTGTGGTCTTAAAAGAAACAGTCAAAATATCTTACTTTGCAAGTGTTACAAAAATGCACCCTCTTAGATGCAATGAAGGGGCCCATGCAAAAAAAAAAAAGAAAGCATCACTAATGCCCTAATAGATTCTACTGAGCTTAGAGTGAGTACTCCAGCAACAATAATGGATGCTCAGGAAATAAGTTGCCCAGCTCAGGGAGGAAGCTCACTGTGGCCGGAGGCTGCTTCAGAGGATATTAAAAAGGCACAAAAACAATCAGGAGAGGAAAGGCCAGCTTCCCAGCACTGAGACAATGCAGATGGAAGTGCAATCTGCTAGAAGTCAAGAGCTGAGCAAGGCTGAGGGTACGTTTTTCTGATAAGGGAGCCTTGAGTGCAAGTACTCATTTTCATTTCTTAAAATTGAGCAAGAAAGGGTCCAGCCTGTGCAACATTTAAGCTAAGGTTTTTATCCTTTCCTGGTGAAGACTGTATTTATATTCCCACTTTTTGGATTCCCTTTGCCAAGGAAAAATTTTTGAACTAACACAGCTTCCTTGTTATACTAATACCATTCCCTGCTTTGCCCATCATCTGTGAGATAACAGATAATCATGGAGAATAGATGGTAGCTAGAAATTACTGAGCACTAGCTATTGTTCTAAGTGATTTGTAAATTAATACTAATTTATTCTTTGTAGCCACCCATGGGACAGGTTCTAATGTGATCACCATTTTACAACCCTATTTTTGCAGAGGTATAAGCTTTGTAAACATGACTGTTGTGGACCTACCAAGAAGTCATTGGTTGCCCCCTCTATTCAATTACTTTAATTAAATATAAATAAATTTTTATAGCCTTTTATTTTCACTCCTCCTGAATATATTTACCATAGTAATTTGAAATAAGTCTGTATGTAAGTTTATAGAAAGGTAAAGAAGTTATAGTTCATTATATGGCAGTTTGATTCTATTTCTTAATTTGACAACTGAACAGGATAATAGGAGCCCAAAAATGGAATGTGTTTTGGTGTAGTTAATTTAGACCATTGTAGCCCAAAGGCTATTTGTTGGTCATTAAAAATATAGGTTTCTGGCTTTCATTTTGGACCTACTGAACCTGATTTTCTTGATTAGATCCTGGGGAAATGTATTTTTAGCAAGTACTCTTAGGTGATTCTCATGCATACTCAAGTTTAGGAATGTTTAATTTAAGCCAATGTAAATGCTGGGAAATCTCTACTTTCCTATGAACAGACATAATTAATGTCTGGTGTTTATAATTGTAAGACATTGAAAAGCTTGGATGTGATTTAAGAATGAATAAATACATTTTAGTTTTTTATATGCTAATATAGGCTTAAAAGTGTTATTTGAAATAAATGATGTGGTACAGGAAAAAAACTACAAAGTTTTGCAGATCTTTAAATCATACCATCGATTAACTGAAACACCTGGGGGTTAGTCTTCCTAATAGCATAATCTGAAAAGCAGAACAGGTTTTGCTGGCTTTGGATAAATCATTTCAGGATAAGCTCTTTTCCCTCATGAACTATTTCTTCCTGCACCAGGAAAGGGATGAATTTTGGGGTCTTGTAGTTATTTGTGAGCTCTCCTTTCTCATAAATATTTAGATTAGAAGAAAAAAGCCAAGATCATTCTTTTAAATAGTTTAATTAATTTTTTTAAATGCATGAACCTAGTTGGGAAAGCCTGCCAGTGATTTGAGTCTTGGTTTTAATATTATATTCTTTTCCCTTCCAAAATTCTCTTCCGTATTTCATGAAATAATATATTTCTCCTAATAAACCTAAGTTGAAATTAATTATTTTAGTCATTTTTATCACAAAATTTAATTACCGACACTCTTAATTTTGTGTTGCTTGTGTCTTTGTCTTTATTCTGTGTCACTTCCAAGGCACACTCTCCATCCAGTCTGCTAAATTTAGTATTTCTACCATCACTGCAACGGGTTTTTGGTGCACTACAAAAAAGCCTATGTGTGGGCCATCCCCTTAAATATCTCATTTCCTAGTTGAGGTGTTTACACATAAAAATGCCAGGGATTGCCAAGTTGTAGACTGGTTTAGAAGTAGAATAAATCTAAGCTTCCATGGTATTATCTGCAATTCACTGACATGACTCACAAAAATAAAGAAGAAAAAGAAAGGGAAAATGCACATAATTTCATTTAACCCTCTATGTAAGTCAACATGCACACATATTGTTCTTCTGTTGTAAGATGTGTTTCAACAAACAAAATTAGCTTCTTTATTTGCTGTTTATAGAAACCAAACATCAAAATTTTGAATTTCTCCTTTGTTTGTTATGTCTTCTTGATTGACTGACCCTTTTCTCATTATTCAATACCACTTTTTATCTCTGGTAATATTTTCTGCTCTGGACTTTACTTTGTCTTATATTAATGTAGTCACTCTAGCTTTCTTTTGGTTAATGTTTGCATGGTATATTTTTTTTCTGTCCTTTTACTTTTTTTTTCTTTTCATGACTTGATAGCTCATTTCTTTCTGCCCTCCCCAGCTTTATTAAGGTACAATTAATTAAAAATTATGTACACTTAAGGTATAGGACTTGATTTTTCAATATACGCATGCATTGTAAAGTAATCATGACAATCAAGGTAATCAACATACCCATCACCTCACAGTCACCTGTTTCTTTTGTGTGTTGAGAAAAATTTAACATCTCTGCCCTTAGCAAATTTCAGTTACACAATATAGTATTGCTAACTATAGTCACAAAGTTTCACATTGTATCTCTAGAGCCTATTCATCTTGCATAACTGAAACTTTGTACCCCTTGACCAACATCTCCCCATTTTTCCCACCTCCCATACTTTTAACCTACCAGTATCATTGTAGTTGACATGAGTAGCATATGGATAGGATAAATTTCTGTCAGTTAAAAACAATCCATTCTCTGTCCTTTAGTTGATGCGTTTGACAACTAATGTAATTACTGGTATGTTTGGTCTATCATTTATTTACTTTCTGTTTGTTTCCTTTGTGTTTCATTCCTTCAATTCATTTCCCTTCCCTGCCTTACTTTATATTGTGCTGTAGGTTTTGCAGGGTTTTGGGGTGGTTGTGTATTTGTTTTTTTTTTCCTTTTAGTGAATGCTCTAAGGATTACAGAACACATACTTCTCATCATTATGGAGAATCACTTTCATACTTTAGTTAGAAAGTGGAACTTCACCATCTTAGAGATTTCTTTACTCTCTCCCCTTTACTTCTGGAACGGTTGTGTTATTTACCTCCACTGAAAACACTAACATACAATTTATGTTTCTACATCCAACAGTCTAACCTATCTTAAAGAATTCAAAAGGGGAAAAATAGGCTATTATATTTACCCAAATATATGCCAATTTTTTACTCTTCTTTCCTTCCTGATACTGCAGATTTCCTTTTGGCATCATTTGCCTTCTTTCTGAAGAACTTCCTTTAACAATCCTTTTAGATCAAGTCAAGTCAGCCTGCTAAATATTTCCTTAGTTTTTTTAAATTTGAGAATGTCTTTATTTCACTGTTATTCCTAAAGGATATTTTTGCTGGTTATGGAAGCCTGGATTACCCATTCTTTTCTTTCATCACATAAACAATGTGCTACTTCTCCATCCTCCATGGTTTCTGATGACAAATGTGGACTTATTCAAATCATAGCTTCTCAGTAGGTAATCTGTTGCTTATTTTTAGCTGCTTTCAAGATTTTTTTCTTTAGTTCTCAGTAGTAAATGATGTGTCTGGGTATGGATTTCTTTAAGCTGATGTTCCAGGGAGTTTATTGAACTTCTTGCATTTGGTTTCTTTCTTTTGCCAAACTTGGAAAGTTTTAAGCAATCACAGTTTCTCCTCTCTTCTGGGGCTCTGTGACATCAATGCTAGACTTTTCCCTGAGACTCCTTCCTTCTTTCCTTCCTTCCTTCCTTCCTTCCTTCCTTCCTTCCTTCCTTCCTTCCTCCCTTCCTCCTTTCTTTTTCTCCTTCTTCTTCTTCAATATTTTTTCTTTCTGTTGTTCAGATTGAATAATCTTTATTCCTCTGTTCCCACGTTCACTCATTCTTTATCTCTATTCTGCTATTGAGCCCATCCAGTGAATTTTTTAAACCTTAGCTACTGTATTTTTTATTCTGAAATTTCCATTTAGTTCTTCATCTTTTCTGTTTTAGTCTTTTCACTAATTTCAAGTAGTGTCTGCCTTTACTTTTGGGGTCATTTTTCATAACAGCTGCTTTAGAAGCTCTGTCAGATAATTCCAACATCTCTGTTGCTTGATGATTTGTTTGCCTTTTGAGTTGAGATTCTTTGTTGTTTTTGTTTTTTTTTTTTGCATGCTGGGTGATTTTGAATTGTAACCTGGGCTTTGAGTATTATGTTATGAGGTTTTTGGGTTTTGTTTAAGTGGATGGGGAATTTTGAGATTTTTATTTTAGCAGGCAATCAACCAGGTTCAATTTAGACCACAAGTTCCAGGCAGACTGGTGGTTGTGGTTTTAATGTCAGTTCCATTTTCAGAGCCTTTGCAGTCAGGTTTGGATCTGAGCTGTGTGTATACCACCCAACTGCCAATCTGTGAACTGGATATCCTGTATTCAGTTCTGAAGTTCTATGTATACTTTTTAGGGTTTGATCCACACATGTGCAACTTGCGATGAGCCCAGGAATTCACAAGGAACCCTAGGGTCACTTTCTTGAGGACTTCTATGTTGAAGATCTCTCTAGTTCATCCCTGTCCCCCCTTTCTTTCTATGGAATGCTTCACAAATTTGCATGTCATCCTTGTGCAGGGGCCATGCTAATCTTCTCTGCATCATTCCAGTTTTAGCATATGTGCTGCCAAAGTGAGTACAAAAGATCTCACTAGTACTTTCTGGTTCTCTTGGGGCAACTTTTTTGGTTCTCTGGTCAGAAAAATGGGCTTTATTTACTTTGCTCTTTGCTTATTCAAAAATGGGCTCATATCGAGGGTTGAACACTGGGAAGACAAAGACAGACAAAAACGCAGTGGGGAGTCACTCCATCCTCCTGACATACATCATTCTGATCAGAAAGGAAGATTCCCCAGTCGCAGGATTTTAGGCTTCTGTCATTGTCACTGCCACTCCTGCAGCAACCAAAACATCACTTGGGGACTACACAAGAGAACAGAGAAGAGAAAAAAATATCGGGGTATTTTCCCCGCTGTCTTTCAGCATGAAGACACCTTGCTTATTTAGCTCGAGCTAGAGGGATTCCCCTGTATCTGTCTGTGTCCATATCCTGAAGCCTACTTACGTGTTTTGGGCTACGTTTAGTCCAGAGTGGAGTAAAGAGAGGGAAAAAACACTGGTAAACTCTTGGCTATTTAGGCAGTACTTTGAATTTTGGTCTTGTTCCCCAATCTGCTTGCTACTCTTTACCTTCCGTGTATCTGAAATAGCTGTCTCGTGCCTTCCACCCAAATTCTATAGCTGCATTCAGTGGGAGGCAGTGAGTGGAGCATACTTTGTCTTCCCCAGAACTGGAGCCAATCCTCGCAATGAAAGGTAATGAGACAAAAACTATTTTACCACCAACACTAAAAAAAATATATAGCACATACCATAAGCCGGCTGTTTAAGGCCAACAAACTGAGTGTAAAGAAATTCATTTTAGAATTGATAGACCTCAGTGGATCCTTGTTATGATCAATGACTTTTTATTCAGCATGCCATCTGGCATTTTATTCACTACCACTGAAAATATTTTCAATCTGGCGATTGTTGCAAAATGTAGGTTATGTATAATATCATCAGAGGCAAGTCATTGCGTTTTTTATTCTTGTCTTATAAGCACTGACTTACATTGAGAGAACTGCTGATTAAGACATTTTTTAAAAAGCCTAATCAGGGCATTTCTAAACTTTTACATGCAAAGGCACACTCAAATCTATAGAGTACTGTGATCACTCTGTTGAAATGGCCAGCAGTTAGAACACTGTTTTGTGCCTTAATTACTGACATATCATCAATGGAGATGCACCAGCCTTAGGTACAATATATATTTCCGCAAAGTTGTGAATAAAATAAATTTTGAAAGGTGAATTAATTGGAGCTCCATAATGAATCGTTTAGTAAAGCAAATCATTGCCCCCTGATATTTGCTATTACATGTGTGATTTTTTTTTAATAAATCAGGTTTATATATTTTTATTTAGACTTGTTTACCCCATTTTTGAGTTGGCTTCTCTAATTCATAGGTCAGCCTAGGGCAACGTGGCAGATTTGTCTATTTAATGCACATGACTTACTGGGCTGTATTATGCTTTTAGCAATTGCTGGGCAGCAGAACAGAGAACTTAATTAGCTGCTTTTGCAGTTTTTAGACTGCAATCACATTTGATTAAAAAGGTCGTTTATTTTATTGAAGGCTGAGGGTGCTCTCCTGAGGACAGAAGCCCATGTTTTGGTCCAGAGGACCAGGGAAGACCCTGCACCCAAAGTGGCATTTGCTCTTCAGGTCTGTCATGGATTTCTGAATGACCATGGAGAAGGCACTTTGCTCCCCCGACCTGTCTCCTCTTTTCCAAAGCTCCAGACATTTTCAAAGCCCAGCACTTTCATTAATGACAGGGAAAATGTGCAGAGCTCTTCTAAATGCTTTTATAAACAAATATATTCTTTAGCCAAATTCTGAGAGGTAGGCAAGTGCTTACTGCCATTCCCTTTTTACAAATTGATAAACTGGGGCTCAGTGATATTAGCAGAACAGAGTTTACACAGCAAAGAAGAAAAACTCAAACGCATTTTTTTGGGAATACAAACATTCTTGGTTTTTCTTCGATGACTTCCTGTCACTAAGACTACTATTAATTAATAACAGAATCACAAAGAATTGTTTTTTGTTTAATTCCACCTGACAAAGGGCAAAGAGGTCTATTTACTTAATGTAAGGATGGGTATTGCTTGAGACTGCAATCGCCGTTTACTTGATAAATTTAAATTCAAGTATTTCTCTATGTGTAACACTTTGGAGGTTGATCTTCTATTATTCCTGGTGTCTGAGAGGAAAAATGTTGTATCAACGCTGTGCAGGTGGTCATTTGCAACCACAGGTAGCACTTAGTTCTTGCAAAATGCAGCACAGAAAGAGTTCTGCTCACCTTTTTAACAGCATGAATTCATACTGAGTATGTTTGAGGTAATTTGTCATGTTTTTCTCTATTTTGGGCAGATTTGTGCAGAGGCATAAACAAAGCATTCTTCCTGTTACCTGTAAGATCGATCTTCTTCCTCTTTCCTTAAAAATGAATATCGAAACTTGAAATTCCATTGGTCTCTGAGTTACTATGGGTTAAATAGCCAAGGCTTTCACCCGTGGCACTTTCAGATGGAATACTATTACACTTTATGAGGTTATTATTGCCCTCTGAAATTTTCATTAGTTATGGGTGTATTCATCCTAACATTTCGTAGTCGGGAGACAGCTTAAAGACATTGTGTTCTGGCCAGTAGCTGCCGCCCAGGATTCTCCCAATAGAATGCAATAAAAATCACTGTGTGTGCATAATTCTTCCCTCCTCAGTTTGATCAACAAAACATTTTATTTCTGAAATTATGCAAGTGAAGAGAGCTGCACAGGAGGCTGTTCCCTTAATAATTACAGGCTGGCAGATGACACGGCATCACTCAAGGATCACGGTCACGCCAGAAATGTGACAAGAGGTTAAATCGTTATAATCAAGTCGGTCTTTGAAGTCTTATCCCTCTCATCTGATTATAATTTATCCTAAATTGTGTGACTGGAAAGTGATGACTGGCTACATAGAAACCATGACATGAATGATCCCTGATTTATACTCCATGAAAAGAGATTCTCTGACATCAACATTTTCCAATTATGATTTATTTAAGCAAATATTTATACAGGTGATATGTATTTAGGTAGAACCCACAAAACCTCAGGTTTTTCATGAGTAATTGGAGGACTGACCTGCATTTGGAACAGTCTGTTCTGGATCATACAGTTGGCTCCACCCTGTGCCTTCAATGCTAAATCGTCACACTGGCTTCCTGTCCCCTCAGGGTCTAGAGTCCGGAAGGGCGGACAAATAATTTAGGAACTGGAATAAAGTGAGAAATAATAACAGAGTAGAGAAAGGATCATGTTATGGCAGCATAAGGGAGGGAATTTAATCCAGATATTAAGAGTAAAAAAGGGCTTCCCCCAAAACATGGGGTTTAGGCCTTTACAGGTCTTACAGCAATGAATAGTTTCTATTCATCCCTTTTGAAAACTTCAGATCTTCAGGAGCCAGTGGGGAGTGGCAGAAAGAGGTCAAGCACCAGCTCATTGCATGGCAGCTGTTTAAAATTAGACAAATTATTTAGCTCTGAGCTTTAACTTCCTCATCTGTACATTCAAGAATAATAATACCTTGGTCATGAGGGCTTTTCTGGAGATTAATGAACTAATATATTTTTAAGCATGTGGAACAAAGAACACATTAAATAAAGGGTAATTCCTTTCATTCTGATAATACTTGCCACCACCAAGCACAGTCTCTCTTACAATACCAAACTCGGGTTTCTACCTAAATAAGGTAGCCCCTAAAACCTGGGATATATGACCAGATTGAGTCAATTCTGTTTGGGCACCATCTGAGTAAATAAAGATGGACCAGCACATAAATTGCTTTGTTATGACAACACATTCCATTCAGAATGAACTGAAATGCCATGAATCCTATCTTTTAGATGATATAAAACACAAAAAGCACATAGAAGAAAACAAAGGCATTATACAGGAGGTATATTCAGGCTGATTAGTGAAGAACAGATCAATTTTCACAGAGGTGCAGGAAATTTGAAGGGATAGAAAATACTTTAAGGGAGGCTGAAATAGATGTAGAACACTTTTCAAAAGGCTGATTAAATATAGAAAGGGAAGACATCACAGTGTGTTTCCGAATTTCCCTGGGGCTCTGCGGTTGGCTTGCTGTTCTCTTTCATACACCTCTCTTCTACACCTTTTTCAAAGGGCACCTCTAGGCTTTGGACTCTCAGATCTGTCTGTGAGTGCTCCCGGCTTCCCAATGAGTTCAGATTAGTACATTTCACCAGTTGAAGGCCCACTGAACTTAGCCTATAGGCTATCAAGCCTATTACCACTCCTCCCCTGCTTCTCCGCCACTCAACATAATTAAAAATGGAATTAATTTCCCTTTCTGAACCTTCTTGAATATTTCCTATTAGTTCCCAGCACACCATCCACCCAATCACCCAAAGTGGAAGCTCCAGAATTAAATTTGGGCTTGTTCCTTTCTTTTAGCCCCAATCGCTAGCCCCACATTCCATCAGTCTGCAAGTCCTAATCTCTCCTACCATTCATCCTGTAGGATAGGGCACTGTCACACAGCACCAGCCTTGCCCACCCAAGTGTGCAGAGGAAGGGCCACATCGGCATCCTCTGGGAATTTGTTCAAATTGCAGATTTTCAGGTCCCACCCCATACCTACTAAACCAGAAGGTGCATGTTAACAAGATGCTGCGATACTTAACAAGAAGAAATACACATATGGTCTTCATTCTATTTCTGGCACAGAGTTCCTAAAATCCTTGAAATTTCCTAAAGGTGTCTTTTGTTAGGTTAATGAGGTGACTTTCAGAAAGCACCTGAGGCTGGGGGCGGTTGCCAGGGGAACCAACCCTGTGATTAGAGGTTTAGAACTTTCAGTCCCACCCACCAACCTCGGTGGAGGGGAGTGGGGCTGGAGATTGAGTTCAATCATGCCTCTGTCATGAAGCTTCCATAAAACCCCAAAAGGACAGAGTTTGGAGAGCTTCCGGGTTTGGTGGACACACAGAGATTTGGGGAGAGTGGAGTGCTAGGGGGACATGGAAGCTCTGAGCCCTTTCCCCCTGGCTTGCCCTGGGCATCTCTCCCATCTGCTGTGGCTGAGTTATATCTTTTTATAATAAAGTAAGTAAAATGGGTCTCTGGGTTCTGTGAGCCACTGCAGCAAATTAATCAAACCCAAGGAGGGGGTCGTTGGAACTTCCAGTCTACACCTGGTTGGTCAGAAGCATAGGGGACAACCTGGACTTGCCTTTGATGGCTGAAGTGGAAGGGGGTTTTGGAGGACTGAGGCCTTCACCTGTGGGATCTGATGCTGTCTCCACATAGAGTCAGAATTGAGTTAATCGCTTGGTGGTGTTGGAAAACCCACACAACAGAACTGGTCTCAGAATCACAGGTGTCCAGGTGATTCCATTCCAGCGATCATCAGGCTTAATTACTTCCTGCTTTTTATTGAAAGATTTTCAAATATGTAAGAATTACGGATAATAATATAAAACACCCACATACTCCCCACCCAAACTCATTCCATGTTCATAATGTATATTTGCTTCAGTTGTTTAATACTAGAATTGAAGGCCTCCTCCCTGTTCTTCTCCCTAGGTGACCAACTTGTCCCAGTTTGCCAAGGACTATCCCCATTGCAGCAGTGAAAATTCTGCATTCTAGGAAACCTCTCAGTCTTGGGAAATCCTAAAATTCATGTATATCCTTCTCTCCCTCAGATAATTACACATTTACCACATGCCCATGTTTCCAGTAACACACAGAATTATTTTATGTGTTCAACTTTACGCAAATAGTACCATGTTTTGCACATTGTTTCTGTTAGCTCTTTTTTCACACAGCATTACCAGTTTTGAGACTTACTATAATGATACATTATCATGCACAGAATTATTGTAATTGCTGTATCCCGTTCCGTTGTATGAACACACCCTATTTATCCATTTTCTTCTGATGGAAATTTAGGTTGCTTCCAATGTTTTCTAGTTTAACATGTCCACCAATATGACAAAAATCACCTTTTGCAGATCTGGAAAATTTGTAGGGAATATATTTGGAAGAAGAATTGCTAAACCCCAAAGTATGCCCATCTTCCTCTTGACGGCGCTTGCTCCCCATGTGTTGATAACAGTTTCTGTTCCTCCACCGGGAGTGTGAGTCCCCTTCTTCACCTTGGCTCACATGGCTCAGCACGGTCTGACTTAAGAGCACTGATAGTCTGACAGGTGCGAGATGGTATTTCAGGTCCCTGCTTAACTAGCAAGGTGGGGCATCTTCCATATGTTTATTGCCTTCCACTTCTCTGCTCTGTTACTTTCTTTGTGTACACACATTGCCCATTTTCCTATCTAGTGTTCTGGATCTTAATCTTTTGTGAGTCATATGAATTGCAAATATCTTCTCCAAGTGGGGGATTTGCCTTATGCTTTGTCTCTGGAATTCTGTAGCCTTATATAGTAAAAATTTTTTCAATGGAGATATATAATTCATATACCATAAAACTCACCATTTAAAAGTATATAGTTCTCAGGGGTGGAGATGGATGGAATAGATAAAGGGGGATTAAGAGATACAAGCTTCCACTTATAAAATAAATAAGTCATGGAGATAAAAATCTAAAGTATACAGTATTTTGGTTTTTCGTTTTAGTAGTTTTATTTGTGCTTTTCTCTCTTATTTTAGAAGTCTTTCCTATCCTGATACCATAATGTCATTCTTCTTTTTTAAAAAGCTGTAAACGTTTGCTTCTTGCATTTATGTAATTAATCCAATAGGAATAGGCTTTTGGGTGGGGTGTGATGGAGTGATCTAGTTTAATGTTAACCCATATGGATAGCTAATGCACCATTTATTAAATAATCTATCCACCTCCACTGGTTTGTAATGCCATCTGTTATCTATCAAATTCCCATATATACATGAGTCAGTCTCTAAGTTCTATATTCTGTTGGTTTATCTGTGAACCAATATCACACCATTTATTTTCTATAACTTTATAATAAATCTTGATGTCTCCAAGGCATGTCTCCTCACTTTGTTCTTTCTCATATCTGTCTTTTATTTTCCTACTGTCCCACATAAACATGAGGCTCAGTCTGTCAAAGTCAACAAAAAAATGGTCCAAAAAATGGGTTTTGATTAGAATTCTACCGAATTTACATGGAGTTCAGGAAGAACTGACATATCCCAGTATTGGCATCCTTACTGTATTGCCATCTACAATTTGATAAATCTCTTAATTTCTTCAGGCGTCTTTTTCATCCCTTGAAATTTTTATATATTTATATTACTCCATAAACGCCATACATGTATTACTGTTGGATTTCTGACCAGGTATCCTATAGTTTTTGATGTTGTAAGTGAGATTTGTGTGCTACATAAATATTACATTGTCTGAACGTTGCTGATATATAGGAATGCACTAATTTTTGTACACTGAGCTTGCATGATGCAATCTTGGTGAGTTCTCATTCATTTTTATAGTCCGAGGAGTAGAGGCAATCATATCATTTAAAAATAATAACAATTTAGCTCCTTCATTTCCAATTCTTATCACCTCTTTTTAACTTACCTTGTTGGTTACACTGACCAGAGCAGTAGGATGCTGAATAGAAGGTGCTAGCTTGCCTTACAGTTGCCTTTAAGGAGAAAGGTTATAATATTGTACCACTAAATTTTTGGTATTTTTGGTAGGGGTGGTCTTTGTTTTGAGATATTTATAAGGTGAAGACATTTTCCTCTATATTCTTAGTTTGCTAGTTTTTTTTAACTCTAAGTAAGCAATGAATTTTATTAATTGCTTTTCAAGGTTAATCTTAGAATTATTCTCTTTCAAGAAGCCTTCCTAAGACCCTAAACTTGGACCTAATTCCACTGCATTTTGTGCTTTTCCTAGTAGATTAAACTATCTCTTATAGGTCTATGCTCCCCAGTAGCTTATAAACAATTCAAGGGCAAGAGCCATGTTTGATTCAAGGCTATATCCCCCCAGAACCTGGTGTAGAACATAGAATATCTCTATTCATATTTATAATTTCCTGAGAACATGTTCTAGAAACTTAATTTCTTCCTAAAAACAAATTATGTTTCTGACATTTAAGCTTAATTTACAAAGGCAATTATGATGAAATAGAATATAAATTTGACTGATAAAAGTTTTAGATTTCTAGATGTTTATACTTGCTCTTAATAAAATAACCCATAAAATATAAATGGCTTCTGAGAAACACTGACTTAATTCTTGTATTAAGCATAATTTGTTACTACATTTGAAATCAAATTTATATTTGTTTTAACATTATATTAATTATTTATCTTTGTCTCATGATTAAAAATAAGACCCCCCCACAAATTTCTATTTGCTCAGTAAGCACCTTTCAGAGTTGTTTTTTTAATATCTAAGTACTAAGAATATTTTAAGTTAATTAATTTAAATGATGTTTTTACCAATACCAAAAGCCTTTCAAATGCATTATGTTCCAGTCAGTATTTGAAGAGCCTCATGTGTTTTATTCAGAATGCTGAGCTACTTAATGAGCAAAGAACTTCAAATGCCATTTGAAAATATGAAACCTTTATCTTTTAACTTGGTTTTGCTTCCATGCATAATATAGCTCTAAAATCACAGTGGTGATATTTATTAGCTGTCCTTGCAAAACTGTGCGCAATACATCTTTCACGTTTCATTGAGAAGAAAAGAAACTTAATCCCACCAGGATCTCCATTATTAGTTCTTCCTCTTGATTTTTTTTTTCCCCATGGGGATTTTGTGTTGACCGGATGGTGCTCTGAAATCCCTAGACAGAGCTGCATTTTACAGAGGCAAACTGGAAGAGCAAAAATCTGTTTTTGAGTAAAAGGATTAAATCTTATATCTTGTTATCTGGCTCACTAAGTCCAACCTAGGCATTATTGGGTTCATATTCAATATTGGGCAATTCTTTTTTTCCTCACATAGCAGTTTCCCTTCATTTCCAATAAAGTCCTGTTTTTACTTTGTTCCATTGCTAACAGTAATTAGCCACTCAATGACCCCCTCTCTCCCTTTGAATTCTTCCAATTCTAAAGAGTACTCTACAACCACATCTTCATGCTGGATCGTCTCTCTTGAAAATGTCAATTAATCAGCTCAAAAATTGAAATATCCCTTTCCATATTCATCACAGATGTTTATTTTTCATGGGCAAGAGTGGCTGAATGAAATATTTGAGAATCAACTTGAAGAGAAATTGTTTACTTCTTGAATTGGCCCAATCCTCACTTTGAAACATAGTGAGGCTTTTAATCTTCAGGTAGTTACCCCTGTGAGGAAATATGTCAAAAATGGAGAAATAATTCCAAGGTCACATAACCTGTCATGTTGTTCTAAATAGTGCAACATTACAAAGTGTTTATTCCAAGTCCTTTCTCTATGGCATAAAGAAAATAACGTCCGGGGCACCTGGGTGGCTCAGTCGTTAAGCGTCTGCCTTCGGCTCAGGTCATGATCCCAGAGTCCTGGGATCGAGCCCCGCATCAGGTTCCTTGCTCCGCGGGAAGCCTGCTTCTCCCTCTCCCACTCCCCCTGCTTGTGTTCCCTCTCTCGCTGTGTCTCTCTCTACCAAATAAATAAAATCTTTTAAAAAAAAAGAAAATAATGTCCATTTGGCCTTTCTCACCTGTGTCCCTTGTTATAGTGATGTCTAAGAATGTGTCATTTCTATATAAAACCAGCTATCTTATTTCCAGAAAAATAATGGAGTATTTTGTTTCAGTTTTGTTAGGTATGGTCAATAGAAGTATGTAATCTACCAATAAAAGTATGTGAAAGTCAGGACCTATCTTTTTCTTCCCTACGTACTCATTTGCCATATTCAAAGTTTAACCTTCACTCTCTAGCGACATTGAATGACACGGTTTTCCCCAACTGATCATTTTCCTTTCTTATATCTTTGCCTTTGCAACTGAGAGTCTCTCTCTCTGGAATGTACCTCCCTTTCTTGACTGTCCATTTATGTAAATATCTACTCTTCCTTCAATACTCTGACCCAATGTCATGTTTATGAGACTTTCTCTAAACATTTCTTTCTAAACACACACACACACACACACACACACAAAGACATAGCTGTTTTCTCTCTTCCTGGCCCTCCAATGGCACTTTATAGATTAATTCACTGAATTAGAATTATTGGTTTACACTTTCTTCTCTTATTAGATTGTGAAATCCTAGAAGTCAAGTTATATCATTTATTCATTTTTGGATCCCAGAATCCATACTGCCATGGTAATTAATGGGCACTCCACATGTATTTGTAAATAACTGATTGGATAGTATATGTTGACTTCTGTAAAAGCATTCTTAAATTCTGGAAAATGGTACTATTTTTCTAGATTGAGCTTATTATCTATAACCATAATGACCAAAGGTAAATATGCTATTTTAAATCAACTAATGTTAAATAGGCTTATTGCAGTGATCATTTTGCAATATATACAAATACTGAATCATTATGTGGTACACCTGAAACTAATATAATGTTATATGCCAGTTATATTTCAGTTAAAAAGTAGATACGCTATTAAAAGTTGAATTTTTAAAGGTTTTCATGAGACATAAGTAAAATTAAGAATTTTTAACTGAAAAAAGAAAAAAATGTGGTGATGTATAATCTGAATTTATTTGTCAAAATTAACTCATATTTAGAATATAAAGTGTCTACAAAGGAGGGATCTGAGTAAAATAAGACTTCTCAACTAAAAGGTAAGTTGAAAGTTAGCTCTTGTGATCTCTTTATAAAATGAGCCTTCGTGGTTAATTTGCAAAACAGAAAGGAGAGTTGAAGTAAACAGTTAAGGGCTAAACATCTCTATTCTGATTATTTTAGAGGGGCCTCAGCAATGAGGATTGAGTGTACCTTCCCATACCAACTTGTGAACAGTCTAGAATGACCCAAATTGTATTTTGCGCTCTTTTTACTTCATTTTAAACAGAGCCAAGATATCTTCTATTTTGAAAACAAACAAAAATAGAAACCAAATTATAACCAATTTATAAAATTAGTCATTTAGGATACATAACATTCCATTATGTTTATTGCTTTCTTCCTTATTACTTTTCTAATAACTACAAAGATTTAATTTTCTGTTAAGATGATTAAAATGATTTTAGTAAGAATGTGCCTGGATACTTGGAAGAGAGGAAGTGTAGTTTATGAGTTCCAAAATAGCAATATTTGAAAACATGTGCATGAAAGAACTTTTGTAAGCATTCTTGGAATGACTTTTCTCCCTATCTACTCGCCACCCCCTACCCCAACTTAAAAAAAAAAAAAAAGCCTTGGGTGGAGTTAAGAACTCTTTTCAAATCTTAAACAATAACTGGAAATCCTGAAAATGTATTCTCCTTTATTCAGTGGGGGAAAACACTTTAAAGCTTCTCTCTCTCTCTTTTTTTTTTTTCTCCTAAGAATTGTTTAGCAAAGGATTTACTTGGCTTCTATTTTGAACAGAAAATTCAGTTTTAACAACCTGAAATATAATGCCATCTGTTTTTCTTCCTCTCCCCCCACTCAAAACACAATTCCTTTTTTCAAACATAACAAGTACATGGCCCAAAGAACCCAGATAAATATATCAGTTCAACTAATTCTTTACTTTAACCAAGGGTAAAACTAAAATGTGCCATAAAAATGTAAATGTGAATGCAAATATAAAACATACAAAGCACATCTATACATTTAAATTTCTTAAGTTCTAATTAAGTCATTTTGTCTTCTCTATATATTTACCAGGGTAGAGGTAGCTATGAGGTGAGAAATGAGGGCACAATACAAACCATGATGGACATTAGCAGGTGGGACCAGGAGCCAGGGGACCAAAGAATCACAGAATCCCTCTGAAGCCAGTTTCCTCAAATCTATACCACCTGCTGGGCCCACTTAAACATCTCCCCAAAGCAGCAAATAGCTGGCATATGGAATCCACTCAAAAATAGAAATGGAATTCAGTAATAATGTATTTTAAATTACTTTAAAAGTGAGAAATGATATACAAATGTGAAATATCATTATATATTTATATTCAGGGTATTCTGAACTGATTAGTTCTTGTAAATATCATTCTGACTGATCTCTAATGTAAAAAGGGGACTTAATCCCATTTTCAACAAGATTCCCATGAGAAAAAATTCATTTTATTTAGGGCTTATTTTGCATTTCAAAGAATGCTTAAAATTCCACTCATCAATCTTTATTACAGCCTACCATTTCTTATATAGCCATGATAGACTTCAAGAGCATCCTGAAATATGATTCTTTTTGGCCTTATTCAGAGAGACTTGATCTCTAATAACAGCCCCAACTTTGATTCTAGGAAGGTTATGTGGTACCAGGTTTTCTGGCCTCAGAATGGAGGATGAGTTATAAGCCATATGAGTGGACACAGCCCTGAAATAGCCAGGCACATTTCCCTTCATGCCTAATCTTTCCTGTTTCTACTAAAGCCCTCACAGGCCAGGAGTTAAGCCACCACAGAACAGCTCCCAAATCATCTTGATATTCACTTGAAAAGTAAAAACTAAGGAGTTAGTCTGAGAAGCTAGACTCTTACTGTTATTGGAAAGCCATGGGTGATTTTTGACTCCGAAAATTCTTAACATTCCTAATTTTCTGATTTCTCCACTTCAAGATGTGTGTAGAAGGACTGAGATTTGTACACCTTTCAGACATACAACCCTGAAGCTGGTTCTTGCTTCTCCATTTCCCTTTGCCCAGAAGCAACTCCAAAACAAATTCTTTTTTTTTTTTTTTTTTTTTTTGGCATAGGCTCCACACCCAGTGTGAAGCTCAATGTGAGGCTTGAACTCGTGACCCAAGATCAAGACCTGAGCTGAGATCAAGAGTCAGACATTTAACCAACTGAGCCACCCAGGTGCTCCTCCAAAATACATTCTTAATTTGTTATGGGGAAATGCTCAACACATCCTATGTGTGTATGTTTCATTGATGTTTGTAGTTGGTTACCCCTTTACATTCTTGATGGCCTTTCTTGGGCTCTAAACTTATTTCTTGAAGTTATTTACTATGCATTATGTAGAAAATTGACATTTCATATCTCAACTGTTTTTTATTCATAATGTCTCCTTTCCCTGATATCTGCTGAATGGGTTAGACAAATACATGGCAAAATAAACTAGCCATAATTAAATGACAAATTCTAGCTTACAAATCCTTCAACAAAGCAGACAAAAGCATATAATTTACAATGTTAAAAAATGATCAATAATATGAATGCAGTTGACTAAAACCATTATTATTCTGGAACACAAATTAAGCAGTCAGAAGATACTTTTTAATTCCCTTCTAATAAAAGCAGCTTATTTTGCGTATCAATTTGCACATTTTGTCAAATAATATAACACACTAGATAGTGATGAGTGTTTAGTATCTCCGTGAAGATTTTATGTCAATAACGACTCTCAAAATTTCTGCCCCTAACTATAACGTAGTGCTTTGTGAGAACATAACTGAGCAATGGGAAGAGCATCAATAGCACCAAAGTACTCACGAGAGGATATTCCCAATATAAGCGTAGTAGGAGCAACAGTAGGGTGTGGTTCCATCACAGCAGTAAGATCTGCAGTCTTTCCCACACTGAGCAAGGCAATCCTCTGCAACATAAACACCACATATGTCCTTTACAGTTCTGAAATCACAGCTGCATGAAAAAGTCTTCTATTTCACATCTCACCCTCAAAGACCACTCTTCAGTGCATTTAGATATTCACTGTACGTACTCAGAATTCCAAGACATGTGTAAGCATCTAAACGAGTCTTCCTTCCCTCCTGGACATAAATCTAGAAGAGGCAAAGATCATTCTTTTTTGAATTTCCTGATCAAGTACCATAATTGGTAGTTAGAATTGTTGAATGAGACAATGAAAGGAGAAATGAATGATCCAACGAATCAGTCATTCAATTTTTCAATAGAAATCTTTTTTTAAATAGAGTTCTTAATAATAATCTCGAAATGATAAAGTCTTGACTTTAGGGTAGTACTCCCAATTAACTTCATTTTATGGAAAGTGTGATTGACATGTATAAAGTCAACTGGAGATAATTTTAAAATAATGTATATTTTCATGACAGTGTATTATATGTTATCCTTTCTCTACACTTTTTTATCTTAATAATTACACTTTGCACACATATGGTTACACAAATTAGTTTGCATATGTATCTTGTCAAGCCATCTGGATTGGAAGATAATCAGTTAGTTGTAGGAAGAGGTTCCTGTAGATAACTAACCTGTAAATAATTAAGAATTTATTTAATGCCAGATTTAAGAATCAATAAGTTATGAAACAGCACTGTGGGAAGAGGAAAAGGTATTTTCTGAGTAAAAGGAACTTGTTGGAACTGATAAAGCCAAATTACTGTCTTTTTTTCCCTATGTTTTGGGTAATGAAAATTAAACCCAAAATGCTGAATAAAAGTTACCCTGGCTTTTAAAATTCTTTGTGCTACCTCAATGATTTATGTTAAGATTATCAGTTATACTCAGTGGTATAAATTATAATGGATATGTGAGTTTCAGGTACATGACTAGGAAAACATTAAGTTATAGGCTGGTAATTTAAGTTATGGTGTTTAAGAATCACAAAATAAGTCCTTTCCAGCTCACTCTCTAAAGGTAACATCAACTATGAACTAAATTATGGAACACTTTTGCTTGCCTGTCAAGTCATAACTGAAAAGTGAACTATGTTACACTCTGTCTGTATGTCCATGTGATTGATTTACCTAGAAAGGAAAATTCAGATTTTGTTTTTAAATCACCTCCCTGGCAGGATGATTTTTGACAAATGGATGTGATCAAAAGTTCATTCACCTTTGTCAATACTGCATGGCCTTCGTAGAGCAAGTGAAAACATTCGTATTTTTCCCCTTGACTTTATTTCTACCTTAATGTTTTCTTCTGAGATGTCGTAAGAAGAAATGAGAGGAAAAAATATCATGATGCCCATGATAGTGACATCTTATTCAGCTCTCCATGAATATCAAAGATCCAATTACTATTATTGTATTCCAATTACTACTGTTATAAGGACATGGTGTTATCAAAATATTTTGAACCAATGCTACAGGAAACCAAGCCCATTATCTTGTAGCCAAGAAGCTGGATTATACCTGCAGCAAACATCAAGATCATGTCACACATTGTTCATTATTTTTTATGGCATTTTCCAGCACTCCTGTCAACTTCCCAGAATTAAACAACTGAAAAGGGCAGATTTAATAGTACGGCAAATACATTCACAATCACATTTCCAAACTCAGGTTTTGACCACACCTCAAATCTTATTTTAATGTTAGTTGCTTTCTCCAGTTTATTTCAGAATAATTCTATGAAGATCAGATTTGGAAGATACCAGAGCATTTTCTCATTTGTAAAGAATGGAACATTCCAATTGTTTCAGAAGATAAACAACATTACTTCTAATATTCAAGTTAATATCCTTGACAAATAGCCAGTGGAAACTTTCTTCAGTGACTTTAATTAAAAGCATGATCTGGAAGAAGGTTCTCCAACCCTCACCCCGCCTTAAGGAATGTGAAGCACAGGAAAAGCAACATCTGGCCGCAAGCACTTGCTCAGAAATGGTTCTTGTAAGCTACAGCTGAGGATAAGAGAGGAAGGAAAGGGAGGGGACAGAAGTCACTGGCTGAGGCCGGGGGAAGGTAAAACCTTGGCCAAATCCTGTCTTTGTCGCCTGCATTGGGAGTTGGATGATAATATAAACTTCACTGGGTCTCTTTCCAAAGGTGGTTCCACAGCAAAACATGATGCTTTAGGTAGAGAAACTTTGCTCTTACCTCCTTAATGAATGCAACATGAATTTAATGCGTTTGCTTTGGGGGAAAATAATTCAGGCTATGAGCAATGCATCTACTTAGGTTTTTGTCCCATTAAAGCTGGCAATTCATTTAACAGGGTGTCTCAACTAGTATAGCTGCATTGTCTCCCCACTTAACTCCAGTCCTCACTTCCAGCCACATCTCTTAGTTCCAACCAAAATGAATCATGTACTTTTGCAAATAGGTATCTCATGATTTTTGCCTTTGTTCACATTATATCCTACTCCATTCCCTTATGTCCAAGGCTTCCCTATCAAAGGTCTAGTTCCTAAAATCCCTCCTTAATTCAGTTTCTCTGAGCAAATATTTATTGAGCTCTTCTTGTGGGTCAGGTATTTTGCTAGTCTCTGGATATTACGCTGAACAAGACAGACAGACATCATCTTCATAGAGTTTACACTCTTAAGCCAGCGACGAGGTCCCCTCCTGTGAACACCTATAGCACACAGCTGTACTTCTAGGGCACAGCCTTTTATACATTAAAGTAGGCACGCCTTGTCTCCCAGACAAGACTCAGAGCATGGCTTCTGTCCTATATATCACGCAAAATACCTCACTCAACAAATATTGCATAAATAAATATAGCAAGCATAAAAGGGCTTCTGAAGCGAAGAGTTCAGGAATTAACACGAAAGAACACATTAGCTAAACATTTCTTATCAAAGACAGTATGTCAATTCGGTATTACTGGCTTGTGATTACTTCGTAGCTTCCTAGGGAGGGATGGGGGAGGAGAGAAGAAATGAATGGAGGAAAGCTTTCTAAACTAACCAAACTTGTTGCCAGCCAGCTCTGCAGATTTCCTGAACCCAGGGGGTTGTGCAACTAGCACTGGGGGCACAGGAGGAAAGGAAGGAAAAGTGTGCACATTAGAAGCTTTCGGTTTACCACAGGGAACAAAATAGACAAAAGAATAAGTTGTTGTTCAAGGGAGCGACTGAGTAAAGATGAGTGAGGTCGTGTTCTATTTTCTTATTTTTTTTTTCCTTTGGATAAACAGAGAAGGTAGAAAGAATCATAGCTTCAAGGGAACTAATAAGATTTTAATATAAAACTAGTATTAATGCAATTGTTTCAGTCTCTCAAATTCTGAAAACCTCACACACTGTAAGTAAAAGAAATAAGCATTGTAAACAGGTTAGAATGTGGTTTCTCCTCATTAAATAGGAAGTACTTTCCCTACTTTTATAAGTTTTTGTATTTGAAAGTCAGCATTTTCCTTGCAATAAAATATCTTTTAAATAACTTATAGACAGCTACTAATGTACATTTTAGTGTACAAATTGAAAATTTCTATAGAAGTTTGGGGAGTCATTTCTGGCAAGGTTGAATGAGTTCGATTCTCTTGATGTTCAGTAACAATGTTGAAGAACATCTTCATTTCAGTTGCAATATCTTTGTAAGTATCAAAAGCTAAATCAGTGCTACATAAATTTACTACTGTGATTTTTGTCCTTGGAAGTGAGAGACATAAAAACACTTTACAAACAACTTTGCTTTTAGCTTGTTTTATGAATACAAAGCAGATGCAAAACCACATGTCTAATTAACCTTATATATGAATAACCAGTGAAGGGTCATTTTGAGCTCCATCTCAGTACAAAACGAGAAAACCGCTTTGCTCCATCAATTATTAGCAATGCTCAGGAAGAATAATTAGAAGGAGGGAAATGAAATCCCTTTCACCTATAAACAGTGCTTAACGAAATCAATGAAAACAGAGAGTCTCTGGTTGAATTTACACCCCTCAAAAACTTTATATTTGAACTCAAAGCATCCAATTACCCAGACTACTACCCTTGAGAATGATCTGAAGAAGAAACCCAAAGGTCTAAAGCTTTTAATTCAGAAATATTCAGAATGTGGGTGTAGCAGGGGCAGGGGGTAGCCTACTCTGAAATGGAAAAGTCACCACATTAGTTTATTTTAAAACTTCAGCAAATACCTCTAATCTCAGGTGCTTTTTAAAGATGCTTTTCTCCCACCCTCAGTCTCTGCCCTCAACCCTCAGATTCCCGAGTCGTGAATAGGATTGGATAACTTTTATGCTATCCAGAGAGTAAAATTCCCCTACTGTGGGACTGGGGTTTTTAAGTTGCTTGCGGAAAGAGAAAGGAAGCGAAAAGGAAAAAAGGGGAAAGTTAAAGAAAAGGAACAAAACAAAACAAAAACGCGTGGAGGTCGAGCCGAGGGTCCCGGCGCACCGGCTTCTGTGGCTACCCGGCGGGGACCACACAGTGCTGGCCCTCCCACAAAGGTCCCCGTGCGTCCCGCCCTACCCGCGTTGCCCCGAGGGCGACGCAGGCTCAGTCCCAAGTCCCCTTCCCCTCTCTCGCCTCCCCAAGCCACTGACCTGCGTAGACAAAGAGCAGGACCAACTTCGGAAGCAAGATCCCTGGACACTCGGGCAGCCTCCGCGCGTCCATCCAAGCCGGTGGCCGGAGGTTGCGCGCCAGGACCGACGGACAGACAGACTGGAAAGGGGGCTGGGAACGAAAGGAGAGCCCCAGACGCGGAGGGGCTGGAGGGCGGTCAGAGGGAGAGGTCAGCACTCCCGAGACGGGGATCGCGGGGGGGCCATTGCCCTGGGAGCCTTCGAGGGGAGCCCGGGCCGGCCCGCGCGGGGTTGCACTGGGACCGAGGTCTCTTTGTCTCTGACCGCGGCGTTCAGGCGGAAGACGAAGCAGCCCGCTCCTGAGTCCTGGGCCACCCGGACTCACATTTCATCTCCGCGGGTGGCACCGACGTGGGGCTGGGGGCGGGGGTGGCCCCGACTCCTCCCCACCCTCCGGTTCTTCCTTCTGTAGAGAGGGACTCCCTCAGCTAGATGGAACTTTCTCTAACCCTATGTTTTGGCCATTGTGCAGTTTAGCAAGCTCCTCTTTCTTCCTGCCCTCTACTCCAGTTTTTCCTTTGGAAACAATAGGTGAAGAAGAATTTAGTTTTTTTTATCTTTAAACAAATGTAGGGATTTTCAGGGTTGAAGGTACTGGACAAAGAAAGCCAATAAAGAAAGCCCAGGAGAATTGGAAAGCACAGAAACGGTGTAAGGTATCTCTGCTGAAAGCTGATAAAATGTTTATTTGTTAAACATCTAAGGCCTTGCCAGTAAAGTCATGGAAAACAAAAAAAGTCATCACTATTATTTGACACTGTTCTGGAGTTACTGGCCTATGCAATTAGACAAGAGAAAGAAAAAAAAGAGTTATAGAAACTGGAAGCAAAATTATCATTTGCAAATGATATGCTTGTATATGTGGAAAATCAAAGAGAATCAACTCTACAGCTCTTAACTAGAGTTAAGTGACTAAAGAATCAATCATTTTCTTTCATGCAAAAAAATCAGAAAGTTCTCAGTTATATGTATGAAAGAAAAAAAAGAAATGAATAAGTGAATAAAGACAATTATCTTTACTTATTAAAGAAGACCCAACATCATAAAGATAACAGATTTCTCAAAATTAATCTAAAATCTGGGAATTAAACTGAATTTAATAGAAATACCAACATGAGCTTCTTTCAAACCAATCTGATTCTAAAGTTTATGTCAGAAATAAACCTGTAAGAATATCTATTAAAAAATGAGAGTGATGAATGGGATAAGCATCAATAGAAAATAAATACATTATAACTTCACAATAATTGAAACAGTTTTGATTAACACAAGAATAGATGGGCTCAATGGAACAGAATGGAGAATGTAAAAATAGAGATACATATGTATAGAAATTTACTTTATAGTTTTAAAAAAAGACAGTTTTAAAGCAGAAGAGGAAATGATGGGTTATCCAGTGAATTGTGCTGGGGCCTTAAGTAGGCATCTGTGGATTCTTATCTTCTTTCATTAATATCAATTTCATATGAATTAAATATTTAAGCTTGAAGATGCAATTATAAAAATATTAAAGATGGGAGGATGACATGTAAGTAATTATGAAATAATTATGGAAGTCTTTTCTAAGCATTATAAAAAACTCAGAAGTCATAAAAGAAACAAATTGACCAATCTGACTCCATTAGAATTAAAACTTTCTATATATGATAAGCCACACATTTAACTGGCAAAAATATTTACAATGCATAGGACAGACAAAGTCCTGATCTCCTAATTTGTAAAGAGCTTTAAGAATCAATAAGGAAAAGAAAGCCAATAGAAAACTGAACAGGGATATTAATAGAATTATCTATCTATCTATCTACCTATCTACTTACCTACCTACCTTTAGTCTTCTAAACATCCTAACTCCCCAAAAAGAAAAAAAAGTAAAAATCAAACTGACAGCGAGACATCATTTTTCATATATCAGATCAACCAAAAACAAAACAAAACAAAACCCAACTTTTAAGGGAGCAATGTGGTAATATGTATCAAGATTCAAATGCACATGCAATGTAATGTAATCAGTCCTCCTCTAGGAATTTAGGCCTATAAATATGTTGCTGCATGGGTGTAAGAGGATAAGAGGAAAAATCACTTTCAAATAAATATAACCTGAGATCTCTAGTGTGTTCTATGCCTCAGTGAAGTCTTAGCCATCCACCAGTCCAATAAGAAGTCTGATCAGGTCCTTCTCTCTCTCAGTCCCAACAGCTGATCTAGCACCAAGTTTTACTGATTGTGCACCTGAACAACACTCAAATATATTTGCATTTTGCTTCTATCTCTGCTCTAATCTAGGCCTTTAGAGTCTCCATTACAACCAGTCTCCCTGCCTCCAAGGATATTCTCCAGACTGAAGCTGGAATATTTCTTCTTAAACTATGGATTTTATCACATTCACTCACCTGTTTAAAACCCAGTGTATTCCTCTTGCTCTTGGATTAAAATCCAGTCATTTAATCCATGGTTTTCAGAAACTTTATCACTAGGTCCTGTTGCTCTTAACCCAATCTCAACATTCTGCTCAGGAGTACAATTTCAAAATAACTGTGAGAATTTCTAAATAGCTGGGAGAATAACTGGAGGAAGTCTCAGATATACAGAATTTTGAGTTCTAAAAGAAGATATAGGTGTAAGTCAGTGTTTGTGAAGCTAGGGAATGATACTGAAGGTTTTTGGAATGGAAAGATGCTTGCGTCTGCAGATGAAACTGGCTGTAGGACCCTAGGTCCGGGATGGAGAAGCAGGCATCTAGTGAAGGACAGGACTACACCTGCCCAATTGTTGCACGCAGCTCTGGGAGAGGCTGCCTGTTGCCACTGATGCCAGTAGAAAGTTGAAGTGTTGATCAGAGTAGCCCCTTCCAGCTTACTTTTGAGAATAGAGAGCCTTCTCCTCATACACTTCAATGATATGACCAAGTAAGCTTACCTGCTGGTTCAACATTGCACAAGAAATTCCATCTTAAAGTACTCAGGTGATTAGGAGTCCTAATTCAACTGACATCCAAAGACAAAGAAAGATATCAAGCCATTTAAGGAAATGTGACAGCTTAAAAAAAGGATTTGGAAAAAAAAAAAAGAAAGAATATGTATGTATATATGGATGGACATGTATACACAAAAAATGAAATGAAAAACCTTAAAACACAGCAGTAGAGGGCAGAAAAAGAGTTTCTGGAAGTTAAAGTAAAACTTGATTGGAGATTTTAAAAATATCACAGAAAAAGTTATAAAATTGTCACAGATGAAAAAACAACTTAGGCTGTTAGGTCAAATAGAGAGCATATTTCATAAGGTAGAAAAATATGCAATGAAATAGATGATGAATAAAAATATAAGAAATACTAAGGCAAATAGAAGAGACAAAATATGGTCTAGGTGCAAGCTAGAAACAGTTTTAAAAGAAACAAAAAGTGAAGAAGCAAACATTTAAAAGATTATTTTTTTAAAATTCCAAGCTATAATAAAATTTGAATTTTCAAATTTAAAATGGTGAGTGAGTTCCAAGAAAACTTTAAAAAATGTTTTTATTGTTATGTTAATCACCATACATTACATCATTAGTTTTTGATGAACTTTTTTTTTTTTTTTTAAAGAGGCACGGTAGGGGGGATGGGCTAGATGGGGGATGGGTATTAAGGAGGGCACTTGTTGTGATGAGCACTGGGTATTGTATGTAAGTGATGTATCATTGAATTCTACTCCAGAAACCAATATTGCACTATATGTTAACTAAGTAAAATTTTAATGAAAAAATAAATTAAAAAATTTAAAAAGAGACATGCATATATGCATATCCTAGAGACCTATTTGAACTAGTATAAATTTAAAATCATATAAATTTTTCAATATAGTAAAAAAAGTTTTCTTAGGAAGAGAATTAGACAGATATCAGACTTCTCATTTGCAACCTTAGAATTTAAGAGAGTGAAAATATTTCTATACCTTTGAAAGATAAAGACTACAGCCCAAGAATCCTATTTCCAAATCAGATTCCAATATGTTTATAACATTATTTATTATAATTTCAAAACATAATAAAGAGCTTCCATATCTAGTAGAAGTAGAACAGTTAAGTGAATTAGGATACATGCGTATTATGGATTAATATCCAATACTTCAAAATAATGAGGAAAGTCCTTATGATATACAGTTAGGAGGAAAAATGGAAAATATCCAAGGGAAATAACCCATGGATAAACATATTGTGCTATATATCCATGCAGTGAAACACTACTTGGCAGTAAAAACAAATTTGAAGAACATGCAACATGAATGAATTCCTGGAAGAATATGCTGAACAAAGAAGCCAGACACAAACAAATCACTGCATAATATTTTTTACATGAAATTCTAGAAAAGGCAAAATTAATTTATAATGACAGAAAGCAGATTAGTTGTTGCCTGGGAATGGGGGTAGAAATATAAATTTGATAGCAGAGGGTCATGAGGGAACTTTTGGGGGATGATGGCAATGTTCTATATCTTGGTAATGGTGGCCATCACCCTGATGTATGCATGTGCTGAAGTCATGCATGCACTTAAGTGTACATAGTACACTTAAAATATGTATGTTTCAATATATGTAAATTATACCTCAAGGAAGTTGAGTTTTTTCTTAAAGATTTATTTTAGAGAGAGAGCAAGCTGGGGGAGGGGCAGAGGGAGAGAGAATCCCAAGCAGACTCCCCGCTGAGCACAGAGCCTTGATCCCAGGACCCTGAGATCATGACCTGCGTCGAAATCAGGAGTCAGCTGCTCAGCTGACTAAGCCACCCAGGCGCCCCAAGGAAGTTGAATTTTTAAAAGCTATCACTAACACATATATGGGAGATAAGAGTACAGACAAATTTGTAAAAATAGCTATTTTTTTGATTCCTGGAATCCTAATTGTTATTTAATAGTTTCCCCAAATTTACACTATAGCTCTACATAGCTCTTAACATATAATAACTACTAGCTTTAAAAAGATGCATCCATCTTTTGCAATATTATTTTTGTCATTAAACTCATGTCTGTGGAGAAGATTTAATAATACAGAAAAATCTCATGGTCTCTCTAAGGAAAAAGCAAAACTACATTTCCTTTGAGATCCTAATTTAGTGAAATATAGATATGTACTTCTTTATTCTTGTTTATGTGTCTTGCAAATACTTTATAGTAAACATGTATTCTTTTATAATGAGAACAATGGGTTTTAAACAAAATCGTTTAGTCTGATCATGTCAGTTAGAGTGGATATTTCCTAACAATTAATATGAAAGTAAATACTATTGCATTTTGAAAATTGAATGGTTTTATCTCCGAAGATATTTTAATTTCTGCCATAGTCCTAAAACTTTAAGATACATATTCATCAATGAACATATATTAGTATATCATGTGTAATTTGGTGCTGCATTTATATTATAGTTGTGCCTTTGGATGACCTGTAAACCAACATTTTAAATATCATAAGATGATTAAAAAGCTATAGGTGATATATGAGAGGTGAGTAATTTTAACCTACAGTATTATCTAGAACCAGAGAGTTAGAACAGAACAGGATTTCACAGATTGTCCAGGTCAATTTCCCTGTTTCATAGATGAGAAAACTAAGGGCAAATTATCAAGTCAGTGAGAGGCTCGACAAGTTCCCATGCGGAGAGATCACATATCAGATTTCGCTATGATAAAATAGAGTATGCCTGAGTATGCCTTGATGATGATTCCTTTTAAGTTCTTCTGACCCACACTTTCTTTCTTCAAATAATTTATTTCACCATGTAGTCTGACTAGCATAACTTCTTGCCATTTGTTACTCATTAATAAATAAAAAAAAATCAAACATTCTGTGCACATGAAAGTCTTCTACTTGTGTCTCGTCTTTATCTTCATTAGAAGATATGTGGTTGCCAAGAAAAGTAAGACTCAGACAAAGTCAAAAAATCCAGAAGAACGCAAACAGAACCACCCCCCACCACCACCACAACAAAACAGAGAAGAAAAAGGGAGATGACATAAAATATGGCATTCATGGCATAGAAAGAATAATTGATTGCTTATTTTGTGCCAGAACCATTTCTAGGTTCTTTAAGATTTTAATTAATACTTTCAACCTCCTAATGAAGTGGATACTATCGTTAGTTATCACCCTCGCGGTGTGAGCAGAGTCATTGAGACCCAGCATGAATAAGTAACTTGGCCCGAGGTCACACAGCAATGAGTGGTGCCCTGATAATATAATTTCAGAGCAGAGCTTCTACCCTTAACCACAGAGGCTAAGTTGTCTTTCAAAACAAAGAGCTTGTTTGGATTTGGTGAAGTTTAAGATTCCCGATTTCGCCGTATCAGAAACGAGAGGCCAAGTACTTGCAGATGAGCTTTCTCAATAGCAACTGTTTTAGTTTCAGTAAAGCTTCATGAGCATCTCTAGTGTGCAAGACCTAGTACAAGCTGTGAGAAGGCTTAAAGAAAGAGCCCTCTTTCAAGCTTTGAGGAAGAGCAGTTTGTTAAAAGCACAAAGTACTATTGGCTGTAGGACTTTTTTTTCTCCCTCAATTCTATGTCACACAATAATAATCCTCATTATGATGAAATGTTCCTTACATTTTAGAAAATCATCCCAATGTGTGTAGCATCTCAGTTAACCAACCTAACAATCCTAAAATGGACTGTGTGACTATTATTATTTTTTTTGCTTTGTATTACTATAATTATGTTACAGTTTAGAAGTATAGTTGGGAAAGCTTCGTGCGTTACAGAAAGACCTGTAAGGTCTGTTGAAACACAGATCTCTAGACCTATCCCTGATTCACTAGGTTCAGGCAAATCACCCTTTGAAAGTCCTCATTTGGGGGCTCCTGGGTGGTTCAGTCGGTTAAGCATCTGCCTTCAGGTCATGATCCTGGAGTCCTAGGATCAAGCCCCACATCGGGCTCCCTGCTCAACCGGGAGTCTGCTTCTCCCTCTCCCTCTTCCTGCTCCTCTCCAAATAAAATAAATCTTTAAAAAAAAGTCCTCATTTTTATGTCTCCCAAGGATGTTTGATGGGCATCTCAAAATTAAAAGTGGGTTTTGAGTTTGTGGGGGTGCCCACTCAATATGGCCATATTAGCTTTTTAAAGAAAATTTGGGAGAGAGTTCATGTAATAACCATATGCTTTGAAATATTAATTTAGTTTAAAAAGTATGTCTATAGGGAAGTAAGTTCCCTGAATAATACATCATGGAAATCACTCTATGTTAGTTCATAGGTATTGCTTTCATTCATTTTTTATTGCTCCAGGATTTCTGGGAAGTTGGCAGAGTAGGAGGATCGTAAGCTCATCTCATCCCAAGGACACACTTAGACAATAGCCACATCAGTGCACCCAACTCAGAAAATAACCCAAAGATTGGCGGAACAGACCCTCCGCAGTTAATCACAGAGAGGAGGCCACATCAAAAGGATGGAAGGGTGGAGACATGGTCAGGAACTAAATTCCTAGGGAAACTAACCACAAATGGGAGGAACCCCACAATCACAGGGAGGGGAGAGGAGCAGACCCACAACGGGCACCTCAGGCACTGGGGACCCGCACCGGAAGACAAGTCCTCGTAACATTTGGCTTTGAAAACCTTAGTGGGACTTAACTTTACAAGTGTTTATAACCAGTGGGGCTTACCATCAGGAACTTTAGAAATCAGTGGACAGGAGAAAACTTGGGAGAGAGGGAGGGTAGTAGAAAACAGTTCCCACCCTTAAAGATCCAGCATAACAAACCTACCTGCCAGGAACTGCATAAAGACAGCAGTTTGAAAGGTGCCTGGGGTATAGGGAAGGAGATTTATTTACTAAACTCAGAACAAATGCTGGAGGGGAGGGGATCTTTAGGAAACTTCTCCAAGAACAGAAGAACTGGTGGGCACCATTCCTCCCTACCCCTCAGCCTATATACACGGATACCCATAACAACTGGCACGAATACCCTCCATCATTTTTTATTGCTCTATAGTATTCTGTTGTAGGTGTGTACCATAGTTTTCTAATATGTTGGGGCATTACAGTGTCCAATATTTTACAATTACAAATGATGCTGCAATAAATAACCTTGAAAATATGTATTTTCTTATTGCTGTATTTGCAGGGTAAGTTCACAGAAGTACAATTGCTGGGTTGAAGGGTAAATGCATATGTACTTTTGTTAAATGTTGCTAAATTCTCTTATAGAGAGAATGTACGGTTGTTCCATTTCTACCAAAAGTGCATGTGAGCGCCTGTTTCTCCCCAGCTCTGCCAATATACCGCATTGTTAAGCTTTCAAATTTTCCTGTTTTGTCAATTTGATGGGATAGGTAGTATCTCTTGCATTTCTGTTATTGTGAGTGAAAATGAACCTCTTTCCATAGGCTATTTTTGATCGTTTTGTGAATTATATATTCAAATCTTTACCCATTTTTCTATAGGAGTTAGGTGGGTTTTTTCCTCAACTAAAAAAAATTATTTTTTTATTTTTTATTTATTTTTTTATTTTTATTATTTATTTTTAAAGATTTTATTTATTTGACAGAGAGAGACACAGCGAGAGAGGGAACACAAGCAGGGGGAGTGGGAGAGGGAGAGGCAGGTTTCCTGCTCAGCAGGGAGCCTGATGCGGGGCTCAGTCCCAGGACCCCGGATCATGACCTGAGCCGAAGGCAGACACTTAACCGACTGAGCCACCCAGGCGCCCCGAAAAAAAATTTTATATGATGGATCTTTTAAAGTGATATATTTTGCAATTTTTTCCTACCAGTTTTTTGTCTTTTGATTTTGCTTGTGGTGCTTATGCCTTGCAAATTATTTTAATTTTTAAGAGATCATATTTTTTATTTTTACTTTTTTGGTATCTGACTTTTGAAGTCATGATTAGAAAGCCTTTTCCTGCTCCCAGGTTACAGAGGAGAGCACCTTCAGTAACAGTCGTCGTATGTAGTCGTCGTATGTTTTCATTTTACACATTTAGATCTCTTTGTTGTTAGGTTCGTAATTCACTAGGATAACAGGATATAAAATTATCATGCAACAATCATTAAGCATTTAAGTACACAAATCATAACTAGTTAGAAGACATTGTGCTTGTCTTTGTTGGTGTGAGGTTGTACAAGGAGATTTGAAGTCAGAATGCCACCATTGTCTTCCAGTTGGAGACATGATGCATTTATTTTTAACAGAATTTGGAATTCCTCAAGTGGATAATATCTTCTTTGTGGTGTAGTGCAGAGACTGATATAGAAAAACTAACATAATGTCTCTGTAGTGAAAACATAAATGGAAACTCACTCTGTGGAGGGTTAAGCACAAATGCAGATGTGGCTCATATTATCAACAATTTTATCTTCTGGGCTGATAAGAAGATCTCACCTTACTAAGAGGGTAGGCAAGAGAAATCTTTGAATTAACTGAAGATAGTTTCCCAATTTATGTTGTTCTAAAGTAATACTACGTTAAATTATTTTTTGGAAAAGGAAAAGTGTCATCCATGTTTCTGCTAGTTTTTTCTTCTTTGTGGTGGGTGGGGTATATTCCCATTTAGTCTTTGTACACATACATAAGTTCATGTAGTTGAAGGGTAGTGTCTGCTCAATTTTGTGTTCTGCGTTTGTGTCCACTGACATTGAATTCTAAACATTTTCAGTATTTGGACAGTCTTCATCATCACTATTGTCAGTAGCTGCTTAGAATTCCATTAGATTGTTTCAGCGTATTTGACTTAGCCCTCCCTTTATCCTTGCAATAGCCTTCTTCGTGTTCTGCCCGTTTCCACTTTGCTCATGTTCAATCCGTTTTCCAGGTATTAGCTTGAGGAGTCTTTTAGAAATGTTATCAGATCCCCATATTCCACTGATTGAAATTCTTTCATGTATTTCCTTTGCACTTTGAATAAATTTCAGACTCCTTACCAAGACCTACAGAGCCATGGCAATTTGGTTGCCATGTGCCTTTTTGATTTCTCGCCGTGTTTTCGTCCTTCTGCCACGAGAGCCTCTAGGAACTTGTCAGAAATACCAATCATTTTCTTGCCTCAGATCCCACTTCATGCTGTTTTGTCTCTTGGTAGCAGTCCTCTTCCCAAATTTTCACCTTCAGACTTCTCCTGAAAGGTCACTTCTTCAGATTCCCTCCTTGACCCCCTCCTGTCATTCTCGATTAAAACACTATATTTACCACGCCTTCCAGGTAATTCTGTTACGTATTAAAATTTGAGAGCCATTGGTCTCGGCTGTCCAATAAAAACATAACATGAGCCACGTACGTAATTGAAAGTTTTCCATAGCCATGTTAAAAGAGTAAAATGAAAGAGGTGAAATTAATTTAAAGATATATTTTATTTACCTTGCTCAATCCAAAATACTATTATAATATGTCATCAATGCATAGTATTAATGTATAACTAATTATTAATTATAGTATTAATGGGATATTTTACATTATTTTTATGAAGTCTTTAAAATCCTGTGCGTATTTTATCCTCAACAGCTTGTCTCAATTTGGATATTAATTTCTATCAGAAAATCTGATCTGGATTTTGGCTTCATAGAATTTACAGTTGAAAAAGTAGATACACATAACAAAGTTGTTCCATATAATATGCTTAACAGTCTTCCAATAACTAAATGAAGCAGCTGTTTTCAAATACTAATTTAAATTAATTCTAAAATTTAGTTCATCAGTCGTATGAGCCACATTGTGAGAGCCCAATAGATGCACCTGGCTGTTAGCTACCGTATTGAATGGCACAAATCTAGGAAATGCCAAATTATACCGTAAGGCTGCTTAACTGGGGACACCACATCTTGGACACTAAATACTATTATAAGAACCCCAATAAATTATCCCTCTCTGGCCTGGATGACTTCGCAAAGCCATGCCATCCTCACAAAAAAAAAAAAAAAATAGATTCTGTTTATGCCTTCGTCATCATGGTACCTTCTTCTGTATTTTATATCTTAACAATGTATGTGACCAGAAGGGCACTTTCATATGCCTCTGCTTTAATTGTAAGAGAGGCTGGGATGTTGAGTTTTTGGCATCTTCCTTGGGGAGCCAGAGGCTTATGTGAAAAATTTGAAAAACACCAGAAGGGTACTCAAAGAGTTCTGAGCAGTCACAGAAGTGTGGTGAATAGCCACTGCATGTCCCTACTGCAATGTAAACTCATAAAGGTAGGAATTGCATCTATTGTTTGTGAACTATAGTTTGGCTCAAACGGCTGTGCAACAATTTTTGATTTAATACATGAGTTTATGATTCACACCAGAGAATGTGAACTAGGAAATAGAAAATATATGTTCATCTCATCGTCCGCGAGAGATCAGTTTCAATCTTACACTGTTGTGAGGAAGACATATACTTATCTTTTGCTTTTAACCTCTGCTCCTGCCAGGACGATTTTTTATGATATCTTCCAGGGATTTCTCCGGATGATAAATTTAAAATGGAACATGAATGATAGCAGAGCTGAAGGGTAGAATGACCTTGAGTATACAGCAAAGGACGATTCAGCTGGTGATGTCAGGAGATATTTCAATCAGGAAGCTTGCTTACCCACAGGCTCTTTAAAGATGACTTGACTACATTCCTGCTCTTGGGAAACTGCAGGCAAGTATTCTGATGCTAACTAATTTTTTTGGTCATAGACTTGATAAGATTAGGAAAGGGTGTCTGATCTACAAGTCAATCCCTGAACTGGCAAGCAGTTTATGACATTACTTGGAACAAAAAGATAAATTCAGCCCATCAGATGATTTCAAATTAGGAAATACCACAATAATGAGGCAGGTAATAGTGGGAGCTGGAGATGGAGGAGGTGATACTAGGAGAGAACAGGCAACTCTGATGACCGTTTGCTGGCCTATGTCAATGAGGGAGGAGCTACTATGAATGAACAGAAGGGAGGAAGTAGAGGAGTTAATTTAAATGCGTATGGTCTTTATCTGCTTAGGCTGCTATAAAAAAATCCCATAGACCGGGTGGCTTATTAACAATAGACATTTATTTCTCATGGTTCTGGAGGCTGGGAAGTCCAAGAGAGAGAGATGCTGACATATGGCACTGATTCTTTACTTCTAGATTTCTCTTTCTAGGTCTTCATACAGGAAACCTTTAATTATCTCCTGCAATTATCTCTTGAGTTTTGAATGAGATGTCATCTCTTTACTAGGTCTTCCCCAACTTACCAGTCTAATCTTGCCCCCTCTGCTTCTTGTCCCACTGCTATTCCTTTCTAACACATTATGTTCTCTTATTTTCCATGTAGCATTTATCACTACCTGTGTTAATTTATTTATTGATCAGTTTACTATTTACTCTCAGTTGCCTGGCATGAATATAAGCACCACGAGGGTAGGAGCCTTGAATGTCATATACACTGCTGTATGTGCAATGCCCCAGTGGTCTCTGACAGACTGAGGGAGGGAAATAAATATTCATTAAAAGACTATGTGATAAATATAAATTTCTATATGACATATATTGGAAGGCTGGTAGAAAAGAAACAGTTTGTGCTGCAGAGGTGTTGAATGATATAAATAGAGAAATATTTGTGTGAAGATCAAAGGATTCTACTGCTGAGTTCCTCAGAGCCACCTTGGCACTTTCCATTTCTGCTTCTTCTGGGGTCTGATTTCTTTTTCCCAAGATCATATGGATAATTTAGAGTCAAAAGAATTTTTTTTATTGAGGTGTAATTGACACACAACATTATATTAGTTTCTGGTGTATGACATGATGATTGGATATTAGCAGACATTGCAAAATGATCACCACCATGTCTAATGACATCCACCATCACACACAGTTACAAAATGTTTTTTCTTGTGATGAGCACTTTTAAGATCTACTCTCTCAGCAACTTTCAACTTTATTAACTATAGTCACCATGCTGTACAATAATACAATCCTGTGACTTAGTTATTTTATAACTGGAGGTTTATCTCCTTTTGGTAGGGTGACAGTATGAGGATATATCTTGCTGCAAGGTTTTCCAAGTCTTATTTTTGTTGATTAAATCAAGCAGTAGAGGATCTTTCTTGTGTTTGTCACCCTCTCTTCCTTAGCCTGGTAACAGTGCTCCCTTTTTTCTCTAAATCAGTGGTTCTCCATCAGGGGAAATCTCCCCCCATCCCACCCCTCTAGGAGAAATCTAGTAATATCTGGAAACATTTTGTTTGTCATGACTAGGAGGGTGGGTAGTGACCAGAGATGCTGCTAAACATGCTACAATGTGCAGGACAGCTCCCCACAACAAAGAGTTATCCAGCCCCAAATGTCAAGAGTGCTGAGGTTGAGAAATCCTGCTCTAACCTATCACCCCATTCATTGTTCTTATACAGATGGCATCATGTTTACTTTGCTTCATATCCAGGCGTTTTCTGCCACTTACAATGGAAGAGTTGGAATAGAGAAATCAAGTAAATGGTGTGGATACTTCCCATGAATGAGGCAGATTGATTGCATGCATATATCTACTCTCACTCCCAAACTTCACTAAGGAAAAAATTAAGAATTAAAAGTGTATCAACTGAAGAGGTCAAACAGAATAGGAGAGAAGACATTTGTGGAAGAGATTGCTATGAATTTTGGAAGCTAGAAAGTCAGTTAAAGAAGTACCTGACCTAGCAGAGAGAACAGACACCTCAACTGAAGTATCTGCAAACGGTAACCCAATTGCAAAGCTCAGAACTTGGAGGTATCAGGTAAACTGGGAGCAGCAGTAGGAAGCAGGAGTGAAACAAGAAGGATTGGGTTAAAGTGGGTATATAAAAGTGGGCCCACTCTCCATTTCCTTGCAACCATGAAATGCCAGTTGCTATGCTCCCATTCTCTCCCTCTCCCTCCCCTTTCACTCCTCTGCTTCCTACTCTCATGAGCAACTCATTTTTGGATTCTGGACAATTTGAATGGGAGAGGTGCTGGAATCATTGACTCCAAGCATGACTGGGCTAATATAAGTGGAGGGGTAGTGGTATGAGATGGTGGTGTTGGACTCAAGCCTCATTAGTTTTGGTAGACCATGGTGAGAAGTTCAAAATTCATTCTAAATATGGCAGGAAGACTTTGAGAGTTTTAAGAAGAGGAATGTTGTGGTTTGATTTATCTTTAAAAAAAAATGACTGATTGCCACATGGAAAATGGGCTATAGAGTAATGATGCTATAAGCAAGGAGATAATTTTGGAGGCTATTTTTTGTGTTCCATGGTGATTTGGACCTGTATGGTGGCGGAATAGATGAGAGAAATGGATGATTCTGCTCCCATCATGGAGGTTGAAGAATAAGAAAAAGCTATTAATGGGATGTATGTAGGAGATGAGGGTAAAGGAGGAACAACAGATGACTCGTGGATTTTTTAAATTGAATGGTGAGGCAGATGTTAGCCCCATACACTGAGATGAAGAAGGCTCAGAAAGGAAAGGCTTGGGGGACGTGGGTCAGTGGGTAAGTTTTGCACATGTCAAAATGCCTATTTAGATATCCAAGTGGAGATGCCAAGTAAGCACTTGGGAAATCATTCAGGATCAATACTAAAGATATAAATTTGGGAATCAGAATATATGGATGTTATGATAGTCAAGGCAAGATGAGGTCATCCTGGAGCAGGATGGGCCCTAAATCTAATATGACTGGTGGGTGTCCTTATAGAAAGTGGAGAACAGACACAGAGATAACAGACACATTGGGGGAATGCCACATGATGTTGATGGAGGCAGAGATAGGAGTGATGCAGCTATAAACCCAAGAAAGCCAAGGATTGCCAACAAACCACCAGAAGCTAGAGGAGGCAAGAATGGATGGATTCTCCTTTTGCAGGGGAGAAGGGAACTTGCCCCTATTGACTGATGCCTTAATTTTGGATCTCTATCCTTCAGAACTGTGAGATCATGAATTTCTGTGGGTTTAAGCCAACTAATCTGTGGTAGCCATCTAGGAAACTGTGGCAATGCTAGGAAACTAGGAAGTTGGTATTGAAGGGCAAAGACCTGGATGAAAACATTCAGTGACAGAATATGTATGGAATATATACAGAGAATATATATAAGAACTAAGCCACGAGGCACTCCATCCTAGAGATTCTATGGTGTTGCCTCAGTTTCTGATTGGTTTCTGACCCCAGCATTAACTAAGCACTTCTTCCCACATAGACAAGCTTGTGTTATCCTACCTAGACTCTCCAGACATTTTTATCATTCTCTTACCGGGTATTGTCCTTGCACTTCTGTCTTACACTGATTCAAACCAGTGCTGCCTCATGGAGATGAGAGAGAGAAAAGCTGGCAAATTTGTGAGGTACCACTTTTACTACCATCTTGTTCAAGGGGTTTCGAGACGTGTCTAATTCATAGGTAATAAACAATGGAGCCAGGATATTAAGATAACAGGACTTCAAAACTTAATTCTCTTTCCATCATAACTTACGCCAGTTCTGAGAGCAGACAGCCTTTCCTACATGATGAACATGGTGATATTCTGCAATCTCCTTCATCACAACTGTTGCAATCCACGTCCCATATCACAGACCTAATGATTAACCACCTTCACTATAAAACGTTCAAACTAACGAGAGAATCTTGCCTTTTGTCTGCTGCAATTAGCTCCTCTGCTCTAATTATCCAGCAAGCATACGAAATTTTTCATATATATTCCCTCTTGATCACGGACAGGATATTACATACCTGAATGCAGGTTTGCCCTCTTCTCTTTCACTATAGCCAGGCATTTGCTATTTCTATGTCTTAATGTGACAAATAAGCAGCGATTCAGTGGTATTTCTTTTTTATGAAGTTAATTCAAACTCAGAAGGGTAAAGAGGTGTATTTGCTAACCGCCCAGGAGTTAATTGTGGAATTGAAATAAATCTGCTATTGTGTTTTTTCTACTCTGCAGATCATATTAGAAGTTTCCATTTCAGGTTGGATTCTTTCCCCAGACCTCTATTCCCAAACCTCAACCATCTTTACCTTCTTTCCAAGTTTATTTCATCCATTCGTGATCTGACTTCCATCTCATTTGATTCCCAAATTATAGTCCTCCTAAGAGAATTTTTTTTCCTGCACGTATATCTTATTCCGCATTTTAGTATCTCTTTCCTCTCTGGCTCTTTTCCTCAGTATGTAAACATGACTGCAGATGTTATAAACTGAGAAACTATGTAGTCTCTTTGGTAATTTTAACTGTTGTGCATAAGTTTTTGGCAAAGCTATGTCTCTACAGATTTTGTTGCTTCTTTGAGAGATGTGTTTCTGCTTTATGAATATATTTATAATGTAGGCTGCTTGTATACTGTAATTTATTCTTTGAGATTGCATGTATTCTTGCTTGAGCAGCTGTTTTCTGGAATGAGGATCTCAGATGAAGAGGACTTCAAGAAAGAGATACAGACATAATTTTCAACTTGAAATAACTGGAAAGAAACCAGCAAAGGAAGGACATTTGTTTTTGTGTGTGAACATTTTTGTGGACCTTTGATTTCTTAGCAATGGGGTGGTCTAAGACTGAATGACCTGGATGCTGAGAAGTGACTTCATGCAGGGCTACTGTTTTCAGTTAGGGCCAGAGGAAAAGGCTAGATCTCTGTGAGGGGTGTGTGTGGGGGAGGAATGTCTCTCCTTGAGTTAATCAACCAGGAAAACTAGTTTCTAATTAATCAACTGGGGAAAATAGAGAACTTGTGACAAGAAGACAAAGCTCACAGTAGGATTAAAAGGAGAGTGTTCTTTCAGTGGGGTCTTGGGACAGAAGAGACTATAGTCAGAGGTCTGATGATAGTCAGAACACTGTTAGAGATGTGGGTTGGCCCCGCCCTGTTGAAGATGGCCAGCCCTTAAGAATGCTCTCTGACTCTGAGAACGGGCATGAACCCGGCGTCTCTGAAGCCATGAATATACAGCAGATGCTGATGGTTATTCTCTATGTTGTAATTTCTTCATTAGCAGTCCAGGATGGCTGAGACTGGCAGAGTGGCAATCTTATTCCAGAGCAGCAGCGGCCAATCCCATGGGAAAGACAGCATATTTAGAAAGGATTATGGAAGGGGATCTTGGGTGGCTCAGTAGGTTGAGTGTCCGACTCTTGATTTCAGTTAGGTCATGATCTCAGGGTCCTAGGAGTGAGCCCTGCATCGGGCTCCCCATTCAGTGGGGAGTCTGGTTGGGGAATCTCTCTCTCTCTCTCCCTCTAAAATAAATAAATAAATCTTTAAAAAAAATCCTTAAAAAAAGAGAAAGGATCATGGAAAACTCAGATATAATTAGAATATTATTAAGTCTCTAGGAAGGTAGATATGGGTTCAAAGTTGTGGCACTTAGGGGCATTCAGAGACAGGTGACCTTCAAGCCTGGTGAGTACATCATTATCTTCAGTAGTTCTTCATTTACCTTCCTGTCTCATAAGAAAAATGTCTTTCCTCTAACCCCGAGAATATACAATGAAGAAATAATGACTGCACTCTAAATCATTGACATGTTGAACATTAAAGTGATGTCAATAAAAGTGTATTAACTGTTTTATTTGAAAAATTTAATTCCAGTTTCTTCATAAAATACTGTATTCCTCCTTTAATTACATATAACTTAAAGAGTCATCTTTGAAAGGAAGATCTCTGAGAGAAGATGTATGGTGCAACCCTGTGTTATAGAAAGCTTATTTCCATGGTAGTATGAACATCTCACTAACTGACCAAAGAAATGATAAAAGAAAAAAAAGAAAAGAAAATGAGAGAGAATTTAAGAGAGGATATGTGATTTCTCTTTGGACAATAGCTGGTTTGGGATAAAAAATATTTTGTGATATCATACATTTAAAAAATCTTTGTGAGAATATACCTCATGGAGACATGTGGATGACCAACCATATCCAGCAGTGCACAAGAACAGATGAAAACCCACTTGGGATGAATAACCATTACCGCTAATTCTGTAAAAGTTTTGTGGGCTGCTTTTTGTTTTGTTTTGTCTTTTAATAAGGAAGATTCCCATCAAACCTATGGTATAACATTGACGGGTAGGGATAGACATCTTTACTCTGTCAAGTCACAAGACTGGGGATAAAGCATCCTGTGTACATTGCTGACTATACTTGAGTTTTGCCACTATTCTGGGAGATGAAGTCTGTTTAGATGATGTCATTCATTATATTTAATTTTGTGACTATTCTGCTGTAGATTCAAGTCATCTGCCTTTTATTCACTTGGAATAAATATACCCTGAATGATCATCTTGATTCCTGGAATCGTTACTGATTGTTATTGATTCTTAAAATGGCTGGAATTTTATTAGTCTTAGAGATCCAGGATAAATTTAACTTAATTGACGTTTTATGCAGGAATGTGTTTACCAGGTATCCATTTTTGTGGTTACTACATTTTTAAATACCCTTTCTGCTTTCAGCCTACCTCCCCTCACTCTCAGTCAGCCAGTGAATAGGGAATTAAAGTGAATTTTAATATTACACAAAGCAAAACATAATTAAGAAAATGTGTAAAAAATTAAAAAGCTGCAATTTTTATAATGCAATTCAAGACTAAATAGAAATGATTTTTTAATTATATGCTCATTTGAGTTATGTGCCACAGCTTCCCAAGAGAGATGCCTGTTTAAATCCAAGCAGTCACCTCAGTATTTCATTATTACACCATATGATGGTATAAAAGAAACTCACATTGCCCCTCCTGGCCCTTCCTTCTTGTCCAGGTCTGGGGTAGAGTATGATGAGACCATGACTCCCACTGTTCTCAATCCAACGTGCACCCCTCTTCTCAAGAGTGTGCTCAATTCTGGGGTATTGGATGGGGGAAGGATTGTTGACCAAACTGCTTCTTCTAGGGAATCTCAACCATCCCTCCTGTTTTGAGGCCCATCTGCCCACCACATCCAGTTCCTTGGCCTTTTTGTAGTTCTGTTGGGCCAGCAGATTTGCTTTCTGGGAAGGCAGGTAGCTTTCAGCTTTTTCCAGCCACCTGAATGATTTATCATTTATCTGTCTCTTTTTTCTATTTCTAGATTTTTTTTTTTTGACTTGTCTGCTCCTGTCTCTTCTACCACTCTCTTTATCCTTGTGGGATTATGGCTTTTACTTTTTTTTTTTTTTTTTGGTCTCTGTACTGTCATTTTGGTTAGATTCCTGAAGGCAGCATAAGAAAATGCATCCGTGCAATCTGCCATTCTTAAACAGATGTCCCCGAGACAGTATTTGGAATGAGGGGGAAATATGGAAATATGTCTTTGCTCTTCTCCTTCCTCTCTACATCTTCCTCCTATTTCCATCTCACTTATGCCTTGAAAGCTACCTATAAAGTTCTCAAGCAGCTGTCAGGTCATCTCCATCAAGACATTAGTTGATAGCAGCTTAAAGAATTAGCCTATCTAGCAACACTGCATATATTTTTTTCATACTCTAAAAGGAATGCATTCTCTTTGCTGCAAGAAAAAAAACAATACAGACAGGTACAAAGAAAGAGTGTAATTTCTTTTAAATGGGAGCCTAAAAGACCAAAAAGACTTTTAGACTACCAATGAATCTTGATTGAAATTTCAGGATGAACCAATTGTTTAGGAATAGAAGATTGTCTCTAATCTAATCTGATTAATCTGGGTCAATTCAGAAAACCTGCTCCTCTCTGAGAGTCTAGCAGCTGGTATGATATTAACCAAAAATTACCTATTGAAGATAAACGATTGAGTGAATTAAAAAAAAGGATCATATGAAGGAGCGCATATTTTTCCAACAAAGTCAGTATATAAAAAGCCTCCCTCCCCAATTTCTAAGTATCAGTTCAATATATGAAACAAATACATTTTTAAAAGCATTGCAGTTGAGGGCATAAAGAGGTTAAGAAAATAATCTGATAGTTCTGTGAGATCTCTGAAAAGCAGGTCTCTTTTGAATGACTATTTATATTCCCTATGCCTTAAAGCCTTGGTAGCTGGAGAGATCCTGGGGCCAACATAAGACACAGGTTCTTGAAAGTGTTCATAAATTCTTGAAAAATAAATTGCGTGTGTTATTTCTTCAAAAAGTAGACAGAAAATGAAACAAACCTTCCAAATCCCAAAGAAAAAATAAGCAGTAATTAAAAATCTATTATTAAACAGTGAGAACAGCAAAATTTATTTTTATGGCTCTCTGGAAATAATAGAAGTGGTTTTTTTTAAAAGCTATATGTGTAGCAATATTTACTATAAGCTAGCTACATGTACAGAACATTCCCAAATGAAAATTTTAGAAATTTTATCCAACATTAAATCTTTTAACAAAGATGATGACATAGTAATGTTAAGTCCTCCTAGGAAGACCACATTGTTCAGACTTTCATCCTATTTTACCTTAAAAAGGAAATTTCTTAGGTTAGATCATCTTTCTGGTTTTGATCTAAGGTTAAAGAAAAAATTTGCATATTGATGCCATCATTTAATGACTATAGATGTCTGGGGTGCAGAGCTGAAGGTAATGAGACATAAAACAAAAATTCTTTTCTAATTACAGTATTTCTCACATTATTTGAGATTTTCATCTTATCACTAAGTATTTCTTAATTTGCCTTCAGGAATAAACCTCAAACAGGTCTGGAGTCTGGCTGGGCTTAGAAAAGAGCCTAGAAAATTGGCTCCTGCCCTTCAGGGAACACTTAACATTGTGTTTGGGGTTGCTTTACACAGGATTCATGCACCTACTGAGCAGTCAGAACCACACATTCTGATCCTTTCCAACAATTCAAGAGACCCTAAAACCTCTATGTAGATGCGGGAGAAACTTCTCTCCCCAAGTTGTATTCTTCCTCCTCACAGACAGAATCATGCACAGCTGTGCATCCCTAGCTCTTTCCATGATAGTCCTGGGAATTGAGAAACTGTACCTGTGTGTAATCTCCCCCTTTTGTAACAAAGTCCATACATTTCTGTATCTTTTGCTATTAGGTTCTCTCTTTTAACAGTATTTGTCAACTTCATTCTATCAAGGACATCATCATTTCATTGGGGTAACAACATACTACCTCAGGTTTAGAGTATTTGAGACATTAGAACATTTTATTGGAAACAGATCTGCTTTTGAGAAGGAGAAGACTTACCTTCTGAAATGCAGGAAAAGTTGTAAACTTGTACTTTTAGGTCAAAAAAGGGAAATACTCTCAACTTTCTCTATTAAGATCCTATTCTTCTACCCTTTTTTCCAGTCTATTTATCAAGTCGCTCTGCATTCGTTTAATTGTTGGGAAAATCCGGTATCATCTTGGGCAATGGGTGACTTCTGTGTCAGACCTCTCTAATCTTTAGAAGTCTTCTGTGACAACTCTCTCTTACCTTAATATGCGAGAGCCTGCTCATACTAGCCAACTGTGCACATCTCTTCCCAACTTTGCATTCATCAAAGGCAAGCTGGTAGCGTAAATCAACCATGGCTCGAGTGATTACACCATTGGAATTGACCATTTCTACAAATCGGGCTTTCACTGCTCTCCTGTCCCTAAGCAGCTTGCTAAACTTACCAGCATACCACTGTCCCCAAATTATCTCTTTGTTCATATTCTGATCTAATTAAATGTTATGTTTGAGCACAAATAGTAAAAAGGATCAAGCAGAAAATGTCTTTTCAAAACACCTTCTCCGTTCTTGAGAAAAGATCAGATACCCTTGATGTTACCCAGTTTCTCACTCTTCATGCTTAACTGTTTGCAATGCTGATTCACAGGATCAAGAATCTGAAAGTTCATCTGCTTCTGTGTCTCCCAAACACTCTGGTTTCAACTCTTATTACTTTAGCATACTTTCTGAAAGATCCTCTTAGGAATTTGTTGAATCATGGATTCACTTCTCAGTGGATTAGTACCATGAAAGAAAATTTGTTATGATTAAATATTTTAGACATAATACAAAACACAAGAGATATTATGATGATCGCCCATGTATCCACAGCCCAGCTAAAAAAAATTAGTTGAAGCTTCCTCTTATCCTCTTTTCATTTCTGTGGAAGTAGCTATAATCCTGCATATGATGGTTACCATTTCTATTTATTTCTTGATACATTCTCTACATAATGTGTGCTATTCTTTTATCCCTTTAAATATCTGAATAAAAAGCATATAACATCTTTTAAACTAGCTTTTCTTGCTCAGTATTATATTTGTGAGAATTCTCCAAGTAGATACAAATAGCTCATATTTAGTCATTTTCCTTGCTATATTACATCCAATTTAAGGATATATATCACAATTTATCCATTCTGTTGACAACACATTTATGTTCTTTTGACTTTTTTGGTTTTTATAAAAAATGCTGCTATGAGCATTTTTATAGATGTCTCCTTATGCATGTATCTGAGAGTTCCTTTAAAATGTATAAATAAGAGTGGAATTACTGGATAGTGGTGAATGTGCCCCTACAACTTTCTTAAATATCACCAAATTGCTCTCCACAGTGATTGCAATAATTTACATCCCATCCAGCAGAATATAAGGGTTCTGGTTGCTACACAATCTGCCCTAAATATGCTACCGATAGACTCAAATTTTGACTGGTATGATGGATAAGAAATTAACAAAGTGGTTTAAGGAGCGTCTGGGTGGCTCTGACTCTTGATTTTGACTCAGGTCATGATCTCAGGGTTATGAGTTTGAGCCCCATGTCAGGCTCTGCACTCAGGACAGAGTCTGCTTCTCTCTCTCTCTCCCTCTCCCTCGGCTCCCCCACCCCCCACTCGTGCTCTCTCTCTCAAATAATCTTTTTTTAAAAGAAATTAACAGAGTGGTTTTAAGTAAAAACATAGTAGATCAATATGTTACTAATCACAAAATAACAAGAGAGCCCAAAACTGGAAAAGCACAAATGTACCTCAACAAGAGAATGGATAAACAAATAATGGTATACTCAGTCAGCAGAATACCGCTTAGCACTAAAAAGGATACATGAAAAATATGGATAAATCACAAAATGATTATAAAAATTATCACACTGGTTGGCTCTACTGATTGTGGGGAACTGGCTGACAGGGGTGCAAAGGAGCTTTCTGGGCTAATGGAAATTTTCTATATGGTTTGAACACTGTGAACACAGGTGTACATATTTGTCAAAACTCACCAAACTGTACATTTATGATCTGTACATTTTATAGACTGTGAATCATAAATCAATTAAAAAAAGAATGTTAGAAGAAAATTATCAAAGAAAAAGTATCGAAATGAATATTCATGGCTTTTCCCCCACCTCCCTATTAAAAGAAAGAGTCCTTTATTGCTTTGAGCAACTCCCAGGGGTGCCTTTTTATTTTATATTATTTTACATATGTAAGTTAATCAGAAGCATGGAAGCAACTACAAAGATTTAGGGAGAAAGAATTTGGAGGAGTGAGGTGAAAAGAGAAGGGAGATGAGGAGCAAATGCCTTACCATGTTGTATAAGATATTGAAAGAGAGTCTCAGATAAAGAGATTTTAAACACATTTTGCGCAGAGTTAAAAATATAGTCCCTCTTTAATGTTTTCCAAAAGCAGCAGTAAAAATTTAAATTGCCTTCAAATTTCTCTTGGATGTCGCACTGGTGCTTCATCTAAATGTATTCTCTCTGCGGAGACAGACCCAGGAAACAGTGTCTCCTGAGACACATTGGTGTAATATGTTACATTTTAGTACATTTTTATGATTATTCGTAAGATGTGTAAGTTTCAGGCTTTTTTACCAATGATAAATGACGTCTACCTGTTAATTTATTTTAAATTAATTATACAAGAAAAGTGTCATTTAAAAATAAACAAAAAATTAAATGATGCATTTTATTTTGGAAATCAAATGTATATGGAATATTAAGTATTATGGTATTAAATACATACAGAAGCAACTTTCATTATCTGCTGTTGGGAAATCTTGCAATTTATAGTTTTTTTCCTTGTAATTTTGTGCTGTTTTTAAGTGAACAAATAGGAGAGACCATTTAAAATGATTTCAGTCGTGATTTATAAAATGCTTTGGGAATTTAGGTAATCATTATTTCCGAAAAGGTGAAGGTCGAGTAGGAGGTACTCCATCCAGGTGTTTTGTCTTTTTAACATTGATTTTTAAGCTCAAAGAATACTTTTAAAATGCTAGTTAAGAATTTTTTTTAAAAAGATTTAATTTATTTATTTGAGAGACAGAGAGAATGAGAGAGAGAGAGAGAGAGAGCATGAGAGGGGGGAGGGTCAGAGGGAGAAGCAGACTCTCTGCTGAGCAGGGAGCCGGATGTGGGACTCGATCCCAGGACTCCAGGATCACTACCTGAGCCGAAGGTATTCGCTCAACCAACTGAACCACCTAGGTGCCCCAGGAAATTTTTTTAAGATTTATTTATTTATTTCAGTGATAGAGAGAGAGAGAGAACTCAGCAGGTAGGGGCAGAGGAAGAGGGAGAGAGAAACTCAAGTCAACTGCACTGAGCACAGAGCCCAGCATGGGGCTTGATCTCACCCTGAGATCAGACCTGAGCTGAACCAGACCAAACCAAGAGTTGGATGCTGAACCGATTGTGCCATCCAGGTGCCCACCTAGTTAAGAATTTTGATCAGCTAGATCTAGTGAAGATTACCATAAAACAAAACTTCAGATTTTTGTCCTCTGTATGCCTTTCATTATATTTCATTCAAAATCGTTATTCTTTATGCTTCCTGCTTCTAACGAATGATCTAGTATGGGTACACATCACACAGGATAAGACCAAAATTAAAAGCAGTAAAAAAATATTAAACCATTGTGCCCCTCAAAACTACCTTGGAGCTCAGTCAGGTTCAACTGAGTCACATAGTGACGCTCATGGGCATAATAACACCACTCACCTGGTCTCTACCAGCTCACTCCATGTTCCATTGTAAAGAAAACTTTTTAAAATTTTGCTTCATGAATTGATTAACCTTAGAGAAATGCAAACAGTTATCATGAACCCTCTGGACTGCTTTGACACTCTGCTGGACATTTACAAATCATAGATAGTAAAAAGCTGTTCTAGTTCATGCCCTTCATCTTGGGCAAGATCAAATCAGCCCTGTAAATAACAGCCCTATAAATAATATCCCCTACCCAGATTTCCTGAGATTTATAACAGCATAATGTGCAAAGATTATATTGTAAACAGAATCCAAATGAGTATATTTTTATATTTTCCAATTGATCAATAAGGATATTAAGGCATGTATGTAAGGTTAACCAGTGAATGAGACAGTTCATAATAAAATGCACTTCTGAGTATGTATCCAAAAGAATTGAAAATAGAATTTTGAACAGATGTTTGTATTTCCATGTTCATTACAGCATTATTCACCATAGCCAAGAGGTGGAAACAACCTAAATATCCATCAGTGGATGAATGGATAAAGAAAATGTAGTGTATACATACAATGGAATATTATCCAGCCTTGGACATGAAGGAAATCCTGTCATACATGACAATAAGGAAAACTCTGGAGGGTATTATGTTCAGTGACATAGACCAATCACACAAAGACAAATCTGTATGATGCCACTTATATGAGGGATCTAAAGTGGTTTTGTGGGGTTTTTTTAGATTTTATTTATTTATTTATTTGAGAGAGAGAGAGCACAAGAGAGAGCATGAGCTGTGGGGGTGGGTGGGGGCAGAGGGAGAGGGAGAAGCAGGTTCCCTGTTGAACAGGGAGCCTGATGCGGGGCTCAATCCCAGGACTCTGAGATCACAACCTGAGCCAAAGACAGCTGTTTAACCAACTGAGCCACCCAGGTGCCCCTAAAGTAGTTAAACTCATGGAAGTAGAAAAGTAAACTGGTGGTTACCAGGGGCTGGGGAAACTAGGAAGTAGAAAGTTACTTCTTGGAATGGGTCATGCAAGATGAAAAAGTTCTAGGAATCTGCTATACAGCAATGCTCATGTTGTTAAGAATTCTGTACTTTTCACCTAAAACTTTGTTAAAATGGTAGATTTCATGTGGTAGAGTTCATGATTCATATCATTCATATCATGATTCAATGGTAGATTTCATGATTTCACGATTTCACATCATCACAATAAAAAATGTTTAAATATATACAATAAATATGATTTCACGTTCATTATTTGTAGGTAGTTGTTTACCTGAGTTTCAGTAGCTGTGAGAGAGCAAAACAACTCCGTTTAACATGGGTAGTTTCATGGAGAGTTTGGGATTTCAGGGAAAGCAGGGGTATGTTATGGACAGGTTCCCCAGGAAGCTGACTCTGAGACAGACTTTGGAGTTCAGGAAGCTGCCCCTGCGGAGTTATCCTGGGATCAACATTATAGGAGAGTGAAGGAAATGGAACTGGAGAGGGAGAGAAGCCCAGTTCGATGACTGCAACCACAGCCAGACCTCTGCCAGGTTGGCAGGCAACTGGAGCTGGATGGTCCTTCAGAATCATCCCGAAGAGTGTCAGGGGTCCAGGCCTCCATACCCTCACATCTACCAGTCACTGAATGCTGGCAGCTCCTGAGAAGGGGACATGACTTTGATCAAGATGGCTTTCTTCTGTGGAGAGTAACCACATGGAGGAGGGGGGAGAACTCAGTACTGGGGTAGGAGCTCATCAGTTGGGAAGGGGGATCCATGAGCCAAACCGGAACGTCTACTATCCAGGTCAAGGAATGAAGACAGGCCATGAAGAGGTTAAAGGGATGTAGAAAGTGAGATAGGAATGGGGGAAATGGAGAGTGGGAGCAGGTAGTAATGTTGCCCCCTTGAAGAACAAAGATGTGGGTTGGAATCTAAGACTCTGAGTCCAAAAAGAAGTTTGCTCAAATGAGTTTATACACACATCTGTATTTAAAGTTGTGGTGTTAGTTTAGAACTTGGTTTGCCTGAATGTGGTTCAGTATGTGTTATAAACACAGTTTATTATTATTTTTGAAGCAAATGCCATTATCTGTTACTTTAGTGTAACTTTCTGCCTTTAGACCTGCCGCTAAATATTTGTTATTGTCTTGATAATTATCCATCTCCCTGATGCATGTTTTACTGGTGTACCACCAGGTTCTTAATGAAAAATTCTCTTTACCCTCTAATCTCCTCATGGAGGTTATAATGGCAATTATATATCTTTCTTGCTCATACATAATACATGAATCCTGCAGAAGTAGGTTATTGAAGTATTTTACTTGTCTCCTGCATCACCTTTTCAGCTGATGTGGAGTGAGTAGAAATTTAATATACAGATGTTTCTTCCACTTTTATGCCCCAAATGCAAATCTAGTTTAGGTATACATAAAACAGAGTTTAAAGGCATTAATTTTTGGAATAAACTGTGTACTAGATTGGATTTCGGTCCTGGCTCTGCTATTAACTTTGTGTGGGACATTGACCAAGCAGTTTGATGTCTCTTGTTCTCGTTTATTATTTGGAAAGTACAGTTTTGGATGGCATGCTTTATCATGACACTGCCCAGTCACCGTTTCATTGTCTCTTGAATGAATAGACAGAAATTTCTATCTATTCATAATATTCATTTTTTTCAAAGAAAATGAATTCTTCCTTATTCACTAGAGCTCAGCATATACAGATCATTTTGGTGCACGAATAACTTTCAAACATTACACCTTCACTTGGTTTCGTCAATGTAAATCTAGCTCAAAGCTGTAGTAATATCAATTATGTACACCTATAAAGTCATTACGTTATAAAGTGGAATAATTCCATTATTTTCTGTAATTGATCAAGAATTCCTGAAAACCTTCCATTGCCACTGAGGCCAAGAAAAAGTCAAACTCCCTTCCAGGCTCATATCTCTGTTCCCCATCCTATGTGCCAAATGAAAAGATAGTTCACATGTTTTCATGAGAACAAGGGAAGGGGTCCCAGATTTATGTGTGAATTGTTGTGTGTCCTCAAGACTGTCATGGGTCTTTTGTCTAGCTGGGCACCTGCTGTGGTGTCCAGGGTGGTACAGCTAGCTGGCTGTTCTGGTTATGTTGTGCTCTGTGTATTCTCCCCTGCTGATGATTGGGGATGGTGAAACTTCTCTGTGCGTTCCACTCTCCTGGTCTCTGGAGCTCTGACTTCTGGCTCCTGGTTCCTTGGGAGGCATAATTGACAATCCTCAGGTAATCACTAGCTGGGCATCTCGTCCACAGCTTCCTGAAGCTGGGGATCCAGCAGAGTTCCCATTGCTACCTGGACCTCCCAATCCTTTGCTAGGGATCCCAACATCGCCCCTCTGTGGGATTCTTTTTTTTTTTTTTTAAAGATTTTATTTATTTATTTGAGAGAGAGAGAATGAGAGAGAGCACATGAGAGGGGGGAGGGTCAGAGGGAGAAGCAGACTCCCTGCCGAGCAGGGAGCCTGATGCGGGACTCGATCCAGGGACTCCAGGATCATGACCTGAGCCGAAGGCAGTCGCTTAACCAACTGAACCACCCAGGCGCCCCCTCTGTGGGATTCTTTTGTATTCCTGGGTGATTTTTTGGAGAGTCGGCCCACGTATGAGCAGTCTGCTTCTTTCTCTCAGCACAGGGGAAACTAGGAATTTCCACCACATTGATTTCAGATCTAAGAGAAATTAGTTTGATAATCTTTGTCTTTTTCCAACACATTTGCCCATCAGCCATTTCCAGCCTGGTTGAAACATTTTTATTTGTGTCCCTCATCTAAGATGTCATAAAAATACCCCAGGGTGTGTGGAGGGAAAAGAAAAACCCACTGTTCTGAGGTCCCTCAACTTACCTGGCTGCTTTTAGCAAATTTACCCATTTCATAAGCCTGAACATGACCGTCTGACCCCCTGCACATTCTTATCCCCCCTCTTCCCTCAGGCTCCACCTGGTCCCTAGAAAATCTCTCCCGTTTCCCTTTTTGTCTATCAAGGACTTCTCCTGTGTTAATTCTTTCCTCCAACTTCCCAGAGTGGGATTCAATTTCCAACTTCCCTGTAGTAAGAAAGGTATTTTGGGTAGTATTTGAAGCATGTCATTCCCACTACTAAAGAATGTAGTTAAATCCCTTCAAAGTGAAAGGTAATTTGCCGCATCTTGTGTTAGGAGAATAAATGCTTCTTCTCCGATGCTTCGTCAGCCCCTTTAATTTTGATGGCAATATTTATCACACTGGGGGCAGGGTGCTGCTCTGAGCCACTTATTGGGTGACCCCTTAAGGCTGCTAACCCTAAGTGAGGCCCAGAGAATCTTCTTCCGCAGGTCCTGCAGGGCAAGCAGCTCTGCCATTGGGACCTTTTGAACCAGCAGAATCAATTTTGCTTGAACTTTCTGTAGCTGATTGGATTGTTCTGTGGTTCTCCTAGCAAATCCCAGTAGAATTCCTGCGAGGCCTCTAGGGCAGCATGTTTCAAACGGTGTGTTGTGACCTATTAGTGAGTTGTGAAATTCATTTAACAGGTCTTGAGCAGCATTTTTAAAAATATGAAAGATGATAGAATTGGGAGGAAAAATATCAGAGTACATTGCCTGTAGTAAGGGCAACATTTATTAAAACTTGTTTATTTTGCTCAAGATCTTCTGAGCATGTTGTACTAGATTACAAATTAAAATGCATATCTTACACAGTCCTGAGGCCACAATTTTTGAAAGCCACTTCTTTAGGATATTTGAACAAAGTCATGCCTACTTGGTCAAATAACTTGTTTTCTTTCAAGAAACAGCTCTTGGTGTGGTATTGGGAACTGAAAGGTAGAGACTGAGTCCCTGAGGGTAACCCTTGAGGACTGTAGTGCTCTTGGTGAACTGGATGTTTTCTGATCTACCAGTCCATAAAGGAGGGCCTGCCCATGCCACCATATTATGGGATGGGAATGGCATATATGGGATCAGGTACTGCCTAATCCAAAACACAAAACTAAACCATGGGAATAGATTGTTCTCACTCCTAGCATACAACTTGTTGCCACCTGTTCCACAATCCACAGCTAGGGTCTCATGGAGAGTTCCATTTGAGCTGTTGGCTGAGGAAAAAAAGAGAATAAATCCCAGCTTACAGAGGGTTCCTTCCCAAATTCTAAAATTGTCTGTAAGTAGACGTGCAACATTACAACCCTAGCAGGCATGACTCTGATGGACAGTGCAGAATGAAATTCTTTCCAGAGAAAGGAAAGCAGGCAGAGCTTTCCACTGGATGGTCCATTTTTCCTGGAAGAAGAGCCTAAAGTAAAAGTTAACATTCTTTCTTTAGTTTTGTTGTTTGGTCTGGATTATGAAAATTAGGGAGAAAAAAGGTTGGGGAAGAGATATATGGATGAGACTCACGATGAGGTTAATTGTGTTCCATGTGAATGCTCACTGCTTAATGGACTGAAAGTTTATGTCTCTCCCCCCAACCCCCCAGTTCATACGTTGAAGTCCTAATGTGATGGTATTTGGAGGTGAGGACTTTGGAAGGTAATTATATCATGAGGATGGAGTTCTCATGATGGAATTAGTGTCCTTACAAGAAGATGAAGAGAGCTCTCTGTCTGCTCTCTACCATGTAAGGACATAGCAAGAAGACAACCATCTGCAAATCAGGAAGAACTACCTCACTAGATATGCAATCTGCTGGCATCTTGATCTTGGACTTCCTATCCTCCAGAACTGTGAAAAATTTCCGTTCTTGTTTATGCCCTCTACTCTGTAGCAATTTGTCCTAGCAATTCTAAAGAGACAGCTCTTAATAACCAGGTGGCAATGCTATCTGCTCTGTAGATGTCAGCCAGTCTCACTCTCCAAAAACCCCAATCCTTGCTCAGTGGTGTTAAAGGGGCCAAGACAACAGAAATGCAGGGGTTTAATAATATGGACAGCTCCTTACCAAGTCTTATCTGACCAGTGGAGGCCCAATTTGCCATCAGCAGAAATAAAACCTGAGCCCACATGGCAGATGTTATTGATTGCTTACTCAATAGTCATATCCTGAGAGAAGAGAGATATACATAAGAAATAAATACCTGCCCTTTCTTTCTGCCTTTGGATATCATCACAGCAAAGCATGAAGCTCAGAACTGTGGTAGCAATTTTACCACAAGGAGAGAAGGGCCAAGAGATTCACAGAAAAACTTGACCCAGACTCCTGGACATCTTTGAGCTGCTGAATTAACCCTGGATGGCTGTGACATGAGAGGATAAATCTTTATTATTTAAGCCACTTTTTATTGGGTGTATTAGTGTCTTAGGGCTGCTGTAACAAATGACCACAAACTTGGTGGTTTAAAACAAAATAAAACAAAACAGAACAAAACATTTATTCTCTTACAATTGTAGAGGTCAGAATTCTAAAGTCAATGTTATCAGGTTGAAATTAAGGTGTAGGTAAGGTCATACTTCCTCCAGATTCCGTTGGGGAGAATCAATTTCCTTTCCTTTTCTAGATTTTAGAGCTACATATTTTTTTCATTCCTTGGCTTTTGCCCCCTCCCTCCATCTTCAAAGCCAGCAGTGCAGCATCTTCAAATTTCTGTTTCCTCACATTGCCTTCTGTCTTTGAAGCCACATCTCCCTCTGTCTTCCACTTATAAGGACACTTGGTAATTACAGTTAGAGCCCACTTGGAAAATCAAGAATAATCTTCTATGTCAAGATCCTAAACTTAATCATATCAGCAAGGTCCCTTTTTGCATGTCAGGTAACATTCACAAGTTCTAGGGATTAGGACCTGAATATCATTGGGGTCATTATTCAGTCTACCATATTGGGTATTCATTCTCTCACTTGCTTCCAAAAGCTTTCTAATGGATACACCCTTTAATATAGAACCATACATGGGGGGATGCCATCAATTTCCCAGGCTCCAGGTTGATTACTTTGGACTCCTTCCATTATGGAATGAAATAATTTATCCTTCCTGACTGACACTTGCATCTTAGATTTGGATTTCCTATCTTTCCTACCATGCTATAAGTACCTTCAGCCTTGAAATTACTGAATGTCTGAAAACTTCACCATAGCACCAAATACATTGCTTCTGACCAAAGAACTCATTTTATAATGAGAAGAAGAAGAAGAAGAAGAAAGAAGAAGAAGAAGAAGAAAAAGAAGAAAAAGAAGAAGAAGAAGAAGATGATGATGAAGGAGAAGGAGGAAGGAGGAAGGAGAAAATAGAAGAAGGAAGAAGAGGAAGAAGAGGGGGAGGAGGGAGAGGAGAGGGAGGAGGAGGAAAGGGGGTGGCCAAGACTCACTGGATTCACTAGTCTTCTCAGGTCCTTTGAAAGTTAGAAGCTTCCAGTCTTCCAGAACAAAGAAAAGGATTATTGTGACCTAGTTATAACCCAGCTGAGATATTATTTTTGCAAGATTCAGTATGAATCTAATCTAATATGTATTACTCATTCTCCCATTGTCAGAATACATTAATTCCGAGAGTAGGGTGTAGAAGTGAAGGTGGTGATTCTCATATTTACACAAGCATGCAAAAAGTTGTTTCTGTCCCCCCAACTCGGGGATATATTGGTTTGGAGATTTTAGAGCCTAAGGAATAAATGCCCTCATCCTGAGACACCATAGTTTCTTCAAATTGTGACTGGCCATATCAGGCTTTCCAGCCACTGGATTAAAAAAAAAAAATGGTAGTGTTTTCTGGGGTGATTTATCCTAACAATGGAAAATGGGGTATCCATCTATATTTATTCACTTGTTATGTAATATGTATTTGTATATTGTTTTATGCACACCCTCCCAACATTTGTGATTGAAATATAATTTAGGCCATGCATCAAAGAGTATCAAAAGAAAACTGTCCCTAAACTGGACAAAGATTGCAGTGTCCCAGATATCCTGCAGATGAGTAGGCTTGGGGAAAATGATAACTCTGACCCATAGATTTTAAGAAAGTTACAGTTTTGGCTGATAAAGTCAAGGGACAAATTTGCAGCAAAGCAGAAGAGTGGTGGGCACCTGGGTGGCTCAGTCGTTAAAATAGAAAAAAAAAAGAAGAGTGGCTATTAGGCTGGAGAATCCTCGGTGATCATGGTCCCCTTGGGCATACCCTGGGTCTTCGTTGGAGATGTGGTGAAGGAACAGGTGATAGTTAAACATAAATATGAACTTTTACCAGTGATAATTTCTGCATAATCACATTGTTTAGTGGATATACTCTCAAGCTAAGATTCATTTGAATAATTACAAAATATATAAATCACAGTATTCAGCCATTTGGGGGAAATTTGAAAATACTTTATAAATTACAAGTTCCACAATGACTCAAATACATTTGTCAGAAGTCATATCCTGTTCAAACTACATATTTATTTTACATATTTATTGTATATTACATATTTATTATATAATAATATACATTATATATTACCATTATATTCTCTCCCTATCCTTTGGAATTGACAACATGAAGGGAAAAAGGAAGTATGCATGAAGCCTAAAGAAATATAGAAGAAGAATAATTACAGACACTCCATAGATGGATATTCTGCTGGTAAGTTTAAGAAAGAGTGAGGTTGCTTGGGAAAAGTTTTTCAGAAGACATAAGACTTGCACTGCTTTTTAAAGGAACAGAGGGATGCAAGATGGCAAGCAGGATGGAAAAACTGTTTCAGGTAGTCTGGGGTTTAGAGGCAGGGTAAGGTGGTTAGGTAGAAGAGAGAAATGTGTTCAGAGGACCCACAACAGGTTAGCCTGGCAATGAAGGTGTTTTTGGGTTAGAAAAATGATAAATATCAGAACAGCTGGATAAAGTGAGAAATATTGGCAGAGATAAGTAAATGGGATAGTAAGTTTCTGCTTGATACAAAAGAAGTTTCTATTTGACTCAATGATATAAATGGTATGAAAGTGCCTAGAGGGTTTTAAATAGCAAACATATTAATGTAAAAGAAAAATCCAAATTATTATGTTAACAGACTATTCTCGAACCATATATTGGTAAAATTATACTGCAATGATATAAGCAATAGGCAGACTACATTTATTCAATGTATATATTAAGATAAATAATATTTGATTTCTTTTGATCCTTTCATATAATAAGAAGTGTTGCCATGTGTAAATATTCCCTATTCAAATGAGGATAACATCAAAGTCAGATACTGATGTTTGTTTAACATATTTTTACAATCTTTAAACTGGTTTGTCTTCAGAAGCTCGTTTTACTTTACTGGCTTTGTATCTGTTTAGAATTTTTCTGTATTTTATTAGAGTTGGCGATTTCAGGGTGCCTGGGTGCACAGCCGGTTAAATGTCCAACTCTTGATTTTGGCTCAGATCATGATCTCAGGATCATGAGAGGGAGCCCCACCTTGGGCTCTGCCCTGGGCGTGAAGCCTGCTTAAGATTCTCTCTCCCTCTGCCCCTCCCCCTGCTCTCTCTCTTACTCTGTCTCTAAAAAAAAAAAAAAAGAGTTGGTGATTTCTTCATGCTAAGCTTTTCCCATTATTCCAATATTCTTTGTGGAAAGGAAATTTTACGCTTCTCAGAAAATGCAAATCCTAACCTAAAAAGTTATATTTTATATCTAGAAGCTCTATAATTGACATTGTACATTTTAGTAAAATAAACAAAAGTGAATTTTTATTGCTATTGCATACTTCCCTTCTGATAACATTAGTTCCATTATTTTCAAGGAAATAACAAAGGAAAAAGGTATTGCATTGGCGGGCCTGTTAAGGTCTATACTATCTATGTACTTGAATTTAATATTTTCTTCTGCATTTTTGTAATTGTAATTGATGCAAATTAATTTTGGAAATCTTTTATACACAAAACAATTACTTGTTTAACTAATCACATAAAACATTTTCATCAGCATCACTCTGGTTTGCCTGATGCATGGACTAATTGGTTTAAAAACATCAGAAAACTTCTCACCTAATTATGTATTTAGTTAATGGACCATGAGAGCTCCAACTTATTCTAGCTTATTGAGTAAAAAGGCATTTATTCATGATGGAATTATTCCAGTCTCTTGGGTGAAAGTCTATTTTAGAATTTGTCCAAAAAAAAATTAAATGCACTTATATAATTGTTAAACAATTATAATCTTAAAAGGCAGCTTTGCATTAAAACCAAAGAGTTGTTAGAGATTCAGTGCTTGAATACTGAGATGAGATCATTTTAAATTAAGGAATTTTACTTTTTCTAGGGATAATCCCTTGAATAACCTAGTGACTAAAGCGTTATTATCAATTGTTCCCTATATTTCTTCTTCCACCATTATCTTTCATGAAGAAAAAAGAACACATTTTAAAAGCAACAATACCTTGGGGCCCCTAGGTGGCTCAGTCAGTTGGGCGTCAGACTCTTGCTTTCAGCTCAGGTCATGATCTCAGGGTGGTGAGATGGAGCCTCCAGATGGAGTCCTGTGTGAGGCTCCTCGCTGGTCCGTGGAGCCTGCCTCAGATTCTCTTTCTCTCCATCTTGCCCCCCACCCCCAACTTTCACTCAGTCTCTCTCTAACTCTCTCTCTCTCAAAATAAAGCAACAATACCTCAAGGGATAATATAAATACATTTTTATTAATGAGGAATTATTAAAACTATAACCATCCTCCTTTTAAACTTAATACTCAAAGCAAGTGGAAAAACAGAAAGAGGCCAAATGTTTCCCTAAACTCTTTGGTCACACAAATTGAATTTTATTTGACTCTTTTTTTTTTTTAAAGATTTTATTTATTAATTTGACAGAGAGAGAGACAGCAAGAGAGGGAACACAAGCAAGGGGGAGTGGGAGAGGGAGAAGCAGGATTCCCGCCGAGTAGGGAGCCCGATGCGGGACTCGATCCCAGGATGCTGGGATCATGACCTAAGCTGAAGGCAGATGCTTAATGACTGAGCCACCCAGGCACCCCGGATTTTATTTGACTCTTAAAGGAGTTCCTTTGTTGGATTTACACAGTCATGTTTAAATAACTAGCTCCCAAGTTCTGAGAGTGAGGGTCAAGTAATACGTTTCTGATTTCATGAGTAGTTCCCCTCAGATTTATCCCAAATCCTCCAACACTGTATATTTCTAAATAAGAAACTTGGCTAAGAGTATTATCCCACTTAAATACGGAGCCATCTTTGATGTCCATAAAGCTCCTTTTGAATGCTATCGGACCTGTGTGAGGGTAGAGGATGAATGGGATATGGGAAAAAAACGATAATCTGACCCTCGGCTTTTCCATTAAAAAATAAAAATAAAATGCAGCGTTTCTGTGCTTTGTGAAATGATGTTGCTATGGAGACCACCTTTATGAATCCTAATGAAATTGATGTGAGCAACATTCATCTGATTTTGACTGCCCATGTGTTAAGGCTGCTTCTCATTCTCTAAACCTTTTTATTCTTTGTTGAATATGCATTTCTAGGGCAGGAGAGCAAGGCATGTAAATCTGTAGGACAGTTGTCTTTTTCCATAACAAAGTAGGAAATACAGAGATAAGATATTGGCATTTTCAAGGAAAAGGATGCATTTACACGTTGTATTGAAAACATACATAAAAATAACTTTTGTACTTGCTGGGCACATGGGGTAAAAGGAGAAAAAGCTAAGAAGTTAGAAAATTATTTTTCTGTGTTTTTTACAGCTTTTTATGTGGAAATACTGCATAAATAAGAACATGCTAATTTTATCTGTTGATTTATAAGAAATATAGTATACACTGAGTTAAGCTTTCTTAATAACATTTTTTCTTTAAATTTTACAATAATAACAGATGTCCTGTTATTTGCTTCCATGAACAAACACCAACTTCTCTTTCTAAATTTTATTGCAACCGAGGTTGTATTATTTAGGAAGATGACAGCAAAACTCAACATGGAACCTCCCCAAACCAAACCGAAATGAAAACCTGTTTCTTAAATGTCAAGACCCTAATGACCAAGCTGAGAAAGAGCAAAGTATCTTTCCATGATTAGGAGTTTAATATAGTGTTCTACTTTAATTTATGAAGTGTTAATTTTTAAATATATGGTCCCTTATAAAGGTGGCAATTTGATTAATATAAAAATAATGCTTTGAGCATTTTCTCCTTTAAGCTCTGAAAGCATCTTGTGTCCTTCTTAGAAGGCTGGCCCATTATGGTAATGATTTGCTCTTTTGCCTCTGTTTTCTACAGACTGTAAGATATTGGATGCTGGACCTGTGCACTCCTTCTTTCTGCCCCCAGCATGCTGCATACTGCCTGGAAACTGGGAAGCACTCAGTCTCTATTGAACAAACACAGATCAGATCCCTGCCAAATACTTGGTGAATTCTTCTCAAGTCTTTTTTGAAAGGTCTCTTTAAAATGTTTGTTTCTGGTGTTCAGTAGAATGTAAATCTTGAACTTGGAATTTCTTTCCTTACTCAGGGAATGGATTTACATTCCGGGTGAGACTGCATGCCATTTCCTACAAGATTTTGGGGATTGGAGAGGTATCAGGAGAACATTTCACTTAAGTTTTACTTTAACAAGAAATGTATAAGGAGGGAAAAAAATCAAAACAAGCAAAAACCCATGTTGGGGGTACAGAAAATTTATATGACTTTTATATGACTGTACATGCTCTGGGAGATATGCATTCAAGAAGTACTGCTTATCTTCAGATAAATTAAAATGACCAGAAAATCTTTTTGAAAAAGTTGGGGAGAATGTAATATTTTCAAGTGGAACTTCATTCAATATAGGGCTGCTGGTCTCTTCAAGTTCCTCTTCCTCGAGATTTATAAGAGGACTTTTCCTCTCTTTCAGCTTTTTCTTCATGCATTTCCACATTCTGCTTCTTCCCAGCATAGACTTTCCCCAGAGTTCTGCTCAATTCCATATCCCCATAACCGTGAATTCTCTTCCTCCATTTTTCTGTTTTTGCTTGTTTTGGTTTTTTTTGTTTTTTGTTTTTGTTTTTACTGCACACATGCTGATATCCTCAGAATCTGCCATCCTGATTCTCCCAAAGCTCCTCAAACTTAACTCATCGTCTTCGCCCGAATCTCTCCCTCTCTCCCTCTTTTATCTGCGCACCAGATGTGCAGCTCTCTATCCACCCAGCCACCTGAGCATGAAATCCAAGAATCATCTTAGCCTTAGCCTTTTCCCTTAAACCACTCATCCAAGTCCTCCCAACTTAACTTCCTAAATATTCCTACAGTCCCATCCTCACTCACCATCTCATTGAGACTCTCATTGTCTCTCTCACCTGAACTTTTATAATAATTCCTTAATTGGTCTCCCATTTTTCAGGCTTGACCTTTTTGGAAATCATTCCACCAACCAGAAAAAGCTATCCCAAATAAAACTGACCTTTTAAAAAATCCATCTAGAGATGCTCTTTCTCTGCCCCTATCATATGAAGTCCCCATAACCTGGCCCTCACCCATCTCAGGAACTTCATTGCCTTAATTTGTGCCTGACATTTTACTCCTTGCACTTGTTACCCAACTCAAGAATTTATATTTCTCAAACATATATGCTCAACCTGTTCTTTCTGCCCCAAACGTCTTTCTCCATTTAAAAAAAAATCTGGCTTATTACATATCCTTTGATATTTAACTAAGGTGTTGCTTTCTTTATGAGATCTTCCATTTATCCCTTTATTGGATTGTTTCCCTGCCCTTGGGAATTCTTATATCTTATCTTTTATTTATTCATTTGTATGTCTTATTTATTAGATTATATTACAATTATATTTTATTTGTGTCTTCCCTACTAGACATTGGATTTCTTGCCCCAGACTATTTCTTATTTAATTATCACAGTGCCTAACACAGAGTAGGAGTTAAGCAAATGTTGTTAAATTGAACAGGGTTTAAAGAACGAAAAAAAAAATGTTTGGTTAATACTTATCATTGTCTGTTTGGGTTTTGTGCACTACCTAACAAAAAAGGCTACCATTTTGGGATGTGTATATTACTGCTTGCCACTCTCCTAGATGTTACATATAAAATGTTAATTAAGCTTTTATCCCCACCACAAACATGGGAGAGGTAGTCATTGCCACCATTTTGGAGCTGAGGGGGAAAAAGTGTAATATCAAACACTTAATAAGGGGCAACTTTGAAATTTATACAGAGATAAATTCTTATGAATATGGTCCCAAGTGGGGAAAGAGAATCTTGTGCTCAAGCGTTAAGCCAAGGTTGGCATGCATTTTCCAGGAGTTGTCTCTGTGCATGTGTGTGTGTGTGTGCGTGTGCATGTGGTTTGTGCTCATCGTACTGGTTCCCTTATTTCTTTACCTAACAGAGTTTGAAAATTAAACCATATGTCCCCTCCTCCGAAGGTGAGCTTTCTGAAGTACTGCTATAATGTGTAGAAAAGTGGTCAACAGGAATCATGCAAAACACCAAGCTAAAATGGCCTGTGGTTCTGTGGTCATTTAAATAATTTCTACATGACTGATTATTCTCCCATGGAAGTTTGCTATGATGACCTTGGATTAATGACCTTTTATGCTCGTTAAAGCCCTAGGCAAAAAATGTCTGGCAGTTTTAGAACCCGGAAACCTCTAGAAAGAAGAGGATATTGTGCCAATTATCCTGCTCTTTCTAGCTTAGAATAAATATTTTAATTTTTCATGGTCTCTCTATAGCATAATGCATAATAGAAAAGAATAATCATTATTTTATATGCTACACTTGCAAAATGTGTATTTTCATTCTGAAGAATAATCGTAGTCCTGTCTATTAGAAATAACGGACTTTTTCTATAGTGTGTTTTTCTTATCAATTTTGTATTTATATTCTCTGCAATTGTACTCCTGCATAGAAAATGATGCAGAAATCATTATAGAAGCAAACAGAATGCTAATAACATGGAAGTAATTCAGATCATCTCCTGTTAAAATTGTATCAGTAAGCATTCAGCTGAATACCAAATTTTGGTAATGCTCTATGTTTGGGGGCTTTGATTTTTTTAAGACTTCAAAATAAAGTTGAGAAGTACAATGTATGCATGTCCAAATTTCCTTTCTGCCTCAGTCTTAGAGATATGTTGCAGTCCAATAAATTTGGTCAGTGGCTGCCCGTGTGGTCATGCTGTCCTGAAGTGGTAAGATAAAATCGAAAGGCTTTATCTCACAAAATGACTAACCTTGCAATGATAATTATGAACCTTAGGAGAGTCCGATTACAGTATGACAATTATCCATATTGAAATGTATATAGCTTTAGTTCATTTTATTATTTATTTATTTATTTAATCTATCTTTTAAAGATTTTATTTATTTATTTGTCAGAGAGAGAAGGAGAAAAAGAGCACAGGCAGGGGGAGTGGCAAGCAGAGGGAGAACAGGCTCCCCGCTGTTCAGAGCAGAGAGTCCAATGCGGGGCTCCATCCCAAGACCCTGGGATCATGACCTGAGCTGAAGGCAGATGCTTAACTGACTGAGCCACCCAGACATCCCCTCTAGTTCATGTTTTTAACTGTTTTACATTACTTCTATGTGTGAACATACCACTACTTCTTTATCCCTTGACTTGCCGGTGAAATGTTCTGGGTTTTTTTGTTTTGTTTTGTTTTCTCTGCTAGAAACAACGATGCGATGAACAATCTCATCATAATCCTTGCATGTAAATGTCACAGCTCCTCTAGTCACACACCCTAATGTAGAATTTCTAGGTCAAAGGGTAGGGTCTATGTACGTTCAAATATGACAAGATATTGCCAAATTGCTTTTCCCAGTTGCCTGAGGCTATTTGTGTTACCATCAATGGTGTAGGAGGGTTCTGGTTACTCCACAGTCTCATCTAGTTGTGATGGTTAGATTTTTTTTTCTTTTTAATTTTGGTTACCTGACTAGGTTAAATGTTACCTCAATGCTGCTTGATTTTGTTTTTCCCAATTTCGTAAAATCGGGCATATTCTCACACGCACACTTTGGAATTTTTTTCATATCCATTGGCTATGCTTCTGTTGGGTTCTTTGTACTTTTCTTACTGATTTATGTAACTTTTTGACACATTCTGTCTCCAAATTTTTTTCTGTCTTCAAATGTTTTTATGAATCATATGCACTGCAAAGATCATCTTCATGCCAGGGGCTTGCAGTTTTGCTATTTATTTATCTATTTATGAGAGAGAGAGAGAAAGAAAGAGGTAGGTGGGAGGAGCAGAGGGAGAGGATTCCAAGCAGATTCCATGCCCAGCATGAAGCCCGACACAGGGCTTGATCCCATAACCCTGAGATCATGACTAAGCCAAAATCAAGAGTAGGATCCTTAACTGACTGAGCCACCCAGGTGCAAACTGCCGTTTTGCTTCTTAAATGGTATCTTCTAACAGACTTTAATGTAGTCTAATTTATTCACTTATTGTTCATACTTTGTCTTTCCTTTTTTTTAATAGAAAAATCTACCATAACATAACTTGGTTTCAAATACATATATTCTTCCATATTTTCTTTTAAATTTTTCATAAATTTTTGCTTTTTCACTTTAAGTCTTAACCCATCCGGAAGTATATTTGTGTGTGTGCGTGTGTGCATATGTGTGTGTGCACATTTCACATTTGTGAAAGTCGTACAGAGATTTATTTTGTTCCATTTGAATAATCAATTGTCCTACCGCCATTTATCGAATGGTCCTATTACTTCTTCCTCATTTGTAATTTTAATACCATCTCTGTTTTGCATCAAATTGTAATATTTATGCCAGTTTGTTTTTTTCCCCTGGGTTCTCTATTTTGTGCAATTGATCTGTTTGTTTATTCCTACATCAAGACTGTATTGTCTTTATTAGTATAGTTTTATAATGAGCCTTGGTATTCGTAGGGAAACATGCTCTCCACCAAACAAAATTAAAGTATTTCTTCAAAATTGTCTTGGATATATTTGAGCCTTTGTTGTTCTGAATATATTTTTAAATCAGTTTGTTAAATTCATCTAAAATCATGTTTGAATTTTTATTGCAATTACATTCAGTTTATCCATAATTTAATGACTTGACATCTTTATGCTATTACACCTTATCTGTGACTATATGTTCCCATTGAATTTACGAGGTTTTAAAAATGTTTTATATTATTTCCCATATAGTTTTACTACAGATTTTGGTAGTTTTTAATAAAGTTTTATATTATTTCCCATATAGTTCTACTACATACTTTGGTACACATTTATAGAAAACATTATTTGTTACAATTGTAAAACATAGCTTTACATTTTGTATTGATTATTGATTAATAGAGAGATGAGTAATTTTTAAGTTAGATTCTTATGGTCAGCAAACTCACTGATTCTTAGTACTTCTAATAATGTTTCTATTTGTTTTAGCTTTTCTATGTGCATTGTGATATTATTTGAGATTGATTTCTTCCTATCTAATTCTTATTTCTTCATCTTGTTTTACTACTCAAGCTGACATTGGTAAAATATTACTTACAAGCAGTAGAATATTATCAGTGCTCAGTCAGATTTGAAAAGTTTTATTTTTCCAAGAAAATTTGCAATTCATTTAAATTTTCAATTAATTAGTATAATGCTCAGTGTATGATTTTGTCAGAGTGTATTTCCACTCTTGTATTGTTTGTGACTTTGCTCTTATTTTCTTAATAAGTTTTGTTAGATGTTTATCTATATAAGGAGCCTTTTCAAATAAATAGCTTTTGGGTATGTATGCTGAGTTCAGTTTTATATTTTTCTCCTTTACTTAAAAATTTTTATGCTATTATTCTTAGGTAGAGTTTCTTTGTTCTGTTTGTAACTTCTTCAGTTGTACATTTACTGATGGTGTTCTGTGTTTCCTTTTTATATGAAATAATTTATTACTGTAAATTTCTAAGAACTGAGTTACTTAAGTTCTAAATTTTTTTTTAAAGATTTTATTTATTTATTTGACAGACAGAGAGAGAAAGAGACAGCGAGAGAGGGAACACAAGCAAGGGGGGTGAGAGAGGGAGAAGCAGGCTTCCTGCCAAACAGGGAGCCTGATGTGGGGCTCGATCCCAGGACCCCGGGATCACAACCCAAGCTGAAGGCAGACACGCTTAACGACTGAGCCACCCAGGTGCCCCAATTTCTAAAAATTTTTATGTGACTATTTTCATCATTTTCAGTGTTAAGTGTGTTATAATGGCCACAGTGATTATTCACTTCTAATGTTACATATGTATGGGGGCACTTGGGTGGCTCAGTCAGTTAAGCATCTGACTTTTGATTTCTGCTCAGGTCATGACCTCAGGGTCCTGGGATAGAGCCCTGTGTTGGGCTTCCTGCTCAGCAGGGAGTCTGTTTGAGATTCTCTCCCTGTCTCTCTCCCTCTGCCCTTCCCCCAGCTCTGTCTCTCTCTTTCAAATAAATAAATAAGTCTTAAAAAAAATAAAGTTGCATATGTATGTGTTTCATAATTTCAAATGTTTGTATTTTCTCACATTATCCTTTGATATTATTAATTTTAATTTAATCTCATGTTCTATGTGATGGCAATATTCTTCCTTTTTTAAAATAAGTTTTGAGTTCTAAAATGTGATCAGTTTCAGAATTTCACACATATTCTGTAATATAAGATGCAACCATCTATAGATGACCAATAGATAAAGTTTTATAATTATGCTGTTTAAATCTTCTGTGTCTTTACTAGTATCTTGTCTGCTTGATTTATTAATTGCTGGGATATTGTGTAAAACTGTCATTATGTGAATTGTCATTTTGTTGCTGATTCTGTAAAAATTTGTTTACTACATTTTATTTTTTTATTTTAAAGATTTCATTTATTTATTTGACAGAGAGAGAGAGACAACTAGAGAAGGAACACAAGCAGGGGGAGTGGGAGAGGGAGAAGCAGGCTTCCGGCGGAGCAGATCATGACCTGAGCTGAAGGCAGACACTTAATGACTGAGCCACCCAGGCGCCCCTTGTTTACTACATTTTAAAGACTGCTTTAGTATGTATGTAAGTTTATAGCTGCTATTTTTTCTTGGATATATTATTTTTATCGTTGTGAAGTAACTTTTTTTTACTCTGATTTCATATTTGTTACATATTCTAGCTTGTCTGATGTTATAGGGGAATTATGATTCTTTTTAACCTTTCTGTGTTACTAAATTTTAAATGTGCACTTCATGAATAGTATACAGTTGAATTTTTGAATTATGTTTATAGATATTTACCCTTTATTTTTTTTATTTTTTATTTTTTTAAAATTTTTATTTATTTGACAGAGACAGAGAAAGACACAGCGAGAGAGGGAACACAAGCAGGGGGAGTGGGAGAGGGAGAAGCAGGCCCCCCGCTGAGCAGGGAGCCTGATGTGGGACTCCATCCCAGGACCCCGGGATCATGACCTGAGCCGAAGGCAGACGTTTAATGACTGAGCCACCCAGGCGCCCTAGATATTTACCTTTTAAAAGCTATTTAGCCCATTTATATTATTATAATGTTTCATATATTTGGATTTATTTCTACCATCTGACTTTGTTCTTTCTATGTACCTTGATTTTCCATTCTTTTGTTATTTTTTCTACCCTTCCATTGGATTAGTAAAATTTCTTTATCCTTTTCTTAATTTATTGTGTGAAACATATATATTTCTAAATTTTAGAAGTAAGTCTTAAATTTTTAACTTATATATCTGGTTTAACATAATAAAATTTGTTATAATCTGTGCCTTTTTTTAATGAATAATTCTAGTACCTTAGATTGCTTTAATTTCGAAAAACTCTCTCTTTTTGTGAGGTCATTTTCATCTCTGTAATATAGGTCTAATTTCATCTTTAACTTTGGGACTTTCTTTCATAAGTGTGGAGATATAAAATAGTGGTATCATGTTCCTGCTATGTTCAGATTAGACATGAGAACAAATAAAATATACACACACATAGACACACATACAAAAGATAAAAAAAAATAAATTAATTTACACAAATCTTTGAAAATAAATTTAAAACTCATATGAAATATACGCTTTTAAAGAAAAATCCAAGTTTTTCTGGGAGAAAAATTGAGAACAGAATGGAGAAAAAATAACTAAGGAAATGAAAGAAAATCAGACACTTGTCAAGGAGCTAATACACACCTCAAGAAAAGAATAAGACCAGATAGTTTCGCAAGACTATTGTTTCTTAACATTAAGGAAAAGAACCTTCTAAATCTAGTTAAACTAGTCAAGAGACTAGAAAAAGAAGGAATTCTTTTTCTTTCATTTAATCAGCATAATGTTGGTTTCTTCTTTTCCTGGATTCTACATTTATGATACTCATTTTATGTGCTTCTTATGCACATTAATTTGAGAACCACTTCTATGAAAGGTAGATTGATATGTTTGATTATACAAAAAAAATCATTTATGGCAAAAACGGGCAAAAAATCATTCAAGAGTGTAAATATGAGCAATGAAATAAGGAAGTTATTTGTATCTAACATGATAAAGAAATGGTGAAATTGATTAGTTCACAAGGAGCTCATAGAAATCAATATGAAAAAGACGAGCAACTCCATAAATTCTGGCACAGAATAAACGAACAGTCCAAAACAGAGACATATGTGACCTATTGACATTATCAAAGATGTTCAAATTCCCTAATGATTTTTTAAATGAAAAGTTAAAAAGGACATACCATTCCTTACCTATTAAAGTAGGGAGATTAAAGTAGTTTTTATTACCTACTCTTGTCAAGAAGGAAGGTGGTAAATGGGCATACATTAATGCAGGTTTTTTAGAAAAAAATTAGGTAATATTTTTCAAGATAAATATGAACATGGCATTTGATTCAATTGTTTCACTTTGAGAAAATTATAACTTTTGCACAGGTGCATCTAAGATATAGATAAAAAGATATTTAACTAAATGTTGTATAAAAGTGTTTAAAATGGAAGCAGCCTAAGTATCCATTAGTAGGGACCAATTAAATAAATTATGGTATATCTTATTAACAGAATAAAGAAACCATAAAAAGAGTAAATCATCCATGACTTTGAAAAAATACTCAATATCTAAAAATTATGTTGAAAAAGGGTAAGTCCTCAAACATGATTCTACTTTCACTTTTCTGTGCCTACACAATATGCAGGTATATTTTGTTAATGGGAGGAAGAACACAGTGAAATATTAACAGCAGTTACTAGCTTATTTTTTTTAATTTTTATTATTTTTTAAAGATTTTATTTATTTGTTTGGGAGAGAGGGATAGGGAGTGAGAGAGAGCATGAGCAATGGGGGAGGGGCAAAGGGAGAAGCAGACTCCTTGCTGAGCAGGGAGCCCAACACGGGGCTTGATCCTAGGACCCTGCTATCATGACCTGAACCGAAGACAGATGCTTAAGGGACTGAGCCACCCAGGTGCCCCGACAGCAGTTACTAGTTTAGAAATGGGGTGAGAGAGATGGGAAAACAGCCACTTTACCACTTTTTTAAAGGTTTATTTATTATTTTTTAAGACTTTATTTTTTGGTAATCTCCACATGGGTTTCAAACTCACAACCATAATAAGATCAGGAGCGCACACTCTACCAACTGAGCCAGCCAGGCACCCTACCATCTTTTATTTTATACAGCTCTACAGTTCAATTTTTTTATGGCCAGAGTGGATTACTTTTCTGATTACAAGTTTTAAACGTGTGGATGTAAGAGGATTAAGGCAGAGCAAAGCTGGTTGGGTGGGTTTAGGCCAGTTATGCAGCTCCTCAATCTAGGAGACCAGGTGAAGATTGTTAAGCAGTAGGAGAATAGCTGAAGCTTTCCAAGTCAGGAAGTAGTGTGCTTGATGCTGTTGTGTTGGTGTACGAGAGATTGAATGTTCGTGTCCCTCCAAACTTCATATGTTGAACTCTCATCCCCACTGTGAGGGTATTGTGGAGATGGGGCCTTCGGTAGGGAGCAGGGCCCTAATGAATGGGGTTAGTGCCCTTAGAAAAGAGATCCTAGAGAGACCCCTCACCCCTTTTGCTACATAAGATCACAGCAAAAAGATGGCCGTCTCTGAACCAGGAAGTGGGCCTTCGACAGAGAAGGAATCTGCTAGAGCCTTGATCTTGGACTTCCAGCCTCCAGAACTGTAAGAAGTAGATTTCCGTTGTTTCCAAGCCCCCCAGTCTGTGCTATTTTGTTATTTCTGCCCCGCTTGACTAAGACATAATGTTCAGCAAGATTAATACTGCAGCCCTAGGAGCATTAGAGGTGTGGAGGCCAGATAGAAGGTTTTCAAAGTAATCCAAGGGAAATAAAAAGCGTACCTGAAGTAGGGGACCACCTTGGGAAAGGACAGAAGGGAATGAATTCTGGAAGGTGTTGAAAGTGTCGTTATAGGAAATAACAGCTTACTGAATGTTGGGGGGTAACAGAGAGGGACACCATATAGATACTTTCGAAATGGACCTAGCAAGGCTGAATGAATGTCAGAATGGAATTGATTTTACTGTCTTATGATATTAGGGTTTTTTTATTTTAAAGATTTTATTTATTTATTTGACAGAGAGAGACACAGTGAGAGAAGGAACACAAGCAAGGGAAGTGAGAGAGGGAGAAGCAGGCTTCCCACCGAGCAGGGAGCCCGATGTGGGGCTCGATCCCAGGACCCTGGGATCACGACCCGAGCCGAAGACAGATGCTTAAAGACTGAGCCACCCAGGTGCCCCATGATGTTAGGTTTTTATATGCACTTTTCATTGACATATTTTTCTTTAAACACCAAAACTCAGTAAGCATGACTCATGTTCCTTCTTTTCATAATTTTTTTCTTTTGATATCTACTTTCAGAAGATGTGTATCTTGCAGGACTTGTTAACAGAGCAATATCAGGGGTGGGCAAAACTTTTAATATCATAAAACAAGAGCAAGGAATAAAGAACTTTCCCCCCCCTCATTTATCTTGAGGTTGATAGGGTTGAAATGATTACCTTACTCTTTTTTTTAACATATAAATGGTTCTCTTAGAATATCAAGAAAAAGATAATAACGAGATAAAATAGAAGTTTTTTTTTTTTCCTTCCAAGTTTATTAAGCATTCAGTTCAAAGAAAGTCACTGGAGCAGTTAAATTAACAATTCTTATCTTGTGATTTTAGTCTAGCCCAAAGGAAGCAGCTTCATTTTGGATGGGTGCAGTCAACAGAAAAGCTAGTTTTGTTCATGTTTGGTAATTTCCCTGTAGCGTGTTTTAGCTGAGATCAAAGGATAAAAGAGTTGCTTCTGGAAAAACAAAAGGAAAGAGAAAGTCTCTCATCACACAGTGGACCCAGAATCATCCCTTTAGTTCTAAATACTTATACATACACACCCCCCAGAATAAAATAAATAGTAGAAATCAATCCAATAAAAATAAAGATATGGAAATAATTAAGCCAATTTTAAAGTGAGCACACAGGAAAATATATATTATACATTACTCATTTTACAATATTAGAGGGATGCCATGGATTTGTAAAGCAATGAAAGGCATATAATTGAGTCATGGTATGCAGATAATATATTTTTTTAATTGGGACAAAGTTTACGTATTGTGAAATGCACAGATGATAGGGATTAAATTCAATCAATTGTCACAAATGAATATACCCATTTAACAACATGACATTAAACATTACCATCACCTCCCAAATTCTCTTATACCCTATTCAGGAGATTCTTCACACACATCACTGTTCTGATTTCCATCACCATAGGTTAGTTTTGCCTGTTCTTGTACCTCATAAAAAAAAGGACATTTTCATAAAGATTCATTCTTTGGTGTGTACCTTTTTGTAAAGAGTAAGTTTTTACATTCATTTATGTTGCTGCATTTTTGGTATTTATGCTTTTGTATCAACAAGCATCATTTTATTGGATGAATAGAATATCATTTGAGTTTTTTTGTTTTGTTTTTGTTTCTGCTGTCAATAAGAAATTTATTTGTTTTGGGGTGCCTGGGTGGCTCAGTCAGTTAATTCACCAAATCTTGATTTCAGCTCAGGTCATCATCTCGGGGCGGTGGGATCCAGCCGTACATCAGGCTATGTGCCCAGCATGGAGTCTGCTTGTCCTTCTCCCTCTGCTCCTCCCCTTGATCTCTCTCTCTCTCTCTCTCATAACCTTTATTTAGATAATTAGAAAATAGGCAAAATTTAGATAATGGGAAGAAATCTATAAAATCAAGTTGAGCATTTTCGATAGTAATATAATCTATGCTTTTTAATCTCAGCCTTAGAATTCAATAAGGTTAAATTTGAGTGAATAATCTGGACTTTCTCAATTCTCCACAATTAAGGAATCCCCCAAATCCTCTCTGACCCTCCAGCCTCCTCCACCTACTTCTGAGAGACTCTAGAGATACCTTCCTAAGAGACTTTCTTTCAATAATTTTTCTTTTAAGATCGACCCATGTGGGCTTCATATACTCACGTCTTCTCAGTCTCTATAAAATTGCGTGTGCCCCTGACAGTCTGTCAAACAACACAAGAGCTTCACCCATGACCCAGGGGCCAATTGTTCAGTTACTTTCGGTGGCTGCTCTTGTCCCCAGTGGCGGCTGAAGTTGTGGCCACTCTCCAAGGTCACCAGAGCTGTCAACTATAGTGGTGTCCAGCACTGGCTGGCGCTGTCCCCTTCAGCACCAATAACGGGCCATCAGCAATGCTGTCAAGGGCTGCTTTCTTCTGTCTTCATCTGACAGTGGAGCCGTGCATCAGTGCCTCTGTTCCAAAGCCAGAGAAATTTCTTCCCACCAATATTATGGAGTCGGGCTGCTCCAGAAAGAGGGCAGCCTCATGCCTCTGTTACACTACGTGCTCGTGCATGAACGCTTGTTCGGTTTTTGCTTCTATCCCATTTCTCTTAGGACTCAGCTAGTCATCTGAGAGGTGGGAGACACTAGGAAGAAAGTGTGGATTTGAATTATGTGTGGTATTTTTGCTAATGGTCTCTTTAGTCAGATTGTTATTTCCGGAGGGGAGGAGATGTTCCTTGGGCCCTGGGATGGCCTCCCTCTCCAGTATACCAGGCCGACCAAGATAGAATTAAATTCCAGTAGCAACCATAATTTAGATGTAAGCTGTGAATTATCCCTATCCCATTACATACATACTGTTTTTAAAATTAAAATTCTGTCCCTTCCTCCAGAGATGCAGAGTGCAAAACTTATTTTCAAGCCATTGAAATTTAAATAGTTCAGTTTCTTGTGCCAATTTCAACTTTTATTTCAGATGCCTGCAATATTATTTGCATAAAGGCACATAGATTTTATAACAGAGAACCTCACTGTATTGCTATATGTATTTAGAGCTAACCTAACAGAAATCGTTTTTAATATTGATTATCTAGTTGATATGCCTATCACTGAAAAAAATTGGATGGAGATATTATTGTTTTTAAACACTTTAAAAATGTGAAATACAACACTCACATAATGAAAAATTCCAAAAATTTATATCTTAAACAATTATTAATACTGCTTTTACTGAAATAGATAGGGAAAAATTTCACAAATCATAGTAAAAACACTAATGTAAACATGATTCAGATTCTGAAAAAGTGTTAACATTACCAGCATCCTGGATGTCACCTTCAGACACTGCCCCCGAACACTGCCCAGATCCCTGCCCAAAGGTAATTGCTATTCTGATTTTTAATACCTTAGATTAATTTTGGGTGTTTAAAAATGTTTTAAGTAAACTTTCATTGACTTAAGATATGTGTTCGGAAAAGTGCACAAATCAAAACTTTAATAAAGTGACTAACTCTATGGGAAAAGCATCCCAGATGCCACCCCATGCCTCCTTCCAGAAATTCTTCCCCCAACCAGAGGATGCCTACTATCCTTACTTCTCACACCACAATTTAATGTTGCTTCTTTTATAATCGTGTAAGGGTGAAATAATATTCTATGTCATTTTGTGCTCGGTTTCTTTTACCCCACATTATGTTTGTGAGTTTCATCCTTGTTGACGAATATTGCAGTCATTCATTTATTTTTCATTGCTGAATGGCATTCTATTCCATGCATATCCCCAAAATCATAGGCATTTGGATTGAGGAACATTTGCCTTGTTTTGAATTTGGGCTGTTGCAAATGGTGCTGCAAAAATCTGTAGGAATGAGAATAGGAGCTTTGACAGTGCTGTGATGAACATTCTTGCACAGGTCTGTCGGTATGCATAAATACAGAATTCGGTTGCTTATATATTGAACTGTGTAATTGCTGGGTCATAAGGCCCATTTGTTAGGCTTTAGTAGCCACCACCAGCTTTCCAAAGTGGCTATGTAAATCTTCATATTCATCAACAGGAGATGATGATTGCCCTCACTTCACATCCTAGCCTACTCTGTATTGTTCGTCTTTTTAATTGTGGTGAGCACAGCATGTACTTAATATTCATTTCCTCCTTACTTGTGATGCCAAGAAAATTTTTGTATGTCTATTGGTCATTTGAAAAGACTCTATTCAGATCTTTTACTCATTTCTTTTCTTTTTTTTTTTTTAAAGATTTTATTTATTTATTTGAGAGAGAGAATGAGAGACAGAGAGCACGAGAGGGAAGAGGGCAGAGGGAGAAGCAGGTTCCCTGCCGAGCAGGGAGCCCGATGCGGGACTCGATCCCGGGATCCAGGATCATGACCTGAGCCGAAGGCAGTCGCTTAACCAACTGAGCCACCCAGGCGCCCTCTCCTATGTTTGAATCAGAAACTTTATTGTTTTATCTTTTATACTTGAATCTATAATCTACCTGGTATTGGTTTTTGCATACAGTGTGGTAGGAAGGATTATTTCTTTTTTTTTTTGAATTTACATTTCTTTTTTTTTTTTTAAGATTTTATTCATTTACTCGAGAGAGAGAATGAGAGACAGAGAGCACGAGAGGGAAGAGGGTCAGAGGGAGAAGCAGACCCCCCGCTGAGCAGGGAGCCCGATGCGGGACTCGATCCCAGGACTCCAGGACCATGACCTGAGCCGAAGGCAGTCGCCCAACCAACTGAGCCACCCAGGCGCCCAGGAAGGATTATTTCTTTTCATGCAGATACACTATTGATCTAACACAATTTATTGAAAAAACAGTATTTTTTCCCCAGGGCTCTTTAATGCTGTCTTTGTCATATCCAAGTGTCCATGTATGTGTGGGCCTGTTTCTAGATCTTTTATTCTGATTTACTTGTTTATTTATATCTCATTGTGCCAATATCTCATGTGTCATTACTAGAGATTTAAAAATTTTTGTAACTGGGAGTACAAATCTCTCCAGCTTTGTTCTTTCTGTTCTTTCAAGATTTTCTTGGATAGTTTTAGTCATTTTCAGTTCCACACACATTTTAAAATTAGCTTGTCATTTTCCAACATTTATCTGCTGTGATTTTGATTGGAATTGTATTGAATGATAAGCTATTTGGTTATAACTGCATTTTTAAAATAGTCTTATTCTGTGAACAGTATGTTCCTCTCTTTACTTAGATCACCTTTAATTTTGTTAATAATTCTTCATAGATTTTTTTGTAGAGTTCTTACACACTTCATAAAGACTTATTCCTACATATTTGTAGTTTTGATGCTATCATTAATAATATATTTTAAGAGTTCTTTTTTCTAATTGTTGCTGATAGATAAGAATATAAATACTTTTTTTATACTGACATTATATACAGTGATCTTTCTATTCCTTTATTAACTCTAACAGTTGATCTGCATGTTCTATTGGATTTTTTTGCATATACAATATTACTCAGTCATGGCCAGCAGGGAAAGTCCCTTGCCTTCATTTTTGAAGAATATTTCTCTTATGATTCTGATTCTATTTTTTCTTGTTTTTCTTTTTGGAAATATTTTGTCTCTTTGTAGGTCTAGTTATTTTTGATTGATTCCTGGTATATTGTATAAACAATGTAAACATAACTTGTGTCTCTGAATTATTGTTTTCCTGTAGAGTGGATTTAATTTTGCTATTGGTAGGCTCTTGAGCTATTGGCTGATTACCATAATCAATTTAATTAGGGGTTGAACAAGTTAGAATTTGGGCTTCAGTCCTTATAAGTGCTAGTCTATTTCTGGCATCCATACTCCTAGGCTATAGTCCTTTGGTGTTCTAGCTGAAACCCTAGGAGGTTTACCAGGGTGCGTTCCTTTTCATTGGCAAATCTATTTTGATGAGGCTGTAACTTATTCCCTTTATTATTTTCAAAAAAATAAAGGCTCAAGGGACAAAGATACACTAAATATTAGGCTCACCCCTCTTGACATCCTCTCAGCCCCACAAATCTTTAGTGGCTTGGTGGCCTTCTAATGTCTTCAAGTATATATGTTTATATCTAAGCCTTCTTAATTTTTCTAATTGTTCGCAATGGAAATATTGACCAGAAACAAGCTAGTCTTCTATTGTTTGAAGAGAACATGAAGTTTTTGTCTTGTTACATTCAAAGCCCTTGCTACCATCTAGGTATCTATTAAAAGCTAAATATAAAAGAAGTTAAATTGAAAAAAAAATGTGACAATATGCTATGTTTTAGATGAAAAAAATTATAAGCCATTCACTAAATAACAATTCAGAAATACTAATAATTAAGTTCCCTTCAATAAATCATGGAACACTACATCAAAAACTAATGATCTAATGTATGGTGATTAACATAACATAATAATAAAAAAAATTGATTTCCCTTCATATACCCTATCCAAAAATGCAGTACAATGAGAAAGCAGATGAGATCAAACTAATAAGGAAGAGGCTACAGTACATTGTTTCAATGATAAATATTTTGTAAATCATATTACAAAGATTGTAATACTACAAAGATTATTATTGGCAATAGCCAAGAAGACAATTTTCTAATCTTTTTTTGTGTATATGCAGATAATTATCTGTGCTATGGAAATTATTTAGATCTAGTTTTGTATATTGAAAAAGAAAGGTACAAATAATAAATAGGGATAATGAAATCATAACTTTTTTCTAATAAAACAGGTGTCTAGGAGAATATATATTCTGTCCAGTGGCCTAAATTTCTACATCTACAGGTTATCACAAAAGTTGGGGTTATCGAGTATTAAAGTTTATATTATATTTCATATAATGGCGTAAAAATCTAGAGAAATACATAATCACTTCTATTTTTTATTTTTATTTTTATTTGTTTATTTATTTATTTTGATTTCAAGTCTTTATTTAAATTCTAGTTAGTTGACATATACGGTAAAATTGGTTTCAGGTGTAGAATTTAGTGGTTCATCTCTTACAAGTAACACACAGTGCTCATCACAACAAGTGCCCTCCTTTACACCTCTCACCTAGTTAGCCCATCCCCTTCCCACCTCCCTCCATCAACCCTCAGTTTGTTCTCTATGGTTAAGAGTCTCTTATGGTTTGCTTCCCTCTCTCTCTTCCCCCCTTTCCCTATGTCCATCTGCTTTGTTTCTTAAATTCCACATATCAGTAAAATCATATGGTATTTGTCTTTCCCTGACTGACTTATTTCACTTAGCAAAATACACTCTAGCTCCAACCACATCTTTGCCAATGACAAGATTTCATTCTTTTTGATGGCTATATAATATTCCATTGTGTGGTGAGCACAGCATGTACTTAATATTCATTTCCTCATTATTTGTGAGGCCAAGAAACTTTTTGTATGTCTATTGGTCATTTGAAAAGACACTGTTCAAATTTTTTGCTCATTTATTTTCTATATGTATATATACCACCTCTTCTTTATCCATTCATCAGTCAATGGACGTTTGGGCTCTTTTCATAATATTGGCTGTTATTGATAGTGCTGCTATTAACATCGGGTGCATGTGCCCCTTCAAATCAGTATTTTTGTATCCTTTGGATAAATACCTACTAGTACAGTTGCTGAGTTGTAGGATAGTTCTATTTTTAAAGTTTTGAGGAATCTCCACACTGTTTTCCAGAATGGATGCACCAGTTTGCATTTCCACTGACAGTGTAAGAGGGTTCCCCTTTCTCCACATCTTCGCCAACACCTGCTGTTTCCTGTGTTGTTAATTTTAGCCATTCTTATAGGTGTGAGGTGGTATCTCATCGTGGTTTTGATTCATATTTCCCTGATAATGAGTGATGTTGAGCATCTTTCATGTGTCTGTTATCTATCTGTATGCCTTCTTTGGAAAAATGTCTGTTCATGTCTTCTGCCCATTTCTTAACTGGACTATTTATTTTTTGGGTGTTGAGTTTGAGTGTTACTTTTAAAAGGTATCAAAGAAAAATTCAGTACAAAAAGGGTGATATTCCAATCATTTGGATAATTAACTTGTCTAGAATAATGCATTCTTCTAGAGAACTGGGTATTTGTGATTTCATCATGCAGTCAATAAATATTTTGTCATTTAGTGACAAGTATTTTTATATGGTATTGAAGTATTATGGAGTATCTAGAAAGAAAATTTTTATGTTAATTAATTTTATTGCAAACAATAATGGCTAAAAATCAGATGTATTACCACCAAATTTAATATGTGACTTATGAACAAAAGACATATGCTGGCAATTGGAAACTGATCTCCACCTTGCATATGGGAACGATATCTACTCTTTTTCTGGTCTGTCTATTATCTCTGAGACATTATATGCAGTGATAATAAGAACCCATAGGATACACACTGGACTTGAAACACTTCAGCAATAATTTTTCCAATCAGAATCCTGCCCAAATGAAAGAAGCTGGTGATATCTAGGACCCTGTACTCATTGCTGGCTTCTGTGGCCTGCAGATGGGCAGCTGGCTACTGTGATTTGGCCCTACATTCTTCAAACATATAATGGGAATCTGATTGACTCACTCAAACACTTGCCTACTCATTATTAATCTGCTTTCAGGACTGTCGCCATCATTGATTAGATGACACTTAGGTCCACTGCATCTTATGCATGTCCCCTTTGTACTGACAAATTCTAATGCTTGATGGGGTAACAAAGTATTGTGGGGAAAATGGCCAGTGACTATAATTCCAAGATCCCCAGTAACTGTAAGGAGAAGTGGATAAATTGCATTTGGTGGGTTACTTGACAACTGATCTGCACAAAAGATGCCATAGGCTATGGTGAAATAATGTGTTCTACTTGTGGCAGACATACTCAGAATAAAAACACACAAAAATGCTATATTCTCAAGAAGGCAGTGTAGGAAATAAGACAGAAGTTAAATGGGGTACCTCTCTTGGCCTTTTATTATACATCTGGTAAAGCATGTTAAAGAATTGCTTCACAGGGAAGGAAAGGTCCTTTTATAGGAGTTTTAGAGACTTTTTTGAGGCTCTTATAAGATCATATGTGGGGAGGTTGTATCTGTGTCTAACTACAACAAAATACATAATCACAAGATTTAGTTTTTATTTTAAAAGAAAAATCTACATAAGAAAGATATTAAACTGATAAGAACAGATACTACACTTGATCTTAGCCAAAAGGCCTAGAAGCGTTGCAACGACGTGGATGGAACTGGAGGGTATTATGTTGAGTGAAATAAGTCAAACAGAGAAAGAAATGTATCATATGATCTCACTGATATGAGGAATTCTTAATTGCAGGAAACAAACTGAGTGTTGTTGGAGT